>NW_027223332.1:8774382-9414522 GCF_030449975.1 Polyergus mexicanus | reverse complement strand
AGATTCGATAAACGAGAGAAAGAATCGGTGATTCATATCACAAATATGAACTGGATCCATCGGTTCTTCATATGAGCTCCCAGAGAACGTCTTTGTATCAAAGTTCACAATATCGACAGCGGCGATCTTTTCCCTTGACATTACTATTGTGCCGAGGAACTTTGCGAAACCTATGCGGAATCGGTTATTGGAAAAGTACTACCGTCTTTACCAATCTTACATATGCGACTCTACGAAGAAATATTGCGCAAGGAACTTTCGGTCACGTCAACACGATGCCAATATCCGTGGATTTATATAAGAATATAAAGCGCTGACCAACGGAATGCTCGAAACAAAATTATGTATTGTATTGTTTTGCATAACTGTGAGTAAATGCGTAACAACGCATTACTGGCGAAAGTTTCCGACTGTAAGATAATTTTTTCTACGTATGCGCTGAAAACTTTTTTCGCAATCGATCAGTAAGGAAAGTAATCCATAGTGCTCGACTTTTACAGCTACCTTCTGTCATTTTGTATTAATGTATTCTTCCTCGCTTAATTTACGTACTTAAAATTGATTTGATTTAACATAATTATTTGTTTTTTGTAATTTAATTTAATACGCTTAAAAAAAAAAGAACGTCCAGATACCTCAACAAGTCCCAACGCGCCGTCGTCGGATTGTATGAGCAGAATTACGCTATAGAATCGAGCGATTATTCAGCGTATCGTATTTACCATTTCTATAGAAGTATGCTGGGAAAGCAAGTTCCCTCGTCGCGCAATTTCTCTCAGAGCAACATCATCCGAAGGGTGCAGCCCTATGAGTAAGTGTGAGGAGGGGGAGACGGGACCGATGGGGCGGAATTAGGTGCTCGGTCGTGCAACGGCTTGAATGAATAATTCGCATCGATCGTGAAATCTGTCCCTGCATGTGTCTCACGTCTCACACCACCGCTTCTCTATTGAATCATTGTTTCGTAGCAGGGATGCAGGTCCATTTTTAGTCTATGTTTGAGGTCCGCGCGGAAACATAGACAATCTACATCTATGTGAAAAGCGCGATAAATCACAGGATGAATGATATCCATCTTCGGATAAAAAAATGGTCCCCGTAATATATAAAATGTAAACTATTTATTCACGTGCGAGACATACGCATAATCTATTATCTCTTTTCTTTTATTTCTAAAGAGTGTTTAAAGGAGGTGTTTTTATATATAAAAAATTGGATATATATATATATATATATTTTTTTTTTTTTTTTTTTTGTGAAATACTGAAAATGCATAATCCGTGTATGAAATGTTCAAAATTATAGTCTTTATTGGAAAAGATTAAAGATAATTTGTAATAAGATTTTCTCTTTTTTTTTTCTCTAAAAAATTGTACGTAAAGTTTCTTCTTAAGATCATTTTAATCGAATTTAATCGGAACGAAAGATATTCGAGCGACCTAGCGTCATCGCCTAGTATAAACGTGACCGAAGCATACGGCAAGCCGATCTGTATTCTGGTTGTCAACGTTACGACACGCGGGCTTCAACAACGGTTACCGCGATGTCGGCGATGTTTTTCAAGGACGATGCGGGCGGTACCGATATAAATCGGAAAGGAAACGTTTTGTTACGATAACAGCAACTTTGTTATGTTTTTAAGGAAGTTTATATAAATTTCTGAAAAGATTTTTCGATTGTATTTTTATCCGATATCTATCATACGCGTGCGTAAAATTATTATAATCTCATTTCTACCGAAAGATATTAAAGTCATTCATCTCGATTGCGGCCTTTCATCTCTCTTCAGACACGAGAAGAATCTCCCCCGTTTTTCCACAGATTTCCGTTACATTATCGCGTTCCCGTGTGTACATTCCAATGCAAACACACACATGTACGCACACATCATCGCAAATATGTGCTTCATTCGCGGCGCTAATACGAGAGTTTTCCATTATCGACTCGTAAAGAAATAACGGTCACTCTGTCTTTTCTTCCGCGCTTCGCCCGAAAAATGTCATGTTCATCATCGGGCGGGAGATATATAAAAGGTGATGCCTCGTAAAACTAATGAAAAAATAAAACACGCGATGTCGTGTAATTATCTTAATGCCCGTGATTACCACACCGTATCAATGTCGCAACTCACTGTTGAACAGAATAATTTCTCTTCCGCGCGAAATTTCGTGAGAAGGGTCATCGCTATCGTCGTTGGATAGGTAAGCTCACATGCGCCAGTAACTTCTTCCTCCTCTATGATTTCATTAACCCAATTTTCCGTGTCGCACACGTTAGACTAATCTATGGACGGAAGGTCGTACGCGTATGATGACGGCATTCCGGATAATAAGGATACATAATAATATGGAACATATGGAAACACGCATTGCGTATCGCGTGATGTCCTGAGAATGCATGCAACTTCGATGATTGCTTAAACATGAAGTATCGTAGATGATATGGGAAGTAACGATAGAAGATTGCTTTGAGAGAAAAGACTCACTCGCTCTTATCTTAAGATGATCTTGAATAACAAAGATGAACGTTATGCGATCGACTGTATATGTTTGGTGTCGCTATATTTTAAGATAACTAAGCTAGCTTATATTTTAACTTTAAAGCTTCAAATTACTATCAGGATTCTTCTTTAATAGATATATTGTTTCACAAAGAAATTTATACTTTTTCATGATACTTATTATATATTTATAAGATATCTCTTGTCTATAATATATGTATATATCTCGAGATGTTGTTTACAAGATATTATTTCGAGACAATGTTTACAACACGCAATTTTTCACGCTTCATTTAGTCACAAGATACATGCGTGCAATTGTAAACCACGGGTCGTAATAAAATGGCCTATTTTTAGAGAATCGAAGCATGCCCGACCTCGTATGTCCAAACTGTATGCTTTTGGAAAGATTTAATCGCCATTTGTGCTGAGGTCTTTTAAAACGCCACTTACGAGAGGGAACTCTTTTGTTTTCACCTGTGAGCGTCTTGCGATGTTTTTACGCCGCGAAATAAGACGTTCCATTATCGGAGATCAAGAAAATGAGAAGAAATGATTGCGAGAATATCTATTCATTGTCCAGACTCTTATAAGGATAGATAATAGCCCTCTGGAAAGAAGGAGAGTGTGTTCTTCTCCCCTCGAAAGAGAAATAAAAAAATCTTTCACTTTCCATCGGAGGAAAGTAGTCTCTGATTTGGACATTTGATGCATTCTCGAGAACCTGTCTGTTCAAATTACACCCACGTTCAATTCATAGAATAAGAAGCGAATTGTTGGCTTTTATCATTATTGACATCCCGTCAATGCTTATATATAGACGCGCACTTTCATAAATATAAAATTATGAAACTAAATACAAAATGTATGAAGAAAAAAATCAAGAAGAGCTCAACTTTGGGAAGAAGTGAACAGTCACTTTCACGACTGTACTTCTCACGTATTGGGTTAGCGTTTCCAAGAAAGAATTAGAATTTTTATTATAGTCGGAAAAATATATCGTTGGCTTTTTACGATGTACACGACAAGCG
Organism: Polyergus mexicanus; assembly: GCF_030449975.1. NCBI lineage: Eukaryota > Metazoa > Arthropoda > Insecta > Hymenoptera > Formicidae > Polyergus > Polyergus mexicanus. Next base: position 9,410,991 of record NW_027223332.1, on the reverse strand, counting down.
TGTAAGAGTTATTTTTAAAAGATTCGCCTTTTTATCAATATATTATGATCGCAGAGATCCAAAGAATATTTGGTTGCTCATGACTACACACTAACGGAGTTGGATATTGACGTAATCAGAGACCTGTTCTCGATGACGTAACGTAGCTGTCTTGCGGAGGACATCTAAATGTGCACCGCGAGGAAAGAAAAATCTTATTCATCTGAAAGTAACGTATTACATCCGCGCAAAATAACGCAAACGTACCGGATATTTGTGGCCTTTTAACCGTGGATACTAGCGCTTGCTTTAAGCAAATTCGTGATTTCAAGCTTGAAGTTATTTAATAATACAATCTATGAAAAATAGATGTTAGAAATAATCTACCGATTATCTCATTTTGCAGTTTACATATTGTGGCGTTTTTATTATGAAAATATGATATTTTAGAATATCGTAGGATATATATCTTGTACGAACAAAAAATTAAGCAGGATAAGAGACATTAAATGCTATTCTATTATCGCGTTTATAATGCAGACTATAACTTCCGTCTCATCGGAGCACCGGATCGAATAAAGCTAGATTAAATGAATCTCGTCTAGTTAAAAAGCGTTCACACACGTCTATTTATAGCCGGCGATCATAATATTACGTATGGAAAACGCGCGGGAATCTTTACGCTTGTATTTAGTTTCTTGACTAGAAATTCATCTCGCAAATCGTCTCTGAAAATCAATAGAGTGCTTCATGTTGATAGAAAATGAATGGAATTTAATGTTACTATTCGATGACATTAGATCAAGTAATTGATATACTGATGGTAAATATCGACAAGGAATCTTCTCGGATGAAGCTTAATATATTTCATGAGCTTCAAATTATTATAAAATTTTATAACTTGCTATTATTTGTAGAAATGGGCACGAATTTTCGTGTCGGAGCAATGTTTACGAGCGGTAAGCACGATAGCCGCTTCTTTAAAACGCGCAGAAACATTCGAGGCTTCCGTAACCTGTCGTTAACCTACTTAGGACTGTTCCAGTACACGCACTGTTCGCTTTAACTTGTTTCATAGTCATTCCAAGACCCACGAACTGATTCCCTAGATTACAACGCAGAATTTATGTCGCAATTGCAATCAATTGCATCCATAACTTGCGAGCAAAGAACGCTGCCGCTACTTGTACAAGTATCAAAAAATGCTACGATTAAGATTCGTTTATCTTAATCGTAGCATCTTTCGATTCTTTTATAAAATTCAAAATAAATAAACTATATGTTATAAATATGAAATCGATAAGTAATACAAAAATTATTACAACTGCGCCGAAGGTTCATGATTTTTTAATAACATCTAGATAGATTTTCGTCGTTATATGGAAAGTCAGCAGATAATGATTCCAAATTTGGATTTGCAACCGATGTAAGGAGATTTTCTCTAACAAGATCAAAGTTTGTTCCTTCGACGAAAATTCGCAAACGTTACTTTACTCTTTCGCGGTTGCTGATCATGCCAAATTTGCGGGACGGAAAATGCTGATCGACCGAACGAAGAGGAGGTGGACATTTAATTACGAATCGGCGTAGGAGGAGAGACGCGCGCTGAAAGAATGACGAGATAGTTTAGTCATGAGCTATGTAACCAACTATATCTTATATGTAACAACGACAATTACGACGGCGACGTAATCAATCCGGAACGATACAGGGGGATATACACGAAGATAAATCACGCCTGCTAAGTGACCGTCCAACTGTGCGATCCCCTTTTCGCAGATCCTTTTATTGTATATATTGTATATGCAATCGTTGAATAAAGAGTGCTACATAAAAATAAGAAGAAAATTTTTTAGGAGTGTTATCGAGTAAAAAACTCGACGAAGATTAAAAAATATATCGCGTAAAAAAAATGCATTGTTAGAATACTTTCAGAATATAAAATTTTTTTAATCTTGATTTTATTGTTTAGAATATCAATTATTATAATCTTTTTTATACATAGCAGGAACTTTTGGCGAAAGAAGTGGAACTTTATCAATTATACCGAAATTTCAAAAATGAGAGATGCTAAGATGAACTTTATACAGATTAACTTTCTATGAAAGCCGGAATATGGTATAGTTAGCGGTATATGACAGGGCTGTTAGTTATAATGTAATTAATATATCACCAGCACTCTTGGTGAAAATCGATTGTCACAATATATACATATATACGGATCGGTATATTCACATACACATATACACATACAGCTGCACAAATTGCACGCGCCTTGAATGTTCCGAATTCGTTGCATTTGGATCGGATAGATTGATACATCAATACTTGAAACGCATCACGTAATGGTACACGCGCGCGTTTTACCTTGGCATAAATTCGCAATTTGTAAGATATATCTACGCACTTTCATTCATGGATAAATGTCATCTCTAGCGTTACGAGGGAACTTTCCAATCTAATAGAAATAAATGCCTCGATCTCTCTTTCTTCATGCAACGGATATTTGACACGTCGATGTAATTTTATTACCACATGCATATTCTAGATTAAACTTGTTTTTTCGCTTTTATATCATCGCAAATGCTGCGAAAAGCATCGCGTGCTGTGGAATATTAATTGCGACCTACTATCTTTCTTTTCGCGAACTGAATTTGCTATTTATATATTAATCCACAGGAGGGTTTTTCCAATATTATATCTAATAATAAAAGCGCCTGATAGCGGCAAATTCTCATCGAAGGACGAGAGGAAAGATTGCGTTTCGTTCGATCTTTTACCAATTTTACAATTTTTGTAATTGCATTCTGATTTTCTATAAACATACTTGGAGTTACATTTTCATTGATACGCCTTGAATAGGCTATTAAGAATAGATTTGCATATTGAAAGAAGAAAAATTAAAGTTTACACGAGTTTTACATTGACGAAGGTCCACATACATATTCGGTATACATCTGATAATTTATTTCCGTGGTACGTTTGACAATCAGATGACCACCAGGTCAAGGTACAAATATGGTACGATGATTTCATTATTGCACGTTAAGAATCGATGTGACGTCGATTTATTACATCCGCACGGGTTGCCTTTGATGTCCCGCACGCGCGTGCAGGTGCGATCGTCTTCCTGTCCGATTACACGTAGCCGATTCATGCGCGTGACGACTTCGCTCAGTCAACCGAAGTATTGTCACAGCTTTTGTATAAGTCTGTTATAAAAACAATTAATAATTAATTGGATTATCATTAATTATATAATTAATCATATTTGTAATATTTTGTTTGTGTTTTTATAAATGACAAAATTTCAGATATATAATATAATTAGCAGACAAATTTTTCCATTCTTGCAATGAAAATTATAAATATAAACCAATTCAGTGGAATATATAGTATATATAGCGCGGAATTCTGATAGCTAATTTATTTGAAATATTTTGTTTTTAATCTTGATTATAATAGTAGAATAAATTTAATGTCACCTCTGCTAATTATATATTTGAAATTTATCGAAATAACTTTATATCGAATTAACAAGATATGTTTGTTCTTCGTTCGTATTTATTCATAAATATTTATAAATAGCTCTATTATCCGCACATAATTTTTTCTTTGGCATCTCAAGCGCACGCAGAATGGACGCATCACGATGGAAATAGACGATCAGTCAGCATAGTAGACGACCCCAGGTCGTCCTGATTGATCGGTACACTCGCGATCGTTCTCGAGTAAGACTGACCCGGTTCGCGATGGCCACGATGGCGTCCACAGAGAAAATGGACATGGAGAAGGACTTGCCGAAGAAAAAGCTCATCAACACGAATCTGATATCGCTCAAATGTCTTCTGTTCGTTTTTTTCGGTGGTAGGTATCAGCCGACATCGCAAAAACAATCGCCTTAGTTTTTAGTTCGATCAATTCGGATGACTTCTAATAACCCACGATTATTCTTTTTCAGGTATCGGCTGTCTCTTCCCATTTCTTCCATTGCACATGACGAAAGTGGGACTAAATATTGAAAATGTTAGGTTCGTGTCGATGATCTCGCCAGCAGTGGCGATACTGGGGCCGTTGATAGCAGGACCGATTGCCGACAAACTCGCCGGCCGTCAGAGCAACAATGACAAATCGTCGACGGGTCGTTACCTTCGCGTAATGATCGCCGTCGCCTGCATCTTCTCGGCACTCTTCTACTCGCTATTGTTGTTAGTGCCCTCCGTGGACCGCACTCTACCATCAGGCGGGAAAGGTCCGGGCCTCAAGTTCAACTGCGATCGGCGGGGAGCGATGGTGCGGAGCTAAATGATTAATAGATGAATAGTAAAGAGAATTGAGAGAAAATGATATATATCTGAAGAATATTTTAACTGTATATATTAAATTTTAATTAAAATCCGTGGATAAAAAAAAATGTGGAGAAAATATATTTGAATTTTATAATTAAAATTTTATTTTTCTCTTTCTCTCTAATTGTACATAATATTAAATTGCAATAAACGTAATCACATCTTTTCTCTAGGTGCGCCAAGAGAGGTGCGAGGACCGTTTTGGCTGTCATCGTTGGGCCGACGACGACAGCGGGGTGGGCATCATGCTGCTAAGAGACTGTAATTACGTTTGCTATCCGACCGGCTGGCGACGATGGCATTCAGAACTCGCTTCCGACACAACAACTTTCCGAAGCGCCGTCGACCCCGAGGTTGATTTCTTCGACGGCAGTGGCGAGACCACGGTCGCACCGCTATACAGCGAACCCTACGCGCCGGTAAGTCTACGATTACAAAAAACACGGCATCTCGACTGTGTTACAGGACAATTGTGCCGTGATAAAGCAAATATATATATGTGTGTGTCTGTGTGTAATATTATGAAATAATATTATGAATAATCTAATTTTATAAATGGAACTTTTAATTCTTTAATTAATTAGAAATAACATTTACATGCATCTAGCAAGGAGTGAATTTTCTCTTTCTCACAGTAAAAAAAAATAAAATTTAAAGCAGATAATTGTGATCAGCGTGTATGTATAATTCTATATAAATATATTATAATTATAAATTTCATAGGAGGATCGCGAAGAAACGAAAAAGATTCGTCGCTATGTCATGAGTGAGAATGAGCCGCCGCATCTGTGCTACAAGAATGAAGACGACAATATCGTCTGTCATGTTTATACAGAGTACTCTGGTATTTTGCCGGTAAATGGTAGTCTTGGACAGGCATTGAATCCCGAAAATGAAGAGGAATGGTGCGCATATCCTATGGCTGAGTACTTCGCCTGTCGCATACCGCTCGAATTGGAAGTCAGAATGGCCGAGTTCAATCAGAGTTGCTCCATTGAATGCGATTTGGTCAATCCGTATATTCTTTCAGGTAATAATTTATGTGCAATTAATTGGAAATTAGTTCTATCTTGAATTTTTTATTTAATATATTAAGTATGAGGGGCATTACAGTTTTATAGTTAGAGACGCAGTCCTAAAAACTCGATTCTTTGGAGATTTCCGCAATAATCATGTTTTAATACTTTTATTTAGCATTAGTGGACGAAACTCGACAGATAAAAATCTAAAAAAGCATAAACGTCGTATATTGTCTTCATTCATTTGACGACTTTATTTTTCACGCTGACAACAAAAAGAAATAGAAAAATTTTCTTTTATACCGACGATACTATATCATTTCAGGCAGCGTGCTGGCGGAAAGCCAGTGTCAACGTACTGGAAATTGGGCGGAAGCGGCATTTTGGATGTATTTATTCGTACGCTCGATCGCAGATATCTTCCCGACAACTGCCGTTGCTCTAATTGACGCGGCGGTGGTGATCGCGACGAGGGAGACATCATGCGGTCGCGGCGATGTAGGACGCCAATTAGCCTTTGGCTCTCTCGGTTTCGCTCTACTAGGACCGCTGTCCGGCTATCTGAGTACTCTAACGAATGATATCGGACCGGCCTATTGGCTACCGCTCGTTCTGCACGCCGTGTTCATGATCCTCACAGCTGTCATCGCTCTGTCGGCGAACGGCATGCCACTCAGTCCACCCGAATGGTGGTGGCACACGAGAAGCGGTATGCTGGCGCTACCAATGAGTGCTATCAAGAGGTACGGCAGCGAGACTGCTGCCCTGGTCTTCATCCTGTTAGTCATGGGGTCCTTCTGGAGCGCGATGGACAGCTACTTGCCTTTGTAAGAGTCTATTAAGATAAAGTCCATTAGATAAAATAATTTAATTGTTTGTTGAATCGCGATTCGAGATATTAGGAATATATTTTCTTCATCACATAGGCATCTGCAAAAACTAGGGGGCGATGAACTTTCCATTGGTGTCGCTATGACTGTCGGAGCAATTCCAGCATTCCTGTTTCTCTGGAAATCGGAGCATCTTGTGGATTATTGTGGGCATAGTAATCTTCTCATCACTGCCTTTACGGTGTACATAATCAGGTAGGTAAGTTTTTCTAGTCTGATAAGTGGATAATAATATCGTAAATTAAGTGAAGAAAGATCTCTTTTTGTTAAATTTTCACGTTTGTTTGAAAAATTTGATACAATTGACCAATACAATAGGTTCACCGTATTGAGTCTCGTGTCGGAGCCTTGGTGGTCCCTAATCACGGAGGCTTTAGAAGTATTCACCTTAGGAATAATGTGGGTTACTGCCATTCTCTACCTGAGACATTTGGTACCGCGTCATTTGACTGTGACTGCCCAAGCGCTGCCTGTGATAGCTCACTTTTGCGTCGGTATGTCGCCGCTTATAACGTACGTTAACGGTCGATGGGTTTGAATTATATTGATTTTTTTATTCGCAGGCCGGTGCCTCGGAGCCGTTGTCGGTGCTTATATCAATTTTGGTGACGAGGACATTGTAGAATCGTTGAGATTTGTGTATCGTTGTATGGCGATAGCGGCGGCCATCGTTGCCGGTCTGTATTTTATTTTGTATCACGGTCTACTGAAACCGAGATGTCATGCACACAACATTCAAGGTCCCCGTCAGCCTCCCACGATTGTGCAAGGTAAGCGATATTCTATTATATGTAATACCTAATTAAATTCATCGCATTCTGTCTAATGTATGCATCGCAATTTTAACTTTGCAAGCTGCCATAAAAGACTACGAATTGAGTAAGTGTTGATCACACGATCGAGATTTTCGACTTCGTATTCTTCGAAATATATGTACATATCTTATGTGTGTTATCTCTAATAACATTTCTTTTTAAAACGTGGAAATCTTCAAAACTGTCTTCTCTGATTTTGACTATCCGTCACGATCGGAAAGAAAGACCAGTTCTGCGAATTTCCGCGGAATGTTCTTTCTTCTCTGCATGGATCATGGAGAACTGTCTGTCAATTGTTTCCGCGAATTCGCGCTATATTTCTAATTTTCATCGTATCCATAATTTTTTTTTATAATTTTCCAAATACAGCGATGAACGGAAACGGGAATTACATGCCACTGAGGGTGTATCATAATGGAATGGGCAAAAAAGGTCAATTTCGATACTGAGAAGTGATGTATGAGGACGAATAAGGAATTTTAGGAATGACGCTGCATCTCATGAACTTCAGGAATGACGAATTGTCGATGACATGCTCTCATGTGTATTTTCGTTGCATCGCATTTATGGTTAATTTCTAAATCGACTACATTATCATTTTCCTCTACTTCTTAATGTTATTTATATGAGAACCATTATATTATAAGGATCATTACTTGCTCAAGTACTTTCTATGAGCTATATCATCAGTTTTTACATTTCTAATTATAAAAGGGTAAGTAGCCATACAAACTTTTTTGCGTATCACAATAATAAAAGGCAAAGTAGAACTTCTCTTTATGTGCAAACGTCCAAAAAAAGCAACAAGTGACTATAATACTTTTTTAGTTTTTTATACTGTAAATTCATTTTTTGTACAATTGCTATGTTCATAAAACTATCAAGATACGAATAGATGGAAAATCTTCTATAATAAAAAATCATTACAGAGACTTACATACATCTTTACATGTAACATAAATCGAATAAATATCGATATGCTAAAGGTAAAACATCTAAAACATCTACTTGACCAATGTTATGTTTTTGTGAGTTGATATATATGTATACAAGAAAAATAAAATAAAAAATATGGGAAGAATAATGATCGCTGTAATTGTTATTTTAAAAACAATTACATTCTGCATTGGCTATTCATATTAAATGTATTCAGATGGAGTAGACCTTGAACAAAGTTCTGTACTGTTTATCAAAACATTTATAGTTGAAAGGAAATATGTTTTCTGACCTAATTGTAAGGCCTCTTTCTCTCTCTCTTTCTTCCCTTTTCTCTCGTATATTATATAAACTATATTAAATCTAAAATGATCTCTAACTTATGTGTTATGTAAAACAATTTATTTGTTTCGTACACTTATTCTCTCAAAATTTGCGTACATATATGTACGCATGGCTCACAAATACACGCAAGTATCTACGAATATAATACATATTCGCGTACAGAGGCATCGTTCAACGATTCGCTGCGCATATCAGGCAATAATATAATAATAATCACCCCCCCCCCCCAAGCGTAACATTTTACTTATATGTTCTTTATACAGAACAACAGGTTCTTACGTGTATGTATGTAAATTACATATAATCATACTGTAATGCAAATTATATATTTCAAAAAAAGGAAATTAAAATGCACACATATTTTGCTATTTTAATGATGAAAACAAACAAGATTAAAAAATTGTCTTTTTTTTCCAATAAATATAATTATATTTTATATATTATTTCAGACTTTGTGCCATTTGTAGAGTATATAAATTGAAACAAGGATAAATTCTTTTCTATGTATCGAACATCTTTCGCGATACAAAAAATTCAGCATTTGATTTGTAATAAGAAAATAAAATTATATCATTAATTATTATTAGAACAGTAATACGCGAAATAAATTTTCAATCAGTCTGTAGGATAAAAAAGGCATCTCACATTTAATTTATGATTTCATTAACAAAACTACCTTTTTTTCAAAATATTGAAGAATTCAGATATCAATATAACATATGCTATATTTAATTTCTTCAATGTTTCAACTCTACAAGTTTAATATCTTGAAATTAGAACTTCTTTTTCGAGATAATATTAAATTATTGTAAATATATCTCTTTGTTCAATAATGGAAACTGCGATTGTGATCAAGGTTTGTTATTATTATTATTATTATTATTTCCTACAAGAATTCGAGACGAATAGAGAAAATTTATAAAAGTAAGATAGTATGATAATATATACATCAAATAAGCAATCAGTTATACAACTGCAAGAAAAATTATATTGTATTGGTAATTTATAGAGAGCTTATTTCCTAAACCATATGTCAAAAAGTTAACTGTTTGTAAAAAGTTTATTGTGTATCTATGATACTTAATATATCCAGGAGAATACATCCTTAAAAAAAATACGAAATAGACTTGATTTCTTCTGGAAACAAGCTCTTTATTTATGTGATATTATTCCTATGTCAGATATCTCTACAATTTAAGAATAAAATATTATATACAACTTTTATACAACGTAAAGTATTTCTGACACATCAAAATTTGTTCAAAAAATGAAAAAAATGGAAATGAAAAAACGCGGTTTCATGAATTGCAAATTAATTTCAATCATCAAAGTTTGATGTAAAACTGCACATTGATAAATAATACCTTTCATTAATTATCGATAATAGTACAATCGTCATTCCCCTTTGAAGTAGATGCTTCCATATTTACCATATTACTAACAATTATACTTGATTTTGTATTTTCATTATTTGATATTATTGATGTCGTTTCTCCATCTGTTGTATTATCGTGAGTTTTTTGTAATTTCTCATCAAGTAATATCATTCCTTGTATTTTAATATTTTTTGTTTCTTGTATCCTAATATCAGAATTCGTTTCATTAAGAATTTTTTGCTCATCATTATCAATTGTGCTTTTCAATGTATCAGTTATGTCGTTCATTGCTATAATATGATCACTCAAATCACTTTTCTCACTTTTTTCTTGCTCACAGATTTTCGATTCATCAGTAGATATAATATCAGGTGAATCGGTATTTTGAAGTAAATGCGAAATAAATGGTGAATTTGTTTCTATCAACTCTTGAAACGATATTTCATCTGAGACTGCCAAACTTTCCTCTGTTTGAATGCCATGATCCTCGATATGCTGCAGATAAAAAATAAATTGTTCCTCGTATTTGCCAAAGTTTTTGTCTGGCGCTGTTGGCATTTGTTTCAAGACATTATTGTCTGTTTTTGAATCGTCATTAGATTTTGTCAACATAGAATAAGAAATATATTTTTCATAATCCCTAGGGATGTCGTACACCTGAGTCGCTTTGTCCGCAGACAAATGGATATTATGATCACCAGTGCCACGATGTATAACTGTTTTTTTAGAAAATAATAAGTTTTCAACAATATTGCAACTCTTAATAAGATCGGATGGTTTCTTAATTCGATATTCCGATCCATCGCAACCGGATTCGGTGTCAGAATCGTTAACACAAGTCATATCTAAAGGAATTTCTACATTTTCTTGGGATGTTAATCTGTTTTCGTCGATCAAAGATGGCGTTTGCGTTTCCGTTTTTCGATATCTCTTCCATCCGTTATATTCGCGCACTATCCTATCATTGATATCCGCTAACCGGAGGACTGTGCCGCGCATATTCCAACAGAACTTCTTAATCCTCTGTTGCGCTGCCGATTCAACATCTTGGATCGCGTTATTTAGATCGAAGAAACAATACACTTTTTCCTTTATGTCACTTAAAAGTTTATCGAGTTCTTGCTTGTGCGGCAACATTGTCTCACTAAAGGAAGTGACATTCCTTGTCAAAGTCGTGCACATCTCTCGCAAAGGCTGCTCCTCCCTTGTGCCATCATCGTCGCTATTCTCCCAAGTGAGAGCAACAGGTACCACCTTATTAAAGGAAATATCTACAACGTCTATGTCATCATCCCCATTGATCGTCGAATTATTTTGCTGTTCAACGACCTTTGGCTCATCGTCGGAATCACTGTCGAGATCAATTATGTTGGGAGTCAACGTTAAATCCACTTTTCTTGGTTTTGGAAGAAGAAAGAGTGATCTACCACGCTTGTCTGTTGGATTGGGTATAGATACCATTGTATTTTGTGGAGATTGAAGCGACTGTGACTGCTGATATGAAGTTGGCGATTGTATTGGCGGCGGAGGTGCCTGGTACGAGATTGACGATTGTATCGGCGGCGGCGGCAGCGGTAATGCCGGAAGAATCTTCCGATTCCAAGAGTTCATTGTAGCGGATGTTCGTATATAAGTGTTGGATCCTGCGCTGTTCATAAAAGTCGTATGGTACAAGGAAGGCTGCTGTAGTACATTAGAATCGTATCTCGATGGTAATGAAGTATTCGAATTTGTCACACTAGACGACGGAAGGACGATACCCTCTGATGAACTGACTGAGTTTTCGCAATTTGTAATAGACTGTGATGGGCCGGTTAAGAACGAAGATGGACGAGGTCTAATGGGGATCGGCATAGACTGCATTTTCGTAATGATTGGTTTGATTTTGCCGTTTGGATTGATTCTAACGGGCAATTTGTTTTTTAATTGTTTACGTTGTAGAGTGTGTCCCGGTAATCCATTAGTATCATGTTCAAGTACATAGGTCTCGTCTTCCTCTTCGGAATTCGATTCCAGTCTTCGACGCTTACGTCTTCTCCTGCGCGGACAACACGGTGATTCATCCAAATTCATCTTTCTTTCGATCTCTACGACGCTTAGTTTCTTGTCATTTTTTAGTATCCTAAAATACATCAAAGATATTTTTATTCTTACAATGAAAAATGACATAACTTGACGAAAATTAATGTATTTCTAATATTGTGCATATATTGTGTATATTCATGCAACAATACCTTGTCATTGTCTGTACATGTTCAAGTAAAGCCCAACATACAGCCCTCGCGCTATACAAATCGCTCGGATTGCATACAAAACATTTCCATTTTTCGTCTGCTTCAATTTTCTTTCTTATCAAGGGTGTGAAATTTCTTTTTATACATTTATAACAGAATGTATTGCTGCAATATGAGCAGCAATATAAGTTGCCACCGTTTGCGCACCATCTACAGAACATGTCTGTAGCGTCATCACCTGAGAATGTAACAAAAACATAAATTAGCATATATGAAAGCATGCATCCACGAATGAAGATAAATACTGAGTATAATGTAAAACTCTACAAAATACAATTATTACATTACCTTGCTCAAAAGTACCGTCCCCATAAAATTCACGACAATTTGCGCATAACAATGTGCGAAGCACAGGATGTTCAAACATGTTATCAATCTGAGCTGGAGCAGAACCAATATGCATATCACAACCTGTACAATGAAGTCTACGAAATCGTACAGATGCAATATCTAAAAGAATTGAGTATCTATATTATAACATACAACTCCTGTAGTTAAAAGAGGAGCATTGATCTCTTATATAATTTATATTATTTTTATAATAAATTTCAATTCTAGAATGCAAATAAAAAAGTGAAAAACTAGGCTATAAATTAAGAATTATTCGTTATAAACAAAAAGTTTTCTTGGAGAAAGAGAGAGAAAGCTGACCATTGCCGAACATAAGTTTGTAGAAATTGCTCTCTTCCTGAGAAATCGATCTGGCATCTGTACTGGTCGTGCTGGATGCCTGGTCCCTCCCTGGTGTCACTGGAAGACAAATAGGTTAGAGCATCGCGCATCGAAATTACCCGGGTGCGAGAATCGCGTATCGCCATCTCCTCACCGTTCTCCTTAACATCCGCCTCCTCTTTCACTTGTACCTCGAGCATGCTCGAGATATCCATAGTGTTTGTTTGTAGATTCGCCGACCGTCAGCAGGAACGTTCGTTCCAAAACAACACCGCGGCTATTGCGCCGCCATTTCCCCACGAAATCGCGATGCGCGACCGGCCTTTGTGAATTGTGAAACGGCTGATAAAGAGACGCAAGTTCGTTCGACGACTTTTCTCGCGATTGCTCGCGATGCTGCTAGAGAAAAAAATTCTGATTCTAACTGAGTTAGGACATCGGGAAAAGAGAGAAAGAGAGAGGGAGGGGGGTCCTCGTTCACGGAAACGTGGCATTAGTTTTCGAAATGGAAGTTCTCTCCGACTCCGCGTCTAATAACATTCATCAAAGCACTGTACGCTGTCATGAGGACGGATCTTAGAATAACTTTATTCAATAGGACGGATGGATTTTTAACAATCGTCCTATTCATATAAATCACGAGAACAACAGGATGATTGGAATGTGTCGTGTATCGAACTATCCATATACATGCATATTATTATAAAGTTCTAGAAAAATGTATATGTACAAGATACACTATACACTATATATATATCTGGTTTCGCAAAAATTAACAGAATATCAGATAAAATATGAATATAATTGGCTGTCAAGAATTAGCATTTGTATTATTTCACATTATTATTCGATAAATATACGATGATTTGATAGATAGATATATATGTACGTAATGCTATATAGAAATGTATTTGTAAAAATTAATTCATTTCTAATTCATCTGTCTCTCTTGCAGAGATCACCTGAATCGAGGGCCAAACGCCAAACTGGAGTGACTCCAATACTGTGGATGTTACTTTGGAAACGCTTTGTTTAAAAATGGCGCACATTTACGATTTAGTCCCGCGAGAGAAGATCTCGCGGAGCACGCAACACGCAATTATCTTGCGAGAATGGACGAGGAAATGGCGAAAAATGCGTCGCTCGACAAAACAGCGCGAAAACTTACCGATGATATGCAGAATATGTCGAATTATAAGGCCCTTTATAACGAAATACAGGTGAAACTGGTTGAATATCAAAACCAAATGGCTGTTGAATATCGAGTAAAAATAATTTCGGAATTATCTATTTTATTCGCAGAGAATCGTCGCCTTGCCCATCGTAGACAAAGATGATTTCAAGAACTCATTAGTCACAGCGTTGAAAAATAACGGCTTGGAGACGGAGATCAGAAACACTGTGTTTCACTGGGCACGATCGCGGGTACATAGTTGACGCTTCAATTTACAAAAATTTCTTTATAAGAAACAGAAATTTTTTTTATAGGGTTCACTGCATTCTCGATCAGTTTCGCATATACAAGTGGCTGATCTGAGTTACTTAAAAAAAACTCAAATTCAATGGGAACGACGTATTCAAAAATCATTGAACTCGACTTGCAATGAACTAAATATTCCGCTGGCTCGTATAAGACTTACTGCCGATAGAGACGAATTGGCGGAGAAATGGAATGAATTGAGTACTTACGACATCGGTAAATTAATTTCAAAGAGAGTTTACAAATAGAATATAAATTCTTTTTGTGAAATTACTTATATAAGATATGAGTTAATATATGTTTCACGGAGAGAGGAAATATTACTTTCAGATTTATCACAATATCGGCCATTGTATGCGCCAAAGGATTTTTTGGATGTACTGTTCTCAATACGCGATCCTTCTTTTAAAAAGCAACCGTGTGTACATATATAAATAATCTAAATAATTATTTAAATTTGTCTATATATAAATTAATCTCTATATTTCTTAGAAAATAAAAATATATGTCATCAAAAGTTTTTTATATAAAAATATTTTAGAGATGAACTAAATTGGGATTTCAGTCACATACAAATTAGTGTAAAAACACTTGCGCAATTGGTACGAATTTTATAGTTACGTCTCTATAATTTATAATTTATGTAATTATACATATCGAACTTGTTCTCTTCATATAGAGACGTATGTATTCAGGATTAGCAGAAGGAATGCCATTACTTGGTATAAATCCCGATATGCCAGCCACAGAAAATTTTCCAAATTTAGAAGCCGAACGAACGCATATTGGGGAAAAAGTATTGAACTCGAATCATGCTCCAATTGCTCAAGAATTTCTTAAAAGGGGGTCTCCTCGAGCATTGCGCGGTCGTCTTTGGTCGCTCGTTCTCGGATCTGTTATCAAAGATAATGTATGACTAATGTATTAGGGATCATTTATTTTGTGATCATGAGATGTAGATAATTTTCTTTTTTAGGACATAGAATATTATGAAGAGTTGAAAAATATGGTTTTGCAATATGATATTGTCGTAGACAAGTTGATAATAATGGTGACTTTTGTATATTTTTTTCTTAAATTATATTATCTTTTTAAATAAAACAAAGAAATCATGTTGATATCGCTGTAGGATGTACAATTAACAGCGAGAAATGACGATCAATATTTTGTATTTGAAGATGTCTTGTATAAGACAATGTTATGCTTCTCAAGAGATTCCGAAATACTTGCACCAGTCACAACTGACAGAAGCGCTGGTGGTCAGGTGATCCACGCAGTTTTGCAAGGAAAACCAGCAACATTAGAAAATACTTTAGTCTTTCCACCAAGCGGTGTTATCCCATTTCATGGGTTCACAATGTACGGTAAGGAATAGCAGGAAAATTTTGAATTTAATTATTTATTATTGTTACATCAATATTTTTATGCCAGCTACACCATTTTGTTATTTATATGACAATCCCTGTACCATGTATTATACCTTTCGTGCATTCTATCTGAGATATTGGTTTCGTTTACACACTGTGTCAAGTCATGAACAAGGTATAGTTGCTCTCTGTTTACTCTTTGAACGATTACTACAATGCCATGAACCACAGTTGTGGATCCATTTCAAAAACTTACACATTCAACCGTAAGTTAATTTTTGTATCTTTCTGTATTTTTATTTACATAATTCATTAATTCAATATATGTATACGCTTTTAGTATAAGAATAGTTTTCAAATGGCTAATGAGAGGTTTCAGCGGTCATTTACCACCTGAACAACTATTATATCTTTGGGATTTAATTCTGGGTTATGATTCTTTGGAAATTATACCCCTATTAGCAACGACAATATTGAGTTTCCGAAAAGAAAATTTACTGCAAGTTAATACCCAACAAAATGTGGAGGTATAAAAATGATTTTACTGAAATACATGGGAGTATATTGTATATATTTAACATCTATATATACGTTTTCTTACTTTTAGGCTGTGTTAGCAGACTTATCCTCGCTAAAAGTGATGCCTCTACTGCAGCTAGCTCTTCTTAAAGAATAATACCATTTTCATTATGCATAAAAAAATCACATTGTTATAGAATTTGTAAATTCTTATATGATATTTCTCTTTTATCCCACATATATATCTTACATTCAGTGATTTTATTCATGAAATATCGATATCGGAATATAAATGTATAAACATTACATGTGGAATAAATAGTAGACATTACTTGAACTTTATATCGCTTATTTTCACACCTATATTGAAAAATAACAGTGTAAGTACGATCCGAAAATAATCGCCGATATCTACAATATCCAACAGTCCGACTTGAAATAATGTCATCGCGTGGGAGGGATAAAAGGTCACCGATGTCTTGAAGGGGGAAAGGTGGAGGGGGAATTTTCCTGTTTCCGGCTGTCAACCGTACGGCGTACAGTACAGCGTACAGTTTGATAGAGCAGCTTAGAGCATCGATGTCTGTGATTCGTCGTTTTGTCACGTCTATCGCCGCTATATTTCTGTGAAATTTTGTAAAAAAAACGCGAATAAAAAATTGATCTCGTGCGTGAATGCGCCTCGATTTGCGGATCGTGAATATCCCGCTTTAGTCGCGTCGCTTTGACAGCGTCGTTACAGCGGCAACGGGCAACGCCGAAGCGGCGGTTTACAGCCTACAGCCCCACATCGAACGAAGGGTAGGGTGGTTCTCTCACCCCCAAATTATTAGTCATGCACGGCGGTTTGCTCGGTGTCGAACGCCGAACGAGTGTCGCGTCAGCGTTGTTCGCTCGTTCGACGCGATCTCGACAAACGTTGTGCTTGACAGTGTCTATTTCTTCCTGCCATTATCCGCGCCGAGAGCAACGCCCAGCGAATTATTTGCATTTGTATTCGAGTGATTGCATTCCTTTGCGCAAAACCTACAGTCGCGAGAGTTTTTTTCTATAAAAATTTTCGGTAACGCTCACCTTCGTTTTGTCAAAGCTGTATTCGTATACGCCTGAAAAAACGCCAATATTTCCTACATATGCTTATCACAAGTGCTTTATCTCAGATTTAATAAACATATATCTCTTAAGAGCAGAGCAGAAATGATGTCTAATTATATATATATATATATATATATATATATATATATATATATAAAATTTGTTTAAAAATTTATTATCTATTAAAAAATTTTAACAAGATATAATATGGTACATATTTTCTTCAGATTACATGATTTAAGCAGAGTGTGGATATTTGAATTAAGTTAGCGGCATTAAAATGGCTTGGCGTTTCAAGGCATCCAAATACAAAAATGCCACACCTATTGTTCCCAAGCCAGAGGCTTGTATTAGAGATATTTCTGTGGGATCATATCAAACCTATGGGAATAACATAACAGCATCTGCGGCATTTATGGCATTCAATGTTGATCATAATGGTACAAACTTGCATTTATCTACAATAAATGTATTCTTTGTTAAATTTAATTTACAGATTACTTGTTTAAATAATGTTTTTTCCTTTTTACAGGATCCAGTTTAGCAGTATTGCCACTGGAGGATTGTGGTAGAAAGAGCAAAACTATGCCACTACTTCATGCACATGCGGATACTGTGACAGATATGGGTTTTTCTCCGTTTTATGATGGCTTACTTGCAACTGGTTCTCAGGATTGTCTTGTAAATATCGTGATGTTTTATATTCTTAGCAAAATATAAGTTTTAAGAAATATTGTTTAGTATTCGCATTTTTCTACAAATTACATTAATCCTATTTGTAAAATTAGGTAAAGTTATGGCATATCCCAGAAAGCGGTTTGGAGGAATCCTTGTGCAATCCAGAATGCACATTCTCACATCGTCAACGAAGAGTGGAAGCAGTATGTTGGCATCCTTCTGCTGAACATCTTCTGACCACCGCTTCATTTACTAATCTCTCACTCTGGGATGTTCTTTCTCAACAAGAGCTATTCTGTAAATATTTTAAAACTTTATTGGTATTTGCATTTTATTTTATTGTTATTGAAATTAATTTTATGATGTTACAGTTAATAATGACCACACAGAAGTAATTCAGTCTGTAAGTTGGAAGCAAGATGGTATCGTTTTGGCAACATCTTGCAAAGACAAGCAATTGAGGATCATAGATCCGCGCGCGTCTGCATGTATCGTAAACTCATGCTCGAGTCATCAAAGTATCAAAGATTCCAGAATAGTTTGGCTAAATAGCGACAGAATACTCACCACAGGATTTGATGCAGCAAGATTGCGTCAAGTTTTCATTAGGGATTTGAGGCATCTGAATGAGCCAGTGAAAACATTGGAATTAGATTGTAGCACTGGGTAAATATATGTCCCTTTAATTCACAGATTTATTTTAAATTAATTAATATCGATAATTGTTTATATGTAATATTATACTTTGTAGTATCTTGATGCCGCTTTTCGATTCTGACACAAATATGCTCTTTCTGGCTGGAAAAGGAGACACTACTATTATGTACATGGAAGTCACAGATAAAGATCCTTATCTAGTAGAAGGAATTCGTCATAGCGGCGAACAAACTAAAGGAGTTTGTCTGGTTTCTAAACGGGCATTGAATGTAATGCAAGCTGAAGTTAACAGACTATTACAACTCACTTCTAATATGGTGATTCCAATCATGTATCAAGTTCCACGAAAAGTAAGTTGTACTAAATATTGTCTATATGAAATATATATTATGCCATGCATAATATATATCTAAATATTTTATAATTTAATTTCAGACATATAGAGACTTTCATGCAGATATTTATCCAGATACGACTGGATGCATTGCTCAAAATAACGCAGCAGCATGGATTAAAGGTCATAATGCATCTGTACCAAAGATATCACTGGACCCTGCTAAAAGAAACAAAGGCGAAGAACCGATTACTGTGAGTAACATTTTAATAACTGTTGTGGATGTGTTCTAATATCGATCTTAATATTGTACACATTTGAGATAGTTTTCATCATTAAAAAGATTAAAACATATATATTATCTAATCGTATTTGTGAATATTGATTGTATGATTATTTCAAATTTAAATCATTTATCATTGTGCATGCTTTTTATTATAAGAATTTATTTTTTCGCATTATTATCTCATTTGCTTCATAATAACTGGATGTTGAGGATAAATATTGGGTTGTGATATGTCAATGTATATTTTTATTTTACATATACAATGTTTCTTCAATTGATATACTTTTAAATGAATTTTGCTATATTCTAAATAAAATTCTGGAATATGTAAAAAGAAATCAATTTGATGATATATTTATTTTATACAGAACATAATTATCTTGTATAAAAGTATTACACAACATAATTTTTTTTTTAATTGGTTGCTAACTTATATTAGCTGGTTTTATGTAATAAGTGTTTGCAATGTGTTTTCATGATTATATGGAGTGCTATAAATTTTAGTATGGCTGCTAAGAAAAAATATTACCTATATATTATGAATATAAGATCAGTAGAAAATATAATGTAAGCATATTTTATATTTATTTTTACTGTGGTCTCCATATCTAATCTCCTTTCTTTGCAGGAATTTATATTTATTAAATCATTCAGTTACTGATTATGCTGTTACTTTATTTTGTGCTATTTAATTGCTTTTTCTATGTATTCCATATATATCTTTTTTTCACGTTTCAGATATCCAATATATGTTTTATAATTTATACATTAGCACCATTCAAAATATTATTCCTGGCACGTGTAATATAAGTGGCAATTGATGTTGTAGCTTATTCTACAGCGTAAGTAATAGTATGAAATGTGTAAAAACATTTGTATTATTTCTATGCATAGTCAAAAAGTAGACTTTTTTTTTCTTAGCTTTGAACAAATTTTGATTAAGAGATTTTAAGTTTTAGTTATTTAGAAGCTTATACATGTCTTCTGTATATTTTTGTCTACTGTACAAACAAATGTGTATAAGTGTGTGTAAAAATGTGCGAATGTGTTGCTAAATTGTTCTTGTTGCAAAATTATTACGTGGAATGCAGAAACATATCTCAAAAGTGCAAAATTGGACAGTGTAGTTCGATTTGCATGCGAATTGCGATCATTAAGGAATTTACCGTACCTCCAGGTACACAAAGGGAACTTAGCAGCACTCAAAGACAATCAACGCGAAATTAAAATAGAACAAACGAATCGACAATCGAAATCCTTGATCATTACCACGCCAAAAGGATTCTCGAAAGTGCAGAGCAACATGAACGAAAATGACAGTAATATAGAGAACGATACCGAGAAGATCGAAGACACGAAAAAGCCATCCGAGGAAGAAGAGAAGATTAAGATACAAAATGGAGGCGGTCAAGCCGTTCCACCAAAACCTTTACCGAGAGCATCAAGAACTAACAGTATTTCTGAGGAGGAACCAAAACCGGTGGCACGTCCACGTACTTCGCCGAATCCCGGATCAGTAGTTACATCAGTCAATCCTAACGCGATCGGCGGATATAAGGTTGTAACTACAGCTTAGAAAAAAACATGTTATATTTAATAAGAGGGATATCTGATTTCTGTGATATTTTTGCGTGCGGCCAGTTATTCCTGTATTACACTTATGCCATCATTGTCATAACATTACTAACAATCATTTCTTTACAAGAACAATTTTTAATGAATCGGAAGAGACGAATCAATATCTTTTCTTTTTTTCTTTTTATTTTTAGCCTCGACTTGGTCCCAAACCGTTCCAAGCAAAATCTAGCAGCCAGGAATTTTCGTTCGACAAAGTCTTCTCTGTACCTGTCGCACCAAATAATGATAATAATACCAACGGTTATCAGAACGAAGTTAACAACGTTGTAGAGCATAACACAGAAGCAGATAAGTCGCCGACTTTTATACCTAACGAGCGTGCGAAGGATGCGGAAAATGGAAAGAGCGACTCTAGCTCCATCGAAGAAGACACCAATTCGAGTGACTCTGGTTACAAGCCGAAGACACCATGCACCGCGGAAAGGCGCAAAGTATTCGAAACGAAAATGAAGGACGAGTCACCTGAAAATGAGGATGTTGGAAATTTTGAACGTGGTACAAATAGGAGTTCAATTGCCGAGAGACGGCGTCTTTACGAAAGTCGATCCGTATCGGTCACCGATGGGAATTTGGCAGAGAAGGCGATGGGTTCGCCGACTATGTTGAGACGAAGGGATTCCTTTAAGGCGAAGAGTGAAGTGATTAAAGAAGATGAAACAAAAAAGAGCATTGCCATATTGCGGCAGCAGAGTATGGATCCTAAATTGGAAAAGGTGGAGCCCGTTGCGACACTAGCTTCCAAGAGAACATCGACAGTTTTTGGTGAGAATCGTAACATACTTTGTGAAATTTATTTCCTTGATACATTCCTTATTTTTTGATCATTATACAGGAAGAGTATCCAAGTTTCGGCACTTAAAAGGTACGCCGGCCCACAAATCTACACATATCGAAAATATACGCAATATTAGTCGTCAAATATCCGGCGAGTGTGATGGCTTCCATGGTAAAATAGTTTTTTCTTTCTCCAAGACTATAAGATTCTCTCTATATATTTTAAAAAAGATTTCTAAACATAAATAAACGAGACGTGATATCTCTGCTATATAAATTTATAGCTAATCCCGATCGAGTAGCTGTACCTTTGAGTGGCCCGGGTGGAAAGATAGCAGTACTGGAATTGAAGAAAACTGGGAGATTACCGGATGGAGTTATGCCAGCATTGGTCCACGGCGCGACCGTAATGGACTTTCAATGGGATCCGTTTGATAATCAGCGATTGGCAGTTGGTAAAGTTTTGAAAATTATAATGAAAAAAGTCTTATTTTGCATATTAAATTTAAAAGAGATTAAGATACATAAATTTTATTTGCTTACGTTAGCTTGTGACGACGGAATAATTCGATTATGGGAAATACCGGAGTCTGGTTTAGTGGAACCGACAAACGAACCAAAGCATGTTATAGAAGCTCACACTGACAAGATTTATTTGATCAAATTTCATCCATTGGCATCAAACGTTCTCGCGTCTGCTTCGTACGATATGACTGTCAAAGTTTGGGATCTGTCGCTCTTAACGTCTACCGAAACAGCGATTGCAAAAATTACATTGATCGGTCATACGGATCAAATATTTACTTTGGCATGGTCACCATGCGGTCAATACCTTGCTAGTGCATGCAAAGACGGCAAATTACGAATCTACAAACCTCGATCTAGCGATGTTGTCGTGAAAGAAGGGAAAGGTCCAGTTGGTACGAGAGGTGCGAGAATTATATGGGCGCTCGAAGGCAGATACCTTGTTGTAATGGGTTTTGATAAGTAAGCATAATACAAATAAATATTTATATATAATAAAAAAGATTTAAAAAATATAGAAAAAGAAATAATTGTATTTTATATATTTCAGAGTTTCTGAAAGACAAATTTACGTATTTAAAGTGGATAATCTAAATACTCCTTTGAACACTGTTGGATTGGATGTTTCGCCTGCCATACTAATGCCATATTACGACGAGGATAGCTCCACGCTTTTCCTAACCGGACGCGTAAAAGATTTTTTTCTGCCATTAAGCATGTTCTAATCATATGAGAAAAATTTATTATATAATATTGTTATATTATTTTTAGGGTGATTCTACAATATATGCATTCGAAATAACTGAGGAACCTCCATATTGCTGTCCGTTAAGCCATCACAGATGCTGTAGTTTACACCAGGGTTTGTCATTCCTTCCAAAAAATAAATGTGACGTAGCCATTGTAGAGTTCGCCTCCGCTTTGAGGCTAACAAATAATACAATAGAGCCTTTAAGTTTTACCGTGCCGCGCATAAAGGTACGTACATGATTAAACCAAAAAAATAATAAGATTTTTGGTATAATCAAAAATTTGTTTTATGATATAAAAGTATGCTGAAATATTTGCTTATTTAAATCAGAGCGAATTATTCCAAGATGATCTCTTTCCTCCAACTAAAGTTATCTGGAAGCCGACTTTATCTGCGGCAGAATGGTTTAACGGTGGCAATAAACAGCCATCTAGAATAAGTCTCAAACCACCTGGTATGGATAATTGTAAGTAAAAGATATATTATATTGTGAAAATAGGAGATGATCTGCTCTCGATTATCTGATCCCCCGAGTTTTTCTTCGTAGTAACTGAGAATCAATCGCAAAGTGCAGTTACTCCTCCTCAAGTCGCAAATAAACCATCATCGACCCCTTTCGGTATTTCTGCACAACCCTTCAATAGACTGGGATGGAATCCAAATATTAAAGCAAAACAAGAAGAGGTAAAAGAACAATAAAATTGATTCACTTTGCATGTACTTCATAAATAAATATTGCTGCGGAAATTATTTGTGGCAAAACAATTTATATTGTTAGGTAAATCAGATTTAATTGAGAAATAAAATTACAATGCACATTTGAAATTGATGTATATAACTTTCTAATGATATATAATATTGTAAAATGTGTGACAAATTTGTTATATATTAATCATTCCTTGATCTTATTATTGAATGATAAAACGTGATATATTAGTTGGATAATACAATAATCTATTTTGAAAAACTTTTTTTATAACATTAACATTCTTATTGTACAAGACATTTTTATTTTCATTCTATATGATATCATGTGATATGTATGTGCCAGATTCAGAAAACTATGAGCCATTTTGTGGGAGATGTTATTCAATGTTCACTGGAACAAGATCATATGGAAGGCGTCGAGGAACATGAATGGGTAGGTATCTCATTTGTTATGTTTTACATTTTTGTTTACATTTTTGTTCAAATAGCTATTTATTTATTATTAATAGCTTAATTTCTCCATTATGTTTTAATAATTGCTATGCTATGTCTACTGACACATTGTATGTACAATTACTATTTTTATTTAATATTCTTTTTATTTTTACGCGAAAAAATAACTTGTTTTTAAATGTAAAGTTACATATTTGCATTTGAATAAAAATAACAGCAGAAAATAGCAAGTTTTGAAATTGAAAGAAAATTTGTATAAAGATTATTTGTGAAAATTGACTAATGACTAATATTAAGTAACTAATATTAACTAAATGACTAATATTAAGATTTTTTATTTTAGGACGAGTGAAAATTGAGGACCTATGGATAGATGCAAACTGGTAAAGCAAAAATCTGAACGTGGTTGTTGGAGTGCCGTATATTATTTATAAGTTAAAATTATATATCGAAAATGGCACAAAAACATCGCAGTATTACTGTGTAGAGAGAAAGAGATGCGAGAATTGTATCTGAGAGATATACTTCCAAAAATTTTCTTTTTGAGGAGGTAAGCGATAAGTACAGTGTTTTATATCAATTTATAACAAGTAATACTCATTTTTTCATAAACCTAGCTTAAGATTTTTGTAAACGCATTTTTCAACGCATAGAAAAATAAGAATCCAGGCCTTGTTATAAATATTAATTTAAAATAAAAAAATTAAAAAGTGAAATGAAGCAAATGACACGAGTGATTTATAATCATTAACAATGTAATCAATGCAGTATTTGATATACAGTTCAGCATTGATATGAAAATACTGTTCTTATAAAACCAAATACGTGATTATAGCTCTAGTCTCAAATCATTTTTCTTCAACTAATGATTTCTCATACATTTCTAGCTACAAATAATTCTATAGTATTATTATCACTATAGAGATTATATATATATATATATATATATAGGAATAGAATATGCTTATATGTCAAGAGAATTGAAGAAAACTTATATAATACGATTTGACAATAGCTTCTATCCTATTTAATGAATATCAGTTTGGAAGTTTAGTGGATGAGTAATTCTTCTTAGAGCAAATATGCTAGTATATTCATTACGCTTTCAATACCAAGTGTGAACGAATATCAATTTCATCGGAGACAATTATTGACGAGTATTTAATTATTTGCTGGAAATCAAATGTGTGTTAGAATGAAGGATTTTCTGTGTAAATCAGGGAGAAAATTCAAATATGTGCCATTTGCGAAGTGATAAACATCTAATTTGCCACTAATAGAAAGAAAAAAAAAACTAGTATTTTATTAATATTAGGTCTTTAAATGTAATTATTCCTCTCGATGAAGTCAACATTCCTTATTTAACTTATAATGCTGCACTAGTGCCACATTTATCTTCATTTCGGTAATGCCAAGTGTCAATAATGGTCTCAATGTATATGTCATATTATAATCTATCATCGTATATATATATGTGATAATAGAACAAGCAAGACATTGTCGTCGCAGAATTGTGAAACAGAGGTTTTTTTACGATATTTCATATCCTTATACGCACATATAAAAAAAGAACATTACACAAGATAACTGATAAATGCGACGCGTAATAGGTATTAAATCGTAAGCCAATAACCTAATCGTATTGTGAACTGTATTACGTCTCGATTGATGTATTACATTGAACACTCTGCAAGATTCAAACGATATTAACTTGGAGAAAATGATTGGTCTCCTTTATATTTTTCTTATCAGATAGAATATTATAATTAATAACCGATTGTTTTTGTCTTTTTACACAAATATTTAGATCAGAATGTTTTGTCTTTTTTATGTATTATAAATTACAAAAAGTGATAATGTTACGTATTAATTAAAAAACAAGTAACAAACAATAATTAGCAATTTATAAATCCCAACATCATTCTTTTTTGTAAAAAAATTCATTGTGACGAAACTTTATCACCATATACTATACACATTGGCATATAAATATACTTGAAGATTAATATAGTGCCAAAAATCCATTACCAATGATATTTTTTGTATCTTGCATATTTTAGATCTGTAAGATGTAAGATGTTTCAAAAAGCATTCGAAAGTATTAACAAATTTTCTAAACCTGTGTCAAAGATGAAGAATAAGATAAATTTTCATTAAAATTTATTGCTGCTATTTATATCGTTCATACTTCTGATCTTTATATGAATGAATGAGGAAAATAGATACGACAGTATTAATATTTTTATGTACTTTTTTTATTCGACTATTCGTGCGCGTGTATTAAATATTTCGCACAATTATACAATTCAGATTTTTAACCATTTTGCAGTTTTTTAAATCTGTTTATGTGATCAGAGTACGAATAATTGAGCACAATCTTTTACAGCATAAGATTTACGAGATGAAGATCTGATAGAAATGTACGAGACACTTTGAAAGTTTTTCGCAACTCGATCTTCTGCTCAGTAAATGATCGCTAAATAATTTTATATCATATAATAATATACCTTTATATCAATCTTATACCATTCATGTATTTCAGCTATAAAATCTTTTTATCAAACATCTCTAATCACATTCAATTCTAATATCCATTTCCAATGTTCTCCATCTAATCATGCTATATTTCAGAGAGGCATAAAATAAAAAAATTTTTATTAATTGTTTGTGTAATTATAATAAAAATTTTTATATTAGAGTCATAGACTTTTAGGGAGCAGAATCATTTTTACATCAATTAGTTTAGAAAACTTTTATGGAATGTTTCTATTGTGAATAAATGTAACTTTTCATATAATTGCGTGATATATACAATTTTATAATATTTAGCAATAACTTATGTTTTTCTCTCTTTTATTATTTACGCTATATGCGCAAAAAGATGTAGTCAAAATAAATATACAATGTTGTATGAATTATTTACTATATCCAACACGATCTCTGGGAATCAATCTGAGTTCCATGCCATGTTTGAGAAATACATTGCCTGAAAACATATACAATTGATCATTGTATATGTAAAATAGAGATATCGCAATATATTAGAAAAATAGGATTACCTGCAGTTTGTTGAGGATTGATTCCTATGCCATCATCTGTAATTATGGCTGATGTAGCTGCTGGCACTCTAAATTCCTCAGCAGCAAATTGTACTACAGCACTAAATGGAGTAACTTCTGGTACACTAAGTCTGCAATTAATGAAATAATATATGCATTTTTTATTTTAGAGATATTAAAAAGAATTGCAGAGATATTGAAGAAATAAATATATTTCTCTTATGTAATATTTTCAATATTTCTTAATATAAAAATGGTAATATTTTATTTTGTTAACAAGACAGATTTATTTGCAATAGAAGCAATTTATTTAGTTCTTTTTCTTACAAATTTTGTTATACAAAAATAATAATTTGTTATAAATCGTATATTAAATCTGTAAAGTCAATTCAAGATATCCATTTCAATATTATTCCATATCTCATTATCTGGTTGAGTTTTAACAGCAGACATTCTATTGTACACAAGTTCACAAATTACACGAGGACCATTTAATAAAATTTTCATTATTTTACAGAGATGTTTATATTCAAATTTAAAATCTGAGCACCATTTTCCATCTACTAAATACATATTTCGACCAAAATAGAATATCGCATCAATAAAATCTATGCAAAAGCAATTGTCTTGAAGTAATTTTAAAAGTAATTTCTTCTCAGTATTTGCAAAACCTACACATATTTCAGGATCATAGTGAATTAGCTTTGAACTAAAAATTTGTATAATTAATTTCCTAATTACATCATCATGCGATTCTATTGTTAAACGCACCAGTCTTGAAACATGACCATCATTTAGCATTTTATTTATACATTTTGCTACTTCACTTTGATCTTTATTAGTTATTGCCATTCGCCATGTCATAATTAATGCCTCATCTTCCATATTAGGCAATGATACTCCTAATTTTTCTAAAGACTCTATAACCATATTTGTGGCAAGGGATTTACTTATTACTTGATTCAGGAAAGCATTTAATCTGTCACAACCAAAATGTTGACTGTATAATTTTAGATATTCATCTACTATTTCAGTGGGAATGTAACTATCCTTTAAATAACGTTCTAATAATTTATCACAAGCTTTCTCCAAATCAGAGCATGTGATGTTCCGATTTTGTGGAAATAATTTTCGTTCTGATTTGCAACGCAAATATTCTTCAAATGTCAATATTTTCTTTTCAGCTTGTATTTTTTTAATTGTAACTTCAATGAAATAAGCGCAATTAAAAGCTTGTATCATGTTTTCCACGGTCATTTGTTCACTAACGATTGGACTTTGCAGCAGTGTGAAAAACACATCGATAGTCTTAAAAACTTCATAGTCGACAGCTTGCATTCTATTGTAAGTAATTAAAGCGCAAAATTTATCCTAAACAGCCACTTACACTTTATATGGCAGCTTGGGATCAGACGTGAGAGTTATTCTGAAAGTAACTTTGTTCGACCTGGAACACATAATATTTTGTATCAGCACATTGCATGGCACATTCTGTGTTTAATAGGAAATATCAAATTGAACATATGGTTTCATCAAGATTAATGTATTCTGGATACATTCGATCTTTCTACATTTGATATTATAAAAATTGTAGAAAATACATACGCCATAATTGCTCAACGAATATATTATATAAAATATGATAAAATAATTCCAAATGCTATCCAACTGTAAACACTTGTAAATGCTTGCAACTTCCAGTAAGACTTAACCTCTATTTAGGAAAAGTAGGATGAAACAACCATTGACTACAAGTAAGGCTGCGTTCCGAAAGCACGCTTACGCGCTGAAAGCGTATTCTATCTTTGTTATTTATAGATAGTTAAACAAGGACAAGGCATACTCATAGCGCTAAAAACGTGCTCCTGGAACGCACCCTAAAAGCCTAACAGCTACGCGTAAATTGCAACGCATCTACTGGCAACCTCATACAAATAAATTGGACAATCGTGATCGGGTATTACGATGTTATAGATACAGAAATTCTTCAATTATTTTCAGTTTCACTCTTGATAGTCATAAAATCTATATATTTTTATTGAATACAGCAATACTTGTCCAACCTGTTCTAAAGTTGCGAAGTTGACTAAAATGTGATCGACAGACTCACATCGACCGATGAGTTGGGCAGACTTGCAAGATACAAAATCTAACACACACTCACACACACAAGTCTAAAATTATTTATTATTAACTGAGATACAAAAGACTCGTTTTATTTTTTTACATTAAATAATTATTATGAAATATAAAAGGTCATGAATGCAATTTCATAAACTTTACACCAAAATGCAACTGTGAACTTGAAATATATCACATTTTGTGTTTTTACATCCATTATAAATAGACAATTTTTTATATATTATATTACATAATATTTTTGCTTATGTACATTTTTGCTTACTAGCTCGTGATATTCTAAACAGATTCAATAGAAGTACTTTCATAAAAATGTGGAGCTGCTTCCAATAACATTTCTGGTTGAATAACAGTCAAATCCTTCATGTAAGTTTTATTTGTTTGCAAAATTTCGCAAAATAGTAACCTAGAATAAGATCATAGAATACAAAAAATTCTAATAAATACGAGCAAAGAATTCTTCTTATATTTACCATTGCGGTTGTTGCAGAGTATACAAGCAGCTATTTGGATGAATATATAAATCCTTGTTACCTCGAACTGTTCTGTACACACCTGTATAATGTAAATATGCCGCTTTAGGAAAAAGACCAGTTGTCAGACACTTGAGAATTTGTTGAACATTTCCTAAAAGATCGAC
Source organism: Polyergus mexicanus (assembly GCF_030449975.1). Classification (NCBI taxonomy): domain Eukaryota; kingdom Metazoa; phylum Arthropoda; class Insecta; order Hymenoptera; family Formicidae; genus Polyergus; species Polyergus mexicanus. The sequence goes on along the minus strand of NW_027223332.1, from coordinate 9,381,213 downwards.
AATAGTTATATTTTCGATCAGAATTTAATAGAGATTACATATTTCTAATTAAATTTAAATTCTACCATTGCAAGAAGTCAGCGAAATGTCCAAACGTTTCAACATCTTGTGCATCTGCATGCGAATTTCTGTGGCTCTTCGCAAAGCTTTGTGATTGAGAAAATATTTCTGGCACCAGGCAGGCGTTTTATTCTGTTCGAAAGCCGTATAGACATTTAGAAAAGTAAGAAGATCTCCCTCTTCCACCTCAAACTTGCGATGCGCTATTCTCGCTTTCAGAGCCGCTTGTCCTCCACTGGGTTGTATAAAAATATTTTGTACTTGCAGCATGGCTAATATCGTTGTGATCTCAACAGAACATCCCATTTCACCTATCACCCCCATAAACAAAAAATTTATTATTATAATAAATTTATTGCCTTATATATAATTTCATCCAATAGCTATATATTTTAGAGATTGAGAAAAGAATTCTGATTTTACTCGATTTGATATTTAAAATAAATTTTTTTCATTTTACCTACATTATATTTTTATGCATCACTCTAGAAACTTTATATAATTGTTAATATAACTGCTTTTACCAGAGACGATTAAGGATTTTGCCAACACTGGCTCCAAAGGCATCTCCGCCATCGTCAAACCTAACGGTGTCGTTAAATCGCCGTTATTGTCGATTGCACCTAATGCGTAAAGCAACTCTAATCCCGTGACTAAATTCTTGCTGGGTGGCGCAGATGGAAAATTGAATCGCAACACGTTGTCGATGCCCAGTGCTTTCAATTGCAGAATTGCCGGCGCTAAATCCGATCGTTGCATTTCCGGTGGAGTAGCCTCGAACAATCCAGCATAAGCTTCTTCCGTATATAATCTATTGTAAGATTGTAAAATATTTTATTATAGTTTCTATAATCACAAGTTTAATCATGATAAAATAATATTATATATTTTAATTACTTATGAAAATATATGAAATGCATGCAAGTATTTGCTTGTTTCTTTACTTTACCTAAACGCTTTTCCTGTGCGAATGCGACCTGCGCGACCGGCGCGTTGGTCGGCGGAAGCTTTCGATACGGGTACGATAACAAGACTATTCGTCTGTGTTTCCGCTTCAAACCAGGGTATCTTGACGAAACCGCAATCGATTACTGCGCATTACAAATTCACAGTTATGTCATCGAGTCAAAAGTGCCGAATTACTATCTATAGGAAAAAGAATGCATAGCTACCATAAACGATATTTGGAATGGTGATAGACGTTTCCGCAATGTTAGTCGCTACGATAACTTTGCGAGTGTCTTTGGCGACTCTCCAGAACACCTTCAGCTGTTCGGTATTTGGAAGCGATCCGTACATCGGCAATGGAAGCAGTTTCTCTGAAAAATAATATATATTATTCGTTTCAGAGAAAAGAGAAAATAGACTGTTAATTTTATAAAAAATCATTAATATATTAAAATTTTCTTTTTTCTCTAACAAGATGTCTAGTAACTATATAAGTTTTCGGATCTCTCATTACATTGTCACCTTTTATAATAAATAATAGGAAATATCAAAATAGCATAAAGAATTAATTTAAAGTATTGCTAAAAAAGATTACAGTTCGCTAGTTGCTCAATCATTCACTTACGTTTACCGTCTTTTATGAGCTTCGCATGTTCCGACAAGAGAGAGACGGCTTGATCGACTTCATCGAGTCCCGTGAGAAACGTCAGAATATCGCCCGATTCCTCCATTTCGTGTATTTTTAGAACAGTGTCTACTACGCCGTTAACGTAATTTGCCACTGGCTCTATAACACGATATAGCCTTAATTAAATAATAAAAGAGTCATGACGATAAATGAGTCGCGAATTACGTTCTATGTATACCTTTTAAAAAGAAAACATCTATCGGATATAATCGCCCCTCGACGCTCATTATAATAGCGCTATCTTTGCTCGAGTCTTTGGTCGTATTTATATTAAAGAAGTCTCGAAGTTCCTCCGCATCAACTGTCGCTGATGAGACGATAATTCTCAGACTCTTCCGTTTCTACAACGATTAATTCAAATTTATAGAGTTTCGTACGAGGGAACTTAGATATCTCAATAAATATTTCAGTAGATTTACCCTGATTATTTTTTTCAGTAATCCCATTATAATATCAGTTAAGAGCGTTCTCTCATGCACTTCATCTAAGATAATGACTGAGTAGCTTGTCAATAACGGGTCACTCATTAATTCTCTTAGAAGAATACCCTCTGTCATGTACTATAAAGAGTAATTTACGTCTTACAGTATCTTCATAATAAAATAATATGCATAAATGTTAACTGTAAAATAAACACTGATATTCTGATTTATCATCATATAAATTATACGTAAAATTCAAGTATAAGAGAAAGAACTATGTTTTTTCGCAATAAATTAAAACTATCCTTCCGAGTAAAAATCGTATTTGCGTTGTATTTGTCTCACGATATCGCACCTTAATCTTGGTCGTTTCATCGGTATAATCATCGAAGCGTATGCAATAACCGACAGTGGTCCCTAGAATACAATTGCGTTCGTCGGCCACGCGATTCGCTAGAGAGGTGGCTGCGACTCTTCTAGGTTCCGTGATGCCGATCTTTTTGCCATCTGCGCACCATCCTGCTTCAAGAAGATACTGGAGGAATAATAAATATAGTTTATACATATTGCGATATTATTTCGTTTAAAAACATTTCATTATATATCAAAAAATATTAATTATTTGATGAAAATATGGATGCTATATACGTATGTATATTATGTGTATGTATATAAAAAAATTAATTGCTATTACTATACAGAGGTGAATATATATACCATTAAAAAATTATATTTGTGTAATTCTGGAAAATCTATTGCTATAATATAGGATTTTTTTAGGCGGAGAAGGTACATAGAATGAACACATATTTCAAAAATTGTTTATATAAAAACATCTTATTGTACATTTTTGTTATATAAAAATATACAAGGCAAGAATCGGGCCGTTAATAAAATTCGACGCGAGAAATCTTATATATCTCGAACGCAAACTACCGACATTGATTGTCGGAGTATTGCGAAATTTAGTTTTTTTCCTTTTGTACATGTAATAAGTTTTTGCGAATGTCCATTTTATTCGTGTTGCAGTTAGGTAACACTCTTGGCACTCTTGGATTAGATAAAAATGCGTAACTGGCAATCAATAACTGACCTATTTAAATATATGTAGATACAAGCTAGCGATTGTCTTGTAACGATAAAAAAAAAGAAAACATTTCCAATGTTTTTTTGCGAGAATTTTGACTTTCGTTTAAAAAAGTGTTTATATTACGCGCATTGAAGTAAAATCATACTTATAAGAATTTCATTCAATATCATTTATGGAGATAGCGCGCAGAATTTAAGAATACATACTTATAACAATATAATATATATATATCATATATGTGTTATATATATGAAAAACTTGCACTTCATATGTATTTTTATGATACTAATATATACATTTTTAAATATTTATATAAATTATATATGATATATATTATATTTGCTCTCTCTCTCTCTCTCTTCATATTATATATGTATTTTATTAATAAAACGGCCAACCCGCCAAAATTATGGTTTCATATGTTGTGCGTATTATTAATGTTATTTATAACATTAATAATACGCACAACATATAAAACCAAAATTTTTACTTATTTATAAATATATCAAAGTTTTTCTTTCAAAAATAAGACGATAAGCTATATTTTTCGAATTTTTCCAACCTTTAATTTCTGTTTTGTTCTATGGAATATTTTTTATACTATTTCTTTGATACTATTATTATCGATCATTGCGATGTTTTTAACTGTTAAAATCGCTTAATATGTCAGATTTTTAATTATAAATTGTTGTTTTCGAAGACGTGGATATTTACAACATTACCGCGGAAGAATACAATTGACAATAATTATTTAATTTGAAAATCGTCACAATACAGTCATATATTTTTTAATTAAAAAGTTTTTTCTTCAAACCAGTTTTAAAGCTATATTAAAAACAAAAAAAAAGTATGAAAAAATCATATAAGAAATCACATATAATCACATAATTATAATTTAAGAAATAATAAATATTTGAGACGCGCGGTTATATATGAATTCATTAAGTGAATAAATATCACTACAGATGTATAAAATATTCACAACAACAAGAAGCAAATTGTCACGGACTAGGAAGCGCGTACAAGGAGAAGAACCGCAAACTCTCGTTCAACGATGATACTTCCACATAAGCATACGCGTTAATATAATGAAACTCGCTGATAAGGACAAGTAATAACAGGACGGAGGGTAACTGCCACCACACGAGTCTAACGTATTCCCAGACGCGATCCAGGAATATTGATAGAAGCATGTAATCCATCATCGCGTGGAAATTGAAGGTTTTCCAGGCAAGTGCGATAGCCCAGAACGAGGAGCTCCTGAACACGACGGTTTGCCTATCATAGAGATCTTTTCGACTGATCGGAAGGATGCTGCTGTCGGTTTCCAGAAGATCTTGATATATGGATATATATCGGTTCCAAGCGACACTCGTTAGAGAAAAGTGCAGGCCCACCATCAACATGTTGTACAAGGGTGACTTCCAGAACGGGACGGAGGAGACGGTACTGTTGGACGTCGATGACATTCGTATGGGCAGTCGTTCGTAGCCAGCGCGGCGATTGGAATTACGTTTCAGAAATAGAAATACCGCGACCATGAGAGCGATGCAGCCGAGGCCATCGCAAACGCCGTCCACAAAGTAACCGATGGAGCCAAAATCCGATCTCTCGCCGTCAATATTGAGCCTTGTCCTGGCCACGTGACCGTCCAGGTTATCCAGCCAAACTCTGACTTGAAACAGGACGGCACCAACTCGTCTGTGAGAGAGAGAATTCCGTGTGATGTATCTGGCGCCGATTACAGCCACTACTACGTGAGATACGCTGATCATGTTCGGCGTCAGCCACGTCCAGAGACGACTGATGCCCAGCAAATGATCCACCAGACTAGCCAGGGGACTCAGTATGTAGTGATTAGGATGATCCAACATCATGGCTTTCACCGTCACCGTGCAAATCGGATTCACATCGCACAAGATTGGCGAAGAATACGGCGAAGCCCGCGTGTCATTTACGCACGGGCGCACATCGTAATCCTGCACCCTGAAGTAAAGTAGCAGATCCATTCCGACGAAATACACTGAGAATAGCAGCAGAAGCACCAGGAATGTCTTGTTGATTAGCATCGGCAACCACATCTTCGAAAACTGCGTTATATCACTTGTTCTATTTCTCTTAATATTTTTGTTTTTATTCAAGTCGATTAGCACACTAGCTCTTTAATTTAACTTTAATTATTTCATATCACTATTTCTTGATCTAATTAAAAAAGAGCTAGTATATTTTATTGTTACGGTCGATTATTATCTTTTATCAGTTAGCGTTAGGTATGTTCTAAATTCAGCTTGTGTGTATGTGCGTGTGTGCGAGCATAACGTCTTACCAAAATCTTATCAAAGTATGTACATCTCATTGCTTCGGCACGGATCGATTGCCAGAGGATTATTCTTACGACGAATTCTCTTCTCGTCTCTAGATACATTCCACGACATTTTTCGATTCGTCATATTTCCATCTTGATGTAATAAAGTGTTAATAGCTTCTTAAATCGTTTCTTGCATCGTAAAAAACCGACCTGGTGATGCGATGTTCATTAACAAACACATACATTGTCTTGCAATAAAAATTAAAATCACTCCTCGACGTCGAAATCGTGTCTGTCGTGTTGTATAGCCGCGAGATATTCTGAAATGCTTTTTTTTTATAATATGTTGCGTTTCTTAAATATGTTCGTTATCAATATACCACTTTAAGTCTTCTCATAGATCAGATTATGGCGTCGCGTCGTCCAATGTTTTCGATCTATCCGGTACAAAAGCTAGGGACACAACAGTAAGACACGCGCGTGTATCTCGCCACTGACTCTTTTTTTTTCTCTTTCAGAGGTCGTCGATCGTCGTATAATCGTCGAGCCACGCGGTCGCGCCACGCTTAATGGAGAGAGAGAGAGAGAGGGCGGGGGGGGGGGGGAAAGAAAAAGAGAGAATAACTTGCCGTCATACCGTTGTTACTTCTACCGATCACAGGCTTCACTCTATTCTGTAATAGGTCAATATTAGAGATCGACCCACAGCTATTCCTAATCCAATATGAGAGAACTTGACGCGCCCACCGGACATTGACGTGGACTGTGTTAAAATGTGCTCGCAGAGAAAGAAGCTCCGCCCGAAAATAAAACAAACACGATATGAATGAAGAAGCGTCTTTTCTCGTACACTTCTTTCGAATCTCTGAAGGCCATCTCCATGGCTAAATGCTCTCTTTATAGTTAAATCGTAAGACCCACAGAACTCTCCCGTACGTGAAATTCTATTTATATCTGCGCGGTGTTGAGTTTCATTCTGAGATGTCAAGAGGTCGTATATATACAAATGGAAAATGTTATTACTAACGATGTTTGCCATGTTTACCACTGTTGTGAATGTAAATCGCAAGGCGAGTATAAAAATATTTATTTCCATAGTGCATGAGTGAATAATCGATGATAACAAAAACCATTATTCAGTGTTTGACGTCAACATGGTAAACATTATACTTGTATATTTTTAATATATAAATATAGATTGCGTTGGATAATTTCCAATAATATATAATATATGCGATAATATTCTGTAAATTTAATCATTTTCAGAATATTTAGACTGTATTGTATGATATCAGATATGATATCATGCGATACATATAGCTATGATATAGGACGGAATATAAAAAATATGTAATTAAATAAAATAATAAAACTTTCAATAACTTGTGCATCTCCCTTCTAAAGTCTAAAGTAATAAATAACTGAAGGAGATGCCATAGAATTTTATAATTCGAACGATGAAATCATTTCTTTTCTTTTTTTTTGATATTGTTTTAATGAGATATTTTGCAAACTTATTAATTTTCATATTTATAGAAATTGAGACATTTATGTGAATACAATAAATATGGCATTGTAGACTCTGAGTTATCTTAAAGATATAAATTATACATTCGAATCTCACCTGAGGCACTTGTGTGCTTTTACCACAGCCAGTTTCACCCACTAGAACCAAAGTCTGATATTTCTCCAATAAATAAATAATATGATCCTTATTTTTAAATATGGGCAATCGTTGACGCTGCATGTCAAGTGCGAGTGAATGATGCGCATTGTAAACAAATTGTGTTGACGAATGGGCATCAATATCAGGCTTATCCTCTTGCCACATACTTTCTCCTAATTAATAAAGTTGGAGAATGAGTAATTGATGCCTTTTTTTACAACTTATAAATTGCGAATAACATGAATCATTTTCTAATGTATTTTTATTAAACTACACAGATTAGACTCAATTACAAATCTTAAAAATCATGTCCGAAATGACAATATAAATGTAATCATTATTTACCTCGATTTGACATACTTTGCAAATCTTAATATTTTATTATATAAAAATAGAACATAATTCGATGAAATTGTAATAAACATTTGACTAACATAACCTTACCTGGTTTGGAGAAAAACGGCCGCAACATTTTTAGAATTTGGAACACACGTTTTAAGAGAAAATTTTTATATCATTAAATAAAAAATTAAATTGTTCAGATTAAATTGTTCAAATAAAATACAATTAAATATAATTGCATGTCAGTACTATGCAAGTGTCTAATATATTGTCTAAAGTCTAAACCTAAACAATTACAATGGCAAGTTTTCACTCGTATGATAGATGGCTCTTGCTTTGTTCTTTGTTGTTTAAAATGGTCACCCGCGAATTTTATTAAAGAATATCATTAACAATGAGATCACACGTAATTATATATAAAATTAATATCTATACACGTGAGTGATATTTTATTGTCTCATATATCATACAAATGCGTTTTATTCAAAATATTTCTTTTAACCTATGTGTGTCTGCAAAATATATAACAATTTCAGCAAGTATCTAAATTGTGCGAATGAAAAGTGATACACATAGTCTTATATATAAACATTAATTATGATATTTTTGAAAAATCTTATGCCAATATTATCACTGTATAGGAGGAAATAATGTTTTATACAGTATAGAGAACCATTTTTATTTGTATTAGCTGTTGAACACATTTTATCATTTCAAATCTTAAACATACATGTTATTACCTCCACTGATTGACAATTATATTTATTACAAACAAAATAATGTTGAAAATTATACAAACTATTGTCATTTGACTGAGATACTTCTGCGATAAATAAAATATTGAAACTTTTGAAACTAACATAACATTATACAAACGCAACTAAAAAGAAATGATAACTTGTCTGATAATTATCTAATAATTTTGGATATAACTTGCAAATCTGAATTTAATTAAGTTAATCAATTTCAAGATTGTGATAATTTTTCCGACTTTGTGGCAACTGCGATTTTTATCAGACTATAAATTTCTAATATATCATTATCAAAATTCAAACCAATATTTTTTACTCATTAATATTTCTATACATACATAGATACATTCGGCATCATTAATACCTTCTCGCCTAAAGATAGCCGCTTTCGAGTTCAACAAAAGCTAGACACATCACGTCTAGTTATTTGTGTATCATGACTATTGGTTAAAAAAATATTCACATAATTGATATGTTTATATATATATATATACACACAAAATGGATATGAATATGTACATATAAACATATTACAAAATATATACCCAATTGCCTTACAAAAAATTGTATGCATTATTAGATATAACAATTTTAATATTAAAATATATTATACATTTTATCTCTCTAAAAAATAGTTGCACAAAGAGGGAAGCATTGTTTTAATACGTTATTACTAAAATCTTTCTTTTCTACAAATGTAATGATATGAAAAAATTGCGCTAGTTGATAATAAAAATAATTATACAGAATATAAAATTTAATTTAACACGTACGATTGTGTATTTTTTACTAATTGTAAAGCATTTGTGTATATATTATTCTGTACATAACTACGACGTCTAGCTATTATTGGACTCGAAAGCAGATATCTTCAGGCGAGAAGACATTAATGACGCTAAGAATACAATGTACGAAAACCAAAATAAAAGACAAATTATGTGTATACTGCACGCCTCGTAAGAAAAATTATACAATAAAAAGAGTTTTTAAAAACGATCACACAGGTTTCAGAAATCATGTAATAGATCTCTTTTGGAAAGTGATTTCTTGAAAAAAAGAAAAAAAATTATTTTTGCATAAACACATATATGTTAGCAGAATTTAATACACGATAGTTTACCTAAAGTCTAAACTATCCAGTTTTTCTTGTAAAAGTTACAATTTACATAAATAAAATATTTAAATATGCACATTTAATGTCAGTTATAGAAATGACGCTCTCTTAACAGTTTCTTATCGGCGAACAGTCGTAACATTACAAGTCATAATCTATTTTCGGGAATGTATTTTGATTCGCAGAAAAATATCCGTATTCTATCTCCAATGTATAGTCCAAGGTGCGTGTGTCTATATGTATAAGCTACAATATGTGTCTGTGCGTCGGAAACAATGAGGACTAGCAGTAGGTGGAAATATTGTGTTGCACAATGTACCCATTTTCCAGACACTGCACTATTGTTTGTCTCTCTTGATGAATTAGAAATATATTATTTCTAAATATTATCAGTATACTTCCTTATTTTAGGATTCTAACACTAAGTGAATATATAATATGTATGCAGTGGATGCCAGTACAGAGAGAACACGGTTTGTTTAAGCTTTACATTAATCACGTGTAACCATGATTTTTTTGATAAATGTTGGACTTGTTTTGATATTGCCAATTATAAGAAATACTGTGAAAGACACACAAGCATCCTGAACACAGAAAGTCTTTAATGCAATAAACGTCGAATGTTCTTTTTTCTGTATTGTTTTTTGCTCTTATATGCTCGCTATCCTTTTTTCGAAAATGCACAGATGATCTGCCCTGGCTTCACACTCAATAGTTAAAATTGCGTCTATGGATTAGGTCTGTCTGTCAATAATAAACATAAGAGAATATTAGGCCGTGGCCTCCTCCGCGTCGCCGTTATTCTCGGCTTCGACACACTTCTCGTCGAGTCTCGATTTCTTCTCGGGACTCGCGCCGTCCTGTGCATCTTCTTCTGCATCAGCCCCAGCCGTTGATTTCCTCTTTACGCAACAGCTATCGGCAGGAGCATCTAAAATTAAATAAAAAAAAAAAAGAAATATATTAATTTCTACAGGTGCTTTTCTTTGAAGTCTAGTTATGCGACAACAATGTCCTTTAATAATACATACCTGTAGAGTCTCCGTTTTCCGTAGATTCTGCTTCTTTCTCATCAACCTCTTTCTCCTCGCTGGAACCATTCTCTTTGGTTTCTTTCGTGTCACCATTTTCAGATGCTTTCGAGTCTTCATCAATAACTTCTTCTTCCACTATTTTCTCCTCGACTACCTTCTTCTGAGGGGTAGTGACTTTGGTTTCCCTGGAAACAATAAGCAATAACGTAAATGCAGCATGTTCTACAGCATGTCGCAAAAAAAAATTTTAAAAATTATAGACTGCTTCACATGAGAATATAGAAGCGTTGCTGGTTCGAAATTTATATATATATATATAAAGCTGGATCTGATCTTAAAGCTGTCTGCGAACAGCAATTTCTGGTTATGGATCGAATGGAGAAAATAGTAAGTTAAACAGTGGTGAGGATTGGTATCTTGTTTCAATTGAAAGTTTTTTTGAAAGAAGAGGGACTAAAATAATAGATATCACAGAAGTATATGATACTGGAATGTCAGAGGAAAACAGAAGATGGGCAAATTATTCACACTTAACATTCTAAAAGAGGAAGGAAATTTCTTAACTTTTACTGGATTATCCACAAAGTTTTGCATCTTTTTTAAAACAGGGCTAAGTGATTAGATGTATGAAAAATATTGGAAATGTAATTTAAGCCAAAGTATTTAAATCTACCTTCTCATGGAAATTTGTACGTTTTTTTAGCATCACGTTAATAATAGTCCTCCTATATCCTATGGCCAATATTATTGTCTGATTTTGGTTAAGTACAATTTTATTCCATAAATATTGTGGTATACTGTTCTAGATGAAAGCTCCATATTCGATTCTAGATCTAATTAATCTTCCATAAATATTGAGTAATAGGGCAGGACTAAAACCCCTACCAATTAATTCTCAAGAATCTTAAGAGATTCATAGATTTGTTATAGCTACATATAGGTTTGCTATCACAGGCTTTTTCGATACGACTGTTAAGGTTATTTTGGAATGTTATGGACAGTTGTAAATTAAATCTAGAAGAAAGTCTGCTAAAGACACACAGTTGGGATTTTTTCGGAGCCAACGTCAAGCTTAGCTTATCAAGCCAATCCATTGTAAAGTTGATTGTATTTTTTTTAAGTCTTTAATAGCATGTTGGATAAGTTTATCCACAGTATAAACACAAAAGTCGTCTGTGAATTGTAGAACTTTGACAGTGGGCTGACACTGGCTCTCAACGAAATAGAGATAAGGACGCCGCCAACTGTGGCGACACCTAGCGAGGTTAATATTATCCTCCCTTCTTCTTTTCCCTTCGCGTCGCTGCTCGTCAAACAACCACCGCCATTACTATATCTACTACTACTACTACTACTACTACCATTACCACTACCATCGCACATTCACCACATCCACACCGAAGGCTTCAGCGTGACGAATCGTGCTTATATATGTATGTACATATATAATACATAACGTGCAATATACACGCGTTCTCTTTATATATTCCCTCTTTCAACATCGGTCTCTTTACGCGTGCGTAAAAACGTAAAGGATGCCGTTATCCCTAACCGCTATTATTCGTCTTGAAAGCAGCATTGAAACAGGAAATATCATTGATTAAAGATGGATATAAATATACAAATCTTCTCTCTCTCTCTCTCTCTCTCTCTCTTTTTCTCGCGCGTTTTTCTCACCAAAATCAAAATTTTTGGCCTCGTCGATTATATCGTGTATGTACTTGGCTCGGCGGAGAAATTCCGCGGGAAATATCGCGCGATAAATAACCGCCTATCGTCGTCGTCGCGTTATCTTTGGGAACGTCTAATCGACGCAAATCGATACGTCGTCGACCGCTTTCAGGTCGATGCGCGTGGCGGAGAAAGGACCGGCGGCCATACGATGACGATTTCTCCCGACGTTGTGAGTGAACGAGAAAGTCGCGTGGAAAAAAAAAAGACATTGTTTCCTCGTGACATGACTGAGAGGGATCGTTCTCATATATTTGTTCGTCCTCTCCGACGAGAATTCATACGGAAACAGGCATGTATTGCGCGCGTACGATTTGTTTGTACGAATATATATGTGTGCGCGCGCGCGCGTGCACGTATGTCATCTATATAGACGACGTAAACAAACGAGCGAAGTGATCGAGCGCGAGAGACAAAAGGAATTCACCGAGGCCGCCGATCGGCGACGATGCGCTCTCGTCTTCGATCGTGCGAGAGCGGGCGGTCGCGAGGGGGAACGCCGAGTAGAAAGAGAGAGGGAGAGGATCCGGCGCGGGGACGACGATGAAGCCGCCATGAAATCGCCGCAAGTAGAGCACGCGTCGCGCGGGCAGAGGCGAGGGCGAGGGCAGATAATTTTCCAACGATCGTTAGGCGTACCGCGAATCGGCCCGAGAATATCGTCGCGGTGAAAATATCGTAGAGAGAAGGAGAGAGGGGCAACGCTCGATCCTCCTCCCGCGCGCGAACCGCACGTCGCCCCTTCCTCTCCTCCTGATCGCCAACCTTTCTCGCAACGGCGCCCCGCGAGTATCTTCGCGATAATTCGAAAGCAAACGAGCAAGGGTGACGAGAAAATGAGACGATGATCATTACGACGGCGACAATGATAATCCCGGAAAGAGAAAAACCGAATGGACGCAGGATCGTCGAATCGAGCGAGAACGTGATCTCGTGCGCGCCAAAGGAAACCGACGCCGTACGCGCGATTTTTTTCCTCGTCGACGAATCGATACCGCGTATTTATACACCGGTGGGACGCATGTATATACTCACTTGGCCTCTGTGTCCGCCATATCGATCGATTTGATCGCGAGAAATCCACGCACGAATAGCACCGAACCCGTAAAAAGCACACTTCTCAACCGACGCGACGGTTACGCGTCTTCTACGCACCGGTAAGCACACGTCGGAGATTCCGGTAACACCGCTGCCGCGTACCGACGCGCAAATGGCAGAGGGAAACGCGCACTGATTCGCCCGAGACCCGAGCGACTCCGGCCCGGCCGGCGGGCCGGCGGCCTTCAAACGCTTTTCTTTCCCGCTCGTTTACAGATGGCGCGACCGTCGCGTCGCTGTCTCGCGTGCGCGCGCGCCGTGCTCGCGTCTCACTTCTCGCGTCTACAAAGGAAATCGAGCCTTCCCGATGCCAATACTGGAGATACGTGTAAAAAAAAACAAGAAATAAATATATATTTCACGTTATCACGTTGTATAATATCGTTATATTCAGATTTTATTATCAACGTTATTGTATGTATGTATGTATATGTTTTTGATACGTTTTTGGTATTATGATATAATAATTTTGTCGAATGTAATCGAGAAGAAAATGAATAAGAAATAATATAACGCGTACACTCGCTGATGTTTTTTATTTAGTATAATAATTTTAATAGTTTTTTATATCGTATAAAGATACATTTCTTTATTCGTGAAAATGTAAATACGATTATTATTGAGATTGGGTTAACATTTTTCCATAAATCAACTAAAGTTATGTCGGTCAATTCCTAATTCCTATATATCGATACGTTCATTGCGAATTTAACCGTTATATATTTATTCCCGTTTCTCATATCTTATTCCGTCTTGACAGCCGTTATCATGCGATTCTATCGCGTGTAACACGATTTGTAAAAATATCGCTCGCGTTATAGTGTGAGAGGTTTACACTGGCGAATAAGGAATCTTCCTGAATGTCCAATGAATCTCTATGAATCACGAATCGTGAATTACGAGGCGCGCATAGTCTGGCGCTAGCTTTAGATATACTGACCCTAAGCTTCACGAAGACAATCTTAGAATTCATTAGTAAAATATATTTCTAAGGATATTGATTATTTTTTCGAATTTCAGGAAGTGACACGGACATCGTAGTTACATCTTCGAAGCGAGGTTACAGTGTACAGTGAAGGATACGAGAATAGTGATCATAGGTGACAGCGAATAGAGCCAATGTTACTAATCAAAGTACGCTACACATAAGAGAGAGAGAGAGATCACGTTCGAAAGCATCGGCGGAAACGTGTTACGATTTACTATCCACGCCAACGCGATCGAGAAAGCGAGTAAAATAAAGGTAACAAGATGCCGCGCAAACGCGGCCATTCAATTATTCGCGGCGCAAAGTTCGCTCCATCAACGAAGGTAGCGACACCGTTTCGATGTCTCGACGATATTCCCCTTCTCTAGCCGCGTCCCTTCTAGCCCCAGGACCCGGGACGTCCACGATTACAACTCGTTTAGCATCGAAAAATTCGTACGCTTTCGGCGATTTGTTTTTTAAGTCAAACGAATCGTGTAATTCGCTTGGCGCGATTGATGCGATTTCATGTCCTCGACGAATAATTCGCCGCATCGATTAGATCGTCTCGCTCGTTTGTAACTCGAGGCTCGAGTATTCGAGTAATCGCGTTTATGAGCGGCGTGCTTGCGAAAGTTCTAGAAGTTTCGCGGCACGGCAGCACTTCCGGTGTGCGGGAAAGGTGCGCGACGTATCGTTGCTGCACGCCGGCTTCAAGTCCATGTTACAGGTTGCTCTCGAACTCGATAAATGCGAGATTTTCCTCGTAAGGCTGCAATAACGTTGCGAGTCGCCGGAGAAATCGGCAACCCTCTCCTAAACGGACACTCGATCTCTTTTTGAAAACAGGTTGCGGTTACGTATAGCTATCCCTTAGGCTTCCTCTTTCTCGAAGAATCTTTTATCGCGGGATATAAATAGGAGAGAAATATCGCGACAAAAAGAAAACGTATATATATTACAATAACTTCTTTTGAAATTAATATTTATTCGGGACTTAATTATGTTATCATTATAATAATCGTGCCTCTTAAGGCGACTCGTTATTAGTTACGGTAATTAATTCGACGATTAATCGTGCGATAGCTGAATGTTTGATAAATGTAAAAGTTGAGCAAGAATACAAAGAAAAATTTATTAATTTATTTTAATTTAATTTAATTTCCACGGGAGCATAATATAAAAGATATCAGAAAAGAGGAATTTATATTATAAAGATAATATATTTTTCGAAAAAGCTTTCTCTCTCTCTTGAATTATTTATATAACATGTTGGAATACTTTTTATTAATCGTCATCGCGAGCCCGCGTAATTTTTGGCTGTGCCACACTTGCAGCAGCGTGCCTCTCTTCGTCCATTCCGTAAATACATTTTTTGTTCTGGCACACGTGCTGGCAGTCCACGTAAGCACGAAGATAACCAGAGCGAGCAGCAGCTGTCGTACAGGTGAGGCGAGGTGGCCAGATGCCTCCTTCCGAGCATCTTTCGACGAAATCGACTCGATCCGGACGTATAGGTCCTCTATATATAGGAAATTTTCAACCAAACTTTCACCAGGGAAAGCAATGTCGAATACTCGTGCGTTTATAAGAGTGGAATGTTTGCTCCTTTTCGTTCTTTGGCTCATCTTTGCGCGTTCTCGCTCTCTCTCGTTCTATCTTTCTCTTCCTTCTCCCCTCTCTCACACCGTGTTTTCGTCGAGACAAATTTGTGGCTTGCCTCTCTCTCTCTCTCTCTCTCTTTTTTTTTTAGAATCCTTACGTAATCATCGCTTGTGGCAAATTGTCGTAATAAATTAATGACATTTGCGTTGATTATATCGAGGATTATCTGGCTGTCGATACAATATCGCTTGACGGTAGTGGGCTTGCTCGAAAGTCACGGGTATTAATGATAAGAGTCGAGTCCATTTTTACTGGGTTAGTGGATGATGTGCCCGTCTCGACCACGGGTCTATTCCGACGACAGTAACCTATATTCGCTTTTGCAGTATCGAGACCGCTAAAGATAGCAGTGCGGCACATCTAAATTCTCATTTCGCTGGACCAAATTTCCTCTTTGCATCTGCGATACGTCGCTTTTATTAAAATGCACTTTGCCATGCACTTTCGGATCTAGGTTTCCAAATGGTAATTTGCGTTTACGTTTTCGTAATAGACAGAGAGAGACAGAGAGAGAGAAATCAAAATTAGAAATGGAAATATACCGGCAGTGGTCGACATGTATTTCCAGTGGAGCCTGCATACGAATATACGCTTATTAATAGCGCCTCGAATAAATACCATCTCAAGGATACGAGCACAGTATTGCGTTTTCGCGACGATCTATACAAAGTCTTGGTGAAAGCGCGCGCGAAGCGTAAAGGGACCTATTAAATAATTCGCATGTAGAGCATATAGTATATTACAAGGGGAGATGGAATCTTAAGGAAAAGTATTTTTTAAAAGATAGATTTTGTCTCGTTGTAGATTAAATTTCTGTATATTGAGATGAGGAGAAAACGAATAAAAGATATTTGAATCGACCATGTATGTTATTAAGATAATGAAATGTATCCGCTAAATTTTTCGGAATAATTAAACATTTTGTATAGAAGATCTAAATATATTTTTTGTAAATAATATACGAGAGAGAGATACTCAAAAGAATTGAAAGAATAATTTTCTTTTTCTAGTCATTATTGTAATCGTAGAATTATTATATATTTATGAAATTTTAATATAAAACTCGAAGAAAATTTTTTATCTTTATCTTTATCGCCTTAGTCTTATTACTTTACATCTTGTCTTTTCCCCGCGAGATGTTCCACGTAAGAAACTAGCGTGCTTTTCCCTTCGACAAATTGGTTCGCTGCTTCGGGTCATGGAATCAATAGAGAGCGCGCGTGAACGCGCGCATCCTGTAGGGTAGAATCAAACCGGGCTTAACCCTAAACAATACAAGGAAACTCCCACAGGTCCTTTGTGTATCTCCAACAATATTGGAACACGCAAACGGCAGTGACATACAATACATGCAAATTATGCGGGCTATCTTTGCGATAAATAAGAGAGGCACGTGACATAAAATACACAAATAATACACATACATACGAAAAATCATCATGCAAAAAAGAAGATTTCAAATCAAATTGAGGACGCGTATTGCCGCACATTTTATATTTTAATAATTATAAAAATATATGTCCCCCCCAAAAGTACTAGCAGTTTTTAAACTGTAAATTTATATGTACATTTGAAAACTGACGTATTATTGGAATATTATTTATTTCTTCAGATATAAAACATCTTTTTCTCCAATACTGTCAAGTCACAGTAGGTTGCCCATTTCCAAGATGTTGATACTGTTGATTAGTCAGTTTTATTATAGTCGCCGTTCGACGGTAAAGTTCTCTACGTAGATATAATTTATATATACGTCACGCATATATTATATATATATTCTGCCTTTACATCCAGCATGGCGTTCACAACACGGCGGTGTATCGTACGAAAATGCCACGTGTGTTCGAGCCGGTTCTGAGCCGATCGTACCTTTTGGACTCGCGGGCAACCGGTTCGGGTTTCGTCCCCTTCTCCCCTCGCGTCCCGTCCTCATCCAATTCTCTAGGCCACCCCTATCTCTCTCACTTTTTTTCCCTCCCTCTCCCTCCGGCTTTCTTGTCGGTTGATCGTTCTAAAACCGCGCCGCCTCTGTACAGTTGGGAACTAATGGGCAAAGGATTATCACAGGTCAGCGAGTGTTCAACCTTCCGTACACCTACCTATCTACCACGGTTCGATACCGCGATATCCGGTCGATCATTATTAATAGACCAATGCCGTTGCCGCCGGTAACGACGTCGTCGCCGAAACCCTCGCGTTACAAAGCGATACCATCGCACGTTTATTCGTCTCTGGGCCTGAGCCTCTCGAACCGGTTCCCCCGTTGACGCCACTGACAGCAACAAGTCTCGTCTGTTATTCCCTGACCGTGATATTCTGTGCGGCGTTATTCTGAC
This sequence comes from Polyergus mexicanus, assembly GCF_030449975.1. Classification (NCBI taxonomy): domain Eukaryota; kingdom Metazoa; phylum Arthropoda; class Insecta; order Hymenoptera; family Formicidae; genus Polyergus; species Polyergus mexicanus. Next base: position 9,362,992 of record NW_027223332.1, on the reverse strand, counting down.
ATATACGACATTTGTAGCATTCGCACGTAAAGAGGATCGATTCGTTCGTCTTTCTCGCGCTTGCTTGTAATAAGTATTTTCACGTGTCACCGAGATTAAAAAGGCTCAACGAGAAGTGTTAAAAATCTCGAAAGATTCACGTTGCTCTAGGAAAGAACATTGTATAACGATAGAAACATTCTTACGTAAATACTCTCGAGGCTCTAACATCTAATAATTTCACACGCGAATTGAATTAAGACGGTCGATTTCACTCGTATTAAAAATCGCTATGTTTTATCTCCGAATACCGAATGCGATGAAATTTTTTAAATAGCAATACGTATTGCTTAAAAAAATATATTGCGCACATAAAGCATACGAGCGCTTTTTAACTCTCGTTTAATTCCGTTCGTATGGATGACACGCTCGACCTCTTCTTCGAGATTCGATAATCCTGCGATAAGAAATACTATTACGATAAAGCGCCGGGTTGCATTCTCCATCTGCGCAGAGTCTGATTTCAACATAAATTAAATGGCGCTAAAGAAATATATTTTAATTAAGAAATTAAAGAGATGAAAGCAGACCCGTGTATAAACGACCCGCGATAAGAAACTTATTGATAAATATCACATATTGTCAATGTATACGCGCTAAAAAATATTATTTCTTCAACGCGAATCAATACATTATCTAAGGAACTTTACGTTTCGCTATGATTAGTATTTTCTAAAGTACTAAAATTTACTATAGTAAATTTTGCGCGTCGAGCTGACTTTCTTGACGTTCAGCAATGGTAACGCTACCATCATCCCATCCAATCGAATTCGCTATTAGCAAATGATAAATTGGCGAATCTCCGCGGTGTAAATAGCCGAGTAAGTGTACACACATAAAAGCGCCTCGACGGAGAAATTTGCGGGAGAGTGAATTTTTATCGCGACGCCGTAACGAGCGACGTATCGGATGCGGCATTAGATTGCGCGCGATAATGCTCGGCGATTATGTGCGCGCTCTATGCGTCCCTTTCGCGATGCCTTTTTTTCGAGCGATATAAAGTCAAACGCGAGAATCCCCCGACGCGACGGAGATAAAAGCGCGATCGCGCCGGGCCTGTGACCCCCCGGAGCGCTTCCAAATTTCAGAAACAACCTTGACGGTATACACGATGTTAAAGTTTTTCGGTCGGCTGACTCAGAGTGCTGTCCTCGGAATCGAAGAACGTGACACAATCGTTTTCTCGGAGCTCGTCGCGCGAACAGGACTGACTCGAGACAACTCCGGGGCCCTGACTTTACGGAACGGTAGGCACTTTTTGAAGAAAGGAGAGACGTAGGGAATAGAATGAAGAAATCGGGTCGGGGCTGTTCTTTTTCCAAATCCGAGCTATGCATGCTTCGATTTTTATATATATATATAAATACAGATAGTAGATTAGTTCGAGGATAATTATTCTTTACAGCAAAGGTGTTATTAGCTTATAAATGCAAAAAAAATGTGATTAATATAAACTTTAATGCAACCATCTTAGAGAGAAATTTCAAAAATCATTAGACATATGTTTTATTAATCTCCATTTAATTATGTATACATTTTACTATATATTTTTCAATTTCTTCAAGACTGCCGCATAAACATTAATTACGGACGTTAATGATTCGCATTAATTAACGCGAGCGTGACGCGTATATGTAAGCAATATCAAATAAAAATGCGATTTTAAAATAAAGTCGTGTCTGGAAAATTGTCTAAATGGCCGCTCGGAGAGACGCAGCGACGTCTCGCTTCTGTACGCGCGTGTTCATCACGTGACGTCGCGCGAACATCGCCGAGGAGAGATAACTCTCGGATAGATTCGAGCCAGCTCGATCGCACCCACCTGAGTGCTCAGTTGCAGGTACCGCATCGTGGTGGCAGCATCTGCCGATTCGGCGCAGCTCTCATACGATGCTACATCTCTCGGTGACAGGAAGAAGCAACAGCTGACTCGCGGCGCACAGTAGCTCTCTCGTCTCCCGGAGCGGCACCTCGTCACTTTCGCACTCGTGCGAAAAACCCCCCCGAACGAACGAACGAGCGAGCGAGCGAGCGAGTGGAAGAGGTGTCGCGTCGCCATCTTTAGGCACGGTTGTACCCGTCTCCGCCGACGTCATCGCCGTCGCCGTCGTTGTCGTTCGCCGACGACGCCGCGCGAGAGTCCACGACAATCATACAATCTTTGGAGCGTCGTGCAACGGTGTCGTTAGCGCCTCCCGTGGTGCGGACGCGAACGCGAAGTGACTTGGCCGTGAGAGCAAAAACCCCCGACATCGGCTGTGCGCGTCATACGCGCTCGATTACATCCGTACCGAGGCCGGGGCCGGGGCCGGGGCGCGAGGAAGCGAGGTGCGCGTCGCGAGTAGCTTCCTCGCCCGACGAGACGTCCCTCTCTCTCTCCTCTCCAGATCCTCTGTCACTGTCTTCGTTTCGCGTCGCGAGGAGGAACGTAGCCGTGGGGAACAAGGACTTGGCGAGAACGAACGAACGAACGAACGAAGCAACGGTAAGTGGAAACGTGTGATCCCCGAAGTGTCGTTCGGCTGTTGTTGTCACATCAAGACGAGATCGCGATTCACGTATAATCAGTGTGCATTTCGTTCCTTCAGATGTTAAACGCGCGCAAGTGAGCTCTGCCGTACGTGTGAGTGACAATCAACGGAGTTTAGCGCTGTGTGACTTTTCTCGGGATAGGAGGCTGAGACAGTAGTAATCTGGAAAAACGAAGAAGCGGATCGAGAATAGATAGACATTGAAACGGGCGGGACAGAACGGCACGAGCGTGCGAGAGAAAAAGAAAGAGAGAGAGAGAGAGAGAGAAACGGCACCTCGCAGCCGTGCCGGACGACAACGACGACTAACTGGTACAATTGACAGGGAAGATGGCGCGAGTCGCGGACGAGGATCGCTGCTGCTGACCCATTTTTTTTCCGACGCGCCAAATCTCCGGGTGTCGGGAGCTCGCCGAAGGACGACGGAGCAGGAGAAATCTCTCCTTCGCCCCTTCCCCTTTCACTCTCGGGCGAGCACCGTTTACGGAGTGTGGTGACATTCGCTGGGAGAAATATAGTCGGCGACACACATCGGGGAAGGCAGCCGTAGGAGAGTGTAAGAGAAAGAGAGAACGGACTCTAGAATTGCGCCGGGAGGGTGCCCTCTCGCGCCGCGCTCGCGCGCGCGCTTCTCCCGCGTGTATGTGTGCGTAACCCGTTTTTGTACCGTGTGATAATCGCGCGAGTGTGCGTGCCTGCTGTATCTATCTTTCTTCTTCGCGTACGATCTGTCTCCTTTCCAGCGTGTCGCGAGGTCGTCGTCGCGTTCCTAGCGAAAGTCTCCTCGAAGGACTTGGTTCGGGTACAAGGACATAACGCGACGCGAGGATCCATCGTTATCGTCGGTTACCGTTGGCACGAAGCTCTTCGTCTAGTTTCCGAGGTGCGACGAAGAGACATCTGGCCACCAGCAGCGCGCGGTAGAAGGTGGGAAAAAATTCTGAGGAAACCGGAGCTCGGCAGAGCCCTGGCAGGCTCGGCGGACACGGACGTACGCCGACGAAGACGTAGCAGTCCTCTGGATTATCTCGAGCCCCGTAGAGCTGCCCTGGCAGGCTCGGGCACCAACGCGGCTAAAATGGGCAACAATGCCGCGACTGCTAACAAGAAGGTCGATGCCGCCGAGAGCGTCAAGGAATTCCTCGATAAGGCGAAGAAGGAATTCGAGGACAAATGGAAGAAGAATCCAACCAACACCGCTGCTCTGGACGACTTTGAGCGCATCAAGACTTTGGGCACCGGTTCGTTCGGCCGCGTAATGATCGTCCAGCACAAACCCACCAAGGAGTATTACGCCATGAAGATACTCGACAAGCAGAAGGTCGTCAAGTTGAAGCAGGTGGAGCACACTCTCAACGAGAAGAGGATACTGCAAGCGATCAGTTTCCCGTTCCTCGTATCGTTGCGCTTCCACTTCAAGGATAACTCTTACCTGTATATGGTGCTGGAGTATGTACCCGGTGGCGAGATGTTCAGCCACCTGCGCAAGGTCGGCCGCTTCTCGGAACCGCACTCGCGTTTCTACGCGGCTCAGATTGTACTCGCGTTCGAGTACCTACACTACCTTGATCTCATCTATCGGGATCTGAAGCCGGAGAATCTGTTGATCGACTCGCAAGGTTACCTCAAGGTCACCGACTTTGGCTTCGCCAAGAGGGTACAGGGTCGGACGTGGACCCTATGTGGCACGCCAGAATATCTGGCGCCCGAGATCATCCTCAGCAAGGGCTACAACAAGGCGGTGGATTGGTGGGCGCTGGGCGTTCTGGTTTACGAGATGGCCGCGGGATATCCTCCATTCTTCGCCGATCAACCGATCCAAATCTACGAGAAGATCGTGAGCGGCAAGCCACGCTTCCCCTCGCACTTCGGTTCCGACCTCAAGGATCTGCTGCGCAACCTGCTGCAGGTTGATCTTACCAAGAGGTACGGCAATCTCAAAGCGGGCGTCAACGACATCAAGGGCCACAAGTGGTTCGCCAGCACTGACTGGATAGCCGTCTTCCAGAAGCGAATAGAGGCGCCGTTCATACCGCGCTGCAAGGGACCAGGCGACACCAGCAATTTCGATGATTACGAGGAGGAAACCCTGAGAATCTCGCTGACGGAGAAGTGCGCCAAGGAGTTCGCCGAGTTTTGAACGCGGCGCCGGCTCGGCAAGTTGTTCGTAACAGAAGGTGGATACGCGCGTCGCGTACGCGTCGTCGTAGTCGCGCCTCGTCGTCGGGCCAAAGTGGCGCGGCGCTTCTTCGTCGTCGGTGTCGTCGCCACGTTGGTGGTTCGCTTTTTTCGAGAGAGAGAGTAAGAGAGCGTGAGAGAGAAAGGCGAGAAAGAGAGAAAGATGTATACGTCTGCCGGCGCGCGCGAGCGCATTCTCGTGTAACCGAAGTTTTCGACAACGCGAAACGGAGATTTTCGGGACGAAAATCGCGTAAGCGAAACTGATAGGAAGGATGTGTTATCCAAGAGAGAAAGAAAGAGAGAGAGAGAGAGAAAGAGTTGTAAGAGAGAGAGAAAGAGGAAGAGAGAAAAAAAAGGATATACGAAACGGCGCGTGTAACTTGGACGTTTTGTTGCGTTTCGCGGATGAAATAACTAAAGAGAAGGAAAAGAGAAACGGGAAATAAAATGATAAGAGACGTTTTTATACGTCGGCGCGTTGAGCATTCAAAAATTATAGATACATATAATTCTCGGTTGTTACGTATGTGTGTAGTAAACGTCATACGCCAGCATCACTTTTTACATGGAGAAATCTGTTTTTTTAGCCGGTCAATCGATTCATTAACGTAATAACGGCTGTATAATATATATATATATATATATATACATATATGTGTATCCCTTCAGCACCTTCGTATCTCCCTACTCCTCCCCTCTCCCCTTCCTTCCCACTCTTCCCGTTCCTCTTATCCATTCGAGATAGCTTTATGATCCGGTTTATAGAGACAGAGAGAGCCACGTGTAAAGTTTATTCCTAATGATTAACTAGAGTAGTATCGGAAATGTCACCGTACCGAAGTTACCTTGTACATATAGTTTCTCGTTGTCCTTTGCGAACGACGTTCCCCCCTTTCCTCCGTTCCCTGCCACACAATCGCAGCGTCCTTCTCTTCTCCGATGTTTTCTCCAAACCTTCGATAGCCCCCCCCCCCCCCCCCTCCCCACTCGTCCATTCCGTTTATCCTCGTATTACACACATGAATCAAGAAAGAGGTACCGTACTGTGAAACGAGTCGTATCGTGCATCGTTCGTTGTCTACTATTTGTCTCTATCCTCTTTATTCGTTGTGAGTGAGAGAAAGAGAATGAGTGAGAGAGAGAGAAGGAAGGAGAGAAAGAGAATACGATCTGCGTATTCCCCGTGAGTACGATTCATATTTATATTACTAGTCGTCACACAAAACACATACACACACACACACACACACACACACAATAATTATGAGATGATTTATATATGAAATACGTTTTTCTCATCGATCGCGCCGATGACGGGCCAATTGGAGGAGACAGTATATAGTTTCTTTATATTCGCGATAAAAAAAAAATTCACATGTCACGTGAGAAATATTCCTATATATATATATATACGCAAACAAATCGGATATATTTACCATTGCGGTAATTTTGCATCCGCACGCGATCAACTTGCGATTATTACAGTTTCCCTTGCATAGCATTTCATTCCCGTTGTATTATTATCTGCATTATCTTGGAAGATTAAATGTTTAATTCTCTAAGATAAATATGCAAACGTACAGAGATACTAATCATCCCGAATTATGGTATACGAAAGAAAGAGAATCCTCCCAGTAATGATATATTCTAGTTACTATCGGCATAAGAATATCAATATTGGAAGAAACGAGGAGCTGTAAACAGTTTAAATCGCGTTAAACAGCTTCCTCGTAAATGCGATTTTTAATGCGTACGCGAGCGTAATCGTCGATGTTGTCATTTAGATTTATAAAAATCTCTTTCCAAATCTTACTATCATCTTTGAACTTAAAGACTCGCGTTAACCGCTCGCGTAAAGCAAAAGGGAAACACAAGTGTAATTGTGATTAACGATCATGACGACGTAAACGTTATATCGGCAGAAAAATGAAGCGCACAATGTAGGACACGGTAAAAAGTACTGAAAATCGATGGCGAATTAATAAGCATCGCAGATGCTAACGAAGCGTGTCGACGATAAAGATTACTCGATTGGAAGCTAATGGCAACGGTGGCCGCGATTACACGATCGAAGATTGTATTAGCCACGCGCGAGCGATCATCTCTTTTTATCTCGGGGAAGATCGAGACGACGCAAAATACTTTCGCGCGTTGACGTCAATGTCGATGCACGAAGTTTCGTTAATGAGTAAAACGATCGTTCGGAATTGGATTGGACACAGGCCAGCGCGACGTGGCCGGCCGAGGATGAGGATCGATTCAGCGGCGATGGGTTAACACGCGCGCGGACAATGCGGAGAAAATGCGGCACGTAAGTGCGACGACATTACGAAACTTTTATTATCCTTTTAGCATTCGCGATAAGTTGAGTACGAGCTTGGTGGTATCGCGCGTCTAATATTAATCTGACAATGAGATTTCGGAGCTTTCCGTTCACAAGTCGAACGAACTCCCGATTCTACAATAGTAGACGCAATCGGAGACGCGTCGTAATCGAACCTCTGCATTATATCGAAAAATGAAGTCTCGTGAATATCGTACGGGAATAAATTCTTCAATTATACATGAGTAGTAAGTTTTGAAAATTTGCATCGCATTCTCAATATATTTTGGTGTTGATATCGTTGGTATTTTTCTGCGCGCTATAAACGCGGACAGAATTTTACCAGGAAATCATTACGTTACGATCGCGAGCAATCAGCTGATTGACGAAGGAGCTGCAATGTCCGGTTAATGAAATACGAAATGCGAAAAAATAGGCAAAGCATTCGTTACACGTGCGAATGTAATTTTGCAAGTGAGAGAGTAGATCAAAGTGGGGGGGGGGGGGAGGTCTTCATGTCCATATATATATATCTTTCGTGCCTCTATACACGAATGCACACGCCGTTCGTTTGCACACGCCGCGACGTTACGAAGGAATTAGAATGAGAAAGAAAATGGCATAGCGATACGAGTCGCAGCGAAATAAATGAAGCACTTGGCGCGGCTTCGTGACGAGATTTTCAAATAACGAGAACTTGGCTGACGCGATATGCAATTGCGCTTGCAAGCATACGCGTTGTATACCCATGTGTCAAGAAATAACAAAGCACTGAGAATAATAGAACTAAGAGATTTTATTAAAATTTTGTTAGTATGATATCGAGATAGTGCGCGTTGGCTATTTCTTGAATCATTATTCAAATATTACGACTGCGATAAAAATAATTACGAATTATTTACTTTAATTTTTTCTCACTCCTATTTTTTCATTTTGCAATTTTGAAATATATTCACTTACTCAGTTCTTTAATTGATATCGCAAGAATTCATTGCTCGCTCTAAATTCATAGTGACAAACGTGTCGTAAACATATGGTTTAATGGAGTTTCTCGTATTTTTTTTAATATTCGAATTTTAGTTACGCCAACGGATTACATACTTTAATTGCGGATGATCTGACAGTTTTATTCATTATGAAATAGATTATAAATATCGTGGATTATAAAAGCATTTTCAGGTTTCTTGGCAATTGAATTTTATTCGTGGCAAACGGATTTAATATGCGTGATGATTTAATATACGCGGATATATTTATAATTATAATTTAATGTTTTGACATTTTTTTTTAAAGGGGGAACTCTGCATTTTTTGTTCGTTAAAAAATCCAATTTTTGCCAAATCGAGCGTTCTGCTTTTTCAACATTACGACAATTATCACCGCGATTATCTCCCTGGATGGATTATCCTATCTTCCTAATGGCTATTGGGTTAGTTTACATTTTCGAGATATTAATTGCAATCGTTAGAACGATTTTTAGATTTTTTAAATAATTTGCTACTGCGCTTCTCGATATGCAATACGTCGATGAATCTACCTTTATCCCCGTAAAGCGCCAACACGTACCATTAAATCGCATACTTACGTTATTCAACTATGACGATACTTACCTCGCCTCGGAATTTAGCAAGAATTTACATTTTCTTCCTACAACACGAAATCGATCAAATATATCCCAGGAGCTGCGGTTTAATTTAAATTTTGTCCTCCGCATTTCGTCCCCGCTTCTTTCTTTATTCGATTTAGATAATTACACCATATCGCTATAAACGTTTGCTAACAATTTTCGATCTCTTTCCGACAACTGATCCAAATTCAATATTGATATTCCAAATTAAAATAGTTATCCATGAGTAAACACGATTAACATCTAAAATACTGTACAGAATTTTATAAAATATGAGATAAAAAATATGACATTGAAAGAGAGAGAGAGAAAGGAAGAGACATTTCCTTTAATAATGTCATGCGAGTTTCGTCGCAAATAATTTTGAAATTTAAATGCCATATCTAGAGAGAGATCTAACTTCTGTAAGATCGTGACCCGTTTACGCGTTTCCGGCGAGCATGATACGCATAAATGCAGATATATGAGCAGGTATCACACGCGATTCATCTTTACCATAAACGATTCATCACGAAGACACTATTATTATTTATCTAATAATCATTATTAGCTAACATTTTTTGCAGGATATTTTATAGAAAGCGATATATCGCGCCGTCTTCGGAGACTCGGAGAAGAAAAACTTCTCGAAAGATATCGATTAGAATATTTGAGTAGTCACATCACGACAGTATGCGTCCACGTGGAAATTCACGTCGTTTTGTATCTATCGTAAGAAATAATCTCTCTAAAATAATAAACTCTCAATTATATATTAATATTGGTCTTATTTTGTTGTTGTACGAGAGTAACAATATTTCCCTAAAATTGCTTTACCATCGGATTTTATTCATATGTCAAAAAACAACGATGAAATTTTGATTAACGAGATATCCCTAATCGCCGGTATAAATGAAAATATTTTTCAAAAGAATTATTGGTGTTTTAGCCGCGAGATAAACAATAATTTTTGTCGGATGATTGTGGTTACGATAATATCAAACGATAATATCTTTATTTGCTTTATTATCGATATTATAATAGGACGTATATACGACAGGATAATTATTATATCTTCGATAAGGACTGTTCTCGTCCTTTCTTAGCAAGGTATCTCGATCATTTGTTCCCAGTGGATAATGCGATATCGACCGATGGCTTGCGATATAGGGCTGTGTCAATAACAACGTAGGTACATCAGAAGCGTATGTTACATGGTGATGAAAATGGTTTTTATTTCTCACGCGAAAGCAATCTTATCGCGATCAAGTCTCGTCATCCATCGATTGCATAATGCATAAGATACAATTATCGTTTGAGATCGAAAGACAATATCTTTCAATTCAGATCTCCAATTGTAATTTTATATTTAATTCAATAGAAACGCACCAACATCAATTGCTCATAGAAACATGAGCAATTTTAATATGCGTTCTCGTTTCTTCCAATATTATAATCCGCGTATATAAAATTCAATATTTATTTTAATTTATTATTATATAAGAATCGTGAAATTATTTTTCTTTGTGAATAATATACCATTGTATACTCGGTGCGCGAAGCAAATAGTTTCCCTAGAAGGTATAATAAAATACAGTGTAGTACAAGGCAATTGCATAACAATTCCTTGTATTTTCTTTTACGTTTTTACGCGACGCGCATAAAATTTTTCGCGCTTTAATGAGTACAAACAATTTATCGCGAATGAAATCGGTTATCGCAAAATATTTCATATGCGTAATCTAATTTGTTAACACTCGTCTCTTGTTTTCCAATTGGTCCCGATGGCAAGGGATTTGTTGCATCTGCGGGAAGCTTTAACCGACGTATTTTCGCGCGTATGCGAGCGCAAACGTTTCATGTAAATATTAGTAGTAGGTAACAAAATAGTACATACATACATATATCATCGTGTTCACCGTAGTGTGTGGCTCCTTTAGAGCAATTTTCCTGTGAATATCTCCGCGTTTCTCAATTCGTTTAAAGCCAATGTTGCATCGACAGATCAAGCTTATCGGCTGCCCCTGTTTATTTCAGTCAGATCCGGTTTCGATCAATCTTAACTCTAATTAACTAATATTTAACTGATTCTATGTATTTTTTTTTTTTTTTAGGAACAAAGATTTATATTCTAGCCACGCATTTAATATTAAATACTGCGATGATTTTAGTTTCTGTTATCTAATATGAGGATGACGTTCAATGTTTGTACGAAATGAGAGAATTATGAGGCGCATTTAGCGTCGAATTTACACGATAACTTAAACTGCGGTTACATTTAGTTGAGATTGTTGAAACCATTGGATTTGCTTCTCTGTCTTCCCTTTCCCTTCTCCTTTTCTCTCTGTCTATATATATATATCATAGCTAGAATTTAATTCAGGAAAGGGATGACAAATCGACAGAAATGCCCGAATGGTCGTGTCACGAACAGCCCGAACAGCTATCTGTTGATGTAACTCGGTGCTTAATCGTTTTATAACGCTCGGAGGATGTACGAGTGTATGTCAGAATAGGAAGACGAAGGTAGGCACGTGTGTGACAACACACGTGTGTACCTGCAGATTTTCCTTGGCCCGTTTTATATTACTTCCGCAATTATATATATTACTTTTAATTCAATGTTCTTTGTATCACACACAGACGTCGAGCGAGTGTCATCCTATCTATTTATATACATAGTTCCTCGGTCCAGCGATATATCGATCATTACGCAATCGCCGCACACACGCATATATACACAATGCGCGCGTCTACATGCGGATATATTTGCCAGTTATCGAAACGTTTTCGTTGAAGTTCGCCCTATCGTAAATTGCATCCGGCACGCGCATCGCTCCCGCGGTGCCTTTATTATATTATACTTCGTCTCTTTGTCGCTTTATTATCGTATCTCCGTATCTCCGATCGTCGCGGCTCGTCGAGGCTTTAAACGTTTTTTAAATTCAGTCACTGAGGATGATACAAACTCGAAATACATTTATAGAAAAATCGATCGTTATATAATTTTTAAATCGAGACACATTATTCTCATTAAAAGTCCGATTATATACAATAGGTACATAATTTCTTTATTATTGTAGTGTAAGTTATTAATTAATTAAATAATGAAATTATTTTTATATCTTGATCTCTTATTTATTTTTTTAATATTAAAAATAAAATGCATCAGAAAAATCTCAGAGGCAATATTATTGCTAATTGCTTAATTAAGTGCGTATTGTGTGTGTTTCGATTTAAAGATTAATATAATAGTTATACATTTATATATTTTGTGTGCGGTCCTTTGTATAGAGCTATTTATAGAAAACTATTATCTATAATCGGAATAATATTTCTATATAGAATTATCAGTTTGCAAATTTTTAAAAATTTCCATTCTTCGACTAGAGTATAGCGAAGCTAAGCATACCAGCATCGCAATGAACATATTAATGTGAGTTTTCGTCGAATCTCATGTTCGTTCTAATCAAAAATTTTTCCTCCACGGTCCGTATCGCCGATATTCCGTCGAGAGAAAAAAATGGAAGAAAAAAAAAAAATTGAAAGGAAAATTCAGCGAAGGTCTCTCTTATGCGTGTTCGCCGCGTTCGGCGCGTATTGTCACGCGACTCTACGACGCTGATCGTTTATTACAGAATGATCGCGCCACGACACACCACAGAATGCGGCTTGGTGGATTTTGCGTCACCGCTCTATACGCTATATCGTCGCCGTCCCACTTTGGAAACGCCTCTCTTCCGCATTGATCCGTTCAATCTCACTGGCCCCGGTCTCGTCGCCGCGCGCCGGATTAAATCGCGCGCGCGGAAAAGCGTTTTCCTCTTTCGCGGTTTTCCGAGAGAGATTCCCTCTCGCGCTCCCGAGACACAGTGTTTCGTAAACACCATCGACTTATATCCTCCCGCCATCATTCCCGGGTTTTCGAGACTACGAATTAATCATTTGTTAAGCGTTGCGTCGATCGCGCTCGTGGAAAAACTATTATTTAATTTTTTTTGCCGAAATCCAAAGTATTTTATTTCTTCAATTGATTCAGTCTCTCGTCTCGCCCATATTTTATATATAAATTCAAGAATTTATTACATCCATAATCGGATGGAACAAACATGTGTCTCTCTCCATAGTGATACATTTATATTCTTTATAATATCGTAGATTGAAATTGATTTGTAAATTCTATTACAACGCGAAACAACGATTCTATATTCTATATGCTCGGACGTACCACCGCAAAGACATGAATTATTCACATATGTAGCGGTTTGTTTGTACTCAGTTGATCGATACAGGAGGGAGGATATCGCGTTGTTGCAGGTAGTCTCTCTTCATATTTGGCAAAGCTTCGTCACAAAGCATCGCCACGTATAAGCAAGGCTACATGAGCGGAAACATCGTATGAGATTTACAATTGTTCATATTTATTTAAATCGAACTACAATCGCGAGGATTTTTATAGTCTTTTCAGAGCAGCGCATAAATAAATGAGGTTTTCGATTGTGCGTACGTTTACCCAATCATTACCGCAATTTATGACCATCTTCAGTTGGGAATTTGCTGAAATTCACCTTGCGTTGCAGTGGTTACCACAAATCCGTCATTTGCGCGAGCGGCCGCCTCGGGAAACTCACGTAATTCGATACGTAATTAATAGCGCGATGGAACGCGCGCTATTTAGGCTCCGCTCATTTTCATCCGGATCTCTCTGTCTTCGTTTCTCTCGGCGCCGGGGCGAGTTGCGAGTTTGCTTGCGTAATCGTCTCGTCTCGTCTCGTAATAAGTCTCTTCTCCGTCGCGATCTAATCCCGGGTCCCTGACGCCGAAGGCGCGTATAAATACGTCGCCTCGAAAATTTGCGCATCTGCCTTTGAGCATTTAACGAAGCAATCATCGGACGCGCACGCGTCTTATGCGTCGACCGTTGAACCTTCCAAGATAAACCGTTCGAGACAATTTCGAATGGTGGATTAACGTTAAATCTCGCATTTTTGTTTTAACATATTGCCGATATTGCGCGCACTGGCAAGTTTTCGTAATCTAGAGATGTAAAGTTTTAAAGAAAGAATTGATGGGAATAATTTATAAGACAGAATTATATTTAGCTGTTCTGTCTGTGTGTTTTTGAATTCATATAATTTTTTTTCCCCGTTTTTATAAATTATCTCCACATTGGACTACAAGATGATATTACGCCATTAAATATTTTATTAATAATCTAGTCTCAATGATTGACGCATCTTCTTCGCAGAAAAAAATAACTGAGAAGGAATTGATTCATATCTAGATTAATAAAAATGATAAATTATATACTTATGTTAGCGAGAAAAAGAAAGGTGGTTTCTGTGTCCATCTTTGACCTTGTCTTTTCAATCATTTGCTCGGTGGAACCAAAATTAAGGTTGAAATTAGCCTTCTTAATCAATTCACAGGACGGTGCAGTGAGTGGAGGAGTTCGATTTTTTAATAGGCACCCGTAATATTATTCCGGAGAGAAGTTCTTCTCTCATTTCGAGTTTCTCTTCGGCGAAGAGAGAAACCTCTATATCTTTCAGATTTCCTTGTATTTCTGCGCTTTCCAACCCCTCAATATACATTGCGCGTCTATTGGAGATGCGTCGGCATTTTCTGGACAACGCGAATATAACGCGGGTCAACGCGTTTTTCCCCATGTTATGTTTGACGTCAACAAAGTATATTTTTGTGCGAAAAATAAATGAAGGATTGATGAACATTAATTTTTGGTAAAGTTGTGAATTTTTCTAATCTTTAAAATTCCACAATTATAAGAAACTTTTTTTTTTTTTTTTTTTTTTTTAGCTATTTCTGCATAGTTAGAAAAAGATAAAAAGTCACAGATAAGATATAAAGTATAAATTATAAATCTGATTGTAATTTTCTAAGATTAGATATTCAATTTTTATAGAGACGAATCTCTCTTTCAATTTTATTACTATTAATATTATTACTCTATTTATATTATTTATTTTTATGTAAAAAGATCTATTATATTACAAATATATTTATTTTTTATTCTCAATTGTAATTATTATTGATTATTATTATTCAATTATATATTATTAATAAATTATATTTATCTATTTATGCATTGTTTAAATTTGATTCGTTTATTTTTTACGATATAAAAATGATTATTTTTTATTGCGTTCTCCGCGTTCCTGCCAAGGATTTGCTTGCACGCTGTTTGCGTTTACGTGCAGTTACGCGAGAAATGTAGACGAAAGAGAAATGATTTTATAATGAAACTTTCGCACATAGCACTCTTTCGCCGGTCGGCACGCATAATATCGCGTAGTTGGAACACGAGTGCCTTTTGTACTTTTATACTGCGTCAGCATCGTTATGGGGCTAATAGCTCGTGTAATGAGGTTCCATAGTGATTAATCGGGATGGGAAGTCGGCCGCTTCGTTGAGTCAGTAAGCTCGAATTATACAGGAGGATGTAAATTTTTAGGACGATGGCGTTTTTCGGCTCCATAGCACGCAGAATCTCGCTTTAACAATGTTTTTCTTTTCGGTGATTTGTCGAAAATTTATGATAATCGATGAAGTACCCGTTACTATTATCGTTAAACTGACCTTGCTTTCGCGAACGAACGTTTATAATTTTCTAACAAGTTGGAATAAAGAAAAAGGGTACCGTGAGAAGGGACGAGAGGAGCAACGCGTGCACGCTTATGCAGGAGTTTCAGAATCCCTAAATGTTCTTTCGAATATAGATGCTGGAAGATAAGCTAAGGGAATCGGTAGTTCTTTCAATGGTGCGTTACTTAACGTTAAAAATGAAAAAGTTTCAATGAAGCAAGGAAACTAGATAACGGAACCTCATCTCGCAATTTACTTCAACCGCGGACTTTTCCTTGGCACAAATTTAATTTAAGACTTAATTGCGCTCTAAGGCATTTTATGTCAGACATAGTAAATTTGCGTTGTAAATAATATAGTCCGGATGAGCTTTCGTCGAAGAAAAATGGAGAAATTCAATTTTACTACAGAATCAAAAGCTTAAAAAAAAAAAAAAAAAAAGGATACGCGATAATTCCGAATTATCCTGCATATGCGTACAATACGATCGATAGATAGCGTGGAAATTTATCAGCCGATCATGACTTTCGTTGTTCAATGTAACCGCGATTTGAATTACCTTTGTCCTTTTCTTGTGACAGAAACCTCCATCGATAATCGATGAGCGCGCGCCGTTGAGCTTTGCCAAACGGCCCAAAGCATTCGCGCAACGATAAAGAAGCCAGCCAATATCAGTGTGACGTTTTTGTGCCGCGTAAAATTTGTCTCTCGCCCATGTTAACTTCTTGCTTCGCGAGCTCCTTCTCTCTCTTTCTCTCTACATAGGATCGTCCCGCTTTTGATCGTATCTATCTCGATTAAGTCGTCCTCTCGTGCGCACCGACAAAGCTACGCCAATTACTTTCGAGTTTGCATCGATAATTCATTGCTCTATCTCTCTACCCCGTGGCGTAATTGCTCTGATTGTTTCACGATACTGAATAAATGTAAATCCAACCGACTAGCCTGTTCGACAAAGTTAAAAGTGGTTAACTCGCTCAGGGAAAAAGAGAGAGAGAGAGAGAGAGAGAGAGAGAGAGATACAGTTAATATTAATTTTAAAATGTTAACGATGAATTATTCGAAGTTACGTAGAAAAAAAATAGAATTTGAATATAGTAGATGTTTTTTCTCTCTCGATATATTTGTCAATGATTATTGGCAACAGCGGAGATTTTTCTCGTTCGATACTTGGAATGAATCTTGAAAGTGTTTTGACGGTAAGAGAAAAGCAAACGGAAGCATTTGTTGTCAATTAGAGGGTTGTCAAACGCGCGATTGACGGCGATATTGCGCGGACAAGATCGTTCTCGATGGCAGATAACGATTTTAACGATACGGGTAGCACGGCGCGCCTGTGCTTAACCATGCTCGTAAAAGTTACGACCGGCGTATTAAACGATCAATTCGCTTCGAGAGACAACGTAGATACGTAACATCGTTGCGATATTGCGCGTTCAGCTTTGCCAGCTGGTGGCGTTGACAATTCACGAGTTTCAGAATGCAGTGTCCGCGCCCTATATACGGAATGCTATGCGCGAACAGAAGATTAGATTGATATTCATAATTTGACTATCAGCAAGCATTTTATTCCGCGTTGCGCAACAGTTCATTTAGATCCGTCGTATGAACTCTCACGCCCGGTCACATTTGTATCAGATCGTTTTACTTCTCTCTGCACTAGTTTTAGAACTCATAATGGAATATCGCACGCATACCGCGCGAATTCGCGGAAACGACGTGACTTGAGGGAATGCTATCGGAATATTCTCTGAGAAAATATTCTAAGGGATATTTTAATTTTTTCATGAAATATTCTTAGAATATTTTCGCGATATTATCAGAAATATCGAAGAAAATATATTCTAGTTATTAGAAAACATATTTTCGAGAAATATTGTTGTGCCAAGAAATTATTTTCAGAATATTTATCAGAATATAATTTCCTGATATCCGAAGAATATTTTTCATAATATTTTTTTCAATATAATTTCTTAATATCCGAAGAATATTCTCTCGAAACGGTCTCCTTCTCGGAATTATTCACTTGGGAATAATTTTTATCTCCATTTAGTATTCGAAAGACACACATCGCACTTAATTTCTCTGCGCGAAAACGTGACAGACATTTTCGTAAACGACGTACAAATCGCGACAGCTATACTCGCGTCGTACGAAGATTCGTGCCATTTGTCTTGCGGAGTGATACGCGTAGCGCGACATATCGCTCTAAGTGGAAGCTGTTCGTAAACATTTGACGCAATTCCGACAGCAGTGGTCTCTGCATATGTCGAACGCTTCATTGACGCATCGCGCTCGCTTTTGCTGCAGTGACGTAATCTCAATGACCGCGACGTCTTTTAACGGCATTGAGAAGTCAGGGGCGATAATAGAAATTCATCGCGAAAAAATACCATTATCGCCGATGAAATCGTTCTGACAATTCTGATAATTCTTAATTTGTCCTTTGTTGTAATTTTGCATAATTTCAAATGATATTTTATGTACAAATAATAAATAAAAACATAATGATAATCAAATAGATAGAGCGTGATAATTGAAAGGATAAAAAAACACAATACGCTCTTCATTTATCACGCGATATAATCATTAAACGATATTCGTTCTTTGCCGTTGCCGCGCAATTTTCTGTGATTTTCTTTTGTGTTTAAAAGGTGAGTATAATTTCTCGCATTTTTCGTGTACGCTTGCTTATTGGCAGACTAGTTAACCTTGATAAAGTTCGTTGCTTTGCGTGCACAATTCTCGACCACCGAAGGTCGCGGAATTCATTAAATATTATAGATCGCTCGCATAATTTTTCACGATAAGTTACTGGAAATTATTCGAATTGTTTGCATTCTGACATTGGATTTTGCTCACGGATATAAATAAAATTTTCCGTCTATATATGATAAAGGAGTAGAAAACATTTGATATTTGACTATATAATTATGTGACGCTTCGTCACAATTTAAGAATCTCAAAAATTTTTATTAATTATACTATAGCTGTTTCATAAATAATTATTTGTAATAATTTATAAATTATTATTCTTGATAAAAAATGCATATGAAATTGTCTCTCACTTTCATTCTAATATTGGTAACATGAATGAGTGATCGGAGAATGTTTAACATTTACAGAAGATTGAATTGTAGAAATAATAAAAACTGATTAAATATTTGTCGAAACACGAATATTTTACATTTAGCGCGTACATTTAATTTTTTAATATCAATATTTATATCATAAACCCGTCCGCAATTGCATCAATTATTTACAGAAGAGTAACGCTCCTATTAAACCAATCTCGGCAATATCCACTGTGATTTCAATTTAATATTTATCCACGTGCAAACGTGAAATGTATAGCCTGGAAAAATATTTTTAGTTCGATGTTTTGTGTTCGCCACTGTTTTGAATACAACAACGGGAGAAATCGCTAATATAATTTTCTGTTCCGCGTGAAATTATTTTCGATTTCTTTGAAAATATTTATGATTGCCAAGAATGGGTTTTTGGAAAGTTCGTTGTCTCTCCAAGAATATAGCGCATTCATACATGTGAATGAATATTCTCAAGGATCAACGCAATAACATTGATACGAAGTTTCCAATTCTTTTTTTTTTTCCCCTTTAGATTTTATTATCTCCATTTTGCATTCAAGTCGTGTATCGTTCCATTGATTCGGTCGCGATAACTCTGATATATAATATCAAAGCACTTTTTATAATGAGAAATATCGCGGAATATTTTTTGTGTATAGAAAAATTTCTTTTTGCTACTAACAATTTATATAAGATGATAAAATCTTGTTAAAAAAGAGCGAGAGGGAGAGAGAGAGAGAGAGAATTATATTGAGAAGGAAGAGAAAAAAGAGAAAGATAAGAAATTGACATAAAGGTTGACATTGTATTATTTTTCTTTATATTTATTTCTTAATAAGATAATTTTTATATTAAAAATAGTAATTGGAGGTAAAATGCTTTCCTCTCCTTTATTCAATAATATTAGGGTTAATTGAATATTTTAGTATCTCAATAGGTATTATCGTATTGAGAGAGCTCGTTATTGTAATCTTGTGCAAACGATACCATGTCTGGATACCAGATGCGACAACGAATGGACGACTATTGTAATTATGCAGCGGCACTTTGCGATCGTTTTATCTGTCATTAGAGTGATCGTTATACATCTGGGGTCTTCACAAACGTCAACAGTAAAAAAAAAATTATATTTTATTTTCATTATATACTATATACATAAGAAAAGAAATAGAAGGTATTACAAAGTAATTTAAAATTGTCAAATTGCGAAATATGAGAGTAAAAATGGAGATAATAAATCAGCTGACTCGGGAGAGAATTGCTTCTTAAATGAATACAATTATTAAAATATATCTATCGTTCGTTTGTGAAAGTCCTTGCGCAGATCCTAGCACGACTAAGAGCCACGAATGAAATCGTATAAGCTTGATAAGCAGGAATATATATATATATATATATATATATATATATATAACTCGATGGCCATTAGTTTGAGTAGTTTATACTTAAATGCTTTGACTTTTCGAGGACAATCGCTCAATGACACAAAGCATTTTATTGAGCTACGCTTCGGCGCGTTGTAATTCGCGTGCGAGGTGCGACGTATTTGTTGTTAATCTATATTTGTCTCTCTCTCTCTCTCTCTGTCTCAAATCGATCCGTCTCACTCGTTGATATCTTTTAGTCGAATGCAATTCAATCGAACGATTGAACCGACTTTTTCACACATAACGTACGATCGATATTATTCTAAAATGTGCATTATCGTCTTTTTCTCAATAGCAAGGTCAAATACACATTTCTTAAAGATAAGTAAATAATATTTCGAATAATAATGAAAAGTATTTATTTTAATAAAATTTGTATGCGTCATGTCGGAGAAAAATATATAAAATAATTATAAAGAATAAAAATGGTGTAAAACTCGTAAGAAATAACAAAGCTTGTGAAAAAATATAACGTGAAAAAATTGAGAATATAACTTAAAAATATTTCGTGTTTGAGAGATGGTATTTATTCCTCATCAATTCTTTATATCTTCTTATTTTACAATTAGGTATTTACGTATCTCGATTTTAGTCTTTTCTACAGAGCGACAGAGCTTGAGACTTCGATTCTTTTACTAACGATCCCTCTCGAACTTCAAGAGGTTTGCTCGAGGGAAAATCGCGTCTCCACGTTGGGGTGAATTAGATCGAATCAGAAGACGGGAGTTCGTCTTTGCCTCGCAGTGCTCAGATTTGAATTAACGATAATTCACGGATTAAACGAAGACTCCCCCCCCCCCCCGGACCAATCTTGCTGTGACAATCCGAGTTGTGTTGTTTAGTAATCTCAGACTTATCTTTTATTGATTTTTTTTCAACGTATTGCATGATATCGCTTGCAGTACAATATATTTCTTTCATGCATATAGAGCGCTTCGAACTTTCAGTAATCTTCACTTAAATCTCTCGTCGAATACATAAAAAAAAAAAAAAATTTTTATCAAGTCAAGCTTAATAAAAAACGCGATTAATTTATTTATGTATATTCCAAAGTTATTTATCAAATAGTTTGTTCTGTTTAGTCTCGAACAAGAATATAACACAGATCTTGTACGAGATGCAGCACACTCTTCTCAATCTCTTATCTCGATTTCATTCGCCGTTAGACGCACGCAGAATCTCTTACACAATCTATTTCGATGTCAGGAATTTTCCACTTTCCAAGACAACACTTCGTAAGTGTCGTCGCTACGAGTGGAAGGATATTATGATCGATTTTTCGATCATACTTGAACTTTCCTTTGCATAAACGTTTGTTCTTTATGTATTAAATAATTGTACGTAATATTAAATAGAGGCAAGGAAAGGCGACTCTTCTCACTTTTTCTCTTCTAGTTGCGATGGGGGATTGAAGAGTCATTGCGGGGTGATGTTCCTGGAAAAAATCGAGTATCTTAATCGGATACAAAGATACAATCCGTATTCGAAAATTACCAAGGACTTGACAGATCTTAAGATGATTTAATTTTTTTTGACAAGAATACTGATATTCAATTTGAATTTTTATATAACAAGTTTAAAACTTTAGATAAAATTTAAAATAATTTTGAAATAAAAATCGTATTTGCTTATTTAAGAATTATTTTATGTGTGTGAGAATTTTTTTAAAAATTATTTTATAATATATTTTCGTATATTATAATTGTTTATGGTTCTTTTAAAAAATTGCTCAATTCATGTTAAATCACGCTAAGAATTTATTATTGAAAGCTTCCTCTTTAAGGCATCTTACACACACATAGAAATCTGTGGGATTATCGATACGCGAAATATTTTTTCATATCGATTGTAGGATTTGTGCGATGATGCTCGAGAATCGCATCTAGGAAATGTTAAATTGTATTCACGCGTGTGATATATTCGGTGATATAAATGCATCAAACGCAAGCAATTTTTCATTTCCGATAATCGGGCTTGTCTCTATTCAATGCTATATTTAGAATTGGATATGTTTACAGTTTTAAAAATTGCGAGAAACCGTCTTGGATCTAGTTATGAAATCAGACAATCAGAAGTGTGTGAAAATACACAGTAAAAATATAAAAAGTTAATCCTAGCAGAATGAGCTCTGAGTTATGATAATTTTGAATATAATATTTGAAATATTAAAAGAATATTAAAAAATTGTTAGAGAATTTTTGTTATTTAAATACTAAAAGATATAATGTAAGAATATAAAATATAACAATTTCAGAAATATATATATATATGTAAACCGTAAAAGTTTTATAAGAGTAAAAAGTGTAAAAAAAATGGCATTGCGATAAATGGACTATAAAATTATGATGAAGAATAATTAATGTTGAGCTCTATCTTTTGGTCCCGCATGCTAGGATTAATATCGAATATTTTCGCAAAAAAAAATCAGATGGAACCGAACAGGACGGATGTATGCTCGTGATTAGAAAGGGCGAAACGAAATTTTCCTCCGCGAATCGAGCCCGTGTATTCCGACTCACCGATTAATAATCCGATTACGGGATTGGCAAATATTTAATCGAATTCACAATACAGCTCAACTGCTGTCCGATTACGTTCTCGTTTGCGTGGTGTGCGTAAATCGCGTACAATATACATATATACGCGCATGTGCGAGCGTAATCACGATATCGGCGCACTATGTGCATTCTGTCTTTACCTGCGGAATTTCGATATGACGAATAATCAAATTTGAAGCAAAATAAAACATCATCGGTATCGGAAGCGAGATTATTAATCCGAGCGGACAATAGAGCGAAAATAACCGTCTGACGGCGTGCGGCGAAAAATTCGTGAGCAGCTATAGGCGCGCGACGCGGCGAGTCGAAATTTCCGATGTTTTATATCGCATCAATCGGCACCGAAAGTGAAACAATGCAGATAAATCCTCGTTCATTGAAATTCTATTTTTGGCCCTTTGTTCCTATAAATTGGCGTTTTTATCCAGAGTGCGTGACGCGTTCGAGTTGTTTGCTTTGAGAATTAATCGAATTTGGAAAAAAACAATCAACTTAAACGTTAATTGGTCCGTTGAAATAATATTGTCCGGGTCACGACCAGAATTATCTATTTTTGAAAATAAACTTCCTGATATAACAAGTATATAAAATTATTATATAATATTTGCGGATTTCATTATAAACTAAAAACGAGAAAGAAAACGAAAAACACAAAACGCAAAAGGGACGCGTTATTAATAAATGACAATATTTCATTATAAAGGAATAACGATTTGAAAAAGTATATTTATACATATTATCATCTGCGTATAGTATATTAAAGAAAAGAAATTTATGATAATGTTATATAATACAGATTATAATTATAATGCGATTGAACAATTCTGGCCATGATCCCATTGGATCAATGAAGGTTTAAGTGAAAAATGGATGCAAAATTGATCCAATGCTTCATATAATACCTTTTTATAGAGAGAGAACAGAAAGATAAACAAATATTGATTCTAGCTAAGTAGCATATTTCTGTAAAAATTATAGCCGCAATATTTTCAAATGAATATAAATACACAATTACACGCACACACACACACACACACACACATGGGAGAAAGAAAATAAACTTATAAAGAATCAATAACATTGTATCCAGAGATCTGATCTGTGTTACTTCGAAGTAAATGGCTTCTTTAGGAGCAACTAAACCGGATAACTCACACTGATTTTATTGATTTTTTCCGTATGCGTGCGTATGTGTATGTATGTATGTATATATGCTTAGCTGCGTGTGTGCGTGCGCGCGTGCTCACACGTGTGTGTCCAATTCGAGCTCATTTGGAAAGATCGACATGTGAAAATTCGACATGTATTTCTTATACGTCCTGACGAATCTCGCACGGAAAGAATAATCCACACTTTCAGATCGGGTAGATAACTGCATCCATGTATTTTTTGTCTTTCTCTCGCGTATGGATCTTACGCGTCACTACGATAAGCTACGAATTTTGACATCTCAATGATCTTAGATACGATCTTTAGCCGCTTACAAAGGGTAAAGCGAGATTGCAGACTCTCTTCGATATGTATACAGCGTCAATAAAATGTTCCATGAAGGATCCACGGAATGTCATTGAGATCCTCCGGTCGCATTTTCTGGTTCGCGCAGCCGTCCAATTTCTCAGCGACATTTCTCGAAGATAACTGACAGTTTGAGTGAACTTTAGCACGTGGTGGACGAGAAATCGCGCGAGAGATTGGATATCAGAACGGACTCAAATTACGAGAAGTTGAGGAAAAATCGATGCGAGAGTAATGACAACATTTATTCGGGAACGTGAACTTAGATTTTTCCGTCAGGATAATCTGCTTCGTTCCGGATGAATATTATTCTCGTGCAGAGAGAGAGAGAGAGAGAGAAAATTCGCGGACGTACCGATCGAACTCCGATTACGCTCCTCTTTCACATATAAATTGTGAATTTGGAATCGTTGATAGATTAATAGGTACTTTATTATATATATGCGTGCATGGAATATATCTCCGTTCGTTATAGCCACGAAAATGTCACAAGGTAGATCTCATCCCTATTTGCGATATCGTCTTTTTATTAATACAGTAAAGATACACGAAAGTCATGTGATACATTGAAATAATATCTTTGATCTGAAATGGAACTTGCCATTTAAACTTGTAGCAAATATACATGAGACTTTAGTTGGTTTACCGAAAACTCTAATTTCCGTCAGTTTTACATATGGTGATGCGAAGATAAGAAGAGCGAAGGAGGAGTGCATTTGCGAGCAGATTGAAGTGCGAGCAAAACAAAGCGATACGGGATTCATTTCGCCACATTTGCGAAAATCGAGAGAGAAGGTGTGTGTGTGTGTGTGTGTGCGCGCGCGCGTCTATGTGTGGCGCGTGTGTGTGTATGTGAGAGAGAGAGAGAAAAAGCACACGCACTAAATCGTTTTTACGCGCTAAAAACGAAGATCGTGTGTGCACCGCGAATATATAATGTTAATAATAAATAATGATAACATAAACAATAATAATAATAATAATAATAATAATAATAATAATAATAATAATAATAATAATAATAATAATAGTAATTGTTCGCTAACGATGTTACGCCAAAGTTCGTACGAGTGAAGTAAAGTTTAAACTTATGTCCGTACGTGTATAGGGACGTCGACATAGGAATATCTGTGCGTAAAAGTAAAGAAATAAAAAGGAATTAACGAGAGAAAAATATAAAACCAATATTATCGCTATTTTGCATCGAGGAGTATTGTAAAGTGAGGATTTTTCTCGCCTTGTGATTATTATGTTTGTAAATCGTAGCCGATTGTTAGCCGCTATCAATGCGATTATACACGTAGGCATCCCCGAAAATCGGACTCGTATTACCCGGATCTAGCAGTCGATGAGTTGATTGAATATTAATTAATCTATATATATATATATATATATATATATATATATCTCATTTTTTGTAAATATTAATTTAAATAAATCCTATTATAAAGATTGTATAATTTACATGGCGCACACACATCGTGCTTGATCTCTCTCTTTTTTCTTCTATTTTTTTTTTCTTCTTTTAAATATGTGAGTCCCGTTTTTTGCATCACATATATCACGTGTGGCTCGTATATATAATACATTATAATGCCACACGTGCACTCCCATCCGCATCCTCTTCAATCCACTTCATCGTTCGCCACCGATCAGCGTGCGATCGTCGACCCGAATTCGCTTCGCGTTTCGCAATCACGAATGGGAGCGTCATATAATGCGGCTCTTCCGAATGATAATATCACTGTTCCCATGCGTATTTTGCAACATGTATTTTTGAAGATTCTATATTGACTGTATTAAAATATATATCTATATTATACCGCGTTAAACGATATTTGCCATTTTTTAGTACTTTAATATTTATTTATTTCATTGTTACAATTCAAAGTTTTTATTTTATTAAGACAATTATTTCTCTTTTATGAATTTATGATATTTATATAGATATTCAGATAAATGCAATTCATCAATTTATGATTAATTTGACAGAATATTAAGAATATTTTATATTTATTTCTCTAGATATTTATTCTCAAATATTTATTTTGTAGTTTTTTCTCCCATTTTTTTTTTTGTAGCCGATACATATATTTCGGAGTTCCAATATATATTGTATATTCGTGGGTTTTAGGCATTGCAATCTGGCGTTGTGTAATCCATGAAACAGCGCTGTTCGTGTAGCATTGCGATAACAATTGTGAAAACAAGAGTTGGCAAAATCGGAAAAACGTATATTCATGATTACGCAATTGTCTCGGAAATGGCGAGATTTGGATCTGCGTTCTACACACTGTTTACTTGATATGATCAAGATTATTTTTTATCGAACAAAGATGGTCGCGTGAATCGATAATGACGCGATGCGATCAATGCGGATGAAATTACTGAGGGCGTAACTCAAGAAACAAGTGGGTGGAAAATGCTTGCCGGAAACCGGGTTACTTCCGATTAGGATGTAAGTTCAACTCACTCGAAAGGGGATCGTATCGATCCGTGAAATTCGCAACCATGACACGGTATAAAATTCTAGAAAGCGATCTCGTTGCATACAAATGTGTAAATATCGCCAGGCGAATAATTGGTAATACATCACACGCGCGCGCATTAAATTATTAATAATTACAATACACACAATTTTGGATTTGTTTTTTTACCGAAATTATTTAGAGACACGATATTATATTTTGATATTAGTCAAGTGGAAAATGACGAAGACACACTAAAATAAATTGGTCTGCGGATCAATTAAAAAACGCCTTGGTAACCCTAAACATTGATGTCATTGACATCGACGTGCGACACAATGTAACGGTGTTGCTGGCATAACGACGGATACAAAATTTCCGGATTATGTGATCTCATCTATATCGTCGACACACTCGGACGAGATGTACGGAGTGCTATTGCGTCAACGAAAGTTTATCACACGTTGTGCAACGGGAGAGTGTATTTTTACTGTTCTTGGTAAATTATATTTAACTCTCTCCGTTTTAACACAGTGTCGTAAAACTCTTTTTCTCGATTTTAACTTTAATGACATATTTTCTGACGTGCAAATTGAAATTAATTTTTCCTAAAGGAAAATTTCAATATTAATTTCATATATATATATATATATATATATATATATATATCACTTTCAAATTAAAATCAATGATCATGAAACAAATTGTATATTTCGACATTGATGCTTATCGCAATACAAAATTTAATTAAAAATAATTAACTTTAATAAAATGCCATATTCAATTCATAATATTAAATTACAAATAATACTAAATTCTTGAAAAAATATTAGTAACAAATATATATATATATATGAAATAATTAAATTTGATGAAAATATTCGATTGTTGCCGCATATTTCACATCGGATTCGAAACCAAGATAAAGAAGTGGGAAATAAAAACAATTATATAATTAATTTTTATTTAATTTTTTCAAAATCAACTTTTGCTAAATCGGGAACGTCCTAATACACGTATATCGGTATATCGCGGTGACGGTAACTAATGCCGCCCGACGAATTTCGGAAAATCCTCGAAATAGCATGACGATGGCGAGTCGAGAGAAAAGCCAACGGCACGACCTTGGTACTACTATAGCCTGTCGGCGCGACGCGGCTAAAATTGACACTCGTAGGCAGAGCCGGACAATCGCAATATTACTACGATATGTTACGAGTAATGTGTTTGAGCAACATAAAGATATATCTTCGGATATCTGATAAAAATACTATCTGTTACGCGCGATGATACAGTTTGTCGACGTTTTTATTTCATCCATACATCATTCCATTAAATATTTCTGTTTTCACGAAAAAGATATTTAGTTTTTCCATAAACAATTCCTGTGTGCGTGTGTGAAAACATATGGAATTTTTTCAAATATAAAAACTGCAATTTTTCTTATAGTATATTATTCTATTATCAATTTCACTGTTTGATAATTTGGATTTATTGAAGAGAGAGAGAGAGAGAGAGAGAGAAATGTGGATAACTAAATTTAAAATTATAACAAACAAACACACACACACACACACACACATATATATATAGTTTACCCATTCTATTAATGATAAAATCATCTATATATCCGTCATTGAATTTTAAGAGATTTTTATTTGTCGCACGAGGCAATTCATCTACCTGATTTATGCACATTGTACTTTTGTTACATGACACAGTGCCAGGTGAGTCAAAATCTATAAATTATCAATACGATTCATAATTTGTAGTCAATGACATTTCATTAAGCGCATTCGTTAAACCTGATCGTATCTTCTTTGCGACCGCGCTCGAAATGCACTTTAATCGAATAATGGAGAAGACTAACTCCCGCATCGTTGTAAAAATGTGCTGAAAAAATTTATTCGAGTCTTATCAGTGATACTCGCATTAAATCGTGTATATACTTGATTCGACATACAAATAATATGACTATCATCGCGGCATCTTATCACAAAATTATGCTTTATCACCGTTTAAACCTACGATTTGCTTTCACGTTTGTAGATAAAATCTTAAAAAAATGTTTTCTCGTCTGATTCTCTCTTTCACAGTCGGTAGATATTTCGTAGATTCGATATCGTATGATCTGACGCGAGATTTCTCAAATATCTCACGATCATACGGCGGAATGTCATTAGTTCCTCATTATATAATTATAATTTATTGCATAGAATCCGATCTGTGTGCGCGCGGCGCGTCGTCGCAAAAGAGAAGTATACGCGATCTATTGTTAGTTGTACAGCATTATAATTTACGGAGCAAACACTCGTTATACTCTTAAGACCGTGGACGAATGAGATTAAGTTTCTACAAGTTCAAGCATGATAATCGATAAGACTTAACTTGAAGAGCTAGATTGATCGATTGTTATTTGATTCGTCAATATATCTTCATATCAATATATATCGTCACATACATTCGTGTATTGTGTACCATTAATTTTTAATAACTAATTTTAAATAATTAAAGGAATTCAATATTAAACAAAATCACACGCATATGAATTTCTGTGAAAACTGTCGTTATTTTCAAAGAATGGACAGGTGATCTGATTAAAAAAATTACATACACAAGGATCCAAATATGAACGGTGATATAAGTCAATCGACATTTCCTCCTCAACGTATTCTGTGAAAATGTTGATTTACATCATTTTTTGCTTTCAACTCTCATATAACGCACGGATGAGATGAATAAATGCCCATGACCGATCCAAAGTGCATTGCGTACACATGCAAGCGTTACATCGCTATATGACGTCCTCATTATTCCTGTCACGGCAGTGGCCATTCCCAGGAAACGAGGATTATATTTATATGTGATTCTTTATGCGTGTGTATGTGCTGTATATTGTATATTATTGATATGATCTATTTCACGATAGAGCTCTTTATTAGAACAGAAAGGATTTTCATTGAAGTGAAACAGTGCTATATCCGGCTATCCTCGTGACAATCAACTCATATTGATGTTACAATAAATCAAGAAAATCTTGTTTTACGAGAATAGAACAACACGAGAATAGAAATAGAAAGCCGAATGCGAAAATGGCATAATTTATAAGGATAATCTATAATTTATAAGGATTGCAACACGTTGACTCTGCGACCGTTTTAAATGATAAACAACACACTCTTAAGTTATCAAAAAATATTTTTATAATTACATTCACACGCGCATTTTGATATAATTAATATTTCTCTCTTTCTCTCTCTCTCTCTCTCTCTCTCTCTCTCTCTCTCTCTCTTTATATTTGTTCTGTAACAAAAATTTTTATCAAACTATTATTTGCATATATTATATACATGTACTTTAGAGTAAAATTCTTAGAAATTTACTTTTGTTATATTTTTTTTTTATATACGGTGATCATCGCTAACGCGAGTTAAAAATGTAAAGCAAAAAATAAGCCTTATAAATTATAGATTTGTCTCTTATTTTTGTTCCAATCGGGAATATGTTTCGCGTATACGCGTCTAACGACGAATCGTACTTCTCGTTTACGTTGCACGATGGTCAACCTCGGTAGTCATCGCATGTAAATGACAGGAAGACAATTTAAATGCCTAAGGCATATTCGACTCGACGAAACGAGTGTGCGTGACTTGCCAATTGTTGGCTACAAACTCTCGTTCGAGGGCACGAAGCGCGATTTTCATTAATCCGTAAATATACGCGCGTTTTTTAAAAGCCTCATCGCTTTCGATCATCATACAAAAATTTATATAATATATTGATTCCTTTTTTTCAAATAATACATTTTCTTATATATCTTATATATATAAAATAAACGCAAAAACAAGATTGTGAGATGTAAAGTCAAATTAATTTAAAGATCAATATTTTTTAAGAAAAACTTCAATATACAATATATTTTAATTACGGTGATGCTTTTTTTTTTAAATTTTAGATGCACATAATAATATTGTATGAATTTACAATTGAAAGACAATATATATACTGTGGATGCATTTAAAAATCTAATATTTTCAGAATATTAATCAAAAAATATTCGTACAGATGCAAGCTATATAGAAATTTACAATTTTGCGTAAGAAATAAAATTGTGAACGATAGGGGCAGTATATATGTCATCGAAAAATCGTGCATTTATCTTTAGCTTTTCATCAATTTGCGTATATTTATTTTCAACAATTTAAGCGCAGATGTTTTTGACAGCTCGATGAATTGTAATAGTACCATCTCTTACTTCAACGGTATCTTGTCGAGTATATTCTCGACGAGCTTAGTGCTGTCTCGAGATCGATTAGCTCTCGTTATCGCTGATTGATTTATTTATCATCTCCTATCGAGTGACAGTGGCAAAGCTTAATTTGCAAATCGCAGTGACAACTAGTTAAATACACACAGTCCCCATGTTCTTCATAATATTGCTCTGCACGGGAAATCTAAGTTTCTAACTTTCATATATTATCAATTATAAAAGAGAAAGAAAGAGAGAGAAAGAGAGCACAATATCACATTAGGCTAAGTAAGATACATGCATATCTTCGATTAGTTAGATTAGTGAATCAAGTTGTAGCGGATGATTCATGATCGCTATTGAGCGAAATTAATGGCATCTTACGCAATTTTTTAAGGTAGATTTCGAAAAATTTCACATATCATTCATTTATTAAATATCAATCACTTATCGCGAAATTAAATAGTTAGAGACTTTTAATTATATCGCATTTTATCAAAAATTAAATTCATGTTTATGTTAAATCACATTAGTCGATACAAGATAATGTAAGTGAAAAATGGAGAAACTGTCAGGACAAACCCATAATTAATTCATATCAAATCCTAACATTTTGTATTCAATAATACAGTATTGCAAAAATCGTGATACAAAAGATGTATCTTTTTAATAGATCATGATTACTGTTTGCAATTCCTAAGAGTACCAAACAAGAGATCGAGTACGCGAGTCTTCCGATCGTTTCGGCGAACGCAAAGATTAATACGAATCTGTAATAGTATGTGTAGAGCTAGCTGGAAGCACGATTACGTTAGCGAGTAGGACTCCGTGAGTTCTTCAAATATGCGATTTAAGTGTTTCCGAGTGCAATCGCGTCCCGCCTATTGTGTTAAATAAGCTTTTTCGATACTAGCGATTTTTCAGCGTCTACCGTGGTGTTGCTACATGTTGCGCAAACATCGCGTGTCTATGTAAAATGCACTGCTACAATGGATGATTAGTTAGGAGATATTTGAATGGAATATGCAACTATTTTAGAAGGAATAATCACGCGCGATTGGGACATGCACGATTGTTTGCATGGCTGTTTGTATTGCTCATTTTATCCACTGAATTCGAGATCATTCTGGATCATTAATTCTGATTAGCGTAGCTTCTTTTAAATCATAATTCTAACTGTAACGAGGCTCGATATAGTTGATCAAGATTGGCAACAATGAACAGATATTGGTATCGACAAAGACGGATCTTTGCACGATGCTAAATACAGATTTGCGATTTTAGCATCTCGTATGTATGGCTATTTCTTTTCCTTGCAAAAAAAAAATTAAAGTCTCTCTCAGTTGTCCTGATTCTCTCTCGATTTTTTACTTTCTAATAGTCGAATTTCGACTCTTACAATTAGATTAGGCGCCCTTAAGGACGTACCTGATGGAGAAGGATCTATGGCCGATCTTTCGGCTAGCCGACATTAATATACGGGTCGATCGTACATGTATAAATATATAAGAGCGTGATGCGAGAGAGGTGAAATAAAGTGATATTCGAATCATGGTCGAAACTTGTCTGTGTGAATATAATCTCAATGGTACGAAAAGGAAATAGAAAAGATGTCTTTTAGACTGTTTGTATTTAAGCTAATTCGAACTAATTGTTTACGTATCCCTGTTACTTTTACGAGTGATTACGATAAATGCAAATAAATTAAGTAAATAGTTATGCCAAATCTTTTTTATTTGCAGGTGATCGATTTTGCAAGGATTATTCTTTCCTGATGTAAACCTTGATATTCCCTTCACGCTTCTTTCCCTTGCTGTTTAGTACAGATGCAAGGTAAGTACGATTTATATGGAGAAATTAAATCCATTCAAAAAATGCGATTAATATTCCATATTAATATTATATTTCATGTTTACACAGTCACAGATCTTTTTCAATTTCATAATTATGATATTGTATCAATATTATGCATAACATTAAATAATTTAACTCCGGCAGGAAGAGTAATTTAAATAAATGTTTTTTACAACAATTATATCTATACTGATAATCGTCGATATATCAGTATATAAGACTGTAAAATATAATACGAATTTAAAGAAATTTGAATTACTTAATAATACATAACTTAATATAATCATTTAATTAAGTACATGTTCAACATTTAGAAGAAAGATAATATATCGATCAATCAATCATCAGTCAATTGTCTAAGTTCAATTTTGTTTGTTCTGCATGTATAAGAGTGTTGATATATATTATAGGTATATAATACTTCAACAATCCATAACTCCGAGTTTTGTGGCAATATGATATAGTTGTACTGCGTCTTAACCTACTTACACTAGTCGTGCATAAAGAACTATCGAACGTATCATAATACGCCAAGAAGCGGAAGAAGCGTAAATTCAATGTTTTCCGTAGAAAAACAAGTTATTGTAGATAACTAAAGTTTCGCAAAATTATTATTATCATCTCTCTATTCTCTCTTTATATAATATTTTTATATATAACATAATATAATGTATGAGAAGATGTAGTAATATATATATATATCTTTTATAATATAGTATACAGTAATAATTCTCTCTCTCTCTCACACACACACACAAACATACAGATATACATATACATATATTCTCATATATTTTAATATATATTACTCTCATCTTTTTGCAATATTTTTTAATATTTTTTTTCGCAAAATTTCACATTTTATGTTATTCAGTGTTCACTGTAAACAATCACTTACATGTCTCGTAAGATACTTACCTGAGAAATTCATTATCGTTACTCTCGGCGTCTTGATATTCCCGATGTTTCTCGAGCACCTCCTCGGGAGCGCGAGCGTAAATCAAGCGTTCCCGTTCCTAAACTAATTCTTCAATTAAGCTAGTTCCTCCGTAAACACCAATAATTGCTACATTGAGCCAGTCGCGAGACGTTCGCCAAGACGACGACGGCGAACTACGTATCGTTTCACCGTCGATTTCCCGAAGAAACTATAGTTTTCCGCGACACACTGCAATCAGACATAAATGCTATCAAATGCGGTAAATCCAATCGACGAAGTATCCAACGGAGTGTATCGTTCACTTTTAAGTAGTTAAACGAAGAACGGTATCTCCATTGATTCTTCGAGTTCTTCTTTTTGTCGATATAGATAGTCGGTCCTTATGTGAAAGATAGGATTGGTTTCCGCGGCTTGAGTACAAAGCAGATGCTCCTTTTCCTTTTTACCTGACGTTTACGGAAGAGATCGTGTTCTCGGTTCGCCGAAGGGGAACGCTCATCGTCGAGGTCTTTTGCGTCTTTCGACTCTGCCGTCTCGCTTTCATCCTCGGCCTGTAAGACACTTCGTTAGTATCGTATGGTCTATCCGAAGTAGAGAGCTTGTTGTATGTAACGCGGTATCGTTGCAATCCGATCTTCGCGACGCGATTACGCGTAGACACTTTTAGAAAATGTAAGCGGAAAATATAAGCTTCTCGTGTAACACAATTTTATTTATACTCTTAAAGAGTCACTCATGTTGTATCTTGCTAATGTAATGTTAATTTAATAAAAAAATGCAAATTAGGATCAAAAGATATCAAAAATTAAAAGGATATCAGTTAATAGAAGATTTCCTCTAATTCTTTCAATGAAGCCGCATATTATATTGTGCAATAAAATTACAAAAAATTTAAATTCAACAAAAAATATTTTATTTTGTATATGTTTTCGAGATTTGTTTTCTACTTTCTATTTTCTCGTTCTTTCTTTTTCTCTCTCTTTCTCATTACGTGTTTCAATCATATATATATGTACTTGACTGAAAAACGTGATGCAGTCTTCATTTTAAACATTCGAAAAAAGAAATTGTCTGATTTATTAAACGTACATGGTATTCATCTTCCTGATATTTTCTTACTTCCTGTACTCGTGTTCCTATAACGTACAATCAGCCAACTCAAAAGTAGTCTCTAGTTACAGTTTATTATATGGTTTATTGTATGTAAAGAAGTTTAAAATGCAAAGAAAATGAATCTTTTTCCATATTTTAATTTACATTTAAAGACGGATAAAATATGGTATAATCAAGTACTCAACTGTATAAATTATGTAATGATTGTCGTGGATTTAATTAATTCAGTAAATTCTATTCTTTCTTTCTTTCTTTCGGCATGATGATGTTGACAGCATGTTTCTTCTATGTCAAGATATAACTTTATATTTATATGCGCGTGCGTGCATGCGTGTATGTATATGTATACAGTTCTCTCTCCCTCTCTCTCTCTATGTGTTACATTATATATTTTGAAGGCTGAATTTTGATTAATGTTTGTGCTTTCGTGTAGGAACCTTGGAAAAAGTTGCACAAAACATTCAGTGTGTAGACACATATATATATATATATATATATATATATAGATACATACACACGGGATTTAAAAAATAATATTCCATTCCCGAAATCTGCAATTCAAGCAAAATCAGCGAGGTCAAGGCAAATTCTTATGATCATTTTTATATCATGCTGGAGTAAGGATTGGAGTCTGATATAGAGTTTTAATAACGAGTCTAGAATTTGGAATTTCAATTTTACGCGATTGAAATGTACTCTACGACACATTTTATGTGAGTTATTTATTGAATCATTAATTTCCTTAATGACGACCATTACCTCACGACGTTTACCACAATTTTTATTTGTAATATTTCACTTTTCAAAGGATTTGAAGAGCAAAATAGCATTGAATAAATCACGTTATAATAAGAGGATGTAAATAGTATTTCACGCATGTCTCTTTTAATATAGCTCTATTGTAATATTTTTTGTTAATTTTTATCAGATATATATCGAAAATATATATTCCTTTGTTCAGAAATTTATAGAGCTTCTGGTATGATTAAATGACACGTCGAGTAAAAAAAATAAATATTATTTAACAATTAGTGATAAAGAGTTACGCAACTTGGTTACTAAAGATTGTTTAATTACAGATCTATTCTTTTTAGTTGTATTTGATATAATTATTTTTCTTTTTTTTTTTTCAAGCATGCGCAAATATATACTTGTTTTATTTTAAATACAGGAACTGTAAAAAAAATATAACTAAAAGAAGCGATATTATGGTGGAGCTAGCAGTGATTGGAAATAATTCAACAAAAATATAAATCCTTAATCTATACACACAAATATATATTATATCTCAGATCTATTTACACATATATAATTAAACTTATATTCATTACATTGAAAATAATAATATCACATAATTCATAATATCACATGCATACCATAATTTATTTACAAAAAAATTTTGGGAAGTTGTAGCTTATTAGTAAAATTTTGAGAGTAATGACAATAATAAAGTATTAGAATTAACTTTGCCTATAAAATACTATCACAGCTTTTCGTATATGTGCGTGCATATCCTATTTTACTCAATTAAAATGCTAAGATTGTTCGAGGACAGGGGCTGTGTAAGGACGTTGACATTTTCTTTTATATCGGCATTGTCTTGGGATGTTGTATTAATCTAGCGTATGACAAAAATATAGATTATTTTATCACGATAATATATTTTAAATATAAACTTTGTTTTTAAATGCTTGTATAAAAAGTTTTTCGATGAACGCGCGTGTATTTTATTCCGTCAAAATATAATTACCGCGATGAAGTTGTTTGTCCATCTACTGAAACATTGATGTATGTCAGGAACTAAAACGAGATCTGGGTTTTCGTTTTCGTAATTAAAAATTAAAGCGCGCTTCGTCGCGCGCTGAAACGAAATGTCACGATTTTCTCGTGTATAGAGCGAAATATCTATTTTAAATCAACCATTTATTCTGGAACATGATAATTTTTGTATATCGCACAACGATAACTTTGATTATAAGGGGAAAAAAAAAATAGAGAATGGGACTTTATCGCGATTTATAAATCTCCTGAAACAGTTGAACATATTCATCCTTGATCTGCATCGTCATTCTTGCGTAACATTCAAATCCAATCTAATCTCGAGGCTCGTGTACGTATAAGAAATCGATTGAAGGTTGAAGGGTTTCGAAAATTCGATTTGTCTCGTTGAATTTTTCAATTGCCTTGCTAAACTGCTGAATTTTATATTCTTCTTCTATTTTTTTTTACACGAAATACTGATGGTCGCTGTCGCTGTCGATTTATTCGCTTTTATATTATTAATTTGAACTCGAATTATCTTCATTACATTTATTTGTTTTGTTTACGTAACAAAGTGTTACGTAAACAAAACAAATGTATTCAAAGACTTACCATCTCGTGTATGTTTGATTGTGCAGCTAATGATATAATCTCTTTATGTAATGCATCATACCAATGACATTGTATATCTTCGCTCTCTTCTTCTGGAGAATTGCAAATGTAGTAATGTTTATTATGTCAATAAAAAGGTAAGTAAAAATATCTGCGTACACATATAATTTATTGTTGCTTTTGCGTAGTTCAAGACGAAGAATAATGACGCGAGGATAGTTTTTAATTTTAACTAGAAAAATACGTATATATATATACATACATATCAGGTACTTAGAGCTGGCATCTCTTTTAGATTAAGATGCTAGTTTAGGTGAGAAAATATATCATCTGAGATTTTAGGTATTATATAACTCTTTACGTGTCTTATATAAAGATAATAATGAGTTAAAATAATATCAGATAAAAAGACGATACTTTAATATTATATCTTATGATGTAAATTCATATTTCCTTTTTTTCTTGGAAAGGAGATTTTAGCACTTCTCGTAGAATATCGAATAAAAATTATATGCTTTTGATGATATTGCATTGTATTTCCCTAAATGTCATATTCAATCTCGCGTGATTGCCGTTATTTCGGAGCTGCTTCATTTCATCGTCGAAAATATCAATGATGGAAGGTCGCAACTTCTAATATATCCGCAGACAGCCGTAACTTTTTTCTGACAACGACGATCATCCTCTAATCTGTCGCGATATAACGTTGCCAAGTTTCGGAAAGAAGTTTCTCTTATTCCCCGTCGAATTTACGCCCGTGTTTCAAAAACAAAGTGATATATTGCTACGAAAACAGGATGGTCGAGTTATCGCCCCATGTGCGGTCAGACCCACATTCGTCACTTTATCGGAATATAGGATTTTCTACGGGACGGTACTCGCGCGTATATAGGTCACTTAACCGGCGTGCTTGGTTAGGTATCAGGTCAACAATAGGCCCAGAAGATGAACAGATAATCCCATGAATCGGCGAATTGCAAATCGGCAAAAAGAGAATTCAATCCCCAGACTGTTCTGCCTCGCAGGCTCTTCTGTCCTCGAGATCGATTCCGATAAATAGGATCGATTATCTCTGTTCGCGGAATCGATCGCCGTGATTTACGCGATCGATTGCAAGCAATTAATATGTACTCTGTTCTTCCCGATCTGCAACATGCGCGGCGTAATTTGTAGCATTTATTTGCTTCCGCAAAGTGCATTTTCCACGTGGCGACCTCGAACAATGTGCAAATTTAATATTACGATCGTCTTGTAGAAGCGATCGAACTATGCGCGTTATTTCGCCATAGAATTTAGCAGAATTGCATTTTGTGTGATCGAAAATCATGTGCGAAACACAAGTCGCACGACGAAAATCGCTATCGATATGCATTAATTACTTAATGATATCTTATTGATTTCTTATCTTTATTTATCTTATCGCTCATTAATTCTAATCTTATTTTGGACAAACGCATGTTAATTAATTAATACACGTTAACGTTAGTAAACAAGCGAGTCAATTTAACGCAGCGTTTTCGGATATTGATAACGTATCATTGGACTGACCTAAGACTGTGCTACGTCGCATTTTGTAATTGAGCATTTTTGTTCGAGATGTAAGGCTTCCTAGCCGAGCGGAGACACCCAGCTGATACCGGGAATACATTGTCGGAATGAAATACCGAAGAGTGAGCCGTGGCCGCATGTGGACGCTGGTCAATATCTTTGCCGCGATTCTACAGCGGTTTTCTTTTATCGTGACATGAGGTTGGAGAAACGCTAGTGACGTCATTGAATCCACTCAGCCGATGGACGGTAGTCACTGAAGCGATAAACGTATTTATTAAGTGTGCTAAGAGGGAGCCTTTGGCGATGCCGGAGGCATTCTTGCGCTTAATGTTTGTGCCTCATTATTACCCGCGAGCCGCTTTGGTTCATTTTCTCTCACCGCTCACCGTAGCTATCTTTTGCCCTTTGTTTATCTCATCGAAATCATATCTTGCTCTTAATAATTACTTCACGTAATTCCCATAAAATTATCTCATCTTGTGTTTTAATTTAGATTTTCCTTGACAAGTAATTATCTTTACACGTAACAATATCTGTTACAGAGATATATTTTTAAATATATGGAAAAGAATCTTTATATATAATTCATTAAAAATTAAAAAATGTTACCATTTTTCCATACTACTTAACCTTATGCTGATTTTTCTTTTATACAGAGAACTAACGTTCAAAATAGCTGATTAATATAAATAAAAGGTATAATTTCAACACAGTCTAGATTATACTTATGTTAATCAAATGGTTTATGTGTCAAGTGTATTGAAATGATGTAACCGATAAGCGCGCGCTTGAGTGATATAATTTTAATAACATAAGATAAACTCTTCAATACACATATATGAGACCGGATGCGCCGCCGCTGAATTACTTTTAAACTTACCGCATCGCGATAGTATCAAAATTCGACGCGTTATCTACATCCGGGTATGAGCGCGAGCACTATCTTATTTGAAATATCAAATAGATTTATACCGCGGCTTTAAAGGAGCTTCCTCTTCCGTCCGCGAACCAACTCGCACGTAATCGCGATGATACTTTGGATAGATGATTTTACCTTATGCAAATTATCTCGCGATAACTCGCTTATTACAATATAAATCTAGTCGTAGAATTACGGTATCGAGCTTTTTTTTGGTCAGCCTTTTTTAATATCGATTGCTTCGATATTGTAAGTCGAGCTAGTTTTTTTTTTTTTAATCCTCTACATCGTGTAATTTTTTATATTACACTAGATACTCTCTCGAAGACACCTTACATTGTGCTCGCCTTTGAGGTGAATAGATAGTTGAAGCTAGAGCGCACTTCACGTAGGCGTAAAATCGTATGGAGCATGAAACGAGCACGAGTTTAGAAAGAACAGATAGCTTCTTGCTTCTTCATGCGATCTGGATTTACTAAACTTCGCAACCGAATACATTCAGGATTTGTGACATATAGTTTCGGATACTTAGATACTTTGTTCTTGGCGAAGGAAGGATTGAGAAACTTTTGACACAAAAATTTTTGTAGAAAATTACGGCTGATTTTAGTAAAACTAAACTCCTACGCCCTGGAGGGATATCGAAATTCTTTTCTCATAAAATTCACAAATATTTTTCAGAAACAGATTTAAATTCTTATCTTATATATTTTATGCATTTTTCTATATTGCCATGATATAAAGATACGCCAACAAAAATTCGTATACTTTATCTTTATTTATAAAAATGTTTTAAATTCTCGCGTAAAAGATAAACGAAATATTGAATACATTAATTTATATATATATATATTTTTTATTTATTCTATATAATATTCTGTACAATTTATTAAAAATATTTCAGCCCCGTTTTGTACTTACTCATGTGTTCTTATTCACTTGAAATCAATACTGTCTGTATCTGCTTGCAGTACCATGAATGCGCTAATTAAATGTCCGGATGCTCTTACGAGCGCGAGCGTTGCAAAGAAGGGCTTACATTGTGACACGTTATCGTTTAACAATCTATCCCTATTGTTTCTCGGGAGATGCGGCAAACGCGATGTTATTGTGTGCAAGAACCGCCAACGATACAGCTTCCAACGTAGTGTTCGAAAAGCGGTCCTCGCTCTCATCGCTGTTGCTGGCGATAGGAGAATGAAATGGCACAATTTCTCCATTTTTCCACGTCGTTGCCCTCTTACATGCCCTTACACGTCCTCTCGTTTATTCATTCCCTTCGTTCTTTTTTCTCGCTTTTGTATTTTTTTTTTCCCCCCTCTGTTTATATCGATCTCGTCTATTTATCCGGTGCGCTCTCGTCGCGGTAATCTTTCTCGAGTGAAATTTGTATCGCGTTACGAACACATCGGCGATATATATTTAAAATCAATCTTACAATCAGAATGTTTATTTGTGTCGATGTAAAGGAAGTAGACGCACATCTAATTACGTTTAATTACGCGGATGTTTTGATATATTTAATAGTAAGGCGATGTTTTATATCATACAGCTTCCGATTAGATGGGATGTTTGTTTTGTAAAGCGCCGATGAACCGTACGTCGATAATTAGCAAAAGGTTCCATTTACGGACGGTAATCGATATCTTAGATACGGTTGAGAAAGCGTGTAACGTGGCAACAATAATTCATCCGCGAATGGGGAAAAAACTCGAGAGGACATTGTTGTCAGATTCATCGTAACCGAGAATGATCGCGTGTCTTCGCCCGTTAGTTACCGTCCCAGGACTCGCGGTTGTCCGGGTAAATGAGCTTCCATTATCGGGCCAAGGACGTCATCGGATATCTCCAATAGCTGCAAATGTCCGGTGGACCATGAGCGAGTATGTATGACGACGATGTGTACGATGACATTTTCCTAACAGTCGGTATCATTCATTTAGCGCGTGTGTTTGCGATGTGTAACGTGCCGTGATACTATCCTCCGCCATAGCGTACGCGCAGTTGCCTCTCGTGTCCTATAAAGAACAACTTCGTTCAACCAGAAAAAAAACTTGGCTTAAAATTATACCTCATTGCCTATTAAAATATTTATGTAGCAGTATTAATAACATATACTATAATAATTTTAATATACATATAAATAAATAATAATTATTTTAAGTATAAAACTTTTTTAAGGGGCCTTTTTTTAAATTTAAGAGTTTAATTTATACATAGAAAATAGATAGCATTATTATCTTTATGGTTGTTATATAAATTGATACAATAGCACTGGTTAGATGTTATAACGCGAAAAACTTTTGTACGAGTATAATTGTGCCGAGACGCGCGGTAGCGAAGTACGCGGCGACCTAATTTGTCTTTTCTTACCCTCATCCACCCCAATGAATCTAGATACACTCGAAGCCTCTAAAAGGTTCACGAAATTACCTCCGCCGTTTTACGGCGTGATTTATATTCGTTTCGCATTCTCTCCTTTCATCTGTAAATTTAAAGTTTTTAGAAGAGATTTGCAAGGTCTAACTGCCATATTAATCAACGGATATATAGAAACGCAGATTTCAAAAGTAAACATCTATCAACGAAATTCAAATAAAATTCACCTAAAGTAAAATCATCTCTCGAAGAAAACTTTTCTACTCAAGATTTTTGTGACAGAAAATTATTTCTCTCTTATCATTATCGCTTTTCGTTATACGGAATAAAATGGC
This sequence comes from Polyergus mexicanus, assembly GCF_030449975.1. Lineage (NCBI taxonomy): Eukaryota > Metazoa > Arthropoda > Insecta > Hymenoptera > Formicidae > Polyergus > Polyergus mexicanus. The sequence continues at coordinate 9,320,939 of NW_027223332.1, read as the reverse complement.
ATATATAATTGAAAAATATAATTTGAGAAATCATATGTACTTAGTTGATGCTATTGGCAAGAAATGTTTGCATGCTAAAGATAAAATAAATTCTTTGAAAAAGATGCACAATTGAAATTTATTTTAAAGTGAATAAAATAATATTGCGACAATAAATTAATAATTATCTTCTTCAAGTATTTTATGACACTTATTAAAAATGAGAAAAATCTTTATTTTACTTCGAATCGATTTATTATTATATAATACGCCGTTGGAAAATTCATACGGTGAGTGAGATGTCTATTAAAATTCAATCCGCGATTAATGTTGAGATTTTTCTTTCTAATAGATACATTTCCGCGACGATACCGTCACATCGTGCGGAGTGTGCGATACCGTTTCTACTTTTCACGATAAAAGCGAACGAAGCCGGACGTAAGCTTAGCAGCGAGCGAGTGAAAGCAGTCAGCGAAGAACCGGCGGAATCACGTAGATTGCCCGGCCGGATTGTTCGGTCCGTCTTTCCCTCCTTGTAATTTTTTTTTTCTTTTTCTTCTTCGCCCGCGTTTCGCCCAAGTTACTCTCGCGCGAGTGTGCATCCTTGATCGTCGCGCCGATCCGCTCGTATCCGCGCGAGCGTGTAAATGCAACGTATATAGAGCCGAAAGAAGACGTACGAACCATGACCTGTAATCTTATTCTCGCTATAATTCACGTCCCTTCTCCCTTTCGGTTTCTTGTCCTCGTTCCCGAGGCACCGTTTCGCGGTACACACCGAGGCCCCGTTCACTCTTCTTCGATCCGTTCGCGCGTGTTACTCGCCACCAGTGAACTCCAACACGAGCCACGATCGCTCGTAATTTTATTCGGCCCTTAAGCGGCGCGTGCGATTCTTATGGGACGCCGTCACGTCATGTTACGTGCGCCGCGCATTCTTGGCATTGGTCTCTGTCTAATTGGCATACAACAGGTATCGCGGCCGCGTCTTCCGTCGTCTCATAACGATCGAGTCTCGGATTGCGAAACGAGTTGCTCGAATTTAATGATGATAATTGTCATATATATACGTGTGTATATGCGATAAAGCGTCTCGTTTTCTTATAGAGATATCGGTCATTCAACTTTAAACGCGTTCTTGACCTTGCATTAAATCCATTAGATTTTAATTTCCTACTCGATTTTATATAGAAGAGTATTGCTTTGTATATTCTTATTATCTATTGTTCTTTTATACTATGGAACTTCTTCAGATGCCTTTATTTTTTTCTAAACTTCTTCTAGAACACGATTTTTGGATACAATGTTTGCGCTATAATTATTAATCACTGTTAAATTTTATTATAACTTAGGCATTATATATAGGAAAAATTTACAAATATATTTTTAATTTATACGAAAAACGCTGATTGAATATATATATATATATATATATATATATATATATATATATATATATATATATACAATATTTTCGTTCTCTCTCTCTGATAGATTATAAAACATCCGTGTAAAAAATTGATGGATTCACCCATTTTGCCCGATCCTACGTTATCGTTTAAAATAAAAATGTCTCGTTTTATCCTGGTTAGCATGTTAAAATTTTAACACAAGTTTTATATACGCGTTGTGTAAAAAATGTACATCTTGTTTATCGCTCTTTATCGGCGCCGACCTTTTATAAAACGAAAAGCCCGCAGTCACCATCTCTTCGTTGACTACGTGTATTTCTGCTCTTCTCTATAAATATCCGATATAACCGAAAAACCTTCTTGCAATCCCGCTCCATGTTTCGTCCCTCGAATTCACTCTCGATCGAGCACGTCAATAAAATCGATACCGCGTCGTGGCGCACGCGACCGTAATCGCGCGCCTTCATCGAGCGTGATAAATAAATCGGTTATTTATAAGCAGCGTCCGTGATCCTCGGCAAGGACCTACTACCTGCACACTCCTCGCCACGCGGCCGCATATCGGCGTTTCTCCCTCTTTCTCGAACGTCAGCGAAACCGCGTCTCGGAAATATGAACCATCCTATCGAACGATTATTGATTACGTACGGAAATAAAAGTGAAAAAGGATAGAAGAGAGACTTTTCTGAGATAGGTCAACCTCTGTGGAGGTCGAGACGCGTCGAGACGCTAAGCGAGACGTTTCCGTTCGCGGTTCGTCCGCGCGACTTCGCTCTCCATCGCTCGCGCGAAGTCCGGCTATCATTCGCGATTTATGCATGTAACATGTGTAACTCATTGTATTCGCGCGGCTTATATAAAGTGGTTAACGGTCCTATTTGATTGTATAACAGCCTCCGCCTTTGGAAGGACGCTCTCGATCCATGTTGTACGCGCGCCGAACTTTCGCACGTTGTGTCGCGAAAAAAAATCAAATAAACATCGAAATATCATTTTACGAGATCAAGTTAAAAACAAAGAGAGACAAAGCGAGAGAGAAGCTTGTTGTATTATAAGAATTTATTTTTAACCACGGCTATTTTCATTCCTGGCTCAACGATTTTTCTTAACACCTGCGTTGCTCCGATTATTTATGCGCGGTCGAAGGGCTACATAGTCGAAGGCGTGGAGATAAAAAAAATGTCGCGTCAGCGTATGTAGCGTGTGCGTGTAAAAATAGTTTTCTACGCGTTTTTTACCTTTTTAAATACATACAAACGTACAAACAATATGCCTCAGAAGCAGTATGTTTGCCATTGACCGCAGATTTGTTGATAAATTTAAAATTAGCCTTGCTATACCAACAGCTTTCATATACATTACTCTCGTGAAAAATCCAACATCTAACATTGTCAAGCTTTAAATAATGCTTTAAATAAGATTTATTTGAGGTCTATTTTAAAGAGAGTAAAATATATATCATCTATTTACTTTCTTTCCATGTCATAGCAAGAATATGCGATTTTTGTTGCGCTTAATATACGTCAATTTTTTTATTATTTCGCACTCTACTTTGTCAGAATATTTCATAGATTTTATAAGATTGCAACATATATGAAAATCTAGCGTTATGCATAAATTCTTTACAATGATTAATACGAAAAATGATTTATATATCTTTACATACGACATACGTGTGTACGTGGCTCTTACAACTTCGTCGATAGAATTACTGTGTCAATAGAAATCATTATTTCCAGATCACACCATCGTTTAAAAGTCTTTTTTTTTGTGACGATGTTTTTTTTTTTCATGCTCGATGACGTTGAGAAGCGATAATTTTTTTTTTTTTTTTTTTCTACATCGACATGCTACGGAACGTCGCGTGGAAATATAGGCACGGCTTCGGTGCGCTTCTCGTGTAAATCTTTATGGTGTGCTTCATCTATATAAACGCTAATCGGGGACACTTTGTAACGCGACTTTACACGTCGTGCCTCGGGTACGTAAGGGTGTCTCAGACGAGCGGGGAGCTTGAGTTTGAGTTGCAGATGGTGCGAGGTCCCGGGCTTGGGAAATCAATACCCGTTAAAATTTCCCTTTGATCCTCTGTTACTGTGTAAGGGATGGAATCAAGAGAAAAGAAGAAAACCAATATAAGTATCTATTCGTGAATTTCTTAATTTAATCAAACGTTAAACTGAATATTGTTAATTGAATAAAAATTGAGAAATTGATGAGAAATTTTTTTTTGTCCTCGTGAAGTATTTAATGAAGATTATTACCGGTATATCAAATATGAAATTGATACAGGAAAATTTTTAAAGTGTTTATGAGAGAAGTACTTGTATGTTTACGATGATCGGATCTCTCTCGATCTCTCTCTCTCTTTCTTCTTCTTGCTAATAGTTTCAATATCAACAATACTATTATCAATATAATTTTTTTTTTCTAAGATATGTAAATATTATAAAGAATCTATTTTTTCTAAAGGTTATATTAAAAAAGAGATGACAATAAAAAATATTTGACTTTTTGCTGTGATTGCAAATATAATATTTCTTTATAATTTTTCCTTATCAAATAATTCTACGTTTATTTTCTTTTAATAATTTCACATTTGGAGTTTTGAATGTTTTTGTGTTTAAAAAATGTATAAGATTTCAAATGTCAAAGACATGCTAATGACATGCGATATTGCGAAATTGTGCATTAAGCGATGCAATTAAGCAATTATCTCATTCACGAACAAATATCTAGACATCATCATCGTATAGTCGTATCTACATATCATCTATACTTTGCGATTATTTTTATTATTAATAATGAGATAATTCAAAAGAATTTGTGGAAAAAATGGATTTCACTTCGATATGGGTACAATTACCAATTGCGTATATGATATTCACGTAGAATAATTTTCCTACATTAATAGGAAACTCGATTATATATAATTGACAGTATTACTAATATGTTAGCTAATTATTTAGAAACGCACGCGTGATATTATTACTACATACAGAAATTATCGAATTCTATGATAAAATTATCGTTACGGTGTTGCGTTGAAACATTTAACTATATATCGTGTAAAAGCAGATTTAGAGAAGATTAGAGCGAAAATAATAATAATGGTCACAATAATTTATCCGTCATTTAAAAATACGTTGTTAAAAAATAATCAAAACTATTTTCTTCTTTATGATAAATCTTTTCCATTTAAATTGTAGTTATGTTTTTTTAATTAGTTAACCCAGAGCGACATTCGTTCGGAAAATCGTCGACGTTTGACGTTAACATTTTACTCGTCTAATTTTCTATTATAACAAGGAAAAAAGCAAATATTGAGTCTAATAAAAGTTAGAAAAATTGCGTCACATTTATTGTTCGAGTAGATTAGCCGAGTTTATCAAGCAAAAGATCGAGAGCTAGATCGAAAAGCTAGATCCAATTGTGATCACGTGATTGTCATTCAAAAGGTGTGAAATTGTATAAGCGCGATTTATATACTGGAGATTTTCGTCAATCACAATCCGTAAGAATTCTCGACTCGATGGATTGGATTTATCAAACATTGTATTCGTGCGTGAATGCATTCTTGTCGAGAATACGATCGTTACATGATTTCGCGTATGTCAGTACATTCGAGGATTCGATGCGTTCGTGTCAGTCCGGATATACATCCGGTTGCAATTTGTCCGATTTTTTCCGGATATTCGCATGGTTTTATTGAAATTCTTTGCTAAGCTATTAAAACTGTTTGTTCTTTTTCATTCAAAAAGATGTGATAAAATACTAAATACTAGTATTTTGTTGCGTTGCTTTGTTTTGGAGATATTTTAAACAAATTTCAATTATTTTCATTGTAATAGTTTATAGATCTAACATTTTTACACAGTTTGATTAGAATACAAAATATGAGAAATATTCTTTTCGCATTTTGTAACAGGTGTTTTTTTTTTCTATTAAAGAAAGATATTATCATTTATAAATAGATATATAAATTTGCAATATGTAAGAGAGTTCTCTCTCTGGTTCTTTCAATTTAAATAGTTTTTGTAATTATTTTGTAATTTTGTGTAAAAAATTGGCAAAACTATACATAATATTGTAAATATTTCTTGCAGTATGTAACATCATGATATTAAAAAGTATTCTAATAAAATAATTCAGTCATATGAAAAATAGATTTCTTTCTGATATTTAGAATGACATTCATAGAAATCTTTCCAAGAATCTTTCCGTTCGGGAAACGAAATGAGAGATAGTAGGGTTTGAGCATTTCAAAGGGTAACTTATGTAAACTCGTTGTAAATTCAAATTACTCACGTAAAATTATATTTATCTCTAGAGTATTCCCCTGCATTTTCTCGCCATATGCTACACGTTGCAAATGTCACGTGATGAATTTACACGACGCTTGCATTCTTGAGTCTCCAAAGAGATCAGCGACATGAAACAGTATACACGATATATATATATACGGATCTAGCTTTTTTCTTTTGTGCACAAAAATTAAGAATCATAGAAAATAATTAATTTTTTGTATTTTTACTTCTGACATATTTCTGGCGTATTTATAGTTTTTTCAAATCATCTATGAAAATACACATGTGGATGTTGAAGATTTGCCGTAGGATTCTTTATCAGGTTTAGAGCCGAATATATATATTCTCTAATAAAAATTTATTTATGATGTATGTTTTTATAAAGTTCCTCGACATTCTATTTTAAAGATTTTTCTAAATAAACCTCATTTTTTAAAATTTTATTTATTATTTAAAGAATTAGGTTAAAAAAGAGAAAACATAAATAAAGTGAAAAAAGACTTCTCATATATATATATATTTTTTTTTAATCATAATTTAAGAATGATCAATGATTTTATATTTCTGTTAAGAAAAAATGAGCTATCAAGTGCAACGCACACGCAAAATCTGGAAGGTATTTGAAATTAATTTCTTGCAGGCTAGTAAATTGTCTTACTCGCGTAAAACGATCTTAGGGATCGTAAGTTTGATAGGTCATTCAGCAACAAAAACGAGGAGAAAAATGTCGCGTAGAAAAAAGTGCTATCAGGGAGAATCACCGAGAGATCCAAAGTTAGAACCAGCACCATTGTCTTCCTGTTATCTCGTCTTTCGATGTATTCCCAGAGGAAAAACTCTCGCGTAATGTTCTTTTTTATCCGTACGATAACTGCCGAAACGATCGTGGACATTTGGATAGAAAAACGAATTTCGATTTACATGAAATGTAAATTTTCGTTTGACAAACCGGTCTTTGTCGTTGTGACTACAGTTATCCTTATCGTACAAACAAGAATATCGATTAAAAACGTTCGTTTGAGTCAGAAAAACTGGCGTGGGATGGGAATTTATAAACTCGTTATCGGCCGGAAATGTAAAACCGCAAAAACTTGTAATTGAAAATTTGCATATTGTTGTTTGTATTATTACACGGACTTTATTATCACATATCGTTATAACGAACATATTTATTGATTCATTTGTACAATATAAACTTGTAATATTTGATTCTTATACACGTTAAATGATTCTATTATTATTAATTGTTTTTTATTATTATGATCAAAATTGCTTTGGTAAGATAAGCGGAGAACAATGTTTATTTTTGTGGCTTGAATATTACTAAAGTTTGCTATTCTCCTAATTAATTTTATACCATTTTCTATACCACCAAAATTTCAAAAAAAGCACAGCTGTTGCTCTTTATATCCTATAGAAGTTTCTGCGTCGTCTTTCATAAAGAATTCCTGCGACCACTACTCTTTAATTTTTTCTTCTCTTCTTTTAGTGTGAAATTAAGTTTTACCTCAGCATATTCAAAGATGTTTTTTATCTGCTAAAAGATAATCGCCAATCTATTAATTTTCCATTTGACTATTCGTTCGAAAGACTAGAAAGCCCAGGCGAGATTCTAGAAATATATTGTGCGACACTTTCATTTAGTTAATGGCGCTTGTACCTATACGCGATCATTATGCGCTATATGTATATATCATGCGAACTTCTAGGTGCTTCTAAGTGACTCGGCCAACTCCATTACGCTCGAGAAAATCGATATCGCGTAAGATTCGCGATTGAATAGTTTTGATTTGAAAATTTAGTTGGGAGGAGAAATCATTGGCTTATAATTGCGCAACGTTTAATTTCAATCGTTCTTTAAATTATTGATATGATTGTTTTTGTCAAAGAAAATTCGTCTCTTTGTTACTAGTGTACAACGAGGTGGAAATAATAGTACATTGATCGAAATTATATTGGAAATGATAAAATCGAGGAATTTATTCGTTTAAAATTATGATAAGATATTTCTCTTTATGATAAGATTATGATGGAATTATGACGAAATTATGATAAGATATTTCTCTCCAAAATATTTTTGAGTGACAAATCGTTCCAATTTTCCGGTTTTTCATTTTCATTATCTTTTCGAATCCTATCTTTCTCTTACTAATTTTTTCGAATATTTGACCAAGTTTTTATTTGCAACGAAATCGCATTTTCACAGTATCGATCTGCATTGAGATGGAAACAAAATTTCAATCTAATACCATATCGAAAAAGATACATATCATCAAGATCGCAACGAGATAACTTCATTTCGGTTCGAAGGATCTCTGAAAGATTTATCTACATAATTTCGCGATGCTTCAAAGGTGCTCGTTCCTCTTCAAAAATTTCCACCACTTGTCATTTGTTTGTCAAAACGTATTTCCCGATATTTTCCAATTTTCAACGAGGTTTTTCTTTGCAACAAAATCACGCCTCGTCACATGCAGCGAGATGGAAATAGCATTTCAATCGAACTCACCGTGGCGACTTGGGAGGGGCGCGAAGTCAAAGGATAAATTCTATAAAAATCGCCCCAACACGATGAGCGCGCCATCGCGTCGCACAGGGAATCCATAGGTGGATATCCTACCCTTCGATGTTCTCTATGAACACATACACATATACTAACGCATCTATTGATGTACGTGCTATGTTTCCATGTATATATGTACTAATACGATGGATCTACACCTATACACGCGCATGCCGCACCCTTTGTGCTAAAATTAGAAGTGACGAAGCGTATACTCACTTCGCTGGCTTCGAGCTTTTATTCGCTGCCGTTTAGACATAACGTGCAGCGGGGCTTTCAATGGCAGTTGGCGAGCACGAGGAGAAGAGAGAAAGGTAGAAAGGAGGGGAGCACGAGAAAGGGAGGTAAAGAGACATTTGAAGGATGGACGAGAGAAGAGCACAAGGGATGATAAAAAGAAGCGAATGAGTACAAATTGATGTCCTGGGGTTAATTATAACGAAATGCTTTTATTGCTCATTCCTGTTGCAAATCTGTAAAAATCATATCTGATTATCTATTTATTTATTTTCTGATAGAATTTATACCCGACGAATTTTGTGCACAATATATGTTAAATTAGTGAAAAGTTGTAATGTGTGTAGGTTGCATCTTTGGAATTTTTTTATTTTAATTGGTTAAAATTAATTAATTATTTCAATATTTAATTTTAATTAGTTTTCAAATTTGACTAGACTCTCAAAATATATGGACGAAAATTTGACACACACTCATTGTCAGAAAACTTTTCCAACTTGTTTTCAAATCATGGATGATATTTATACATTATAAATTTATATAAATAAATAAATAAATAATATGTGTATATATATATACAAAATATTGAATAATAAAAAAAACAAAGGATTTATATTTTTTTTTATATGGATAAAAAATTAAGAGTATTGCTCTCTTTTTAAAGAATGACTGATTCAATATTTTCAGCTATGATACATATCTAGTGCGAATAATATGTCATTCTTTTAAAATAATAGTTTAATTACTATTTTTTAGCATTTTTGTTGAAATGTTCTTTATTGCTTTGTCATTGCGTGGACATTTGAATACATCATGAATAATAATTATTAGAGAATAAGGATAATGCGAAGGATAATGAGCGCGTAGAACTTTTCTGAAAAAAAAAAATCTTATCCCATACCTGTTTACTTGATTTTATCGAATACGCGCTCAAAGCCGGATTTCGATTAAGAATTTAATAATTCAGATGCGAGCGATTAAAATTCCCACTGAATTTTCTGAATTAATCGCAGATACGTTGATCGGATTTGCTCTATCTCGGCTTTAATTAATTGCATCGCGCTTTTGTATTCGTTCCACGATTCACTATTTAACAGCACTTTACAAAGAATATACTGTGAGATGGAAGGAATGTATATGTATTCCATTTGGCATATTCCAAAATTTCCTGCATTCATAATTCTGACCCAAAAAATACCTTTCTCTCTCTCTCTCTCTCTTTATATATTATATGTATATAAGATTTGAATACTCCTTTCGACGCTTGTCTTTGATTGATAAAAGCATAAATGCAATCGATTGATAAAACTTCCCCTAAAATATTTGGGGGAAATGATATTGGTTAGATACTGGTTGATCAAATGTGACGTGGACGAACTGTCTGGGAAGTGACGAAGATGTAAAACAAATGACAGACGCGCGAAGATAGAGGAATGATATCGCGAAAACGTGAGATATATTGATTGCGTCCATCAAACTGATAGCGCGGCTGATCCAAAACGGCAGTCGACTACTGTGCAGGGCTGGCGGCGAATACTCTCCTCCCACGATCTTCATTTTCTGTCAATACGCATCAGGCCTACGACGTGTCGGCATCGATATATCTTACTCGGCATTAATTACGATCGCGTATGATTATTCTTGTCTCAATAGTCGTTACATAATACAATCGATATTCTGCATTTTTACATGCGTGATTTTTACTTCGTTTTAATTAAACTCATTTGTCGAAAAGTCTGGATGCATCTTTTAAATCCTGATGAGGAGTTTCAATATTTTAAGATTAATATTAATGTTTTATATATATTGTATTTAATATAAAATTCTCTCTATATATTAACATTTTACAATAATTGTATATTGACATGTTAATATACGTAAATATGATTCATTTTTATGCATTTAAAACATTATCTTTTTATTTGTGAAAAATTCTCTTTATTTCCGCCATTCGATACGCGACACAATAAAATACTGTTGCGGTAATCAATAGTATACGCTATCTTTAAGTAGATCGTGCAGAACGGCTGGTAGGCAGACAGGTTGCGCCGACGATCGAGGATAACTATTTTCGGGATTACACGTGTAACGGCGGAATCGCGCATTTGCGATCGTGGGAGTGTTCGCCCCGTCACGCAAGATGATAGTCAAATTGCTGTTTCATAAAAATAAATGGTCAAAGATTAAAAGAAGCTTGGAAACTTTATCTTAAATAAACTTTTGAGTGCTTTTATATTACTAAAATAAAATTATATAACATTGTCTTAACATATCGCGAAAACTAATGGAAAGAAAGATCTTAATATATATTTATTTTAATCTCAAGAGAAAAGATGATTATACGTGTCGTATCATATTATATATATATACATATAAACGAAAAATATAGGTATAATATATTACATTTAAAAATTAATATATTCCCTCGTTGTCGCGTAATATTACAGGTCTTTATAGTTCTTTGTGAAACAAAACTCCCAGGGGCGATAAATGAGAACTCGACCATGCGTTTTGCTACTTAAATCAATTGGTCTTCCACAAACTCGCTTATCTCGGTTATCTGGAAAAAAGGATCACGACGATATATCCTTTTATAATTGATGTGATCCGAAAATGTCTTCTTATTGTTGTGTTTGGTAGATTTAGCTTTCGTGTTCTATCATGCGGCAATACCGTACGAATGAAATGGAAAGTTTTGCGCATCCGAGTCTGTTTCAGAATGAATTCTCATTATAAATGCTGCTTTTTAATCGCTTATTGTTTTATATAAAGACCTATATTAAATTTGTATCTTATGAAATGGCATGTTCTCTTTTTAAACATTTTTATTAATATTAATACTTAAAACGATATTTGTGTAATTCGCGATCCTTATCGATTGCATATTTTGTATAACATTCCTCTGCTATATCATACAAGGAGAAATTCTTTTCTATAGCTTTATTTATAGAGGTATGTAAAAGAAATTACATGGAGGAATAAGATAGCGGAATATTTTATCCGGAAATCGATTCGAGTTGAAAATTTCAACCTTTATCCGACCCTGTTTTTCCCTCTCGTCTATAACTTGGAGTTCCCTTTGGGCTTTAGCGAGAATGGCGTAAAGAGTACTTTAAGAGGACATATTCGCGGAAAAGTAGATAGTAGAAATAAACGCTGTTTTTTAAACAATTCGTTAACGCATGCTACAATTTATGCTATGAAACTTAAAATGCTCGTTCAAAAAATAAATCCGAGTTAATCTTAACGTAAGAATCGCCTTTTTATTTAAGCTGATAGGGGCTTAGCGTTTTATGTTAATTATACAACACCACTATTGTACTACCTTTACATTGACTAGTTGAGATATCTCGTTTTGTATACAGAAAATAGAAATAGGCAAAATTATTGTATATATATCTTTATTTTGGTTATTATTGGAATAAAGATAATTCACTGAATTAACTTATACTTTGTGATATTGTATTATTACATGTGTATATAAAATATTATATAATAACATATATATATATATATATATATATATATATATATATATATCTTTAAAGTGAAAAAAAAAAAATATATATATATATATGTGTGTGTGTGTGTGTATGTGTGTAGTGCATGTATACAAGTATATGGGGAGAAATCTAGAAAGTGTAGTTTATATATATCTAAATTTTCTAGTCTTGTAATTGTTCGTTATTTTCATGAAAAATATTAGATAATTACGTAGCATTATTTTAAGCATATTAAACGATCTGAAAATCGCGTAAAAAATTTAATTATTGTAGATATTCTCTAAAGCATATTTATCAGAGAAAATAGATATGATTGATATCTATGTGCGAATACACGAAGCACGTTGATCTGAATCGGATGGTAACTGAATGAACTTTGTAAATGCATTTTTACGAGTATTGGGAGCTATCATTGCTGTCATCCAACGGAAAAGGAAGGAACTAAGATTTCTTATTACGTAATGATATATGTATATTATTATCACACACGATGTGTTCACAGGTAAATGTTTCTTCAAGAGATGCTTTTGTCTTGAAACTATTTCTGAGCAATATCATTAAAATTGCTTTATTTAATAATTGCATTATTAAGATTTATATATTTCAGCGAAATTTCACATTTTTTTTATTTTTGCATTGCCAAACATTTCTTGTAAATGAGAGAAGCGCAAAATTGTTATTTTCTCCGCGTAAAATACAGATCTAACTATAACTCATATCAATATTCATGTTATTACAGCTGATATAGAAAAATCCTGAAATATATAATTAATGTCGATAATAAAATATACTATCTGAAAGATTTATTGATTATGTTTCCATATTTTTCCAATTTTCCATATTTCAAAGTGATTTAGTATTTTACTGGAAGAGGTCTCTGCTATTTTAATCTATAAGAGAAGAAATACTAAGTTGAATAAATACTAAGTTTTAATAAATATAAGTCGGGTAGGGTACGCAATTAAATTAGAGATACGTTCTCCAAATTTTAGATTTCTGTTGGTTCAGCCAGCAAGTAGCATTGTTAGGGCTATAAGGGACCATTAGGACATTAAAGAAAAAGTTAGAAGTAAGATTACAATAATAATAAACAACTTAAATTTATTTTCAGAAAAATTAAAAAAAAATTAATCACAATGTTATAAAACATTATAATATGTAATGTATAAATAATATGTAACATTATAAGTATATTTTATATTAAAAATGTTAGAAAAAAGAAAATATATATATATATATATATATATATATATATTGTATAATTATAATGTAAATATGTATAAGCTCATATAAGTATGTTAATGCTTTCAATATCAAATTATTTGTATTATAAAATATTTGTATAAATTGAAAGTGATAGCATCATAAATTTGTAAATTATATAATTATAATTGTATTATATAAAATTGTATTTATTATGACTGTATGTAAATTATGAAATATATGTTTTCTTTTGTAAATTACACGAAAAATTAGGAAAAAAACTTATCAGAAAATGCCGACAGTAACATACAGCATTTTCGAGTGAATAATCTTGGATTTTTAGGGGTATTTGAATTATTAGATTAATTAATAGACATACACTATTTTTTGGTTGAACATATATTCATGGCAAATTGGATTTAATCGCTCTCAAAGCGATGAAATCTACTTCATTCAAAAATGCTAATAGTTACCGGTAGGGTCATCCATATCGGATAGGTCGAAGGGTAAGAGTCAGACTAGGAGAGATACCGTAATTTTTATATATATATTTATTATATTAATATTTTGAAATAAGATGGAAGCAAGAGAGACAGTTATCGAGAGAATAGAAAGAAAAAGGGCTCCAAAATATTTTCATACTCCCTTCGGGACTTAGAAATATCTTGATATGTGATACGGCATACAAAAAATCAATTTCCGAGAAACAGAAGTCTATTCTACTATAATCTTCCTATAGTTTTGTAATCTTTTATTTTTTACAGAATTTTAATCATTAGTAGCATTAATTAATTCTTTCATATGATCGCGGACATCTATTGTATTATAGTTATTATATTTTTCTATAGTTTTAATCGTATTCTTTCGAATCTGTGGAGTTATTTTTTTTTTGTCACACAATCAATTCTTTTCAATTTTATCACTTTCAACGTTTTTAATTAATAGGATAGGGGTAGTTATACAAGTAAATTGTGCATAAATTTCTATTTAATTCTCTTTTATTCCAATATTACAAGAAATAGATAGAGAATTGAGAGGAATAAGAAAAATGGATTTATGTAGAAGACAAAGATTGCGTGACATTTATTTCCATCTTGCTTGTACAAAACCGTCGAAACTTATCACATCTTATATCGACTTAAAAACGAAGGATATATACGTATGTTTCTAATTCTCAATAAAGATAATAATTAAATAATTAAATAAAATGATACTCGAGACGTTTGGCGAGAATCGAGTCTTCGTTTAAATATTATTATTTATTATATAATTATTAATGATGCATTTAAACTCTTTTTCTCGGTGTATAGTCATTCGAAAGAATTTCTAGGCTGCATCTTCTTGCTCAATACGTTGCATTTTTATTCTTTCTCTTCTTATTTCTTTTATTTTTATTAGAAAATTTATATATCTGCAGATTTAATTCTGAATCTTTAAGTATGATACGTGAGAGAAGTTTAAATTGTTTAATGTATTCACAAGTAATATAATTCAATACGCGGAATATATAAAGGAATAAAATAAAGGCCACTATGTTTATAGAACAAATAATAGCTATATCCCTTTTTTATTTGGTTTAAATTTCTATGTTGACTCGCGTTCGATATACTGTGATGTAGAAATTAAAATCAATTAGCGTCAATCCATCATTTATTCATCTGACAATATTCTCATTGTTAGGAACGCGAGATTATTCATGTAGAATTTTGCATTCGCATTCGCATTGTTCTTTCAAGCTATAAATAGCGACGCATTACTGCAAACACTGTCGAATTCCCGTCTAGTTTTCGTCACGACGGTCGCATTTACACACTCCGTATTAACGTGTTATCTATACATAAGGATATCCTTAAACGCGTTTTACAATGTCGTAATCTTTATTCTACATTTTGAGCATACCGCACGCGGCTGGCTTATATCTCCTCTTCACATATCGATTATTATTATTAATTTACTTATATGATAACTCGTCTCGCGCACGTCACTTACACAATGGCGTAACATTACGTATTTATCTCGTGTAAAACGGCTGGGTGGATCGATCCGTCGACGGTCAATCCGTGGCAATGTGTGCGTGCGCGTGTTTTCTCATAACGCCGATATTGACACATGGTTGACGGCGATTGGTCACGGCTTTTGCGTGTGTCACTTTATAGCGTTTCAATTCTCGTCGATCTGAAAACGCCCTGTTTTGGTCATTTTTTCATTTTCTTTTTCTTCTCTCATCGAGTCCCTTTTTTTTTTTTTTACGTATCATTAGAGCGAAAACGAACGGGGGCGCGGATCATGGGGAAGGGAAGGGACCACCCTCGGCTTTTATTCCTGAGGAATAAAATACGAGTAATCGGTGCGTGAGGTCAAGCCGTATTTTTTATTTGAGAATCTGTGTAGAATTCGCGGGAAAGGAACGACGACAATCGGCATTCTCGCAGCCTCTTCCAGTCTCACCGTTACTTTACCGTTTTCTTTTTTATTTTGATTCGCACGCCGGATTTCGTATTGCGTTTATAAATCACTGTTGGCACGCGTGTGTATACAATGGTGTCCTATGTACATGCGAGTATAATTATATAAATAAGAGCATCGTGGGGATGTGTCTCGCGGCCAGCAACTCTTGACTTATTCGTGACAAATAATTAAAGATTATATACTATCCGATGAAAATAAAAGAAGAATTCATTTAGACGCTTCTCGGTGGCGATCGCCAAACGATACATGCATATTGAAAGCAAACAGAGTGTTTTGGGGACAGACTACCAGTTGTCCGTGTAACCTAGTTCAATTCCTTTGTATTTAGTTCATTAATGAATTAGTTAATATTACAATTTATTAACAGTTCGCACTATCCATTAGTTCAACGTTTAATGTCAATTTATATAGTATTTTTTTCATCTTTAGCAGATTCTCCCGTGTTTGTATGTTACAATATTGTTTTTTTCGCTATATATATATATATATATATATATATATATATATACATAAGTTATATATATACGTATATATATGTATATATAATATGTATATATATGTATAATGCATTATCTCTATGTATACGCCTATATTCATTTATATATATGTATATATTTATATTCGTATGTTCAAAGTATATGCGTACATGTGTACACTGACACAAGACGCATGGCTTTACATGTTATCAAATAATAATGCACCGCCTCTGACTCGAAACGAAATCGCTCAAGTAACGAGGGTTCTTCGCAACCGCTCCGCGTCGCTTACACGTCGGAAATAACGTCACGAGACCCAGGCCTTTCTTTTTTTTTTTTTTAATGTCATCTTCAGCTCTCTTATCATCGATATTTGCGACCGATCGGACGTATCCTATTCTCAAAAAGTGGCGCCTCTCGTCGTCCACGTCGCGACGAAACGCGTGTCATATAAAAAAGTAAAAACAGATTGCGCGGGCACGTGACATCTCGCTTGTAATTAGCGAGCGTGCTGCTATTAACGGGCCGGCCACGTCGATCGCTATTCGCCGCAGAAAATCGCGGGGTGTTTCTCTAGTTTAGCGGGTTTTTTTATTTTTTTTATTTTTCGCAATCTAGGTGATCGTATTTCAAGCACGCGCGTCGCCGCTCCGTCTTCGGCGTCTGGTCGAAATTGGCCGCATGCGGCCGAATTATAGACGTCGATGGGCAATTTCCAGACTAAGCCCCCTCATTTCCGGCTTATCTTCGTTCGTCAGGGGAGGGGGGGAAGGGAGACGTTCGCGAGAACCGTTGCTACTAATTGGCCTCAATTAGCCACAAATGAAGACACGTTAAACTTTGCCGCGCAACACGAAACCGATAACATATCATGCGGTCGATCTTTTATCGAATACCAATCTGCTGTTTGCTCGCAACACGCGAAATGAATAAGAATATAACGCGCAGAACGATTACAAAAGTTGTAAAGATGCCACTGATTCTTTTTGCGAAAATAAGAAGATACAAAGCCAATCTCACCTGACGCGAGCGATTAATTTGGCACAGGATGGATTGTGGGAACCGATTCGAGTAATTTAAAAAATTGGATTATTTCGACCATGAAACAAGGTCAATTATTCGGTCCGTATATTATTCTGATATCTGTTCAAGTTGATCGTCTGTCACGCCAACGCGTCATCTATCGCGTGCTACTTATTTACATTCCCATAAACGAAACCCTAAATATAGTTTTGAAAATCGGGATTAATACGTATTTTATACATATCCAAGCATATTATTTTCAAAATCTATATATATATATATATAAAGTGTATTATTTTTTAATAATATCCTATTCTATCTAAATAAATGCAGTTTGATTATCTTTTTGAGCAGAGAGAAACAGTTCAACGTAAAATAGATGTCAAATATGCAAGTGCATATCGTTCGTTTATAAAAGCTTTATTTACTGCATGCATGTAACGGAGAAAAAATACTTTTAAGCGGCGTATATGTATGTATAAAAATGTTCGATATTCTTGAAATTTTTTCTTCGCGATAGTTTCGTGTCGGTTTCGGCGAAGCAATTTTGTCGTCATTGTTTGACGGCTTGGGCTCGCGTCGCTGCTTCCGCCGTCGTCCTCGTCCCAAGGGGTTTCGCATTCGGCAATTATTAATATAATCGATTCTTATCACAGAAGTTATTTACACAATTTTCATGTTTCAATGTACCCGCTCGCGCGCTTACGAAACGAGCTTCGTACCAATAAAGATGCGTACATTTACCTCGTATGTAAAATTTACCTTTATATCGTCTATATCCTTAATCGCAGCGAAGGTAATCGAGAAATCTAGCCGTTCTACCGGAAAGAGAACCGTGCGCGTGGAAAAAATCGATGTGCAGCGCTCAATTATTTCAGTCCCAGTTGAAATTCAATAATTGAAAATAATATATTGAAGGGAATATCTGTTTCAATTTAAAAAAATGTGTACTAGAAAATATAAAAACATAAAATACGTTCGCGGTTATGGCAAACAAATTGATTGATATATATATATATATTTTTTTTTATCTACTTTACTTTATTCATTTCTCATATTTTTCAAATGAAAGCCATTTTTGTATATAAGTTTCTATTTTATAAAATTCTCTTAACTGAATCTATTTAATGGGATGATCTTCGAATACTCTTACAATGGTCTCTTTTTACATGTATCACATTTTTTTCTTTAAATCGAGACTGAAAGGATTAAACGCGTGCAAACGCAGAAAGGTTTTCCAAATGAATCGCGAAGGGATGAAGAGAATTTGCGCGCAAAGATAACCCCGTGTCTCTCCCAAGTCGGCCTATAATTGGCGTCATGAGTTTCAAAGTATTACGCAACATCGAGTAATCGTGTTTATACGCTTAGCGCTATACGCGTCGTTTCTTGTGATTGTTGTTGAGATTAAGGGGATGCAATAGCAGCGACTTTACCGAAATTCTATTCGTTTACTTCCGATCGAAAGGCCGATAAAGAAAGAATGTTTCCCCATCGCGCTGATGCATATTCGAAGCATCGTTCGCGTGATACATGGAGAAAAAAAAGTCGTTATCTCGATTAAATGCGTTTAGTTGATTATCATTTCTTTGGATGAAGTATTTAAGAAATATTTCGATTAAAGAAATGATGACCAACCAAACGCATTTAGTCAAGTTAAAGATTTTCTTTTCTCCGTTACACGTGGGTCACACGTGCGCGTTATCGTGACAATTCGTCATAATTCTTAAATTCGACCAACGATTTCGGGATATGTCGTGATATCGCTTGAGCTCTGTCCGCGCATATATTAAAAAACACCACGTTTTAAATATTAAAAACGCAAATCGTGCTTATGGGCTAAAATCGTGCGCGATCTCTCGCTATATCGCGCGCTCCACGCCCGATGGCGAGAGTTAGAGAAGTTAGCGCACAATAAATAGTAACGACAGTAGAGCAGCGGTAGATAGGTAATAGTAAGTGTAGTTTCTAGCGATAATAGTAATAGTATAGTTAGTAACGAGTTAATTAGTAATAATAATAGTAGTAATGATAACCATAATAATAATATTCGGTAGCGCTAGTAATAGTGATAAATAGTAATGGTAATCATATTAATAGTAATAGTTTCTCCTGCGATATATGTGTATATGTGTGTGTGTGTGTCAATAGCACTAACGATGATCGTCATTTCCATCGGCGTAAACAATAGTAATAATAATCACATGATTTCACACTAACCAAACCGTTTACATCGTCGAGCTTCTAAAGTTTAATTCGCTTAATGTTACACGGATTCATTTCTTTGTCTTCCATTTTTCTTTTTCTCGTACTTTTCCCTCTTTGTTTCTTGCGCGCGCTTCTTCAATGCTCTTCCTAATTACATACGGCGGTTCGATCAACAGAGTGATCCTCCGTGTGTAACACTGTTTAATCTCTTAAATGTACAAATACCATGTAAAATTTTTCTCTACGCTGCGTATTCGCTAGATTCGTTTTGCTGAGCGTTTTTGGGATTAACAATGCACTACTCTCCCGTCGCCTTTTTGCCCTCGTATCGTATATTATAAAAAAATCTCCGATAAGGCGACATTGAAGATACACATATGTGCCTATACGTGGGAGGATACGGTCCGTACATTCGTCTCGTATTTAGCGTTCATCCGATCCCGTAAATATTACTTGTGAATCATACATTCAACAAAATCAACGTGGCATGGAGATCGAACAACCGATTTTTAACGTCAAGAGCGCGTTCGCGATACGGACTCGTAACACACATGTGTATCCTTTTTCTCCCCAAGATACCACTATTATAGCATCCTTTTTCGCGAGATGTGCCATTCGAGATGCGCAGATTATGCGCCTCGTCCCGAACTTGATCTACGATCTACATACACGTGCGTCCTCGGATTTTTTCCCGTTTTTCTTTTAGTGTCTTTCATCCGCAAATACGTCGTCAACTATGGCCGACGCCGTTATACTTGTATACTTATCGATTAGCGCGATCGATGAATTAGAAAATTACGCTAGATCTCGGAGGATACTCTGGGTGAATCTGCCGCGCCGCCTCGAAATCGTCGGTGTCTCCCGTACGATGTCGATCGTTCCAGAGATTGCGTAAGGACCGTTTATATCGTGGATTTCTTTAACAATGTCGCGTATTAAATTGGTAAAGTATAGAGAAATCTGCAGAATATCCGAGAAAGAAACTGCTTGAAAGAGAAACTAGCGTTTGATTTAGCAAAGCTAGTTCAAACGAATATCAAGTCAAGTGAATAAATTAATTATTTATTGAATCACTGATTACGAATTAATTGATTCAATGATTACGATTCAATGATTAGGAATGCAACTCGAATTATTACAAACGTTACGATCGTTTCTTGTTATTTTCGAGCTTAAGCTGCTTTTGCATCCTATTACATCTTTAATTGCATATATTTTAAGTAGTTGGCAAGATAAAATCGCGAACATATAAAATACTTCAAATCGATCATCGATTATCATATAATTATTCTTACAGAAAGCTTTATATGCAATAGTTCGCAGCGATTGCAAAATAACACATTGTGATGTATTTCAACAATATTTTTAGCGACATTGAAAAATTGCGCAATATAAATGATCCTTCAGTCATCTCCCTTGCGTGCTCGCGAATTCTATTCGCGATTCGTTGTTCTCGAAAATTGTTTCTGTGTGTCGCGCACCTTGTACCGTTCTTTCGCGTGCGTCCCGAGGATTCATATTGTGTTACAATTCCTTCGTCCACACGCGCTTCGCGAACGCGGCAAATCTACGAAAATCGCACGAAATGATTGTCGGCAATGATCGATAATCACTGAAACCGTTCACGAGAAACGAATATGCAATGATTTCCGGTTCGATTTGATTTGCTACGCTCCGTTCCGTGTTCGTCGATTACCGATCTCGATCGGCACGCGATCGACTATCGTCGATGATCCAGGTCGTTTCGAAAGAAAGAGAGAGAGAGTTTATCGAGATGTAGATAAATATATACTGTCGCCATTGTATACTTTTAAGCAGTTCGCCGTGGATGTGCATTCGTGTATAGGTGTAGATGTGTACGCGTGCGTGTTTAGCCAACATCGTTCGCTCATGTACCAACTGTATCGCTGCAGGATGTACTTAAGTTCCACCTAAACGATTTCTCACTTATGTACATATCTATCTGAGTATTGTTAGTCGGAACACTTTAACGTTATTCATCATTATATTTTTCTTCACATCGTTTGAACGATTATATCACTCTGTCATTCCGTACAGCTTCGTTAAAATGAGGCAGGGAGAGCGGTCCGGAAACGAGGATGTTCGACAACGTTAAAATCTTTGGCGACTGTAATTTGACATCATATGTAATTGAAATTATTTTGTTAATTACGCAAACTTTTATATACGCTTGTCGAGGTAGAATTAGTCTTACACGTTATGAAAGCGAAATGAAATAAATCGGATGAAAACATTTAATTATAATGCTTATATTATCAATTATGAAAAACGATATTAAAGTTAGAGGGAAAGTCTCGTTTCTCGATTAAACATATTACGAGATCTTTCTCAATAGATATTAATTATTCAATTATATCCGTTATAGATTATTAAAGTCTTGTAATATTTATCTGTTTGGTCTATCGCGCGGCATTTTCTTCTGAGATTAATGTCATTAATATATTTAAGTATATGTAATATAAGCTCTTTAATGATAAAACGCGAGTGCAATTTGAAATTTTGAATAATACGCTATCAATCCGTACCAAAAATCGCTCGTGTAATAATGGGATAAAATAAAAGGAAAAATCAACGACGATAACGATAATCCGGCAAAACTTTTTCGCATAAACAGAATACTGATCCGTATAATCCACGTGACACACGATAACAAGCGGGATCCGTGTGTCGGTTCGTAATTAGCCGCGGTATGTAAAAGTATCGACGCTAATGAGGGCTCCGGAAGGTTCCCGACATCCTTCCTCCTTCTCCGTCCTTAAGAATTAATCGTTTGATTAGATCGTTCGGAGTCACAAGTTTTTTTTCATACACCTCCGTGACAACGATTGCGGATCGTATCGTTACAAATCTCAGGCATTGTAATCGACAATGAATTCATTATTATTTTTTTTTTTCCTTCTTAAAGAACACACTTTTCCTGGAAAGTCCAAACAGCGTCTAAATATAAACTTTATTTTATGCTTGAATAACAGAGTATTTAATGAAAAAATCTTTTTTTAGATAGCAAAAGAATTATATATATATCATTCAACAGAATATGTAGAATTCCTTAATTTATCGAATGACCATCTATGATTTTATATTGATAAATTATACAAGATTTGTTTTGAAGTATAGCGCAAGGAAGTAATAAATGTCCAGAAAGCGTGATACAATTCAGGACACTTGATCATTACAGTCACAATTACAGTCGTTGAAAGATTCGACAGCGTGAAGTCGAGCAAAGAAACTGTACGATCCACCGAGATAATCGCGAATATGTCGATCGCTCTCGCAGCGCTCGATCACGATCCACGACGGATTCACCGAGGTCCTCAAGGACTCGAGGGTACGCGCGTGACTCTGTACGGAAAGCAGGGGTGGTCCAACTTGGCAGTTTTCTTTCTTTCTTTTTTTTTTTTTTTTTGGCGCGCGGTTCGTTCGCCTTCGACGCGTTCGCCTCCGTGCGCGCGTGGTCGTTCGTAAATTACGCTGCGTATTTACGCGGCTCATGCGGCTTGTACGATCCTCCGATCGATCGATCGATCGATCCTCTCTCGCCGATCGGCTAAATAAGCGACGCGTCGACCGCTCTCTTGTGCGCTTGTATATATCTCGCGTGTTCAACGCATACGTGCACACATCCACAGAGTCATTCACACGTACACACACAGATGCACACGTATACGCGTACACATACGCACCGTAGTAATACACGCGGTGTGACAATATCCGGTGGGTTTTGCGGAAATGCGGAGGAATCGCTTACGCTTTTCGAGTACGAGATAGAGGAGGGCTTTGTAACGGGAGAACGTGGAAAAATATATCGAACGTAGAGGGTCGATCGTGCGATCGGTGTTGGCGCAAGTTTATTAGACTTCGCGCCTTGTGGGGGCCCGCCTATGGAGAAACGGCTGAAGCACGGCTGAACCGCGTTAGCGGCGCAGTTTGTACAGAGGGAAAATATAGGATCCTCGACGAACGCGAAACAAACGATGACACGGTCACCCTTGTCTCGGCTCTCGTCATTGGTCACGGCGCCGCGCGCGTTCACCCTGCCGCCGATCGTCCAGGCCGCACTTTACTTTCCCACCGTTTGAGAGAAGGTTGAACACCCCTGACACGAGTTTTTATATTTGGCAGTTATTTTGAAGTCCGTCTCGGCTCCCCACGAGAGACCCTCAACAGATCGCGGCGTTAATTAATTACGACTCAGTCGTAACGCGCGCGCGCGCGCGCGCGCAAAGCGACTACCGGTTAATTATATCGTTAATTATTATTTTCATTATTATAAGAAATATTTTATATATCGTTATTGTTACTATTATCGAAAGGCCGCAACAACGCTCTTCCGAGGACTACGCGATCTCCTTCTCTCGTGATGCCATGTGTCGACTCTCGTCGCGCGTCCGCTTATCGCGTTATCTCGCGAAATCGCATCGCTCGTCGAATTCGAGATCGATCCCGATCGCCGAAACAAGGTCGTGGCGATCGACAAGAGCCTGCCACACGCATTTAGATTTAACTCTGCAGCGCGTCCTCTCTCTCGTCTACACCTACCTTTCTCCTACGATTTTTAGAGGCAGCCTCTAAATCTTCGTCCAGCTCGCGTCGCGCGTCGATTACCTATCGGTTTCGCACTGTGTAGAACTAGTTAATTTATTAAGTCACTTAAACGAAAGAACGCAGCCGCAACGAAGCGTGACATCGGCGATCGGGTCCCCTTGTTCCCTTCCTTCGTTTTCTCTCTTCTCGAATCCGGAAGCATTTTTCTTTCTTCTTGCCAAGCATGTTTTTTCCATTCGAAAGACGAGACGTCCGCCACCGCTACCGCTGCCGCATGTACATCCCCCCCGTGGCTTTTCTCGTGAACGTCGTTGGTGGTCTCACTCTTGGTTGCCTATTTACTCGCCTAAATGAAAGCACGTCGCGCAAAAGAACCGGGCGCACAACCCGGCGACGTTTTCCAGCGTGGAATCCGAGAGAACGTTCTCTTGTTCCCGAAAGGGGTGAATCGCGCAGAAGGGCGCGAAAGGGGCTAACGAGTCCGTCTCTCTTTTTCCGCGCTTTCTCGTCACTTCGACGCGCTCCGTAGTCAACCTCCTCGAATCGGATGTCGTTCCTACGAAAGAGAGAGAGAGAAGAAAACGCAAGTATAACGCCAGATGTCTGATCGTTATTCCTTTAGAGAATTGCTTTTAGGATGAAGGATTCTCCGGGGATATGTGTATGCGCGCCGATTACTTTTGACAAGTTTATTCTTTCATTAAATCCTTCGAATCGGACTTTTAGTTTCAGCAGTTCTGAAGTTCAAAGTGTGAGGAGTTTTCATCTAGCTAATATATTTCGATAACTTTTCAATCTTCGATCGAAAAGAGAATATCGTGTAATTAAACTCGAGAAGATTAAGCAAAACAATGGAGATAGAAATTAGGTCAGAAATTTCCCGGATTAACGAGCAAAAATCTAGTCTTCATTTTTTTCGGCAATATTAATACAAAGAATGCAAGTCGAAGTGAATTAACATTTCAATTTTCTCTCTAATTACATAATTAAAAACATCGTATGCTCTATATATACAAGGTGTTATGTAAATATTAAAATACTGTTAATTTATAATTTAATTTCTAGATTATAAGCAAATGATAAATCTTCTTTATTAATTGTACACGCTAATTTCGAACTCTCATACCATTCAAAGTCAATGATAAAGTAGCAGCGAGTATTTGAAATTATGTAATCGAATAGTCGTATATTCGAATTAATGCATAAATAATTGCGCTCCGGACTGCATTCTGGATGCACCGAACGGCAATTAGCACGACGAAAATAGCGAAATAGAGATATTCGCGCGTTGGCGCGATTGAAAATTTTCAACGCGTACATCCAACGAGCCAAGCTTGTTACATGGCACTTGTTAATATCTCCACGCATTGTTAATTGTATTTCAGTTATCTGGTCCGTGTCATTCGCACATAATGATTTCGAACTATACGGTTCATATGCTAATTTCGATCTTGTATATTAGAGGAACGTATTAATCCTTACGTTATATTAAGTAAATTCACGAGTTTCAATATATCGATAGACGGAATATTTTCAGCAAAAATAATACTGGGTTTTTCGGACGATTTTGTTTAGTCTCTCTTTTTCTACGAAATAAAAAATACGAACAACTAGGAAATCTTTTTGCAACCAATATAATATATATGACATATTAGATATATAAGGAGAAGAGGCAGCTGTATTAATAATAATAATAATAAAATTATATCCTTACCAAATTCCAGAAGGCGCTACCCCTGGCATTTTTTGTGCATATTTTTTTCGGTTCGACCGGGGCAGTTCTATTACTGGACGATTATGTGTGGCGCACGACACAATATCACCACCGTAGCCAAAACCGTGAATAGCGTGAAGATGAACAGACAAAGCCTTGATTTCAGGGGGGAAAAAATTTTTTTGTTAGTTTTGCAGAATAACTTATTATTCGATAAATAATAAGGACAAAAAATTATTTTGTTAAGAAACAAATTTAAATTGTAGATAACACAGATACGTGTGTAAAAACACATGTATCGCGAGATAATTAAAATTTACGAATTAAATTCAATTGACACTATTTAACGAATGAGCTTTATACGATTAAGAAATTGTTGAATAAAGAAATTCTGAAGAATGGTCGATAATTGTCAAATGAGTTTCAAACATTTATATAATAGATTTTTTCTAAAGTTAAACTAATGGATCGGCGCATACCATGACGGATGAGTTTTTCGTGATACGAAAAACGAGAATCTGAATTTCGAGCCTCGCTGTAAAAGCTATCTCCTTATCTATGATTTTTCGCGAGTGCACGACTGAAATCACATGAAAGATTCGAAAGCGTTCCAACCTGTCGACCACCATGGCGGCGAATTTCCAGTCGCTAATGACCTCGTCGTCCTCGTCCGCCTTTTTCATGCGACTGGTGATGAACTGCAATTCCTTGAGAATTGTGTGAAGTTCCCTCTGCATACCGCTGAGAGGCAACGATGCCGAAGTCTCTTCGACTGTCGCCGGTCTGGCCGACAATGGGGTGCCGTACGCCGATCTACTGTAAAAGATCGTGTAAATTATTACTCTGAAAGGTGTCTCACAATATCTCTCAAGGTAAAGCGTCGATAGAAATTTCGCACGGATCATCGGAGAATTCGCGAAGATGCCATTCCTCAGAGTGTTATAGATATATATAATGGTTGTTTATAAATTATTGAAATAATCCACCTCGTGATATACAGGGTGTTTCATACAAAAGTTTTAGAGCTCTAAGTGGCGCATTATATAATAATATTAGTATGACTTTGAATAGCATCGTCAATATCATATAAAAATCACTTTGAATTTTTTGAATAGAAACCCCTATTTTTCATTACATATTCTTGTAGCTTACATCGAGAGCTTTCCAAAACACTATAATAAAGTATCTTTTCATTAAGTATTTTTCGAGTTATTTTATATTTTAATCTGACATATTTTGATTTAAAAAATTAAATATCTCGTAAAATATTTAGTTTTCGATAATCTTACCGTAATACTATTATGTACAGAATAATGAGACAAATCAATTAGTATGAAAAAATAATTGTTTTTAAGAAAATTATTTACAATGTATTTTTTTAAACAATTATTTGTTTTTTTAATGCATTTATATTTATTAAAATTTTGTATTTATTATGCAATTTTACATAATTTTTATTTTACATAGTTTGACTTGAGCTTTTAAAATACAAACTTTTCTTGTTTCCAAATAATACACTTGTAAAATACTATTTTTGTAAAGTCTCTTTAAATATTTTTATATTTTCTTAATAATTTAAACAGAGAATTAAATCGTGAAATTATGAAGCGATGAATTTGAGTTGGAGTAACATGTCATAGATATTTTCATCGTCGAGTTTTCATAACGACGTGATAGAGAGGAGAATAGAAGAGACAGAGGAGAAAATACAGATTGTCCAACGAAAATCGCCCAGCAAACTAGAAGCTGTTATTGAAGGGTCGAGCAAAAAAATGTTAGGACAGAATATTTTGTCAACGGTTCGTGAAAATCGGCACGGGGGAAAAAATCGCGAAGAAATCCCGTGGAAAAATGCGGAAATAGATTGAGTCGGCGTTTTATCGAGGTTCGAGATCTCGATATTCGATTCCAGCGGTATAACTATTGCGGCCGTTTTAAACGACAGTCGATAGATTTCGTGTGAACGAATCTCTGCCGCGTTCGCAGTTATTATAGAGCAAACACGAATGTGTAACACGACCTACGGTTGTGTCTTCGATTTTACCCGTCAGAAGAGTGTGAAATAACGTCGAGCGCAGGCGAACACGCGAATTGAATTACGTAGACGTACAACAAGGTGCATTTATTCGGAAACACGCATCCCATCCGATTTCGGATGCGTTTGTTGCCGCGCATTCGATGGCTCACAATGGATTATTATATTGTATATGCTTGTGTCGGCTTTTGTTTTCCCTGGTGTTTTTTTTCGCAACAAGATTAAAACGCGATTTTCCTTTATTCCCCACAAATAACATTCGTCTATCATTCGAGCGCTGTAAAAAAAAAAAAAAAAAAAACCTTTCTTGTTAGCGAACAAAAGTACGACTGGCCGAGAAAATAAACATTAAGTCCCGTTTCGCATTGCAGGATTTTCGCCAACCGCAACGAGCTGAAGAAATTGAACGGTGAACTAAATGGTACCTTATATAGCCCGAGGCAGGATTAGCAGCACTGTTTCCATGGCGAAAATCGTCATCGATGTCTAAAACATTCGCCAGTAAACTTTTACTGCTCCTTTCTTGGAGCTCCAGCTCCTTCATTCGATTACTCATGAGAATGGTTTTCTTCGTAATCTTCTTGCCTGGCCGACTCATGCGCAACACACACGGCAGCCATTGCAGAAACAGTATTTTCACCTGCGCATAAACAACGAAAATGATTATCTCTCTAAAACTTTGTAATTACATTGTATCGCCAGTCTAGTAAATTTGCCTTGCATTTTCATTTTTCTGAATTTTACAATGAGAGAACGTAAAATTATTTAGAAATCTGAAATAAAAGTTTTAACTGGCGCGCATCATATTTGAAGTTTAATATTATCGGGATTTGCAATGCTATTTAAGAATATTGTATGAGGAGTATTGTTTTAAAGGATAACTATACAGAAAATTGTTAAAACAAATGAAGTTTTCAGGTCATGATAACTAAAGTTTCGAGTATGCTATTTTCGTGTAATAATATTTTTATCGTGACAAAGCGGCTATTTTTTTGATAGTTACACGTGATATATTTTGCGCATATTCTGAGTTTTTCAAGAACAATATTTGAGAAAAGGGATTTAAGAAGAAGATAAATCTATTAAATATTTAATCAGTATATAATACAATTCTGATTTTGGTCTTTTTATATCTGCGTTCGGTGACAGGTCGTTTATCTCTTTTTTAGTCAAAAAATTCATCGAATTAAAAATTCGATGCAGTGCAGTTTATGCTGGCATATTATGTAAGTATATACATACTAGGAGTGTTTTGTAAACAAGACCAATTTGAATTCAGAATACATATCTGGTGTGTTGACGAAACTTGTATTAACCGATGGATGAGCGATTACTAATACCTCGAAGGCATTTTAACTTTCAAGAAGTAAAGCACTGTTTTTAATGAACGTAATGGCCAGTAGAAAATTTACTGTGCAAAATATATTACTAACCATTATTATATACTCAAGGTATTCTTTACGTACAATTGTGAAATTTCGTCTTATTTCGAGTTTATATAAATTAATTGCTTCTGATTTATATATCTTCTTTAAATAATGCGATTAAGTTATAATTTTGTGTTATTTGCTTATAATTATCTGAATATATTTAATTGAAAATAATAATGCCTTATCCTCTCTCTAATCTGAGAATGTGATATATTTATGATCGCATTTTATTATCATGATAATAAATTATGATTATACGATTTCAAAATTGTTGCTTATTCAATTATTCGAGTATAATGGAAAGCAATTAAATTTGTAATGATTTCGATATAATACGAGTGCAACAATGACAAGAGCAAATCCCGGCTAATCCGTTTAGTTAAGCAGCTTATGTCTATGTATTTAAATGATTAATCTTTATTTGACTGAAATATTTTAACTACATGATCGATCAAAAACCGTGTTTTCAGAGTAAGTTGAAAATATCCACGGCTGTACGTTTAATTAATTTTCTCGAATTCGTATGTAATCCATTCTACAAAGATCGCGCTAGGAATGAAGGTTTCAGTGAACAGATAACTCGTGTGCGTTTAAAACACGTACGTAGATTACAGCGAAAGATATAAATAATTTGTGCGATCATAATAATTATATTAATTAACATTATCAGATAATTAATTAATTAATTGAGTTAAAGTTGTTTGTATTCGACATTATTTTAGCGACAAATTGTCGTCATTTATTTCAATATTGTGTCATTATTAACGCATTTATATTATTTGAGAGAGATATTTGTTATTTATTATTAATTAAATGAGAGGGGGAGGAGGGGAGGAAGAAGTTATAATTCTCTCTAAAATTATATATTATAATTACATTTAATTGTGTATATATCTCTTACCCAATTTGGCATCACGTATCTATCGGGCGATCTGTGATGATAGTTGAGCACCAGAACGGTCAATACGACGCTGCTCGCCACCATGAACATGATGCAATTGAAGTATGATCCTGAATCGAGGTATTCCCCCGAAAATCCCCCGAAGAAAGAATACAAAAAGAAGGCGATTAGTCACGGAAATGGTGTGGATCGACGCTGTTAGCCCGCTCTCTCGTCGAAAATGAAAGATTATTCTCTCGGATTCTCTTTTAGCTCGGCTCACAGCGTAATCGCCTCCGCTTACGCGAAGCTTCTTATACCTCTTTCATCTCTTTTTTTTTTTTTTTTTTTTTTTTTGCTCAACAGACATATTTTAATAATCTTTCATTCGCTAATACAACTGCTCGCGCGTTTCCGAGTGCGCGCGAAGAGGTTTAAACACATACGAACATTCGGGGATTATTATGTACGCTAAATGTTTTAAAAGCGAAGCTTGGATATAAAAAATGACGACTATCTCCAAGAGAAAGAGAGGGAGAGTAATCCATTTTTTAAATACAATTTTCACGGATTTTCGCTCTGATATTATATTTATCACGCATACTGCGCTTTCACATCTGCTCGAGATCAGCTTGGTATATCTCGCAGTTTATATATCTTTGCATCCATAATATAGTTTTGTATCGTGCGTTAACTCTCTTTTCCTCTCAGACGAAGTCATCATTGATTTATCCATTTTAGCCAATAATATAATATATGAAATACACGGGTTCATATTCGGATAGATGCATTCTCCTGATGTATGTGACGAAAATTCAAACCTCTTCGCGCGAGTAAAGGCACACACTTCACAAAGCATACATTCGCAGTCATAACACACGGCGATTCGGTGGCATCCGAATGGACCAGTCACAGAATCGACTCTCGCGGCTCACACTGGAGGCGAATGTTGAGACAGAAATAATAGACGAGCAAAATGAGAAAATTATTACTCGGCATTAATAATCGAGAAAAAGATAACACATAGCTAAAGAGAAAAGCACACGTACGTGAGGAAGCATATATATATACACACACATCCATTTATATAGCATACGCTACACCCAGCAAGAAAACTGTCTAAAAGGTACGATCTAAGACATCTAGAGAGCATTCCCCAGATATCTCTTATGCGTTTTTTCACATTTCTGTGTTGCATTTAAGCGGGTAATAGACACGTCAAAGTCCTAAAGGATGTTGTGAAAAAATATCTGAAAGACGTTGCAATATTTTAAACGTTTCTTAGATATCTTTTTATATTTAAGTAAATGATTTATTTATCTAATTTTATTTCAATAGTAACATTTTCAGGATTTTAACAATAACGGGAGGATACATCGATATGAATAATTCTATTTATTGATCACAATTATGCCAAGTCAGCGTTTCTCACTATGCTAAAATAATAAAGGTAACTTACGTCAAATATCCAATGTTAGATAAGCGCGAATAAGAAAAAAAGTTGGAAATAGAGTGTACTTACTTGTGCGCAAAGTGCGTGTAGACGTGTACGAAAAGGAAGAAGCGAGATGATTATGTTGCGTAGAGAAATAGCGGAGAGAAAACGCTTACACTATCATGCAGCTATCGAAAATGCATTCTGATAGAATATGCATACAAAGATTTTCCGTAACCTACTTTCCGTTTCCTACATATTGAATCATCGATACACATTTAGCAATATTTAAAGATAAGAATACACAGGGATGCATATCGTGAGAACGTTTAAGCCGCGATTAAGACTACGTACTACGATAACATTGGGATGTATTGTAGTTCATCTCTCGACTTTTATTATCGGCGCGGTTATTTTACGCGTTCGCGATTAAACCGAAACTCCTGTTCAACAACTATCGAGTTATCTCAGAACTTCGGCGAATTAATATAATCGAGAAGTTCACCTCGATCGCGAATGGTATTATACATCGGATGTGATGTTGATTAATTATTCATACATCTTTTTATATATTTTCGTATTATTCTTATATTACCACTGGGATCAGTTATCATTTATCGTCTTTTCCCTCCCGTGTGATCCAAAGTTGAATATTAAAAAAATGACATTAAAATAATCAGTCCTGTCAATGCATATTTAAGATCAGCTCTATCATAAAGTTTTTTTAATAACGTGAAATATTCCGGCGCCACGCTGTGAAATACTTTTGTCGCGGATTATCTTTTTACCAGGCAATAACCAGATCCCCTTTATGAAACGGAGCAATATTATATCACGTAGATGCGAAACGTTTTTCGCAAATTAAAGATTTTCGAGCGATACATTTTCATTTACCTCGTCCCGATTGCGCTCGAACGCAGTTGAATATTTATTCTCCTTCCTACAATTGCAAAGGTTTGCTTATAACTTCAATTATAGATCAATTCCCCTTAATTATTGAATCGCCATAATCGGACGAGCGCATCCGAAATGCTGCTTTAAAATAAGGGATTGCGAATGATCGGACGAGGCGCGCGCGAAAATGAAAAGAAAAAAGAAAGAACGGGAGAGCTTCAAGTGTCGGTAAATAAAATACTAAAAAAGGGTCGCCTTCTCGTGTTATCTCGCTGCCTGTATTTAACGGTTCCATATAGCTCAGCACGAGCGTCTCAGGCTATGATTAATCGCTTTGTATAAAGCGGTTATCTCCTCTTATTAATGAATCTTTAAGACTCGTCTGCTATTACATACATAATAGTTGCATATATTTATGACATTTTAAGTTACTTAACTCATCCACCGATTATTCGCTGGAAATTCACATGGAATATATGGTATGTTGTGCCGTTAAAGATTGATTTTATTGATATAAGAAATTGCGATACGAGATATAAAAAAAAAAAATTATAATTTTGGACAAAAATATTAATCAGTAATATTTTATTTAGTTGTATATATAATATGTTACCTCTTGATTAAATTTCACCAAAGTCATGATTTACCAGAATTTCATTATTCACTAGAATTTAATACAAAAATTCACCATATTCTTTGTTTTTTTGCACGACAAATGTTTAATAGGGATTAGAAAATATATATTAATCGCGAAAATACTGTAATACTTTTTTACGTTAGGATGTCTTCTGTTTTACTTTGTTATTTACTTTGTTAATTATTACGTTGAATTTGATCTAAGAAACGGGAGAATTGGTGATGATTACTTATAATTATATTTGTTTAGGGAAACGTTTCGCATTTTGATGAATTTGTTTTTCACAGATATTAAAAAATTGTACGGTATATTTTTCTAAATTAAACGCGATGATGTGGCTTTCATTTTAACGTAGCACGGTGGGAAAATTTTATTCCGACAAAACAAACGTTACGTGCGTACATAAAGTTTTTTCTCTCGCGATTATAGGGATATTTATTTTAAATATTTATTTTATACGCACATGGACGAATATCCGTCAAGACAGCAAACAAAAATTATGTACAATGTGAGACGGAAAAAGCATTTTATTCGTAGTTCATTCCATTCATGGCAAACTCCACAAATTTTTATAAAATAATTCGACTTGCTCCGCGTGCTTCATAATTTGACCGTCATATATATATATATATATATATATATATATATATATATATATATATATATGCTCTAATTTAATTATGACCGATGAAATAGCTGACGAATTTCCAACTGACAGATAGATCATAATTTAAATTATTCTACCGAATTAATTAGTTATTACATGTGCTGCAATGCCGACCCAGTTAATATGATGGTTAATGCATAATTTATAAATCATTGTAATGAACGATGGTGTTTTGCTGTTATGCGAAATATAATTCGGTGAAAAAACAACTAATATATAACGGGGCGTGTGTGTTTGATATGAGTTAAAAAAAATCGCGTTTGTATATAATTGTAATATAAAGACATCTGAAGAATATCTGGCACGAATATCTTATTCATTTTTTTTTGTTTATCATAAATAGTTCTTTTTTGCAATAAATAGTTTTTCTAATGCGAAATTTATCGTACAATTGTGGAGTATTATATTATTCAAGAAATTAAAACAAATACGTGGAACAGGATATTTTAAAGTTGTTGTATCATATATCTTCTTTTATCATCGACCTGCTTTTTTCTTGTGCATGATACGGTCTTTAATTCACTCGGTTCATAATTATGAGGCGCCAAGAGTTACAAGTAGAATAACTTTCCGATTAATGAAACTCAAGAGAGCCGGCAATTCCTATCTTTTTTTCATTTTTTATGGCTTTGAAGTTAATTTCTATACTGCTACATCGTCGTTTCAATGCTACTCACGTTAACTGTGATGCTATTCGTATTATCATCGCTAAAGTATTTCTAAAGAGCTATCGTAACACAGTTTTGTGAAAAGTGCAGAGCTCTGATAATAACAGAGTTGGAGAGTTTTTAACAAATCTTTTTAAATATTGTTAAACTTGCTAATGCGGCTTTAACACTTCCAAAATGCAATGTCTTTATAAAATCATGTTTGGAGTTAAAAAATTAACTTGAAAAAGCTTTTATTTAATACATTTAATACACACAATAGAGAGAATAATAGATTAATAGAAGAGAAAGATATATTAATATTTTATATTTCATTATAATAAATAAATAATGTGAATGCCAGATATTAATTATTATAATAAGGATCGATTAACTGAAAAACGAATTATCATCCTGTTTACTGTTACACCTGCGTTAAGCGATCCATCATTGATATTATCCGACACACTGTTTATAACATAATTTTCGCGTTTGCATTTTCATAGAACTGCTGTTAGATATGGATACTCTAAACGCAGTCTATTTGCGCGAGTGAACGAATTACGGGTTGTCGATGCCCCTCTGGTTTTTTTTTTTCCTTTTTTTTCGATGCCACGAATTCCGCTTCGTTTCCCGGGCGCATTTCCTTTCCTTGAAGGTGCTCGTTTACCTTTTCTATTCCTTGATTACTTCGAACGACTCGTCGACGAAGTGGCTTGTTCGTTACGTAGTCACGTAATAGCTCTCTTTCTCTATCTCTCTCCCTGTATATATTTTTCTTGTCAGTTGAATTGCCTCTCTCGCAGCTTTTTTATGCGCTTTGCGTTCCCGTTTTGCGCGCGCGCGCGCGTTCGGGTTTACTACTTTACTACTCAATTCCTGCATTTTTATGTACTATTTGCGGAATCGTGAGCTAGTCCTTGGTTATTTAAGAACGAATAACCAGTTTTATTGATAATTACGAAAGCGCACTTTCTCGCGTATTTTACTTCTCTTTTGGCTTTTGCGCAAATGTTTGCAAAGTTTATCTTTCTTGCTAGACACGAATTTACAATAATAATGCTTTATTTTGACATCATAGAGAGAGAGAGAGAGAGAGAGAGAAAAAGAGAGATGCCTCTTTTTCTTTCATCGCTTCAAATACAATTAAATAGAATTCATAAACTCGCTATCTATGCTATATATTACATCATTTTTAGTCATTCATTTCTAATCAGTCTTTTTATTCAGTAATTTTATATATGTATGTATGTGTATGTATTTAATTTTTTTGATTTCAATAACTGCTGCATCTTGCCAAAAAAATAAAACAAATATTCCGTTGACATCATTATTTAAATGATTTGTACGTTATTAAAAGTTATACTTTTCCGAAGGGAAATGCTACCGAAAATTATCGTCGATGGCATCATTGCGTTTTCTGATTGCCAGCAATATTATGATTACCTTTACGACAGCATCATTCATGTTAATTGTTTTGTTGTTCTACGATGTCATTTTGCAGTTATAGCCATCTCCATTCTTGTACCAATAGCCCAATAGCTTTCGATTGATTTTACATCTCTTGATTGCTCGATCTTGAAGATGGATTTTATCCCGCTTTTACGAGGGCATTTTTACATCGTTCTAGCGTAACGCTGTTTATAGCGAGAGAGGGTCGTGAAAGGACTTCATCCCTGCAGGTGACACTCGGCTGCAAATTTTAATATACTCTTACAATGTTCTCTTTGATGGTCCTAGGAAACGATTATTCTCATTATATTGCCGATTGCCATTTGTTCGTTTTCTGATCACCATTCTTATCGTGGAGATGCGATGCTTCTGCTTTTCCATTATTTTCCCCTCACCTTCGTCTTATATTTTGCTTCCTTATTTGCTCGATTCTTGAAATGCGACGTCACGTAGGATTCTTTCCTATTTTCACACACGGCGAGATGCTTGTTCGCGTCTTCGAAATGAAGGGAAATGCACGATTGTAGTTGAAGAGATCTCTCATTGTCATAATACCTTTTTACTTGTCTTCTATTACTTTCCAATTATTTCGAGCGCGCGTTTGTTTTTGGGTGCTTGCTTTTCTTTTTTTTTTTTTTTACTTTCATAAATGTCGGTTCTCATCCTATAGCTTCCTTTTTCTTCCTATCTTCTGCGCTCTAGTTTTCTTCGTTTTATGGGTTATCACCGTACATTTTGCGGTCGCCCTTGATTACGTGCGTTTACGACTTAGCCGTACGCGAACATCTTTTACGTCTTCAAAGTCTGGTGCAATTACGTGGACTCTCCGCCTGGTATTTCCGCGGGCAATATTCCGAAATGTTGTTTCTAGGTTGCGCTATTTACAGCCTCGTATTTCGTATTGTGGTCTTTATATTTCCGTCATCGAATCATATATTATTTATGTAATTGTATTTATTTATATCGTGTTTTCTAAATCAAAGTGCAAACTTGTGAATGGGAACTTCGTGAAGAGAATGGTCTGAAAAGTGCGCCGCGAAATGTGTCGAAAGAGAACTATTACATAGATTGCTCTCTTGCGATTCCGTCTTGGAAGTTTCGCCACAATATTGCTTTCGATCCTGACTTCCTCGTAAGTTTTCGCTCTCGATTTGAGCATCGTAAGCTTGCGAAAACTTTGTTCCCTTTTTAAAATAATTCTCGCAACTAGAGAGAGAAAGGGCGGTTCGCATCATTCGATCTTTGTGAAAACGATTGCAATTTTATTCTGCGAGGGTGCAGAGAAAGAGATAAAGAAAGAGA
Source organism: Polyergus mexicanus (assembly GCF_030449975.1). Classification (NCBI taxonomy): domain Eukaryota; kingdom Metazoa; phylum Arthropoda; class Insecta; order Hymenoptera; family Formicidae; genus Polyergus; species Polyergus mexicanus. The sequence continues at coordinate 9,283,900 of NW_027223332.1, read as the reverse complement.
GAGAAAGTGCGCTATGATGAGAAAGAGAAAAAGAAAACTTATTGCAACCGCGATGGGGAATAAAGTAGCGAACGTTCTTCAGGTACGATGTTCGTCAAAGTTGCATGATACTTGGAGACTGCAGCGAATCGTTCCGTAGCCAGCTACGAGAATACGGAAAAAGAAAGTAGGAAGAAAGAAGGAGCACCTGGAAGAAGGAATCGTAGAAATCCGCATGGCACAGCTCTCAGACCATCCACCTGCTCGATTGAAATCTTTGACTAGCTGAAAGAAATACGAGCTTTCGATGATAAATCGTGATCAATGTGTAATTTTTTTGCTCTTTCTTAATATTTGCATGAATAATATTATTTATAAACAACTGCTTTTATTCTAAATAATTTAATATGATTATTACAAATTTGCCATAAACATATTTATTAGAAAAGAAAATAATTAAACCGAGAAAATAATGCTTAGAAAGATTAAACATAGCCGCTGATAATTAATTTTGAACACAATCCCGCGCTCTCTTCAAGTTGCCAATAAATTCGAATACGTGAATTATTATCTGATTTGTCATTGTAATAGGATCGTAGTTAGATATGTTACAGGCTTTTCGATTACAAAACGTTGAGAATCTCTGCTTCACACGACGATTATCGTAACCGGCAACGACAACGTAGCCTCATTTCGTTTCATTCGCGTGGGTGGGCGTTATAGTAACATATACCATATACACCCATACAAAGATATTTAAATAAGTCACACGTGAGTTCTCTTACGATTTTTATCAGTATCGTCTACCTGTCGGTAGTTTCCGCGTTCGTGGGCGTACGTGGTCGATGGCTACGCGTGCGGAGGTGTAAATAAATAAATCACGCTGAGCGCTATACGAGTTTCCGTACCATTGTTGCTTCATTGTACTTTCCGTCTGCGATGCTACTATCGTTACCATAGTAATTCTTTCGGTGTATTATTTAAGCCAAGTAATCCAGTATTTACGAGTAGTGTTTCGAAAAAGAGGATATATACATACTGCTGATGCTACTTTGCATGTATGTATAATATTAGACAGTTAAAAAATAATTATAAGAGAGAGTGAATTATATTTTTTAAATATTTTAAAGAAGAATGAAAAACGTGGAAAGAATGCGTGATAATATTTAAAATAAAATGCCGAGTTTTATATTTATACTGATATCTCCAAGTATCACGCTTGAAAAAGCGAGCTAGCTAAAAGACGTGAGAAGTACAATATAAGCGGTTTCAATCTCATTGAAAAAAAATAATTCATGAAGAGTCACATAGCATTTTTCCCAAGTTTATATTTCTTGTAACGAGGATTCAGCGTACGTGAGAAAAAGGAAAACGTAAATTTTGCCGCATCGCGGGCGCGTCGCGGTTCTTACGTTAATGCGATGTTTCGGAATTTTATTCGACGCACGAATCGCGAAAGGATTTTCAAGCACTTACATGTTCCGTTAGGAGCGCATGTCCCGACTCGAATTATTGTCAGCAGTTTGACAGTTGTTTATGTGCCGCTCCGCACGTGGATTGCTCTCTTAAAAGCGCGCTCTCTTCGCGGCTCAATGCACCGGAAGTGCAGCATTCTCGCTGTAATGCGAACGCGGTTATTATACACCTCTTGCCTGAATCTTTGCGGTGGTTGGGCTGCGAAATTCCGACTTTGAAAATTTCAAATTTTAAATTGCCTCAAGCGCATTCCTTTTCTTACTCTTTTTTTTTTTATATACAATATGATAGCGAGTTGGTTCTTTTTTACGAAATTTATTTACTAGTCGCTATACTTTTTACTATGCCACAGTATTTCGCGCTTTGTCGTTTATAGAAGGGAAGAATAAAATAATTATTAATATTTTTATTATATTTTTGAATATTTATATTTAGATCTCACTCTTTACGTATATTAAATATTTTTTAACTATAAACTTTGTTGAGATAACACATACATACACATAAAAAAAGTGAGAAATTAAAATCATATTATGATAAAGATGTGCTAAAACAAGGAAATATATAATAGAATCTGCACGTGTGTAATAAAATATTTGATTTTTTTTTTCAATTGCTTAAATGCATTTTTTTTCTCAAATACATTGCTAATATAGAAGATATACCCATAATCGAGATCGTCAATGGGGGATAAATTGTACGTAAATATAATACATATTAATTTTACGAATTGAAAGATTTTTTCAAGACAATTTTAAAATACTAGGGAATTAACATAACAGAAAGAAAGAATTCTGATGCTACGCAAATAAATGAAGATGGACTATGGCTAATTTTGATTTACACAAGCAAAATAACATTTACATAATGTAAAATGTTGTTTGACTTAAGTTATAAATTTATAGCCCGTGCATGTATGACTAATATTAGAAATGGACTTTCAAATAATGAATTTTATATACATGTTAAAGTTGTCCGTTAGTAGCGAGATATAGAGAAGGAGAAAATACGAAGAAAGAAGATAGAAACTTTCAGTGAACGTAGCCAGTTAATACATTTTCGAACAGCGTCACCCAAATTACGCTCCGCTGCACGCTTATCAGTGGCAAAATGATATATCGTCGGAGAAAGAGCTATACGAGAGTTTAATGACTCGCTAAGTTAAACTTAACTGCGTTTAATTGTAAAATGAATCACCATTAAACGCGCTCCCTAACGACGGGCGCGGATTACGCAGAAATAAGATTTATTTTATGTTATTTTATATTAGTATGTGTATATACCATATTTTTATTATGATTGTGAAGCGATTCAATTGAGTCTTATTCCATAGGGATATCAATCTTCATTTTTTTGCGCAAATTAAGCATTATGGAAGACCATCGTTCGTTGATATATTTATAAGTTTGTAGTTTTATCTCTTTAATCGTAAAATGACAGAATAAACTCTGAGCTTTTGTACTTGGAATAAATTGTATTTTAACGAAATTATATTTTTTCGAAAATTTATGTGGTATAGTCACGATGGGTTCCTCTATTCCACTAAACCTTTCGATTACTCATTGTAATTTCCAATGTAAAAATCCAGATGAGCGGCGATATCATTGATGCATTGCAATGCAGATGATTGCGATGCACATTCTCGATAATTATCCGCGAATGACACTTGTGTGAAAATATTTCTTCCATTCTTATTTGGTATTCATCGGCCGAACCGAAAGCACGCGGAATGTATTGTAGATACGATGGGCAAAATACTGTTTCGTCACAGATTCAACAGCTTTGCTGTTTCCAGAAATATGGCAGCGATATAGATCCGTAGTGCAGCGAAATATATAGTTTGTCATTTGTTACTTCCTCTTTCTCAAAATAGGCTACTCTTCCGCACGCGATCAGCTTCGTATATCTCATACACGCATATATAATGTATGCTTGTGTGTATGTATTGTATTTCTTTCTCTCAGCATCTGTCGCGCGCTGCCGTACACTGCGCATTATTGCATCGTTGTAACACATTCCATGTGTCTGTATTATTATTATCTCATATGCATAAACGTATAATCATCCTTCTCTCGCGGCTTATCGCGGAGATTTCGCGAGCTGGGCGTTCGTGAATTCTGAAATACGATTAATTATGATTTAAAACGCGAAACCAATCACGCGAAATAATTCGCGAACACAAATTTTTCGAGAGTTATATCTTTCAGTTTCTGTTTTTATTTTTATTTTTATTTTTTTTTTTTTCATTCGCGAATTAGTGGCAAATATTTTCCTATGCATCGTATGAATAATAAATCGTATCCCCTATCGTCCCGAAAATATGAAGCTCTCCGTTCCCGATGGAAATATTTTCGCGCACGCATTGATTTATTATTTCTCTCGAAGTCTTCCGCGGAAGTCCGTTTTACTTCACTTAGAAGATATTTGCTCTTCTATTTTAATATTATTTTCTCTTTTCGGCGATATATTTATTGCCAATAATTTTATCATTCGCTTTCCCGTATACTTTCCGATTCTCGATTCGATGTCAAATATGTATCATCCGTCATCGAAAATTTATTGCTTTCATGCATATCCTCTTTCGGATCGTTAAAATGTTAAGATTACCTCGATTGCGACGTCCGTATGTTTCAAATCGATCGGCAATCGATGCCGATCGTCATCGAGTAGATCTTCATCGAGATCGGAGGATCGAACATTTCAGATGCACTCTTGTATAATATCAAATATGGTTATTTTATATTATTTTAAAACGGCATTCATGCTAATGATTCCTATTATCGCGTGTTTACATTAATGAAACATGATAGAGTTGCGATTATATATATATATATAATTCAAAATAACTACTTCCATGATATTTGCGTATAACGTAATTATAATAATATCCAAAATAATTACGCTAATTTTATATTGTCGACGATGGATATTTTGTATGGAAATATGCGTAATTAATCCGCGTATCTCAACGCTGGTTTTTGTGTATGTATGTTTTTGTCTGTGTGTATATTAAATTGTATAATTCCCAAATTAAACTTACACATGTTATATTATTATTCAAACTAGGTTTCAATGTATGTTGCATCGCGCTTGAAATATTGATTTTAACAAGCGTCGTACGGTATGATGAAGAAATACTCGCTCTTGAACTTGATACCCCAACCCTCAGAGCAATCTGTATAGCAATAATTATAACTACGTCTGCATAGTCGAGCAGTGCCACTTCAGAAGCGGTGAGCAAAACTAGCGATAAGAGGTGAGATACAGGAGGAAGTAGTAGTAGAAGAAGAAGAAGAAGAAGAAGAAGATGAGGAGAAAAATATGGAGGGGAAAAGAATTATGCATTTTCCATATATCGTCTACTGTCAATATGCTCTGTATGTGAGATTCAATCTGTTACCAGCAGCAGAATCAATCAATGTGCGCCATGCACGTAATATACTACGTACTGCATCAATCGCACGAGAGTCGGTTGCTTGAACGCGTGTTAAAAAAACGAGAAAGACAAAGGGAAAGAGTGAAGGGGAAGATGGAGAGAGTATAAAAAGAACGAACACTAAGTTTTGCATGATTTGAGACAAAGTTTACGTTTCTACGTGATCGTGAAATATGCGTCAACCAACGTTTATGGAGAAACTTTTAATAAGCCTTGCTAGAGAGAGGAAAAGAGAGACAGAGGCGGAGGTAAAGGCAGAGAGAAAGAGAGAGAGAGAGAAAGAGAGAGAGAGAGAAAGAGAAAAGAAAAAGGGGGAGAGACAGAGAGATACTGATACAGAGGTAAAGAAGCAACTACCAAGTCCGACATAGCGTAAGAGGAGTAAACGCTGATAATCGTTCTACGATACGTCGAGCTGCGCCTATCGCGACGTTCCAAAGAGCTAAACAGATCGACAGCAGAGAGCAGAAATCCACGATAGGTGAGCGACACGAGATCGCGGGGAGAGTTGCGAAGTTAGAATTGCGAGGGTGATCAGTGGCGTAGCGGTTATAAATAACTAGGACAGCTCAGAGAGAGACTTTTAATACACTTTAACTTATTGTACGGCTACGCAAGTTGAAGTTTCGCGACTGCAGAGCGACAGGAGGCAGCCCACAGAAATGGGAAGAGAAACGTGGTGGTGATGACGTTTCAGACGGCGGGGAAGAAAATTTTTGACCCTTGAGTGGCATTGTCGGGTTAGGACTGACGTTTAGCGCGAGTAACTTTTTTTTTCTTTTTACGAGCGCGTGCCAAATTATCTCGACGAAGCTATCTTCTCGCGCAGATTCTAGAATATATTCTTTTTCATCCACCTAATCTAAGAACAGATTCCCCGCTTCTATGGCGTTTCGCGCAACGTTCTAATTTGTTCGAAGCGCGTTTACGAGCATTTAATCTATTTCGTCTCTGAGATCGTTTTACTCCTAGTCGCTGCAACGTTTGGCTTATCTCTGAGATAAGAACAGGATACCACTCAAGAGCAAATATGGGAAAGAGAAAAATAGAGGAGAGCGATGGAGAAAGATAGAGGAAAAATAAAGAGAGAAAGAGAGACAGAGATAGACGGACAGAACTGAGAAAGATGGAAAGACGGAAAGAGACGGTGCTGGAAAGTAAGAGATCATTTCCTTGATTCAGAACCTTCGGTGCAGTTTACATTGTCATGTGAAATACGTACTTTAATCACTACCAATGCAATATACTAAACTGCGCTAGCGCCTGTCCCGGTCGGAAGGACAAAGACTCTGTGTAAGAGAGAGTTCGTAGATTGAGATCGAGCGTGATAGCACACATAATCGTCATACACATTCACGCACACGCAAGCTTCTTCCTCGTGTTCGCCGGTGTAGGGTCACGTAGAAGCCAGTAGAAGCGAGCTACCGCCGAAGCAAAGCTTTTAAATCGCGTGAACATTGACGACCCCCCCCCCCCCCGCCCACACACACACACACACACACACATCCCTCCTCCCAATGTGTAATAAATCACGAACCGCGAGAGATATAAATGATCTCACGCTTGTCGAAAACAAAATTTCAACGCATTCGATGAGCGTGTATATCAACGATGGACAGTGTGTAATTAATTATCGTATATTATTACGTTGCATTCACATGCCACTCTCACAAAGATATGAAATCGTAAATTTGAAAAATACATCATGTACACTGACACTTGTTGAATTATTTGTATCTCAATGTTCGATGTACAATACCTAAGTGAGCTCGTTCAATTCAGCAGCTCGTCTTATCATTTATCGTTCGTCAATGTACACGCGATTTCAAAGGGCGACAGGTTTAAGGGATCTCTTTCGCCGCACGCGCGAAGAAGCGTGCGCAATCGCTCATAGGGAATTGGCGGAGCGACAAAGCGTTTGCCCGCTGAATGGGAAAGTTCGCGCCGTTCCATTGAAACGCGCATCTCGGCTCGCGCTTTAAAGCCCTTCGACGCGAGCGAACGACACACGCACGCCATCCAAAAGCCCGCACACGTGTAATCGAGAATATGTTATGCGCAGATGAATCCTGTCGCCTTGTCGCGTGATAATCGCGAAAAGGCGACGAGACGTCAAGTAGTTGGATTGATCTTACGATATACAATATCTAATTTTTTTTCTGTAGCGGCAAAAAAATTGATAAAAAGAAAGATTTATAATTATTGTTTTTTATTTATTTATTTATTTTTTTTTTAAGCTGGAAGAAATGATTCTTGAAAAAACATGACATTAAAAAAATACATTTCAAAGTAAGATTGTTTATAGCATTTTATATTAATAGAGAGAGAGAGAGAGAGAGAGAGAGAGAGAGAGAGAGAGAGAGAGAGAGAGAGAGAGAGAGAGAGAGAGAGAGAGAGAGAGAGAGAGAGAGAGAGAGAGAGTGGGATTTGGAATCAAACAGATGTTACGTTAATATTCAGTTAGCAAATTGATGCCGTCGCTTCCATTGTCAAATGTGAGCGAGCTTTTGGTAGATTAATTATTATAATGATTATTGTTGATTTGCGTGCGTTTCGTGCATGTCATTTCTACGTATGTCTCTATCCGAGCAAGTTCGTACGCACTGCGTCGCATAATTCGCATTTCATGCAGCGCGTAATTCATGTGACAGGAAATTGTCGTTATTTCGAAAAGGAGAAACCCGGGGAACTTTATCGATTTCCGTTAAACATCGCGATGCGTCGCTTCTAACGGGCGTTATGCGTGCGTTAGCGAGTAAATTTCGAGCTAATTTATCTTTACACGTATCGCAAAATGTACGAAATTAGCGACGTAAATTGAGAAACGCGTTAGAACACGCAATGCGTACAAGAATATGATTCTTGCGATATTTACGAAATGCCCATGGGAATCGTTTTTAAAATTCACAGTTTCAGTAGAATGCGCCATGTCGAGTCGCATACAGTTTTAAGCCCGTATTCATATTCCACATTTATCGTTTTATATAAGAACGCGCCTGATTTCCAGCTAGGACATAATCCTGTATATACGATCCTCATATTAAACGATAAAATTCGAAATGATACGGCCACATTTATCTTTCAATCATGTGGGATATGAATGCGGATATTTAAAAGAGCGATCTTCCTTTCGCGGATGCCTAGATTTCTTTCCTTCGATAATAATTTGTTAACAACAAGTGCGATCGAACGAGCTCATATCGGATGTCAAGTTTCATACAAATACGATGAATAAACGACGACGACGACGATGACGACGACGACAACGCGAAACACGTAAAATGTTTAACGCATATACGCATCCATTGTATCTCGCGATCGTAATTAGGAATGACATATCGCAATTTAATTGTCTGTCGTGAGATTTATTCGCCACAAAAGCCATGTGTGTCGCAAAACGAATTGTGTAACCGTATCGTGTAGTTGAATATTGTATATGTGCATGTATTCTCTGTTTTCTATTTCAAGTCGCCGATTCATTAACACAATATTCGTAATCGATGTTTTATCCTTGTTCTTATATCACTTACATTTACACTTTCGTATCTTGAAACTTTTGTCTCTACGATTTACCGCGGTTATTTGTGACAAACTTTCTACAATGTGTAAACCACACTGGAGAAAGAAACGCATTGCGATCGAGCCAAGTACCGTTCTTTCCATTGACCAAATTTATGGTTTTCCCGTTGGACAACTGTTAGTAGAATAACCTTTCCAGCTTTTTGTATCGTTGTGCGGTTCAACCAATGTTTTTGCGATTCTGTAAATCGCGTCGAAACCACTTTATATGTCCAAGATATAAAAACATTAATTTCAACGAGCGGCCGCTCTGGGTCTATCGACTAATAATTTCTTCTGACAGTCAACGGTGAATATAACACATAATAACAAAATATATGATATGCAATTATATTCTCGTTACATTTGCTGAATTATAGACGTAAATTTATGTCGCCGTAATGCTCGATGATGTATATCAATCATTCCATTTGCATTCAATCCGGCAAGTTCACGTATATGTATATATTTCGATTAGTTGGCTTTGCAGTAATCATTATCGTCATGGAAATTACCAGATACCATTAGCGTACACAATAAATGCGTTTGAGTAAAATAAGTGCATCGATTTAAAATTTGAAAAGGAGTATAAGTGCCGAAAAAGTGCGGATCTTGCAATAAAATACAAAAAAAAAAAAAAACACTGCATAACAACAGATGAGAATTATAATATATTTGACGTAGAATTTCTGGGCGACATAATTTTGTCAGGTACCGTTCGTCAAAATCAGCGCAAAAATTAGATCGAGGCTGAAAATTTGCAACGCGATTGGTCGGCCGAATATATATTACGTTCTTTCAAGACTCTATAAATAGCGAGCGTTCGTGATAAGGCTGTTAATTAATTTCAAATGATGCGACGCGAATCAGACCGTTCGTCCGTCCTAGATAACTACAACAAATGCCCGTGGCAAAAGCGATATTTAACGGTATAATAATTATAATATTGCACACGAATTGTGGATTTAATTATTTTACTTCCTAGCGTTGTGTCAATGACAGTGATCAACGATATTAAATGACGATATTAAATTATATTGCCTCATTGGATATTAGATATCATTCGATCAACCAATAGTCGCAACCAAGTTATATTTTATGTATATTCGTCATCATCACGGTTGTTGTCGTTGCGAATAAAAAGAATAAACACGATGGGAGCTTTCGGAACGCGTTGCTGGAAATCCAATCTGTCACTTGTTAATTCGATTCACTCGAGTATTCACGCGACTTATATATATATATATATATATGCATATTTTTTATCCCAGTAAACAATATTTTCTTTTCCCTCTCGTTGAATCACTCATGATTAAATTATGAATTATGAAAGCAATTGATATATATCAATATATGCAACATTTGTACATCCTGTAACAGCAAAGAAATCTCTTAATTTTTTTGATCGTTTTTTTTTGCGCAACTTCCTCTACTTCAGATAGGTAAATAATTTTTTATGAATAATTAAAAGTGAAATACTTTAATTAAATAACAAAACTTGATTATTTATTTTATCTGTCAAGCGAATTTTCCTTTCGTAGAATTTTAAAACAAATTATATATTTAAGAAACATTTAATGTTATATATAAAAGAAATTTGGAATATTATATATACGGTTCAGAAGCTTCTAGATATTTCGTTAAATATTGAAAGAAGACAGAATGATTGAACATAAAAATTAAAACTAAATAGAAATTGTTTTTGGTCTGATTGGAAAATAAGACTTAATATTGTATAAACGATTCGATAGATTTAAAAACACAAAAGTTCATTAAATTACAATTAACGCACATGCACATCTCGTTTTCCTATTATATAACGAATTCATACTGTTTTATATTCGATTATTGTTTATATGTGTTGTCGATGAATGTGCCTGTTTTTGCGAAATTGGATTTCGACAGTGAAGCGCGACGGAAATACGAATGTTTCGCAATGAGCCGATAATGAAATGGCCATATTTTGCGCTCTCAATATGATTAAATTAAACATCGTATATGTATATATATATTTTTTTTTTGCAGAATTACGTCGAGAATTTGATACGTATGTTCGCGGGACAAATACAATTGCGAAATAACTGTAAATTAGCCGATTGTGTAGCAATACATATTTCAAATGGAAGAGTAGGTCGAAGATGAAACGTCGAGCAAAATTCACGTTGAATGTTAGGAGAAAATTTTTTCGCTCGCGCATGTCGGCCAAAGGCGGCTTATACTCGCTCGTGTCTTTGAATTTACATGAGCCTTTAAATTTCCACGTGGCTGCTCCGTTTCCGTGCGGTGTGCATTCGATATAAGTATCCTTAGAAATGAAGAGGCCGTAAATGCGCGCATTTCTGCCTCAATTTTGTGAATTTTGAAGCGGCCACAAGCTGTTTTGGGGAGATTAAATTCCACGCGAAAGAAAATTCCAGTCATTTTCCATGGATTTTTTAAGATGAGAAAAGTTTCACTCTTACAAATATACGTAAGAATAAAATATTTTGCTACACTATTGATTGTTCTACTTTTCCTCTACTTAATATTTTTTTTTCCAATAAAAGTAATCGGAAGGATTTTAAAAAATCAGCTTCGTTACGAAGCTCCTTTCCACGATTTCCGATTGGTATTAAGTGTATTCTCTATCGGCTGGAAATACGCGAAATACGACGGTATCTCACTGTTTGATAATGTAAGTTTCACGAATAGAGGAGAATTCTTTTCAAGGGAACACGACGCGTCGGATGAAATTCGTTTGGCAGCGGCGCAAGTTAAAGCTGATTATACTTTGGAGAACACGCCTTCGAAGTTAACTGCGCGAGATTGGCCGGCCAGCTTTGTTTTTCATTCATGAGCCAGTTAACTTTGCCGGGAAATATGCGGCGCTTAAAGGAACTTGGAACTCGGCTCGCGAAATCGCGGGCGCGGAAATCTGGACTGGATACAAGCGCGATAATGGACGCTCAAATGGCGGTGTGAAGTCGCGTTGCAATTACGAGACGGGCAGAGGTTTACGAGTTATGTACTTATAACATCGTAATTCACCACCTGCTGGATTATGACCCAGTAAAGTTTTAACGCTCGGGAATATATATTCAGCATCGAATACATAGGCGGCACTCTCTTTCTCTATCTGTTTTCCACGCGCCGCGCGAGCCAATTATACCAATTACCGAACTTCTTATCGGAAGGATTTGATTTCTGCTGTAAAGATTCATGACCTAATAGCGTCATAGCAGACTGTACACTCGATAATTTGTCATCGTAAAATATACGTTTTATTGTGTAAAGTTAGTCATTAACGTGACGTTTTCGCAAAGATTTCAAAGAAAGGTCAACTAAAATATGAAATTTGAATAAACTTCTCGATTTTCTAAGTTTAATTAAATTGAAGAATTAAGATAATCAAAGAATTCTCTATTATGGAAATCTTAATTATTATTTCTATAAAAATATACATGTTACTTTAATATATATACTATAGAGAGAAATATTTCCTAATAATTATTTAAAAAAAAATTTTTTTTACAATGAAAGAAATAGTTATAATTTATATCATAAAAAATGTGGAGTCACGATCAATAGAGATGGCAAGATAATAGAAATAACGTTACGCCACAGTACTGTAATATTTTGAATCATGCAATGTTACTCTTGCTAGTGCTGTCTCCGTCTTATCTTTTATAGCGCGATCTAAGTTTGTATCTATACGAAACGCCCTGATTGCGAAATAAAGCCGCACTTAAAGTAGTTTAATCCTTCCGTAATTGTTTCTCCCGTTACCAGAGCGTAATTATCAGATTTCTTGATCGTCGCACATATTCCCTCCGCTTCTACCCGATATCTCGGTAAATGGTACGTGATCCTTGGGTCGCACGTGGAAATCGTCGTTTTTGGCCAGTGGAAAGGGTAATATCGATCGCGCTCTCTACTGTAATTGTTTTAAATTATTAAAACGATTCTTAACGATTTTATTTTAACATTTAATTTTTAACAAAATACCTAATATAATGTTGCTTCTAGAATAGACATTCTATACGAATCAAGAACCATTATTTTATTGCTACAAGTTATGGTTAAAGAAAGTTTAATCGAATAAATAACATTGAAACTTGGAATATGTAAAAAAAAAAAAAAAAAAAAAAATTAAGAATAGCGCTATGTATGTAATTGCTCGTGTTCTGCGATTGTATCGATGAACAATGTCGATGCCTTCAATCATGACTAGGCTGTGCAAATGAAAATGGAAATGGTAAGATAGAAAACGAGAATCGAGTAATTTATGACAGAAACTATTTTCCATCATTTATACTTATAATTTCATGAATGCAACTTGGGGAAAAAAATCACGTCAATTGCAATGCGAAGAAATTTAATAATTTTAATTTAGATAAGTTCTGGGATTCGCGAACAAAGTGTTTGTTTGAAGAAAATTGCGAATGTTTACGATGCAGTTGCCGCGTTTGTTTTATCTTGATGACGTCATGTGCAAACATTGCACTCGCATGAAAGACGTGTTAAGCAGTGATTACATTGTTCAGCAGACATTGCCTGTAACAATCTCCATTCGCGTCTTGCGTACTCAAGTGCACTTACATACATTCACACGTTCACGCCGCGCCGTTTACTGGCATTTCCTTTGCATCCCTAGATAGACGCGAGAAGTGTCGTATCGCAAAATTCATTATCATGTATAAATTGCATATAGTATCTTTCAGTTCTCATCAAACACGCCATGATAATCTTTTATTATAATCAATGCGTAATAACGGAAGATATATGTGATATTCAATAATAAACGCGCCTCTCGCGCGTGCATGAAGTATAAAATACATTATTGTTTAGTATAAAATATATTATTTTCAAGAGAAAAACGCACGATAACACATTTAATTCTAATATTTTTAGCAAAAGCGCGTGAAATATTGAATCATGTTAACGCTAATTGCTGATTGCAATTTATAATAATTATCAACTGAATACAAAATTGTCGTTATTATTACGATGGAGATATTTCATTAATATGTAATATTTTCACTCGATTTATCATTATGTTTGTTGAGAACAATGCAGGGCATTAATAACATATTCATCATCGTGAACGATAAGATTTGATTGTCATAAATTTAAGTTGTTCGTCCAATCGCACGAGATATAAAAATAATTTTTACATAAATTATTTTTTCGCTTCGATATTGATAGTCGACTTGGATATTACTACGGTATAAACGCGATAGGAGAGATGAAGGAAAGAATCTAGGCGAGCCTGCCACAAATGAGAAAGGATGCGGCATGTGGGGAGTTTTCCACTTCGAATTTATCGCTCGAGGCTTGGCCAGGATTGCACGCGAACGAGATACCTTCTTTGTTTCATATTCTTATACGTCGAGTCTTCCACAAGTGTTACGGCTCTTTAAAATCTACCATGCGGTCATCGCTAATAAACGGAATATATTGCGTATTACGCGCTCGTCCGGATACTGATAGAATAAGTAGTGTGCATTACACACTAAACAGACGCGCGCTCGTAAACACGGCAAAGGCGAGAGACTTTGTTTGGCCTTAACATCTGAATCGATTATGTAATCGCTGATATTTTTGCGCACGAGTTGAAATAAAAGCCGCCGGAAAGATGAGCCTTCTTCGTTTTTTCGATAAATATAGGGTCAAAAAGATCCTTTGCTTCGCGAGATAAAATTTAATTAACAAAGTTAGATAGAATATCGATTGCCATCCTGTTGAAACGGAAATTATATACAATAATAATACATCTATACTAATTTAATGTTATATTTTAATTTCCGTCTATGATAAAAATGAGGTATCTCAACTCGGATTGCAATATTAGAAAACTTTTAATGAATATAATAAACACAATTAAAAAAGTCTTTTATTGATTTTGATATCATTGTGAGATGTAAGTATACGAGATATTACGATAAAGTTTCGCAAAAGAATTTTATACAGACAAGAGATAAAATATTAAAAAAAGATCGTTCGCGTTGCGAGCTCTCAATCAATTCGTCCGCGTGTTAAGGAAAAGAAAACTCCCCACAGCATCGAGTTTAGCCTCATCGGGGTAGGTAGGTGGATCGGTACCTATAAGTGGCACCGCCTCGGAGGTTCGCGTCAACACGTGGGCCACCAGCAGGGAAAACACCGTCTGTGACAACAGGATGGTCACACCTGCAACATCATACACACACACACCCGCCTGGTTTCGTATCCTGTATATCGGCTTAGACGACGTGCATACGTGCATTAAATTGATCGATTGTATTTCTCTTTTACTATCTCCGAAAATCGTTTCGTCGAAAAAGAAGGGAGAACTTCTCCTCTACGAGAGGAGATACCGGAACGGAGAAAAGTAGAGGAAAGCGTGGGAGATTCCGCAAAGCGAAGAGTTCAATTGATCGTTTTCGCGAAACTTGCGACTGCAACTGCGACCATTACCATCGGCCGCGATGCAAGCTTTTTCTCGTAATTTCGTTTTTTTCCTCTTCTCTCTCCCTCTTTTCGTCGCGCCCGGTTTTATGGATGAACTTTAGAGAAGCCGCGCAAATTTCCTCGGCGCCGTCAAACTGGCGCATCACGAGAAAGCCGGCAGAATATGTGGGTGGCTTTCGCAGAATCGTCTACGAAGAGATGAGAATCGTGGTGAGAGAAGATGAACAACCTTGATGATTTTCGCGGAAATTTCGGCAGTTCTCCACAAATTGATGCTGCTGTTTTTCCAGCTAACCCGACGCCGGAGCGAGTATAAATTCTGACGTTTATAATAGATCACACTCTAATCTTCATATGGAAATGATCGCAGTGTGTGTGTACGCGATTGGAAAATATTAATCCACCAACGAAATATTTATGTAAAGCAGAACAAACTCGTCGTTTATATTCATGCTTTGCGGATAAATAAATAATCCCTCTCAATGCCGGATAAATAAATTCTCGAATCGGAAACGAATTATTCTTACGAATCGAATTTGTTACGATCTGATACCATTAATTGCTATCAGGTTCGATCGCCAGCAAGAAATAAATCTCCTAGTGCACATGTGCACGTCGTCAGCGCGACAAAAATCCAGATAAATTACATTTGACGACAAAACAATTCTCGTTCTCAAACTTTTTGTCTCAGTTTTTCATCTGGACGATCGATTTTCTTCTGAAAAGAGGAAAGGATCATCGGTAGTATATCGGCACAATCGCTTATTTAATTCTAGTTAGATTGAACTTCATGAGGGTTGATATTCCCAGAATCGAAAAGATCGTATGTGATCCAGTCGAGATGACTGATAAATCGGCGTGGATTTCGAAAGCCAATCGAGTAGAATCGCAACATGTATCCGATTATCGGACACGAAAAAAAAAAAAAAAAAAAAAAAAACTCTACTCGCTACTACTATATTTCCGATAAAACCGATGAGAAAAGCCGTGCTGATGCTTGAACAGACGAAATCATTTCATTTGACAATTCGAGCGATCGATTTCCGTTCAAAGAATTCATTTCGCGAATCGATTTTAATTTCTCCTCACTCGAATCGGTTTTTATTCATCTTCGGATATGAGGATTTAGCGGTTCTTGCTGAATATAGGAATTTTAGAGAAATGTATTATGCGCTTGTTCGTTGGATTGAAAATTCACGATAAATCTATTCGACGCGCGCGCTCGTCATTCCGCGCCGATTCATCGTCGCATTTCGCGCGAACCGGGAAATTTGCGCGTGAACTTCAAAGTTGCGTGGAAGCGTGTGATAGGAGTCTCGCTGGCACCAAGATTGGATCCGTACGTGCGTCGACTTCGCGACGAAATTATGGACACAAATCTGCGGAAAGAGAGGCCGCGTCACGATCTTGTTTAAGAAGGAATCATCTATCCGATCGTGTCGTTCATTTTTGTTTTTAGAATTCCGATATTATATATCATCCTGTCAACGACAAGTACACTATTTTTATCACGAATACTTAACATTCTTATGGCATATATATATATATATATATATATATATATATAATATATATATATTATTTTAATATTATTAACATTATTATTATTAATTCTTTTATAATTTTTATTACGTTACACGATTTCATTAAACATTGAATGACGAATTTAAGAATTGCTTCCGCAATAGACAAATAAATTATTATCCTTCTTTTTTTTCTACTTCGAAATCGAGTCCTAGCCCCTTAATCTCACCGGGACTATTTCTTCCGTCCGATCGAAACGAGATTTCCCTGGCTTGTAACGATAACGCTTTTCTACGATACTCCTGCCGGAACCTCGTCGCCTAATTCACTCTCAATTTCGCGTCGTCCTTTATCCTTTGCCGAGCGAATTTTCCTGGTAACGTCCTCTGGGAATCGCGCGCCCTTTGCGCCCTTATAACACGAGGGGACACGTAATTCACGCGGTTTTAGCAAGAGCTTGGCCGCCTTTCTCTTGCCGAAGACGAGGTATATCCTCAATGAATATTTCGATACGATCGCCTCGGTACGTAAGTTACTACGCTCGCTCTCCATAAAAACTATTCTATAACGGTCCTTTATAGCGAGATGTTCGCAAACGCGGACGTGTTATCAATTGCATAATATTTATCAAGTTTTATCAACTTCCGAAATTTTCAATTATATATGATAAATGCGCGATAATTGTCAATGATTATTATAGATATTTGTTTGAAGCATATAGATCCACAAAAGGCCTACAAAGTAAATAAGTAAGAGTTAATAGACTATGCGAACGAAAACGTCAACGATTGCGATATCTCGCCTCGCACGATCTGAATCTTATCTCTTGTTCCGTTAAATCGTTATCATGCAAACGCGTCGTTTTGAAACCAGAGGATAAAGGGAGGAAAATAAACGGTAGGAGGAAAAGGACAGAATGAAGATAGAGTGATGAGAAGAAAAAGTTGGAAAAGTTAGAAAACAGAAAGATCGATTGCAAAGCTAGATCGCGAGAGAATTCAGCGGGAGACGGAAAGAGAAAGAGATGAAGCGGAAGGCAGCGTCGAGAGATTAGCGGAAGGGACAGGTGATGAGGAAAAAAAAATGGATTAGGGGATGGGACGGAAGCTCAAGCCGATTTCATTTACCTGGGATAATGTCGGTAGGTCATATTGTGGGATATATAAACATCGTCACCGGCTGACAGGGAGGCGAAGGCAAATACGATCTATAGAACATAAATTAATGCGTATAATTGCGCACGTTCGCCTGTCGCAATTATCATCGCGATTTCGTTGTAAACTTTCGCAAAAAATACTGCAAAAGCTTGAGTGACGGTCCCTCACGCCCACAAACATCTCGACACTGATAAAACGATAATACGAGCGCGCAAAGTTAGCCTTTTCGCTTTCACCTGCTTTCTGCCCGATTCAATCAAAGTCGCATTCTTCTTACGCGAGCGAGATTGCGCGATTAATAAATAAAGGAAATATTTTATCTTCAATCCTTGACGATCTATCTTTTTTCGTATAATGGTCAAGAAAAAGAATCGAGACGTCCCTCCTTTGTAATCTAGGATAAATTTTGGTCTCACGCGTACGATGCGGGCGGCTTTGAGAAGAAAGGGCCTTTGGTTATCACAAGTCACATAAAAAATGCAACGCGATGTTCGTTAGATTTTTGCTGGGTCATTTTTGAAATGAGAAGAGAGAATGCTAACTCTGAAGGATATTAAAAAAAAAAAAGTAATCTCTCTGAGGGGAAACGAGTGAAAATTAGCGATGCAATCCCGGCACCGTTGTAACCGCCTTGCATTCTTTTACCGCTCGAAGCTCAACAAGACTTGCACGTGGCGACCACATAACGCACATAACGCGTGAGTATGGCACGCATGGTTCGCGCACGCGAAACGCATCGCGCGCAGCAACGTATCTCATCCGATATCGCATCCGTAATCCGTGCACACAAGACTATATATATTAATTGTTATCAAATAATTTTACTGTATATAATATAATATATATACCGCTCGTACGAAACATATCAACACCAACCAACAGAC
Source organism: Polyergus mexicanus (assembly GCF_030449975.1). Classification (NCBI taxonomy): domain Eukaryota; kingdom Metazoa; phylum Arthropoda; class Insecta; order Hymenoptera; family Formicidae; genus Polyergus; species Polyergus mexicanus. The sequence continues at coordinate 9,265,457 of NW_027223332.1, read as the reverse complement.
ATTACACGTGTATACTTAACGTAGATATGTGGAAAGCATATAGTGTGTTACAGGCAATGTCCGAGTATACAGGCACTTTTAGAAAACCCAACGAACCAGCAGCTTGCAAGGTGGAAATGAAGAAATCAAGACAGAAAGAGAGAGAAAGAGAGAGAGAGAGAGACTCAGAATTGAGAGAAAGAGAATAAGACATAGATAGATATAGACAGAAATATAAATCGATTCTCTGATAATTATGCAGCGGCAAACGGTGACGAAAAATAAAGAAACGATAAAAAAGAAAAGAAGCTCGCCAGAGAGAAATAAATTGATTAAGATTGCATCGGTACATCATCGCAAGAAATACAGACGTTCTCCAGTGTGATCTGAGGATGGTATGATAGCAGATAGTGAGAAAATGACGAAAAAAATGGAAAAATAAAACACCCATACACGGTATCGAGTGTGTTTCATTAATATCGATAATATCGACATGCAAGTGAGAGAGTAGGTCGCGAATTGTATCGCAATACGTTAAAGAGAAATGAGAAAGTGAACGAGAAAGGATTCGAATGCGGGATGAATGCGTTTGTTCGTGTTGCGTGTACGCGCGTATTGTATTTGTATGCGAGATGTGTGTAAAATATTTGTGTGAAAGTGTGTATATTTTGTATGACTATCTTTGTACGTGTCGGTCGCGAGCACGAAATCGTTTACGAATTCGTTATGCGTCATCGCGATAGACACGGAGTGCCGCTCGTATCGAGGTATTCCCGGATATTTGACGAAACGGAAATCGAATTGTCCGAAAAGACGCGCGTTCGTCGATTCACATCGCCTGCGCTCATAGGAAATATCAAGTTGACGGCACCGTTGCCGATCTAACTAGAACAACGGCTCGTCTTTCGCGATTATCATAGGCCACGGCAAATGGGGGGCAAGTGCGACGAAGTGTCCCGTCAAATTCAATCTCTTTTAGAGTCACGAGATTATCCTATCCAACTGTTCTAAAAGTGTCGAATGTCTCTCTCTCTCTCTCTCTCTCTCTCCTTCCCTCTCTTTCGGAGAGAAGACGATGTTTAATTCCTCTCAATCTCCTCCTGCCTTTTACGACATTTTCTCTCTTTGATTCTCGCGGAATTCTTGTGCGTAAAAATGCGCGACGTTTCGAGCTTAAATACAAGGCGATTCTTCGACATTGTAATGCGTCCTTGACGTTTATTGTACGATACATCGTTTATAGTCAGTACGTCATACTATACGTATGATTGAGAAAAATGCAAGAGAATACACAAGAGAGAGAAAAATATGACAAAAGTTGCTCGGTAAAAATATATCTCGCTCTAATTTTTTGTATCACACTGCAGTCGTGAAAAATTCAAATAATTCTTTTCCTCTGTTCTCCATCGTTAAAACGTAACGATCGGAAAATTCGCGACATTTCTCTATTGTCTTTTAAAATTTCCTCCATTTTCTCCGCGTGCTTGTAAACTTTTGAAAGTTGTTAACTTTTACAACTGAGAATATACATTAAAATAATCATCCTGCCGACGACGTAGTCGCAAGCTGAGAAGCTGACGATGATAGTACTTACCTCAAAGCAAAATTCGCTCTCTTCTCTTAAGAAATTAATGACACTGCGTGATCTCTTTTATCCGATTTACATACAGAACTCATAGAGTTATAAAAGTTGAGCTCACATACGGATCGACGAAAATCGTTATTTTTAATTGCATATCCGGCGCAATAAAAAAAAAAAAATACTTTGATTCCGCGATGCATTTCCCATTTATTTCCGGTAACGTGCAGGGCATTTTTCGAATAATTGGATAGATTTCTAGTCACTTCGCAGCCGACCGTGATCCTAATTATCCGTGATGTTTTAAATCCGTAGGTTAACGAGAAAAGCGTATATGTTTCGGGCACGAGATCGTTGAGTCAAAGAGAATTCAGTCGTATTTCAATTGTGTCGTATATACGCGATAAAAAGAACTATTGTATTGCGCGATCTCTTATTCGAAATATTACGGATGCGTTTAATGAAGAATTTGTTTACAATGTAGTTCTCTGTGTAGCTTCGAAAAAGAATCCAAAAAGATTTTTTTATTATAATACATGAAAAAATCCGAGATTTATGGAGTAATTTGTTCAAATCTGTAGACAGTGTAGATATATAGAGAATCACTTTAAGTATTTCTTGGATATTCATATTGTTCATATATATTAACGAATATTCAAATATATCTTCTAGAGACTCTAAATATTTAATCTATAGATATCTAATAAATCAATTTACGAAGCAAAATCACTATTCTTTTTATATCTCTCTTATGCTGATTTTTATATCTTGGCATCGCAGATTTCTAGACAATTTACTCTCTTAAATTGAGTCAGTGAAAATGTCACTGTGTTTAAAGCAGTTACACTTATTTTCAGTAAAAATATCCACACTTCGTTCTTTCGTCTTATGTCCTACTGATTAATGCAGCAAGATTTCATTTACAAAATCAGTAATAATCGTACATAATTGCAAGATGTAGCTTTTTTTATTTATTTTAGATTGCTATTCTTTAGAAACATTCATACCATACATATGTGGGATGAAACGTATTACTAGTATTCAAATTCAGAATTATACACATATTCTTTTTGTACTCTTAAGACGTGATAAATCCATGAAAAATGAACAAGATTCTTAATCAAACTCGCATATTTTTCTAATAAAATATATTACTATAAATTTATTTTATAACATTATAATATAAGATACATTTTAAAATATCTTTGATTGGAAGAGTCATTGCCATTAACTGATCTAAGAGATTTCACTGATTCGGAATAATATACTTGTAACTCATTGTCAGACCATCAGTTCAATACTTTTCATTGATAATACACTGATTCGATTTAAGAGAGAATACTAAGAGAAATGCGAAAGAGAATTAAAATGTGTGTATTCTAATAATTTTGCCGTATTTATAGCGTGCCTGAAATATACGATACGACTGACTATTATTATACAGAGTGTCCCCAATTTAAATGGCAAAACTTCAGGAGCGTGTAGGGAACCGAAAAGCTAAGACAGAAAATCCTTTAGAGGTTTGCTCGTTTTTGCTCCAATTTGGAGAAAATCACAAAAAAAGAAACAAAACAAATTTTCGTTCTTTTACTTATTTATTTACATTTTATTTATGTTATCATCTATTTAATGCAGATATTGTTCAAAATGTTGCCCTCTTGCAGCAATGTAAGCATTACATCTAGCACTGAACTCATTAATTGCAGTTAGACATTGTTTTAGTGATATTTGGTGCACTGCATCTATGATTCGGTCTCTTAATTGCTCTCTTGAATTGATTGGCACCGTAAAGGATAACGTCATGTAAGGAACCTTGAAGCAGAAAGTTTATTCGATGCCAATCAACTCAAGAGAGTAACTGACAATGAGAGATCGAATTGTTGTGATTTTCTCTAAGATGGAGCAAAAACGAGCAAACCTCTAAAGGACTTCTCGTCTTAGTTTTTCGGTCCCCTACACGCTCTTGAAGTTTCGCCACCCTGTATATTAGTATTATCTGTCAACGTCGCGTATCTCATCAACACCGGGGTTTCTCGTTTCGAGAGGATCTCGCGGCGGAAGTGCATAAAATAAACGACAATGCATTCAAACCGACGAAACGTCGAAATTCTGGTCGAGGAAATTACAGCGCGCGTCTGCACTTGCCCTCGCATAACGAATAGCCATTGTTACACCGGCGATTCGCGTCGGACGGATCGTTCAGCTTTAACCGCATGCACGAAGGAAGGGATGCGAGCTTCCGGTTAATCGGCACGGTTCGTTACCGTCTCGTCGACCGCCACGTGCAGAGATCGCGGTACATTGCGGTTGGTTAAATTCTCTCGCGAGTAAGATATCTTCCTGTCGTGTAGTGATTCGTGGCGACAAAATCAATCCGGGTCGATTCGTCGCGCGATTGCATTTCGAAATCTTCGAGGAGTGTCGTCGTCGTCTCTTCTTAAATTGAAGAGCTCGTCGGTAGAAAACGAGCTACAAATATATATATATATATATATATATATATATATATATATATTACTTGAAATACTCTAGTGAAAAAACGCTGCTAGTCATTTGATTTGACACTAATCGTAATTGAACGAAATGCGTTGTTTTTTTTAAAACAATTTTTTTCTTTGCAAACTATTGCGATTATTGTTTTTATTATTGCATAAAAAATGCTTAATACTATTGATTTTAATCCGTAGCAACGTTTCTTCTTTCTCGGAACGTCGCGTTGGAGTATTTCCGCTTGCAACGTTTTTCCGGAAAACCTTCGACTATTCGTACGTTGTGCTAACTACCGTGAAAAAGAGAGGAGAATAGCGAGATATACTATCGAGGCATACAGGGAATGTGACATTTTTTAGCTACATAAAGGGGAGAGCTTTCATGTCGCAACTACCAAAACAACGAAAGCAGCTCCGAAAAAATTACGAGAGAGTCAAACGAGAAGCGTGAGAACCTTCGTACTCTGCCCGTGATACTCAGCCCGCATTCGAGATAATTGATTGCAACGGAAATGCGCATCGTGAGATATGAACTTCGTAGTATGACAGGTGGTAGTAACGTTAATTGATAATAGCAATACAAGGGCGAAAACAGAGTGACCGTACAATAGGGTAAATGAAAATAAGCCGTTCGCGTAAAGGACATACACAAGAGTTTTCTTTGAAAAGTAATTAAATTATCCATATCATAGCAGAATTCTGGGATTTCAATATATTTCGCAAGCATGGAGATACGCAATGCACAATCGATGCAAGATTCACGCATTTTTGTTAAAAAAAGAAAGAAATTACTGACAAGGTTTAGCAGTCGATATTTCATTGCCGACAATGATTACAACTTGCTCATCTCTCTCACAGCTTTCATATAATGGATTATCAAATGCTAAATATTTTCGCACTATTATTTATTAATTCGATATTGAGATGGTAGTTGAGGAAAAACTTAGATTAAACGTTTGAACGTGTAATTTTTTCTCCCGCGGAAAGTCTCGAGGAAAAATAAATAGGATGCACATACTTGCAAAAAATTCATTTTCGATTTGGAGCATCGTTATACCGGCTCTCCGGGCGGATAGACGAGCCAATTGTCCTTCTGGATGCCGGCAACTAAAAAATGTCACTCGTCGCTGGATGGCCGGGAACCATCGCGTCATCGTGCATCCGCTATTTATACGGACCGCCATTGTTCATGGCAAATAATGAGGGTGCTTTTTAACTCAATGTTACCGAGGCAGTGATGTACAACCGTTGCGTTTCTAGGAGTGCGCCTCGTTACACGACAATGACGCATTACAGCTGAAGTTCTCGCAGAACGGCGCGCGCGAGCATCGACCGTAAAACAACGTTTTCGCGTCTTCTCACTGATGCAAAAATTTTTAATACACCCGAGATCCGTCTCCTTGTCATCGAACACTGACAATATGAGATTAGGTCGTAGCGACTCGAGCTTGCAACTTTGCACCGCGGCAAAGAAAGATTTCGCGATCACATATGTATGTGACAGCTAGAAAATGCTTTATGTATAATCTTTCAAATACGCATGTAAAACTAAAATTTGATGAAATATTTTCATACAAAGAATTGTCCTGTATCGCGCGGTGCAAAGATATTTTTCTACTAAACGCAATCTAATCATTCGTTAAGCGAAAAAATCGACGGAATACTTGATCATTTTTGTAATCAAAATTCTAACGAGACTATTGATTCTAAAAAGCCGCGAATATCTTCCTGCCTTTTCACGATCGATTATGATATTTAATATGTCAATGAGTCTGATGCGTGCGTGCGTGTGTATACGTGTATAGTATCACTGTTATCGGCATTGTGCTGCTTAACATGTATTAATATATAGGTATGAAGCGAAAAGGGAAAAAAACGGACGAGTAAATAACGTATGTGTGACTATATAATGTGTATAGAGAGATATATAATATATATAATATGAATATATATATATATACATATACGCAAAATTCGAAGATATATCAAAAAATAATATGCGAAGCAGCAGCCGTGGAAACGTAGGAAAGGAAACCAAAGACGTTGCGGTAGATCAAACAAATGTCGTTCGTCAAAATTAATGGCCTGGCTTTGTCTTTGTTCTTCATTATTAGTATCCGCGAATCGCTGTGACGGTAAATTAATATCTCTATAAGATTCGGAATACAATCGACCTGTTTGTCATGCTGTAATCAGATCGAGTAGGCTTAGAATTCTCATTCTCTCGCTCGCGTACTTCTTGCGCCAAATCTTTGTTCACGAGGCAAGAGTGAAAAATGAAAGAAAAACAAAGCGCATATTCTATTCTTATTTAATGACATTTAATTGATATTTTGCGAATTTGCTTGCTATTGTCATTATTTCAATTAATCGTTAAAAATGTAATTTTCTTCATGCTTATGTGTGTCTTATATGTATAATTGTGCGTGAATGTTGCTTTTAAAGACATCAAACAAAATTCTTATTTGCTGCACGAATTTTTCAAAACACGCTTACTTAATATACCAATCTGTTAAACGAAATTCTCGCGTCAGTTGCAACGACTGTTACATTCCTTTTCATTTCCCCGAGCACTGAATGTAAAATAGTTGAAAATTTGTTCTCTTAACACAAAAACAGTTGATAATTTGTTCTTTTCTTAGACAAGAATATAACCGGAATTTATCAACAAAGAAATCACAATTTTTCCTCGGAAATCCGATTGTAATAACCGAAATTGGCTTTAAAAAGCACAGTAACAAATTTTTATATTATTTATAATATCTTCTATGTTCAATTATTTAATCGTTATTGAAAGAGCAGATATCTCTCTGGTATACTTCTCTTGAAAATATATTTCGATGAAAGATGAATAAACGCAATGAATAATATTATTATCGGTTTATATTATTTATCATATCACCTATCAAGATATACAGGGTATTCCCGGGTTAAATGGCCAAACTTGAAATATGAATTTAGGATATTAAAACAAGAAAAAATTTTCCTCTGAAAGTATGCTCGCAAACGCTTCGTTCAAAAGATATTGACTTCTGAAGTTATAAACTGTAGGAACGAATAATTTCGAAATAATTTAGATTTATTCTACTTATTGCTGTACAATAATCAAAATTTAATAATTAAATGTTTTGTTCAAAATGATGGCCTCCAGCTCGGAGACAAGCATTGTACATATCGATGACAGAATGAGTGACTGATTGACATTGTGCATCTGTCATTTCTTCGCACGCTTGCACTATCTTTCGTTTTAGTGATTGAAGATTATTATAATAGGCACTACAAACTTCTTTTTCTTCAAAACAAAAATAAAAAGAAACATTTCGAAATTATTCGTTCCTATAGTTCATAATTCCAGAAGTCAATAAGTCTCTTGAACGAAGCGTTTGCGAGCATACTTCCAGAGGAAAATTTTTTTCTTGTTTTAAAGTCCTAAATCCATATTTCAATTTTAGCCATTTAACCCGAGAACACCCTGTATATTTGTGATAATTTATCTCGATATGCCCTAAAAGGACACCGTAAAATGATTTTTTTTTTCTGTCACGAATGCGAAATTAATTTTTTTTATATCTCGATATCGCGATACGTTTTTATAATGCAATTGCAAAATTTTAAGGCTGCTGCGTTTGATCCCAGACTGCGTTATGTAAAAAAATCAAGCGGCGAAAAGAGGCATTCTCGAGTTCAACCGACGTCAAAATCGTTTTCATGTGATGAGTGAGAACGTAAGTGCAATGTATCGCTTACTCGAGGATTACGGAAATAGTCGACGAGGTTCAAGTTTCTCCCTCGTCCCGGATATGCGTTTCCGCGTTCCTCCCCTTCGCCCCTTCCACGGCCAACGTCTTCGCTCGCAGTGCCATAGCTAAAGCTTTTATGCAAATCGCGATTAGTTTTTTCATCGAGGTCGGAGAATGCTCGTCTTCGCGCTTGCAAACGCTCGTAGCTGGCGCGTAACGTTGTCTCGACAGTTTAATATAAAACTCCCTTATTTAAGTATGCCATTATCGCTGGCGTGTCGCAAACAAGACGAAGGTAATTGGCGAATTTTATTTCGAGGTGTAATATATACCGCCGAGTGTAATGCACCGTGAAAACTGCTGTGCTAGTTATGACACGGCGAGCCCGTGTAAAGGTGTCCTCCTATCCGTACGCGAAAGTATACAGAGCGCTCCGTAAGTGCCCCCCAGGCGGACGGGATGCTTCGTAAAGCTCAAAGCGGCTCTATTTCAGGCGGGATTTAATTTCGCGACGTGATTGCGCGAACGTAACGAGAACTTTGAGAACAGTGGATATTTACTAATCAGCAATCTAAACGAGATAAATATTTGTCCTTCATCTTATCTACAAATAACATCAAGCTAGAATTGTGAGAGAAATTTTAAGAAATAGCGAGAAAAGCGAATGAAATGTGATAATAGAACTTGAGATATAAATACATCATTTTTTATGGTAAATGTATCATTATTAACACGCTCAACGCATTTATATATTGCGTTAATGTCATTTACATCATAAGAAATATATTTTTTCGTTTACATTATTGCGTGATCTGAATTTTTTATTATAAGCCACATATTACGTACAATAGTTTACGAAATGATTATATAATGTTCGAGTACAATGGAACGGATGAAGATTTTTGGAGCATTCTGTATGCATTCGATATACCTGGACGTGAACGAAGGTGTAACGGGTGCATTGCCCACGCGAGACAAGAGACATTCTCAGAGACATTCTACATTTGTCTCTTTATGGTTTGCGACTGTTCGTATATACCGTCGAATGCGCACATGTTCGTGTCGTGTCGTCGGTAGTTTATTGGAAAATCAATTGCACATAAGATGAATTATTCGGCTCGCTCGGGGAGAGCCGCGCCGCACAGGGAGAGAAATCAGACAAGGGAGCTGTCGCGCCTTGCGCTCTCGAGACGTTATTGAAACTGGGGTGACCCGGTTGCGTGCACCTCGTAAAGATTGATGCGCCGTATCGCGGAAAAGTAACGGTATGTCTATCTATACGCGAACATTGCTTGCATTTATAATTTCCGGCAAGCGCGATAAAAAAGAAATGTCTCGTATACCAGATGAACGCTGTCTTTCAATTTGATATCACTAAATTTACAGAGCTATCTAAAAAGTGTTCCATTTTGTGAAAATTCTATTTAAAATAACTTCTATCTCCCGTATATATTTTTCGCAATAATCCTATTCTTTTTCAGATAACGATAAAAGCTTACACGATCAGTCGATGCAACAAAAGAGACAAATAAATCATTTCCGTTAACTTTCCGTTCACTCTCACCACGAGAAATCAGATTCGGATGTTTGATGGTAAAATTAAGTGTTAATTTATTGCTCCAATTTGCATGTTTGACGGCAAGATTAAGCGCTAATTTATTGCTCTAATTTCAAATTTATTGTTCCTATCAATTAGCAGGAAATTCATATTAAAAATAAAAGTGTAGACTTAACATTATGCTAAATGTTTCGATTTCGGAAAAATATTTATAGCGAAACATAAATCATTAAAATCTATTTGCAATATCTTTAAATCATTAATTAGCAATTTATTCTGATATTTTTTTATTTCTCTCTCTCTCTCTCTCTCTCTTTCTCAGCATCTTCATTAATTTTCTTACTAATTCGTACGGCCAGTAAAGTCGGGATAAGATCAAATTAACAATAAATTAGCGTTTAATTATCTTACACATTTAAATTTGATTTCTTGTAATTGGAGGTGCCAAAAAAAATATGTAAGTAAATCTCAATTATTCTGTAAAAAGTTAAACTTAAATTATTGAGAACTTTTAATCAGAAACGCAATCTTTCTATAATACTATATGAAATAATATGAATGCCGCGCTATTATCTCAGTTCATTCACTGATATTAAAATATTTCGGAAATTGGAAACTGCGGGGAGTGTTGTCGTTTGTCGATAAAGCAATCGCTCGCGGGCGTCAAGGATAATCACAAAACAGGTCGAGCGTACTCCGAGGAAAACAGATCGTGCCTTGTTTCTGCGTTTCGAGTAAGAGACGCGAAACGTAACATGCGGACTTCCGGTTGTCATTTGTGAAGAAGCGAAAAAAACCAGGCCAATTGAAGCCAGAGAGTTTTGAACGTGTTCAATATCAAAAGTTTAACAATTCTGTTTACAATTAACAGACATGTTTATAAATGCTTAGAATATTATATATTTTTCACATTTAAATATAAATTGTTTTAGGTAATAAATCTATCTGTAATAAAAGAAGATAAATGAAATTGAATAGATAAATTTCAATTTTATGTAATTGAAAATTTATTTGTCGATTTATTTCTATCAATTTTCGTTTTTACTTAATATACAATATGTTATAGTAAGTGTTGCACAATCTATGGCTAGGTACTTATAGATAGAAGAATTATTTCGATCTATCTGGAGCAGAGATCATTAAAAATATTAAATTTTTTATTTATCGTGTCGTGTAACAAGATATATATGAAAGTGGAGGATGAATTGAATTTTATATTGAACACTCATTCGTTGATTCATTTCTGCTTCGCATAGCTGCAGTAACTCTCTTCATCGCTAGGAAACGCAGTTCCTTTGATTTACAAGTTTTTATTTTCATCTTTCATCCGATTCACATTTTTTAATTCTGAATTACTAAATCAAATTAGATTGTTTATCAAAAAGCTTCAATCTGATATATCTAACATCGCTTTTATGTGTAGATTTCCAAATCCTATTTTCATCGACTCAAAGTTACACCACAATAAATCTAGATGCTTCTGCCATTATATTACATCCCTTCTAACTTAATTAAATATAATATATATAGTACGGTACAATATTAAACGAGAATTTTTTTTTTTGAAAAGTTTCATAAAGTATAAAATAAATACATAATTAAAGAATCAAATAAGCATGCGTATTCAATTAATATCGCAAGAAAATATCTCTCCGATACTCAACACGTTCGAAACTTTCCGGCATGGAGATGGAATCGTCTCGAAACATACGATGAGAGACAGAAAATCGCGTATATTGGAGTTATAAGGATGCGCGTTTTTCCGCTCGGAAAACTCGAAGCGTAGTAAAGAAATATAAAGCTATGCATTGTTTTACGCATTCACACATTCAGTCAATCTCATTCGTGCCATCTCGTTCGCGCAAGTTTCCCGCATTCTGTATATTTTCGCGAAGAGTTCTGCTCGGACTTTGAATGCAAAGCCGTTCATTTCGTTCGCGTGGCGATTTCACCAACTCCCGCGTCCTGTTGCTACAATGTGCTAATCCCCCGAGGTGAATCTCACGTTGCAACGTATCGACGTATATACGTATAGTTTACATCGCGCAAGAGTTGCTCGCAGTCGTTACATAATGGAAGAGGAAACTCGTTCGTTATTACAAATCGCTTTCATGGCGTTTTTTTCTTTTACATAGCCAATAGCAAAACTCGTTAGAAAATGAACATGACATAAATATACTCTTTATCATTCGCATCTTTGCATATAGCATTGAAAAAAAAAAAAAAAAAAAAAAAAAAAAAAAAAAAAAAAAAAATTAGCTTTTATAATCACATCTCATTAAATTCGATATTCTTCTTTCGCATTGGTAAGTCTCTAATTAAATCACACAAAGGTATTTCGTTAAATACAACGCGGTACGTTGCAAGAAAAGAAATTTTAGCGTTTGATATCACGTGTTAGATAACCTCGCAGCTGGTACTAATAGTTGAGATGTGTGTCTGCGATAGTAGAGAATAAATGACATCCAAAATGATGGAATGAGATGATGAAAACTCTATGGTGAGCGTTTATAAATGGAGATAGAACCATGCGCGCCGACGACGTGAGAGGTTGTCGCGGCGGAAGCATGGGAAAGACGCGACGCTTCCGGTAAGCTACGCGGTTCATCTTGCTAGATTAGACACGGTAAAACGGGCGTCGTCAGCGATGTCAGCGTGCGCACGTTGATGCATAGGAAAATGAGGAAATATGAATGCGAAAGCGAAGCGGAGAAGCAAAGTGAACATACGCCCGGCGTATTTCGAAGCCTCTTACTTTATTTTTCTTCCTTTCAGGTCTTTCCTCTTTGAGAACAAAGAGAAGACATAATTTCGCATTGCTGCGCGTAAAGGATGCGTTTAATTCACAAAGGCGAAATTTTTGCGTTGCCATCGTTAGGCGGAAATAGATTGTTAATGTCATGCGTGTTAATTGAACTTTGTGCGCGATGATTTTATTTATGGATGAAAGACAATTTTGCAAAGAAAGAATAAAATTTATGAAGCGCCGTAATTGAGTATGGGCGTGTGCGTTTGTTATTTTTTTTTACAGTTTATCGTTATCATATAACTATTTTTGCGTTTGTATCTTAATTATTTTTTATTATTCGTTAAGCGCGGAATTGCACGCACTATGCGACTTGATCACTGATATAAGAAATTGTCTCAATTTGTCTACAACATATGTGTATTTTGGGAAATATATGGCTGCGCTAGATAAATCGTAAAATAAATGCCTGTAAATATGCGTGGATGAAATGTATGCGCAAACACGGACGCATCATAAAGAAATATTCAGGCCAAGGATCAATAATAGATTTTCTTCACTGTTTGCGTTCCGTCCGCATCTAATTCCTATCACCGACGTCGAGGCGGGTCTTCGATTTCCATGTGAATCAACCACGCGTTTCATCATGTCGCTTTACGATGTGGTCCTCGAGATAAGTATGGTAATCGAGTGACTGCGCATGGCAAAACGATAATGCACCGTATACGTTTCGACCTTGCTTTGCATCGAACATTGTTAATTAGTAGACACTTTGCAAGCGCGCACTACTTCGCGAAGTACCCTTTCTTCACTAAAGAGTATACTCTTTGCTGTATAATGGCAGAGGGAATATCTAAACTTCTGCGAAAAAGATGTCTCTCGCGGAATATGAATTTTGTATGATATATGCGAGTTTCGAAACGCATTCGCAAAAAAAAAAAAAAAAAAAAAAAAAAAATTATATTAAAGTAAAATTTATTTGATATTTGGGAATGAAAAGAGAAAACATTTTTGTTATCTAGGCATACTACTCTCAATCAAGCTTTCCGTAATTTGAATGCGATATCCTATGTGCTCCATCGCGTAAAAATTTACACAAATAATATTTCTAAATTCGAAAATATCGCAAATAATTTGAAAATGTTTATGAAATTTTTTATGTCATTTACGGGAAAGATATTTATGAAGGAAGGAAAATAATAATGAACAAATTGAAAGCGACACAAAACATTTCTTATATGAAAGCGCATTTTATGAAGTTATTTCGTTTGGGGAAAAAAAAAACAAAAAAAAAGACCGGTGTAAATTAAAGACTTTCGATATTACAAAAAGAAAATGTCCGTGTTACTCGATGAAGTATGCTGAATACGAATGTTTCTCAGCCGTTATGATGCAAACTTATTCAATTAAAGCCGATCGAAGTTAGCGCGGGGATATCATCGGGACTGATCAAGAAGGCAATAACTCCATTTTCCTCATCTTCTTTCCTCCCGTCGAATCGACTTTCGTTTTTGGCAATAACAACTACGGACGTACTCGAGTTTCTTTTTCGATGCTTCTTGTCTATTCCTTCACTTCTAAAGGCGTCTCTTTGCCGGCCCCCGACATTGCTTTTATCTCTCGCAAACTTTGTAAATCGACAACTTGTGTCTGCTGTTACGACAGCACTTTTCTGAGAATCTCGTAGAATTTTTAAGACTCGCGAAAAGTTATGCCTGAAATAGACGATTGCCATTTGACAGAGGATGATAAATCTCGGATTGATTTGACATATTTGTAACATCATCTTTTTTACTGATGACTATTTGAACTTTTTGTACGTGTGCATAGTTGGAAACAACACAAAAAAATTTATGTGTAAAAATATACATAAATGAAATTAGAAAATGAAAAGAAATATATCTCAGATTAAGAAAATTTATAATATATTTATACACATAGGAAAATATTATATTAATTACGAAAATTGTCGAAAACGGGATCGAAGTAATATATCGAAATAAATATCAGAATATTGAACGTGGTTACTTTTTTCCATCAAACAATTGCAAATATCGGTGATCATTTCCAAGTTCTTGTGCGATGAAAACGATTGTTGCTCGAGATTACATATCTCTATTACGGCGCTTCGCAACTACAATTAGGCTTTATATCTACCGATACGCATATCGTATGGACCTATAGTTTCTTAAGAACAGTTTTTTTAGAGCCACGCGTTTCTCCACTTCCTTCTATCGTCTTTCCCTACTATCGCGATTTAAGAAAGAAACGACTGCGCAGCGAATGTTTGTTTACTGCGATACGCTTTTCGATAAAATAACTTTATCGGATAAAGCGACGTGGAACAACGAGTCTCCTCTTCCAACGTTTCTCGAATATTCTATGATTTTCAATTCTCTTCTATTCCATACGGGAAAGCGCTTTCGTTTCAGCTGCAGGGCGCCACATCTCTTTTGCTTGTGCTTCCGTTTTACAAGATCTTTGGGGGAGGATTAAAGTGCTTCTCTTAATATTATAAGTATATTTTTCTGTCAGCCAAAAGTTCTCAATCACTCATCATACTAACAATAAGAAAGCAGAAAATAAAAAGTAATCTAGAATTTTCTTTCAATTAAAATTATATTGTAACGTTTAACGAATAAATTTATTGAATAGAATAGATTTAATAAAATAAATAGAAGCGAATATATCGCGCAGATATAATACTATAATAATATCTGTTTCAAAAGAGATTTACCTCTTTTAAATTTTTAATGCGTACAAAGCACAAATGACAATGAAGCATCCCTTTTTTCCATCTTTTGATAAAACAAAATTCATCAAAAGATAAGAAATATTCTATTGATTTATATTTTGAACGCGTGGAAAATTTGAAAAAGACAAATGATAATCCGAAAAATATTCCGTTTATTCATCAATCATTGTGATTCAATTTTAAATGGATGAAGATCTCTCGTGAGAAAAACGTAGGAAAGAAACTCGCTTCTTTAATTATTAATACACACAGCCTCCCCGAAGATCCGATCGAACATTCACGATTTCTATTCGGAAAATCATTCTCAAATGATCTCACAATCAATTGTGGGCGCTGCAGCGAATCGACAATCGGTTTACTCTGAGACATTCGCTCTGTGTAAAAACTCAGTTGTACCTAACAAGGGTATTGCGTCGGAGACCTGGGGCAGGGTCTCGGCGACGAGGTTCAGGAACACCGTCAGCGATAGCAAGATGGTCACTCCTGAAACAGCCGTAGCCCACCTGTGCTCAATGATCCGTTCTCGTTCGAGGAAGACGCGATCGTCGATCGACAGCCGTTCGTCCTTTCTCCCTGTCGATCGTCGACGAAGAGAAATCGAGCGGAGCTGAACCACGTCGAGTCGACAGTTTCCATCGATGAGAATGAGAATTTATCTCTATGCGATTCGAATGCGATGGAAACGAGGGACAGGGGGGGGGGAGGATGAAAGGGGGAGGAAAGAGAATATTTTCGATATGTAGTAATCGATTGTAAGCCGGGGCAAAGTTTCGCAACTCGTCTCGATGGAATTGTCGACGGAAATCTCGCGGGAGCAGTACCTCCTTGCCGTTTTATCGGCGATGTTTTCTCGATAATCTCGAAACGCGAACCGACCGCTCTGTCCCGAAGGATCCAGCTCCGCCCAAAATTCGCGTTCTGCTTTGCTCTACTCGACCACGATATTTACATCGGGATCGAGAGCGGCTAAAAATGATAGATATCTCGTTAAAGATAAACGGTTCACGGTGTGTATTCACAAACATATATGCAAATTCGCGTATGCATATATTTACGGACAAATTATAATGAGATTGACGCTTAAATGCTTAAATTAGCTGCTTCTGAGCCAACTCGGGAGTTTGCGATGCATTTGAAGTCGACTTTATGCGTTATAACTTTTTGATCTATATCTTTCTAAATTATGTTTAATTTTACAGATTAATTAGATGAATAGAATTAATTGGTTTTATGGTGCAATTATACTGATCATATACGGAACTAAAATTCGCAATCAAAGAATGTAATGAAATGCACTATTACTGAGGATAGCACGAGTTTGCATAAGGTCGCAAAGTGGCATCATTAATGGATTCATTTTCTATAATGCAATTTCTTTATACGGTTTTCCATTGATAATGGAATACCGTCTCCAGCCAATTTTTATTTAGAGTTTTAGAGAATTTGGTTTTTTGTTCTTTTTTTTTTTATTAGAAAATAAAACAGCCTGTACCTCGGTAACAGAATTTATCTTTTACTATTTAATATTTTTTCCATAACCTCGTTTTTACAAAAGGGCAGCGAAAATTGTGTCTTTTTTCAGTTAGATTCGATGGTACGGCAAAATTGCGAGTTACGCGAATGAATCGCGGGACGAGAATGATTGCGTTCAACCAATTTTTATTTATCGACAAAGTCGCGGGGCTGGAACGGTGGACACTTCCGCTTCCAGATCCACACGAGTATGACCTGTGGGAGGATGGAATTTCGATTTAGCGAACTACGACGCTTTTATATCCACCGATTCGCGTGCCTCGGACGGTTTTACCATTGACATCGGGTCCGGGGAATGTTCGCTCCTCGGAAAATTGTTCGCCATTGTGCGAGAATGCATAGGTTCCATGAACCCCGCATCGCGACGACGAAGTAGTGTCCGTTTTGAACGAATTGCGATGCGACGACCAGCTCTTTGAGTGGCAATTGACACTGTATCATACAGTTATGAAATCCAAGTGCGAAATCCGCTTGCAAGCGTTCGGAAGTACTCGGAGGTTTGCAACTTATTTTAATTCTTTTGTCACAAAGTTCGATTTTGCACTAAAAAAAAAAATAGTAAAAATTAAAATGTTGAAAGAAAGAAAACAGCCTTGATAACAAAATGAAAAAGAGAAACATTTTTTAAAGTTGTAGTGATAAATGTGAATTCTATAAAGTAACAGAATTTGTTTTTGACGCGATATATTCATTCAATTTTGAATTATATATTATTTTTTGTATGTAGGTATTTCTCTTTGAAAATTTTGATATTATAGAAATGTAACCAGCCCATAATATTCTGAAAAATTATTCACTAAGATCAAAGCATGGACAATTTTTGTATGTGTTTTGATTTAATTTATCTGTACACATATATTTTATATAGAAAACATAATTAAAAGTAAAATATAATATATGAAGATGAGTTGTAGTAATTTAATATGTACGTTAACTAGAAATCTGAAACCACAGCGTAAATCAGTGTGTGAGAGTTGAATTTCAGAATAAATTCGTATAATAATTTAGAAATAAAAAAAAGTATGCTTACATATTAAATACATACAAGTCAATTGGAAAAATGGATAAATTATTCATTAGTACTGAAATTCGATAAAAAAAAGCGGAAAAATACAATAAAATTACGCGATGATGCGGAACAAAGTTTCTTCTAAGCATTGAATTGGAATCCATTCTTATTAAAGTCTAACATGCCAGAGGTGCGTTACACCGTACGCGCGGGTAAAAATGGAAGAGAGATATTTTTTGGTTACATTTTTGTGCGATTTTTTTCGTGACTGAGAACATTGTACACATATCTCAAATGACAATTGCGCTTTTATTGATGTAGAAACTATTCGCATACTTATTCGCGCGACAATTTATTGTATTCTCTGTAATATGTACAATCGTTTTTGCAGTCATACATATTCCATTAAAATAAATCGCTTATTTCTTTGTTTTTCTTTTCTTTTTTCATAGTACTATTTTTTTATATGACTATGAAATTTATGTGAAATTTATTTCATGGTTGGAGGATTTAAAAAAAAAAATCGCCGTCGACGAAATAAATCTCCGAAAAAGATCTCCGTCGTAAAATGTTGCAACCTTGAGAAATTGAATTTATTGCGAAAAGTTAATTAAAACTCTGCGAAATTTCGTATAACATTTATATTTTCTTCTTTCAAAAGTTGGATGATTATAGTTAATATATCGCAGCAGGTGATATCGAGCTCCGTACTATACTTTCTTCTTTTCTTTATGAGTCATGATATCACATCATTAATTTTTTCGTGTTTCGTTAAGAAAAGTTTGCGTCGCGAAAAAAAAAAAATCGTTCGACGATTATATTCCCGACGTCGGCTTGAAATTATTATAAGTCGAAGCATCGTGAATTTACTTTGAGAGGCAATTTCTCTCAGACCGGGTGAAACTCGAGTGTCGTAGGAAAATGAAAAAGGGCGAGAGAGGCGAAAGGAAAACGTGAAGCCGGTTAGCTGCTTCTTCCATCTTCGCTGCCTTGTCGCACTCTTGGAAAGAGGAATAAATTTTGTACCGTTTTTCTTTCTCCTCCTCTCCCTCTCTATCTTTTCCCGTGTTTGTTCTCCCCCTCTCTCTCTCTCTTAATTCTAATAACGTCGCGGTTATTCGACGACTTCTTTTTTCCGTCTCAACCGTCACAAAATTTTTCGTCATAACGTTATTCGATGTCGTCGGACAGAACGGCTTATTATAATTCGACGATCTACGAATAAGCGAGATAATACCTCCATGTAGGCGTACAAAACTTTGACGTCAAGAGAGAACGAGGCTTGGAACTGAAAAAGGAAGTGGAGAAGGAATAAAGTGTCCGGCGTGAAATTTCGTCAGTGTTCGATTTTCTTCTGGCTCTCTTGGAATATGAGAGACTCGATACGGCAAAAGCAGAGAGGATTCGAGGTTACGGTTATCACTCGAGTTATATCGAAGTTTTTCGTTGAAAAGAGAGAGAGAAAGAGAAAGAGAAAAAGAAAGAAAGAGGAAGGAGGGGGAAAAGCTAAAATAGAAAAGCAGCGAACCGTATATTGCGATGTGAAAAAAAATTCTCTCGTCCGAGGCTCAGAATGCCTGGTAACACGTGCGGATTATTTTTCGAAGTAATGTCTATCGATTCTTGAATAATTCCTCGAAGTAAAACAAATATTTCTTCAAAAATTTTAGATTTAATTGAGTTACTGATCGTTAAAATTTTAACGGCTATACCAAGAAGCTATATGTGTATTTGTCTCGTAAGATAGATAATTTTATCTTATTAAATTGCTGCATAGTAAAAATAATAAAAAATAGAAAGAACTCTTTCTCATTTTGATTACACTTTTAATTTGATTAACAATTGCTTTGCTTTAAAAATATCGCGGAAAATGCGAATACGCGGATCGATTTTAAATCGAAATCCATTGCGAGTTTCATTCGATGATTTGATTCTTTTATCCAATCGATGCGATTAATAAATTAATAAAATTAGTAATAGAAAATCTCGAGTTTTAAATTTGCTAGGAAAGATATCGCGGAATTCGATTAAACGCGCTTTATGTGGACGACAGAAATATGCAATAACAAATATTATTGATATTAATCGACCGATTAACTCGTTTGTGCACCGATACCAGTGGTCATATTTAAGGCAATCGGAAATTTATGAGTATTATAATCTATCGAGTGTCTATCGGTTTCGCGCGTGAATCTATTTAACGTCATTTTACAATAATTAGAATAGAGATGTGATTATCGACGAGACGGAATAACGCATGCATGCGTGTGCGCGCTTAAAAATCATACACCGCGATAATATCTCGTACATGATAATTGCCGAATCGATATACGAACGATGCTATTTCCTTCCTGTGCGGAAACACGATGTTACTGTCCGATTTCAATCCCGATCGAAATCGATAGCGATAAATCCGTTGAACTAGTCACCAGACATCCTATTCTCATCGGACTTCTAAGCTCTCTTTTTCAAGGCAAAAGAGATTGACTTCAATATCTTTTTTTCTTTTCAATCAGAGATCGTCTTTCTTTTCCTGCAATGTCCAATGCGGAAGTAATTTTGGATAAAATATTGGCAATATGTCACAGAAGGAGGGAGAGCGGATATAATTTCCGAGTGAATTAATTTATTTTAATAGTTATTAAATATCTACGTGTGTGCGTTACATATAAAATTTCTCTAGAAAAATATAAAAATTCTCTTGTTCACGAAGTAACATAAAAATAAAAATAAAAAACGCATATTCTCGAGAATCTAATAATTCTGTATTAAATTTTCCACGCCCACTGGAAATCTATCGAGCAACTTTGAATCAACGTATCGATATCGATTGCCGCTTTGATCAAGTGCATTAACACGGGTACATTATACACCGCTTCTCTGCGAGATGATGCAAAATCGCATACCTCCTCTGCTGATCGGTTTCCAGCCATTCCGTTCGAACGCTCGTAAATGATTAAACTACAAGACTATTCCGGCGATTAATGAAGCAGCCGCCGCCAATTAGGGCCGATCGTTCGATGGCGCACTACCGAATTGCATGTCAGATTTAACGCTCCCGTTAAAACGAAGGAATAGGGATGCATTATTCTGTAACGGCGAACGAGAGGGATACCAAATCCAGCGCGATGAAAAACGGTAATCCGTGGCCGTGTACCGAAACGTGAGTCGGGAACCGAGCGGAGATTTTGCCGATCCCGATCGTGCAATCGCCGGCGACGCGTGATCCCTCGGATTCCTATTAATTCAATTAGGCCGTCGTCGACGCTCGTAGTAACGGCACGTGGCATTCCAAGAAAAACCGCGGAAAGTAATCCGCAATTATTCTCGTAACCGGCTCACCGAGTTATATCCTATCGTCATGCCGAATGACGGAAAATATCATCTCTTCTTCTTCAAAGGTATCAATAAAATTCTTCATACTTTGAAACAAACGCGAATAAAGTTCAGCTTATCGAACAATCTAAATAAACGATCCAATCTGCAATATAATTGCGATATCGCGTTTAATTCCATGTTAATTATGCTAATTAAGCTTACTGACGTTAATTATGTTCACTCTATTATTAAATTATTTTCTGAAAATAATTTTCCCTTGTCCGACATTTTCTAAATATATACAATAACTAATGGATTTGAGTTCTGAACTTTAAAGCATCATGTTAAAGAGAGAGAGAGAGAGAGAGAGGGGGGGGGGGAGAGAGCATTTTCTATGCAGTAAAGTTTTGTTTCGCCTTAGCTACGCCTTTAGTTAAGTCAGCGTATTGCAGATAATTTGGGGTGTTCCCTGTAAACACGGGACATCGATTGAAAGCTGATCCTTCCGATGAGGATCCTATTTGCATTTAATTAGCTTGGGCCGATATGTTTCCATGGAGACGTCACTGTTCGTCCATTTTCAACCATGGACACGCACTCATTGACCATAGATAGATACATATTGATTGTCACATCAATAACTCCTGTAATCATTCAGGATGCATCGAATGATTGTCCATTGTTGCATCATTAGCCTATTTGGCAATCTAAGATGTCACGGATATATCCAATGAACATTGGCAAATCAGATCTCCTTTATTATCATCGATGCGAAATGCAATTTAGTTCAATCTCTTGATATAATATTTTTACAAAAAACTTTTATAAATTAATTTTTTTAACTAAGGGGGAACTAACTTCTTCCTTCTCTCTCGCTATCTCTTTTTCTTTCTAATCTATGTAGATAAGTTCATTTTTTTATGTTGCGAAAAATTGCGAAATTGCAAATGTATATATAACGATATAATCGCAATATCAAAGGGATATTCATTTTTTCTAAATATGTTAAATTTTTCTAATTTTTTTAAATTTTTTCTAAATTTTCTTACATATTGCATACACTCATCAAAATTGTTATTAAAATATTTGTCAAATGGCAAACTTGATGCAATGTGAGAATTCTTTGAATAAAAATTAAGGAAATGCACGCGATTCTCCCGAATTGGCTCATATTTCTCTTCTTAACACGATACACCGTAACACCGTGCCTTTTTCTTGATCCTTTCGACTCGCTCTCACGCACGCCCGATTTCAAACGGAGACACTTTTAAGCGCCACGATCATCGACAACTCGAAATCGGCCGAAGAGAATTGATCCTTCTTCCCCGCGCGCGATCGAGGATCTTCTTGGATCGAGCGGACTTACCTTACGCTTCCAGGCTGGAATGTCAAGGAAAGAAACCAAGGGTTTGGGAGAAGACGAAAGACTTGATTATATACACGTGGTGTACATGTAAGGCCCCGCAAGCTCTGTAGTCGCCCGCAGATGTGAGGGACACGTGGCCTCGTATCTCGAGTCTCTCGTTGGCGAATCGAAAGAGACGCACTCACTCGAATCAAGTGAAAAGTCATTAATTTCGGAGATGCGGAGAGGAAAAAAAGACACGTGCCGCGACTTTCTCTCTTTCTCGAGTCTTTATTTTTCATTTTTCTTGCGCGAAACGCGACAAGTAAGATATAATTTGTGTTAGTGTCGATAAAGATTAATGGACAACAATTGAATGATGCGATAATTCTTATTGGAACATATGTAGGAAAGATTGAAACCACATATATATGTAGAAGAAATGAATCTTGCGATATCCTTATTTCGGGATAATCGGGTATTCGTGAAATTATATTCAGAGTGGATGAAAATAAAAATATTAGAATATCTCTCTTCAACCACATGGATACGCATAATCAATCGTTGGTCAATCATGCGACTAATCAAAGCTTTTCATCAAGTCGCGATTATGCGACTAAACGTCTCAATTTCCGACGGGCTACATCGAATGTTTCTTAATATCATTTCTCATTTCTCTTCTCTCTCATTGTCAGCTCATCGATCAAACGGCGAATGATCGAACGACCTTCTTTGCCGTCGCTTTCGACACGTGACAAGGGGATTCCGCGAAGCTGGATTACGATACTTGCCGGGGTGTCCTCGCGAACACCTCGCGTCTTAAAAAAAAAATTGCTGATGCGAGGGATAGATGCTTTTGAGAAAGCGTTGAGCCTCGTCGTGAAAAAGTCTTGAAAAACGACGACAGATGAAATAGTTGCACGCGATCGATCAATCGATCAATCCGACGTGCCATCGATACAAACTCGTCGCACGTGAGCATTACACGTACGCGCCTTCATCACGCGATGCGGTTGGCAAGCAGCCACCATCAGTAACCATGCGGCCACTAACGCCTACGAAAACGCTTCGAGTCCGACCGCAGACCAGATTGCAGGCGAACAATTAACCGAGCCGTCCCGAATCACGAGATGGGAGGAGAAGGAGCGAATATGCGATCCTATCTCTAAATTGCAAGACGAGGCAATAGATCCGGGGGATGATCCTGGAACTGAAACTCGCTAACCCAAATTTTCATCAATAAGAACAACTGCCACGCGCGCGCGCGCGTAATTCCTATTAATCCGAGACTCTCGTGTGATTGTCGCTCTCCTATCTTGCGCCACGTGTCAAGATATTCTCCTCTATCCTCTGACTTGGCATTAATTTAATCGTGCAGGGATGAACGCATATCTGCAAAGTCGATCCAGCCGACGGCGGAAATGCCGTCTGGGAAACTACCGAGTGAGTCGAACGAACAAAGAATGGAATTCTGCCTGCTTGTGCGCGATTTACTACGTTTATCTATATTCGTACAGGCTCTTGAGGGAATCGATTATTCCGCGTTCTTGATGGACAAGTAAGCCGCGTTTCTGTTTCATCCCGAGTATATATATCTCGGAATTCCGGAATGCGAAGACACGCGATTTATGAAGAAAGAACTAACTAATGAAGCTAATTTGAAAACGAATAACGAATCGAGAGACTTATCTATCATAATGACAGATTTTTACTGGCTATTCAATCTATGCTTTGAAGAATCAAGCGTATTTGTAATTTTTCCGTTTTATATAATTTGTGATATTCTCATAAATATTAATATTTTCGAATTTAGAAGCATTTGGATATATTTAAAAAAAAAATATGTGATATATTTATGTCTCTGTCTTTTATATTCCGATTGTTTTATTTACTACAGAGAATGTAATTTAACACATGAAAGCTAAATCATGTCGGGTACAAAATGGAATGCTATTTGGGTGCCGAAGAGTTAAAAGATTTTTCATGGATTTTATTTGAATCGTGGTTTTATTGGATTTACGATTGAATTTACCATCGCATCATTGCACTTTGTTCGGCTGCGACAATGAAATTTCTGCTAATACTTTCAATAGGTCTGTCAAGGGATTTGTGTCGAGAATATCGCTTTACGATCGTACTGAATTTATAATAGTCGAAAGCCTCACTTGATATAATACACTGACAGCGTAAGATCTGCTCTTTCAGAATTAGAGTACGCGTTGATAGCAGTTCATTTTTGCATTGTTCGGTAATCAATAACCATTAATAAAATTTACCAAACACGCGAAGAATTAGCGTTTTAACAAAATAAAACATGCGTACTACTGCGCCTTTTGCATTAATTAGTGTTACTTGAAAAAATACACGTTGAGTTCTATTAATGAATAAGTAGCAAATTGACTTTCCATCTTCGTCGATCAAACTTAGTGTGTTACAAAAATATAAATATATGTTAAGAATTATTTCAATTTTTAATAAAGTTTTACATTATAGAAAAAAATTATATCAAGTTTTTAATAATACTTATAAAAACAGGATAAACACTGTATCGATAACAGCTGTTTTCATGATTTTCGTGTCCGCTCTTGTTTTTATTATTATATTTTTGTTTAAATTTCTCCTATAGAGAATTATCTATCAATATATGGACCGTTTATTTTGAAAGTGGTGTAAGTCCTTTTTTTAAAAAAATGAGATATGACGTAATTTATGCTTAATTTAGTGTAAACTTTTTGTTTATAACTAGTTAGTATTTAATATCTTAAAAAATACCAATGCTTTGTTCAATTTAAAATTGGCCGGTAAAAGAAATTGCGTAACCATTGATTATGAATGTGGTGTAAGTCCCATTTCCATCACGATGCCAGGCCTATTACATACGAAAAATATAAGGATATGCAGCAGCTATTACCTTATATACCTCCTGTGCATCATGAATATTTCAAAACACTGCCACATGAAGAGCATAAATAATTAATAATACTAATATCTTGTGTTAAGTTTAACAATATATAAATATAATTAACGTTCAAAATAAAAAATACTAATTCTATTTTATTTCTTGTTATTATTTATAAACAAAATTGGATTAATATGAAATATATTTTAAGTGATATTTGTTATTTCAAAATTGAAATTAAATGATATTTACAATTGACTAATTATGAAAGTGGTGTAAGTCCATTTGCAGCCTGGAAATATATATTATTTTAGTTAAATTCGCCTAAAAGAAATTTATATAATCAAATTACATATTGATAAATTAGTACAAACATTCCCAGACTTCACATAATCAACCTATATTTTTTAATTGTCAGATCTGCTAACATTTAATTTTCTCGAAACAAAAGAAAATGGACTTGCACCACTTTCAAAATAAACGGTCCATATAAGAGATGATTCTATTGAAAAATATTCATCATAACTGCCCGCGAGCAATAATCTTCTGCCAAAAATGTTTTATTCCAGATTTCTCGACTGCCTATTGCTCGCATCGATCGATCGTATGTACACATACATACATACATACATATATATTGTATGTTACACATATATATTCTATATATACTATATAGTGGCATATCCGATTTTTCAAAACTTTTGATGTCGTCCGTTTCCGATATATTGCGTCGAATCTCGAGATTCAATATCGTTGCTCCCAGATTCATGATGGAAATAGAAATTTGCATCATTCGCTGCGCGTGATCTCTTTTGGATCGTGCCTGGTAAATGAAACGTTCGAAATTATTCGCAATACGGATAACGTTGGTCAAGGTAGAGATGAATAGTAAATCGCGTTCTGCGACGACAACAAAAGTTTCCCGTCTCGCATTAAAATGCTCGACGATAATATCCTAATCGAAAACTTTTTCCAACAGCCACTAAATAGACAATTAACGGCGTGGAATATCGATGTATCGTAGTCTGCGATCGTTATACCCACGAATGCCGTAAAGTTTTAATTAAACGTTTCATATTTGAAGGCGCGGTAAAATACATAACTTATCCCGAAAGCAAGTCGTGTAGTTTTGTTCAAAAAAGTCCCAGCGGCGAGAACTTCGTAATCTAGAATGAAGGCTGCTAATTTGCCATGTTGCTGCGGAAGTCCGTGCATATCGCGCGCATAACGCGACCGTGACAAACTTTTAATAAAAAAAGCAGAGTTATTAATAAAAAATATATCTCTTAATGGATTGTAAGTAAGAAAAATATATGTGTATAAGTAACGAAATTTTATAAAATGTCAAACTTTGACTCGACTACTTTACTTGAGTGCATTCTTACGGACTTTAATCTACCCTTCCAAACTTTAATCTTAACTAGACAAATTTCTCGACGAATTTGGGATACGGATCTTTTCTAGATTTTAATAATGAACGTAAAAAAGAATTAAAATCGAGAGTTTCGAAACATTATATATGATACATTTATCGCGATGAACAAAAGGATACTCGTTGAATGCATATTCTTTCGCGACAAATTCCCTTGCAGTTACATACTCTTTCCAAAGATTCTTCCCGGCGCGTGTCGGATTAAATAGAAACAATTATGCGTTGAGCGATTTCAAGGTACGCCGTAGCGATAAAAATTCCAGCAGCCTTTGTAAAATTCGGTTCTCGAGATAGACGTAACTTATAGTTCGCGCGAGATATCGGTATATCGGAAGGCGATGAAAGGTGTATCTATAAGCCGCGCATATTAGTGATGCAATAGCTGCTCGCACACTTCGACGTGGCTGACGGGCCTGCTTTTCCTCGTCGACTATTCCACGCGATAGCCCATGCGCTCTTGCATAAATTTGCATAGCGCGCGGCGATGAACGACGACGCGACGCTCCGAGATGGCACGTTATGTAGCACAAAGCGGACCCGGTTCGTCGGCCGCGCGTATCGGCTTCCCGTCTCGCGTTATTTTCTTGTCATCGTTACGGATTATTTCGCCGATTTAAGCCGAAATTGCGTATCGCCCCGAGCGAAACGGACAAAACTGAAATTGCTGAAGCTGTCGAGCCGATTTCGCCAATGCCTCGATTAACGCTATAAGAACGATTTATTAAATTTCCTTAGAGCTACTCTGTCAAGCGTAACTCGCAGCTAAATTCAACGTGAAATAATCATAGATTGAGATTTTAAGAAAAGCTTCAAGAGAACGGCTCCTTGCTATTCATTTGAAAATAAATGAGACAGTTAAATTATGATCGAAATTAATTAACGAAATTTGTCTTAAGACATACGTTTGAGTCTTATATTCAGTATTCAACGCGCAGTTTTACGATAGCCATTCGCGATTGTCATATTGGATAAATGCCATTCGGGATCAAACAGACATATTTGGTGCCAAATATAGAATGTGAAAATAAGCATAATGGAAAGAAATGATATAACGTTGGAAACATGACCGGTGGTTTTGTCGCACGTTTGTATAATAATTAAATACCCAGCCATAAATATATAGCAGGGTAAATGGAGTAATTAAAAGCCCATTTAAAATCTGAATATTTACCGCAATAATCATTTTCTTGGAGAAATACTTTTGGTTAACATCAGCGAGAAATTTCATCTCCTTTATGTTAAAACGCGAAAAAAATTTAAATTCTCGGAATGAGGAATTGTTTAAAGAATTGCAAAGCAATAATTTTGACGCCACTTGTGTAAATATCGTGCAATTTCTCGGATTGTCACCGCGTTGAAAAATCGTTCCACGGTTTATTCGCGACACAGGATTTCTCAA
This sequence comes from Polyergus mexicanus, assembly GCF_030449975.1. Lineage (NCBI taxonomy): Eukaryota > Metazoa > Arthropoda > Insecta > Hymenoptera > Formicidae > Polyergus > Polyergus mexicanus. The sequence goes on along the minus strand of NW_027223332.1, from coordinate 9,237,676 downwards.
TTCCAACGACTTTAAAGCGTTTAAATGAAATTTGCGAATTGCGTTTGTGCGATTATATTTACGGCAATCGGCGTTCGCTGATCGATATTAGAGGCCGCATTCGTCCGACAATTTCGCGAGTTATACAATACGTTTCCGATAATCAGAAATTCACAAATAAGCGCGCGGTATCGCAATAATTAAAAATGTTTCGTTTCGCCTCGAGTTGGAGAAACTCCTATTGCGCTCTGTCTCGATTTGCGAGAATATCAGCTTACACAACAAGCATTTATTCACTACATTTCGATTTATTACAGATATGCATCGCGAATTCTCAGTCGACATCGCACTTCATCGGCGCAAATGAGAGCGCGTTTACGAATTGGCAGGTTTTTATCGAAAAATTTCCAAAAAAAAAAAAAAAAGAGAAGACATCGCACGACTCAATGCCATATTTCGCGAACGTTGAGCATTAATCGCGCGAGAAAATATCATAAAGAGAGAGAGAGAGAGAGAGAGAGAAAATCACGAAATTATTCATCTGTCAATTTCGGAGCAGTTACAGAACGCCTCTATCGATGGTGCGAACGGACGATTCAAATGACGAGATCATTCAGTCGATGGAAAACGATTGAAATTGTTTCGAGACATTGCCTTGATTTATCTCCGCCTGAGGGGAATTCTACGTTACAAAGGATATATAAAGGGTGAAAAAAAAATTTACGTCTCGTCAAATGAAAAATATTGTATGACACGCGAACAAAACTCATGGCGCTTAAAATTAAGCAGAATTGGACGATTAAAAAAAATTAATGTAAAGTGTGCTAAATGGGAAATAATAATATAAAAATTTTTATGTTTAGTTATAAATACTCTTCAACCGCGATATCTTTTTCTCCATGACTTTTATTCGCGGAGAAAGATCCAAAATTTGTTAACGCAAGGCATATTTTTTCAATTTAAAAATCTAAGCACTTTAATTATATAGGAAAATATATATTTGATTGTTATCTCGATAATAAATAATATTCGATGATGTTTGATCGGCTAAAGATGGAAAATCAAAATTACTAACGTTAATTGGGTTAACAATCCGGCACCTTTGCCGAATTATCTTAATTGCATAATTCATCGAGAAGCTATCAGAAGCGACTTTATGCGAGCAAGCATGTAATTAGCAGCTCGTGCTACCAAGTGTGCTGCTTCATGCTAAATTAGCGATTTCATTCAACCACCTCCGATTCACGGAAGTAACTTTCCTTCCTGTACGTGAAAGGGAGAATGTAGTCTTCTATTCTTGTGAAGCGCGACGAGAAGAAACGATTAATCGGTAGATTTCAATAATCATGATGACGGTGCAGAAAGTTTTTTATTGGACGGATTGTCAAGATACATATTGCCACTTTGTTACAGCGCTAATTCTTCCAAATATGTCGCTTATCACGAAACGAAAGAATCAGCTACGAGCAATCAAAACGTTCACTGAACGCTCATTAGAAGCTAATTACTTCGCGCTACTAGACTTCGCTAATTAAGAGATGCCAGAAGAACTTTCTGGTTTTCGATGATCGTTCTATCCTTTTTCTTTTCTTTCTTTCACTCTCTCTTTCTCTGTTGCTTTATGGACTGAAAGAAATTACTAGCTACGCAATGTAATTCTCTGTAATACTGTTGGACGTTGAAGGGGTTGGAACAGCAGTGAAATAGCCCATCAAATGGATCTGTAAAAGGGCGAGAAAGGGCACTTCGTGGATACGAAATAGAGCTTAAAAGGAATTTGCGTTCAGCGCCGCTCTCATGGGAGTTTGTTTTAAGATGCATCGCACGACGCGTTTATCTCAGCCACGGACTTTAATTAAACTTTCTTTCCCAAAGGAGAAGGGAAAGTATTATAGGGACAATCCTCACCGTGTGTATGTGCGTGAGAATACTCCTTTTTTTTCCCCTCTTCTTCTTCCTTTTATTAAACAACAGAAGGAACCAGCTTTTGGAAATCGATGGGTTTTCTCCTGCGCATCGCGCATCGTCGCGTGGAATAACGTTTATTATACGTAGTTTGTTGCGCCAACTCTAATTAGACCAAAGTGCGCTTAATCAAATTTTCCCTTTCTTATTATAGTTTGAACGATGATGTAGAGAAAGAGATGGTGGAAAGTTCTCGTTATAACTAGAATTAAACCAAGTTAATTAATCGAGATAGTAAAAAGTTAATAGAATTATAACAGCTAAAGATATATTGCCTTCGTGTAACTCGTTTTTAGGTGATCCTTAGATAAAAAACATTTCAAAAATCGCAAATCACGAATTCTGAAGTTACCGTGATCGTTGATTTCAACTCGCGCCTCTTCCGAATCTCACTTGTTCGCGGTAATCTAGGACGCCGTGTGTAGTAACGCGATTAAAATGTGAAAGTGCTTTAATTCAACCTATGCGTTGAATATGAAAAGTGCACTTTTCGCATCGTACTAGATATATCCACCGCTTGCATTCGATGGTAACGAATCCCTAAAAGTATTAATCCAACGTGATTTCTTTGGCTTCTATCGTTCGTATCTGAGTTGATTCTCATTTTTGCAATCTCTTTTTTAAACGAGGTAACAGTTGATTATCCTTACGCCGGACGATCATCAGGATTATACGTTTTGTTAATACTCGATTTGCTTTATCGCGAGATTTATGTAAATGTTAAAAAACGCTTGTTTGACTTCCAAATTCGCAAAGATTAAACTACAAAATTTTAAGCTTATAATATTGATTACTATATATCAAGCTTTTTTACATCACAATGGGTCTTTTATTAGGTAAAAAAATATGTTACGACAATTACATCGATTGTTTGACGATTTTATGGGCGGTTGACACGCTGTTTATCGAGGGAGAATACTAAACAGGCTCATATAGGTAGATATATGTGTGCAGGACATTTATATGGAAAACATTATGCAACAGTATATAGGCTCTACGAGGGAAATCTCAAAGCTTAGGATGTCGTAATCGTAAAAAAGAAATCGAAAAACAAATTCGTTGTACATGAGTATCCGAGGAAACAAAACGCATTCGGGACACGTCGCAGAAATTAAACCAACTAATTCGGTACGGCAAGAAACAAAGATGTGAGCTAGGCAATCAAGCGTTTTATGTAAATATAGCATCAACGAGCTGCTTGAGCTACCGGCTTGAGCTCTGTTCTAAAATTCTGTTTAGTTTCTGTCATAACTGTAGAGATTAATTTTAACGATCATGTACTATAGCGTTTTCACGTATAAATATAATTTGTAATCTATTTTATCATCTCATGCTGATATCGCAACGGAATGTACATAATTCAGCTTGTTCGTCAGATTTTATTTTCGACGTTCACATCTTTACTGCTTGCTATTTCGACATAACGATTACCATCGATGTACACAAGTATAAAAATAAAATTATACATAAAAGAGTTCCAAGGAGTCCCTGTCCACGAATGAGTCATCTTTCGCGAATGAGCGGGCTAACTATATATTTACGAGTGTAATTGAATAGCGAGCAGATCGTCGGCATCTTGTATAAAAATATTCGCGTCTGATGTTGCTTCAATTTTATGACGTCACCGAACAATCCGCTCAGAGAACACTTTAATTGCGACAATTTAAATATCGTGACGCGAATGCAATCTGCTTATGTCTTTAAAAATATTTCCTGACGAAGGAAAACGTTCACGACACAAAGGAGTGTACTGTCTCCTCTCTCTTTCTACTAAATTCTCTTTAAATCGAACGATCCACTTAAAATAGCAATTGCAACATTTCTAATGTGTGTTTTACTCGTCGAAAACGCATTTTCGTTTTTTCTTATTCGGCGAGAAAAATACAAGGAACATTTTACGGCGAGATAAGACGTAGACATCTTTTTTTCGCTACTCCGGATCTGCTTAAACAAAAGGTATTGTTTTCTTTCTATTAAAAGTTGGACGCAGCAATCTCGGTGAGTATAAGCGAGGAATTCAATTTGACGAGTTTAACGCGCGAGGAATCTGGACGGAGATCAATTTTTCGCGATGTTCTTCACTTCTTTTCCCGGCGAGAGATAGCAAGCCTGTACCGCTAAAATGCGATAAACCGATGGTAGGATTTGAAAGCTCTTAGCGTTGATCCGCGCGATCCTTTGCGACATTCTCGGCATCCTATACGAACGCGACATATACTCCGGAATTGCCGTGATAGGAAGTCGTTTCCTTCGTCTGATACCCCCCCCCCCCTCTCTCTCTCTCTCTTCCTCCTCCCAGGAACAACTGTCCCGCCGTGTCGAAAATAAAGCAAGATTGTGACTCGTCATGGCGAAATTTTAACAACCTTTTGCCAGACAAATAATTTTGCGAAAAAATGGGAGAATTAATGATTCCAATTTTTTTTCATCCGGTTTCACGACAGAAGCTATCTATTCGCGCAGATAATGTACGATTTTAGAAAATTATTCGTAACTCTGGATCGAAAGGAAATTAAGGATAGAGTAGAATACTGGATAATAAGTCCTAGGAGAGGAGAAAAGAGGGAATTATCGATTCCCGGGAAACGTATAATCCTGATTTTCGCGCGGTGACCTCCTTATTCCTCCACCACGTATTTAATTCGAGCCGGAGCAATCCTTTTGAGCGGTAGGTCGCCCGAACACGCCAGCCCTTTCGAGAAACGATTGAGTTGCCCTTTTCGGCGTGTTTCGATTCACGAATTCGCTTTCAAGCGCTCATTATCCGAACGATAAGACAGATTCACTTGTCATCGTCGCTCGATTTTCCACCTTTACTGGTCTGGTTACTTCGTCGTAGGTTTTCTAAGAATTGCGCAAAAAACAGGCGAAGGTACGTTTATGGGGCGCGCCATTGCATCATCTTTATTATCAAATAATTAATTAAAGTTTCGAAATTTGCATAATCCTACTTTGAAATTATACATAATAATCCTCGAACTAAGTACCATCTTGGTAACTCGATGGTACTTGGTATAATTTAGATAGAGAAATTAATTTAATAATGTGTACATTTTTTTTTCTCATTTCATTTAATATTACTATATAAATATGAACGTTGCATGATGCGTATCGTCAATACGCGTAATGCTGAATAATTACCGCTATTGTGTCAGATGATCGTGGCGCACCCCCTTCTTCACGGATATATACACATATGAATGTATGTACAGACATTGTAAAAACATGTTTGTGTGCTAGATGCGAGTTATCGTTGTTTGACAATCATAGGTACCTATTAAAGGGACAGCGTCCGAAGTCGTCGGCATGCTTTCTGCCACGAGGTTCAGGAAAACTGTCAGCGACAGCAGAATGGTCACTCCTGAACAGGTCCAAAAAAATTAAACATCGTTAAACTGCGTTGCAACGCGCCGGTTTAACGTCAATCTCGCGGATTTAGGGCACCTACATTAAGCTTACAACATTTGCTATATTGCTGACACTCCCTTCTTTTCCCTCAAAAACTAAGAGAGATCAGGATAAAATCGCACGAGTATTTTCGACTTTTCCGAATAACGTAGATCAACGCAAATCGCATCGTGTTCGAAGATCGTTCAAACTTCTGAGTTTTCCTTATCGGAAATATCCTGTTTGTAGCAGATTCTGATTCAAATGATCGTAATTATGATTTGCCGATTGATAGCGTCGATTTATAGGACTAACTTGGATGCGATCTTTAGACCGATTTTATGAAATTGCGTCTTTTCAATCGTGAAAAAATATATAATTTCGATGATTCGAGAGAGAGATTTATAGGATTAATAATATTCCTATGACTCCTAAATTTTTCTGATAATTAGTCATCGCTTTCTCTCATAATACCGATTTTATATTGTTTTCTAATTTTATATATAATAAGCCTTATGTATGTTTGTGTCTTTCTAAACTTTTAAGAGCTGAAAGATTCACATACAATATAATGAGAGAAAAATGAAGATAATTTGCCGCAGCAACATAGAATGATTTATGAATTCTCGCTTATTGCAACGAGAGATCAATGATGTTTCGATTGCTTCGAAACACTCGGGAAGACATATCTACGATGATTAAGCTCGCATGATTAAGAGCGGACGACCGCGAATAATCGATTGCCGAATCTTGTTCATGTAGTTTCTATTAGCCCCCGCCAGGATTTCCAAGGATAGCCGGCAAAGTTCGAAGCACGTAACGAACGCTGCGCATGGGTATGCTATGTTGCTGAGGAGCCGCAACATTAGGTGAGACTTGGACGAACCTGCCTGAGTCGCCGATAACACCATTACTGCGTAACAGCCTTCAAAGTGACCAGGGAAATTTGATTATCTTACTCCTCCCCTCGAGAATCAGAAACTTTTGCGAACCGATTGACAATCCTTGCCGAAACGGACGGTGTGACCGCAAGCGATTGGAGTGTGCAAGTTCTAAATTGTCATACAAATTTGTTGAGAGCTGACGAACTCGATTAAGAATCAAATGTCATAAATGAATACTAATTGAGGCTATTACTCTGTGCAGGAAATAGTATAAGGGTAAAAATGCAAATGCAATGCTTGATTTTTGCATTTTCATTCATTAATAAAACTTTTTAATTAGTTTGAAAATGAGATACATAAAATATCTTAGAATTAGCGAAGTGTGTGGATACAATTATGCTTTATAGTCTTTGATAACAGTTTTTATTAACGAAGAAAGTTTTAGAGCTATGTCTTCTTCAAAAATAACATTCCTTGTATATACTATTATATACTAATATTAATGTATTAATTATAATGTAAAATTTTTCATCATTTTATTGTTACAGTATAATTGAAGATAATTTATCCGTTTTACATTTACATGAATCATTATACATTAGTGCCATTTGCTTTCGTAATAATTGGTAGAGCCAACTTTTAATTTTTCATGGACAAAATCAACAAATCGTAATGCCGTGTATTAACCTTTTAAATTTTGAGCATTATGATGACTCTCAAAGGTGCAAAGGGATTTGACAATGAGTCATTAAGCTTGTGATACATGTATATATAATGTAATTAAATAACTTGAAACTGTGAAGCGCAAGTGGATTTACTATGTCGATGAATTGTCGTCGCCATTAAATCGCTCGCGGACCCAGAAGGTACGAAACGTGACGCGTCCGTTGATGCTTCGGGAACAAAGTAATCTCGTCATAAATAACGCGATAATAGACAAAAAAGTTAATTAATAAGAAATGCGTATAAACACCTGAGTCTCGAGCAATTGCCATGTAATTATTTACGTCAAATTTAATTGCGTTTGCCGATTTCATTTGATTTGTAGAAAAACAATATATTGATTTTCAGGACATAATGAAAAGAATATGAAAAGATATTCCTCAAAATGTATTCAGTTATCAAAGAATATCAAATATCAAAGAATTGTAATATATTTATATTATATCATCGTTTCTCTCGAAATCGAGGAATGATACGTTAACGATGTTAAGAACCTTTAAGATTGACTTTTTCTTCACATTTCTTCGCGCTTTAATCCATTTAAGAATTTAAATGAGATTTTACATGTGAATCGAATGAGAACGTCGTAACCCCGGGAGATCGACGAGCGTAAACCGCGACAAGGTGCATTCGTGGCGGGTGGCAAACCACCAATATCAACGGGGATTGTCGGTCAGCGGGTGTGGAAGGTGTGGAACTTGAGGGAGGGTAACCAATTAATTCCTTGCTATTAGACCCAAGTATTTGCTGGAATGCCGAGGTGCATGCGATCGATATTTTTTCAAGATTACGTCCGAGACTTACACGAATTGCTTGGAATATAATATCGTACTTTCTCACACATATAAGAGATTATTATTATTCAAAAAATATGAAGAGATTTTTGTTAACAGAAAATATAGAAATGATAATAATAATGAAACGTGAAATAAATTATTGCTGTATCTTTACAATTTTACAATTTTTCTTCTTTGACGATATAATTTGTTATCAAAGGCGTTGAATCTTAATTTCCTTTTATTGTAGATTTATATAATCGATTGATAGCATTTGATTTTTGAAGCGTTTTGTTATTTAAAAAGAAGAGAGATTATCGAATCTTATTTCATACATTTATTACTGCGGGAAAAAAATTCTTTTTAGCTCTGCTGATAATGCACTCTTATTTATTTTATATGCCAAAGAAATTCTTACTAAATCAACTACAGTGAGTCACGGCCATCATATATTATTGCGAAATAGTGTGTGTGTATAATGTTTGGTTACGAATATTCATTCGTGCAGACGCAAGGAAAATAAGGCAGTGTGCCAAGATCCTCCTAGTCGATATTTCGAGTAAGAAAGACAATGATAAATTTTTGACAAGACTCAAATAAGTAGACTCGAGCACTTTGTAGCTGGCACGGTGCGACAATTTTTTATTATCGTAGTCCCTGCCGTTGTATTCAGCGTGTCTCATTGCCTTTAAATACGAGAAATGCCGAGGAGAAGTTAACGTATATTTTTCGAAAAAAATATGGACGTTTAATTAAACGTTCGTTAATTACTCATTATTTACGTACTTCCTAAATATTTTTCTATCGAATTTTCAAAATAACATTTGCTTTTTAATTATTGGATGGATATCCTTATTTTGTGATGATTCGTTATTGAAACATTTCGTGCCAAAACAATGAGGCCAGGCTATCGTCGCACTGCGTCTTTAAATCACGCCAAGTTGCAATTGAAAAAAAATTATTCATTAAACACAATTTTATTCGTACTTATTTTTTTTTTCTTCCGAAACGTGTCTCTCGTATGTGTGTCACAATCGCGTTATAACTGCCACAGAATTCGTGTAATCGATGCGACCTAATGAAATTTCATCCCGCGCAAAACGATGCATGAAGCGAACACGTGTTCTTAAATAAAGTGATGCCTTAAGGGGAAGGATGACAAATACCTCTTTGGCATGCATTCTTTCCACTCGATTTCACGGTTAGTAAAAATTTCACTTTACGGATTACTTGCGAGTTTTCGTATGACCGTATATTTATATCTTATAAGTTTCTAATTCGTTATGCTATTTTACACAATCAATCCAATTATCTATAAACGATCACAACATTTTGCATCGCTGTTTTAACGAACTCGGAGCTTTAAAAAGTACGTTATAATTTTTTTTTCTGCTTGTCTTACTTTTGATTTTATTATATTCTTACGTCTGTGAATGAAAGCTGTCACGTTGCTTGACAAGAGAACACGAGGCAGAGCGGTTACATGGGCACCCACGCCGTACCCTTTGTCATGATAATGTTCAAACAAACACAACTTTAAATGAGATACACGCAACGCACGCATCTGTCCGATTAATGAAATTCGCGAACGGTCGCGTGCAACGCGCCCTCCTTATTCGGAATTTACAGTGGCGTGATATTATGTAAATTTCATTCGCGTGCATTTTTAAGCATAATCAAGCGTAGTTTGGCGCGATATTGTTGTTGGGAGAGCGGCGCGGAGGCGGTCGCATAATGCTGTCTGCAACGACGCTGCTTCACGTTTCTAATTGACAGACAGCTCGTTGGAGAATTAAAGCCCTTGTAAATTAGAATAGTTCAAATTTTAATAGTTGTATACATTATTATATAAATTATTAAATTCAAAATTATATCTTAAATATGTTTGCAAGAATATTTTTAGATAGTTATTTAATCTCTTATACGAGTGGAAAATTTGGCGAAAATGTGTGCATGAAATTCTTAATGACACCAAGGTGTATCGACGTTCCCGAGATAAATGTGACGCAAAAGTTTCGAAGTCCCTAATCCTCGTGTGATGTCTTTGCGAAGGAAACTTCTGTCGGACGCTAAAACAGGCGCGAGACCACGAGAGATACCCTGGACTTCACCAATGATTAATTACGACGCGGAGGAGATAGATGTCCAGAAGAAGGAAAATATGGTGCGAGGCAACGAGGAATGGGAAACTTTTTGATAAATCGAATCTATACGGTGAAGATTCTTTTTCCTTGACATAATTGTATTAAATATCGTGTGGGAAAAAGTTATGCGTGCATGATCAGCGCTTGTTATGTTATTAGAAAAAAATGTTTTGCAAAAAACTTTATAATGTATATGCGATAGATATTTTAAAAACTAATTTAAAATATTGTTAAAAGAAGTAATACAAGTGTACATAAGTTAACGCAAATTTCATTATGATACGATACAATAGTCGGTGCGGAACCAATAGACAGAATGATAAAAACGAAATGGCCCGTGATAAAATTTCTCTCCGTGGCCAAGATAAACGATTCCGAAATTTCATTTTGCGTTCCCATCCGTTTTACCGAACTGCAAGATCGCTTTCAGTAAGAAAAGAACGAGGTTCTTGCGTCTTAAGTAGCAGCGCGGTATTTTTCTCGAGTTTTAAAGCGCGCTGAACTGAACGTCAAAGGAAACGAACGTTGCGGAACAACAATGGCGAAAGAGACTCATCGAGAACAAAAGGAAATCCGCAGACAAGGCAGAAACAATGGGACAGAGGTGAGGAAATGAGAAGAGCGAAACGAAAAGATACCGGAAGAGTTTCGGCTGTTCTGTCGCAGAACCCGTCAGTAGATTGCAGCCCGTCCTCTTCTGATTTCTCTCGTCATAAGTCCCGTCTTTACGACATCAGAATTTACTTCGCCAGTTTCATAAAGCGACGCTTGACGGCTGTGGTTGAAATTTTCGCCACAAATTTTCCAAGTAAAAATGTAACTGGGTCACAGATATATAGACGCTTTATCAGTTTTTTTTTAGAATGATATAATGTTGTCTATTGCTTTACATGAACTTTCAGATGTTAAAGGCTATTCTTATGTATGAATACATTTCGTGAAAAGTACCACTTAATATTGAAACGGTGTTACTTATTGCATCGCGAACAATATTAATATTAAAAGTATATTAAAGGAACGATTGAAATATTAACATTTTTGCGCAGCAACATCTCCAGATGAAAAAAACAGATTACTCTCATAAAATTAAAATTAAATCGCGTAATATGCTCGCTTTTTTATGATATTATCACGTCGCGCGGCAGAAGACAATGGTAATTATGATAATTTTCAAGATGCTTGCTCATTTGCGTCTAACGATTCTCGTGGCACATAGAAATTCTCCTCTTGGGATGTTAAGTAGCGTAGAATATATCAAATCTCGAGAAAAGTTTGAGAAAATATATACGTTTCTTGTGTGGTTCGGGAGTACAAAATGAAGAAATGCGCCTAAGAAATTTCTAGGTAAGAGAATAATTCATGGAAAGAAAGTTGGTGAATAAGTACAATACTTGGAAAGCGCTGAGATATGATCCCAATTCTTCACAAAATCAATTTTCACCTTGCATTTTCCATGGGATTAAAAATGCGCGATTTTATACAAATAGCAATTAAAATTGTGTTGAATTTAAATTCGCTATCTCTTTGTCGATTTATTCAAACATGTAAATGTTTTAAAAATGTATAAACGCGATTAAGTAAAAGTTTGCTTAAAACGATATTCGGCTCTCGTGGAAAAAGTTTACGCTGATAAGGCACTTTCTTAAAAAGTCGAAATTGGCGTTGCTCTGCGACAGGAATATACAACATAAAATTTAAAAATGTCGGTTGATGTCACAGAACTTATTCATTTATCCTAATCATACATTTGCGACGGTGTACACGTGAGTAATTCGCCGGATAATGATAGCGATCGCGTACGCAAAAGTTTATCCTCGACTTCTTTCTCGTTCACGACTCCTCATCTATCCGTAAAACAGCAAGGGAAAAGTTTACGAAAAAGCGCGATAGTACGTCGCTAGAATTCTTAATAAGACGGCAAATGCTATCAAATTGCGTCTAGATAGAGTCATCAGCATTTACGAGGTCAGAATTTTTTCCTCGCCTTTATTCGGAAACTTTACGGGCTATTATTAACCACGAAAAAGCGAGACTTTCACCAGTGTAGAACGTCGCAACATGTAATTTTTAGCTTGTTCAATTTTTACGATTACAGCGCAACGAGTGCTCGTAAAATTCTGAGGCTTAATTTCAACTTGATGAATGATATAGTTGGTTTCTCTCTGTGTAATAGTATTTAATTATGTAAGTGAACTTTATGCTTGGCTCATGGAGTTTTTGCAAATAAGTTAATTTTAATTATCGTTAAAATTCGAAAAAGAGATAGCGGATATTATTAATTCTTAGAATTATTAAAAACTAAGCAATGCTCGCATAATGCATGTGTATGGGGGGGACATAAACGTATTTCATCATTGTAATATCCGGGAACTAGTCCATGAAGTATGACACGTGATAATGAGATATTTTGCATATAGCCGTGTTGCAATGCCAGACTTTACTGCAACTTGTGCCATTGTTGACAACGTCAAGCACAAATTGCACGCACCGAAAATCCACTGAATACTCGCGTGGCATTTATTTAGCGTGATTAAATCAAGAGATGTCGAGAACAGAACGTCGAAGGTGCTAAAATTCACGAATAGAAATTGCGACGTAAAAAAAAGTAGGCGTACTTTCGAGAAAGACGAAACGATGCGTGCTAAAAATAGCGAAATTTACCATGTAGATACATAAATGTAAATTCCGGCGATATTATAATTTATCCACCTTCCGTTTCATATATCTATAAATTTGTGAAGACGTATGAAAATATGCAACGAGCTTTACACGTGCGTATGTGCATTTACCTTTTTACGAAACACGCGTCCTGTACCTTCCGTCGAGATTGGATCACTTTTCCTATTTATCCGAAAAATTACATAGTGCTGCATTGTAAATTTTTAACGCGTCAATATTCGTTATGATCTATTTCATTCGATTATACGATTGTACTTTTTATTATATATTATATCCGAAATGCATGCGAAATAATGAACATGGTTATTCAAATATACACAAATGTTGGCCTAGAAATTAAATTTTAATGATAGCTGCTTTAAGAAATATGCAGAACTTTCTTTTGATTAAACCGCATATTAAAATTCTGCAAGAATAAGTCTGTATTTGAAAATTTAATTAAATGATAAGATTTTATTTAATCGCACCCAGAAAATTCTTATGATTACAAAAGTACTCTAGTTTCATTTGCTTGCAACTCAGATAATATTAATGCTCGGATATTTTAGTTGAAAGAAAATCTATTGCAAGTTAGTCAAAGAATTAATTAAAGTTAATGTATCTGTAACATCCTATAATCGGTATCTCAGGGGAAGGCTCGAAAGTTGCAAATTTCTTCTTACTTCATAATTTAATTTACGGCGTAATTTAATCGAAATTCATTGACGTCAAAATAAAATCGAATGTAACAGTCTCTCGATAAAATCTCGATATATCGACTTCGTTTATTCATGGAGCGACATTGATTGCACTTCGATCTCCACGACGATCTCCACGCTACGACGACAGAGCACCGAGAGAAAATATTTTCACGGTTTTACGAGCTACCGAAAATAATGCGCGACGTAAAGAGTGCGCGATGTCCGGTTTGTCTCTAACATCATAACGCTGTAACATTCATCGAGAGCTGTCTTGGACACGAGGGCGACGACATCGACGGCAATGCGAATCGGCATCGACATCGATTCTGAGTTGTCGTTTTCCCCACACGAAAACTCAATTCTCGCGTGCAACGAACCAAAAAGTCGCTTCTCAAACCACCCACGTTATATACGTCATGACCTGACAAAATGAGACTGTCAATTGCAATACTTTTTGATGTTGAATAAAATGTAGAAAAAAATTATATATATATAAAGAGAGAAAGAAAAATATATATGTATATTCATATGTGGTAGTATATTATATTTGATTAAAAAGTTAAATCGAAAATTAAATGCAAGAAATTAATGTTATGTTTATATGATGTCAGATTTATATATCTCGCGCAAAACATTTTTGCGGGATTTTAAATGGTTTGTAAGTATTTTGAGGAAAAGTTAATGGAAAAATATGATATTCCTGCACAGAGATATTGCCCGGTAATTGCTACAGCTTTCGGAACTCCTCTTAAATATGACAGATGGAAAAATGGCCGAGAGCTCGGCGCGAATTTCACAATGAATCCGTTATAATTTACAACGATGCACCTCCGACTAATCTCGCGTGAGAAATAACGGAGGGAGGAAAGCAATCTTAGCAATACGTGAGAAAGTATCGGGAACGTATCGAGAATTGACGATTTGAATGGCGAGTACGATCGCGTACTGGGAGTTAGTATAGATATACGTCGTGAAACGAATTTTCTCGCAATTGGAGTTGACAGATCTTTGGCAAAACGATTCTCTAATATTCCACTTTAATGTTTCGTGCGTTTTTATCGAGCCCGTCGATTGTTCCAAGACGAGAATTATATGGTTCGTACCCGGCATGTTAAAAAAGACATAGCACGAGACGAAAGAAACAAACGACTGCTGCTTATAAAGATTATGAGATGCAAAAGAATTAGTGAGATCATGAAAAATCGATCGAAATAACTGTCGAAAAATGTTTAGATCCTCGATAGGTTTACGGTGGTGCCGTATCGGCCGATGGATGGCCACTCGCCACTTCCGCGCGATCTTACAAAAGTCGCGCAAAGCATCCCACAGGAAAAAATCCCATTGTTTCTGAAACGTCAAAAACTTCGAGGGGAGACAGCGACTCTCTTTTACCCGACGTATATTACTGTACTATCGAGAGCTGCGAGGTTGAATCTGTCGGCGCGCTATGAATATTCAATGGAATGCGCAGATGTCATTTTATGCAGTTCATTCGTCGTTTATCGTAAGTGAATCGGCGGTGGAGATGCAATTGCTGCTGGTTATTCGAGTGCTAACCCTGAATAATTGAGGGCCTCGATGTTATCGGTTGATCATTTCCCGATTGGCAGACCATTTCGTATTATGAATCCCTCGATCCATCAGGCTTAATAACTTGTCAGATTTATAACGCTTCCGTTAACGCGAACATTTCATTAAAATGGAGAATGTTCGCGGATGCGCCAAAATTCCGATACCATCGGTCAATTTGAGTACAATGCTCATCGTGGACCTGGGAAAAGCGCGTACGTAATACTTCACGTCATAGCCTACCGTCGTTGCAGGACCAAAGGATCCGTTCGAGAGAGGCTTATTCCGTCCAGCCTCTGAAATATGTATCGCCCAGCAGCGTTTACATGTCGAGGTACATGGCGCATTATGTAACATGCAGCTCGCCCTTACAAGTTAATGCAATGTACCGGTTTTCCCGACGTATCCAAAATTCAAATCACGCGGCACTCTTCTTCGAACGACTTTTCGTAAATGTAAACATGGATGCATAAACCTGCGAGACCTCGAAGGCGGCCATAGATATTGCGATTTTACGAGATAACGTGGCGACCACTACTAGACGTCTGTTGCACAAGCAACACACTGAAAGTATCGACACGTTAGTAAAGCGACATTGTTCACATAAAAGTGAGAAATAAATATAGCGAGGAATGTCAATTTCGCACGATTGATGCAATTGTTTCAGCACTATTGTTTCTTATCCATGACGAGATTTATGGATCCTCTATTTATTTAGACGATCAAACAAAGAGAGTGCCAGAGATCTATATTTATCAAAATATAATTATAATTATATAGATTCTACAATATATCGATAGGTTGTTGAAAACAGAAAACGAGATTAATGCAGAGAAATTATCCGAAGAATAATATACTTCTATCTCACACCAGCAATAACGCGACGATAAAAATTTCTACTGATGGTTAAGTAATTGCGAAAATATGTTCTTTTAATTGATACGGCACGAGTGAAAGTGCGTGTCATCTGTGATAAATATCCGGGAACGAGAACTTTCGAGACATCGAGAGCCCCTTCCGAACGATTCAACAGCCGGTAAAGTGTGCGTATGGTCCGTGAGAGGAAAAAAGAAATGGAGTCTCGCTGTATAAATCGCCGTTACACGAGAGTCACCCGGCGAAAAAGTTGCGCGAGATCGTTTGATCGTCTGTGATCGAAGTAGAGTTGATCTTAACTACTTCCTTCCGTCGTCAAAACGAAACAAACGTAGGACAGTCAGCAGTGACGCCGAGAGTATAAAGTATGAACGGAAAAGTATAAAGACGTAACACGCGTGTATTAGATATGTAATATATACAGCATACATATATCATGGTATATCATCTTACGTTAACTCCATAATCCTATCATTCACTAATAAAATATCATCTACTAATTGAAGGAGTAGCTTGGAAATTGGAAAAGCTAGAAAAAATTCTATAGGTAAAATTTTACAACGAATGTGTATAAAAAGACTCTAAGATCCTTAGTATGTGCGAACTATAACTTCAAGTTCTTCGACAATCGTGATACGATAAAAAATCTATTCGTTGGAAAAAAAAACCGCTCTTTGACGTTGCAAAAAGAAAAAAAAAATTCTCTGACAAGTTAGAGAATCATCACGCGTGTCTTAAAACTCTATGCATCTGTAAAACTTTCTATTCTAAAAATTGACTCTATCGCGTATATATTACATATCGTGTAAACAGCAACAATCCCAAACGAACCAATCGAAAAGAAAGGAGGAGGTGTGTCTGGCTGGTGTGCAGGCAGGCATGCTACGAGTTACGTTACCTAGGGTGAGCTTCTCGCCGGAATCGGGCGGCAGGGTGAAGCCCAATAGGGCCATACTCGATATCAGCACGCAGGGCACGATCAGGTTGAAAAAGTAGTAGAGGGTCCTCCTGCGTATCTGTATCGTGAACGTGATGTCGACGTACGGTTCCGGGCAACACTGATACATTATCGTGTTCTTCTTCCCCGGCATACCTGGAAAAAGTGCCAGAACCGATATACACGCCGACATGTCTGCCTGTTGGAAAAAAAATGATATCGATATTTTACGCGGCCCGGTTAATCGCATCGATTGCGTTCTAGATTACGGATAAATTTTGTTTCTTCACTCTAACTTTTTTCTCGTCGTTATATATCGCTATGTATTTCGATTATTCCTATCATTCTTACACAGACAATGTGTTGGAGAACATAATAAAGCGCTTGCTTATCTACCCATTTTTACCTTGTATCTCTATCCATAGCGGACTATGTTTTTATCACTATTATCCTTCGTCTTCTCTACTTTTTTGGCTACTATATCCGTACTGTGTCCTGAGGGGACTAAAATCCCAAGATATAATGTCTGACCTATTTATCATACCTCCATCTGTTTTATCGTTACGTTTCATGCTACATAGATGCCATCGAGTTGTGAACAAAGATTCGCTCGAGTCGCGCCGATTTTATCGCGATTCTTTTCTTGCACGATCTCGTTTCTAAAAACCGTCTTAAGATCACGGCACGAGATTCGCGTATAAGGAAGATCTCGCTGAGTTGCGAAATGTTCCTGCGATTCTATTTTTGCAACAAGTTAAGTTACCGGTGTACGAACGGCGAGGACATATATGCACCACGCGATAAAATAGAACTTGTCCTCTTCGTGGTCTTTAAATACGATGCACCTGCTGGCGCACTCTCGCCGCCAGAGAATTGTGAGAAGCGACTCGGCGAAAAACCACCGTTCGATACTTTTGAGCACGGAGGGTTTCGCGATGTAGAGTTTCCGATCGGACGGACTCTCGAATCGATCTTGAACGTTGCGATATCGGACGGTCACTTGTTGCTGCCTCCATTCTCAGAACGCTTTTTCTTTGTACTTTGACGTGCGATCGTGCACTCGATGCATCCGGCTCCGGATAATTAACGTGTCTCGGAAAATACAGCAACACTTTACAGGCGACATTTTAAATTGCACACACTGAGTCGATACGTCGACATACACAATTGTTCATCATTACATGCATCGAGTATGTCGTTTTGTCGGTCGCGATAAATCGAAGGCACCGAGAGCTGGCGTTTTTGTTTTTTATTTATTGTCCCAATCAAACATATTTTGTCTCTGCCCATCTCTTAAAACAGTCGCTGGTTGATACCGTTCAGTTTCACTATTAAATCTTTATTCAATTCCGCCTTTACTTTATATTGAAAGACTACTCGATGTCCAATGAATTTTATTGAAACAAAAGTACATGTATATGGGTATATGTGAACGCAGACTCTTTCCTTGTACGCGGCGCGATATTGTGTTTCTCTTGAAATATTGTTTCAGAAGAATGCGCTCTTTTCTTGCCAGGAATCTTATCCTCGTATATACAATACATGTATTTTCAGAATTTTTTTCAAAGCGCTAGATCGAGGCTATCGCAAATTTCATCCCCGTTGCAATTTTGATTCGTTGACTCGTCAGTTTTCTTTGAGAGAACCGCGAGAATAGTACTTTTTCACAGCTCGAGGAATGTAGTCGTAAAGGAATGCCAATAAGTGAGACGCGGGGAGAAGAGGAAAAGAGAAACACGGCGAAAGAGCGTCGCATTTGCCATCGCGAAGAGGGAAAGTCATAAAGTCATACCCGTTGCGGCATCACAAGAGACACGGAGAACCTATAAAATCTTTCGGTTTCTATTCGACCGTACGTTATCGATCGCGATTTCACGCGAAATGAAAAGCTTCGGGATGCAGCATCTGCCGAGTACCATCGGCGAAATTTCGGGGGGGGGGGGAGGAGGGGAGGGGGGGGAGGGGATACGGTCTCTTAACGACTTCCATCAGCATTCCTTCACACATCGATGACGCTGTTTCGCATCACCGGTGAAATTTACTTAGGATCCAGGCGAGAAGCTGAAACGAATTAGGGTGACAGATTTTCTTTCGCGATACATTCTTCGTTCGTAATTTAAAAAAAAAAAAAAAAAAAAAAAAAAAACTCATTTTCTGGCAGAGAGAAACAAAGAGACAATACAAAAAAAGTTAAAATATATTTTCGCCATATAAATGTGTAAAAGAATTTAGAATAAGGAACAAAGTTATACAATTTTGATAAGTAACAAAAGAGTTGATAGATGCAATATAGTCAAAATACAATATGTAAATACAGTTACATTCGTGATTTATATAATGTACTAAACTCATAAAGAAACAGGAACTCGGATTGTATATTTATATCCCTGTATCGCGTCGATGTTTCGAGTTGCGATGCAAAGCTAAGGGAATAAGAAACGGAGAGATAAACTTTTCTTTCATTGTGAATAATAGTCCGCAAGCAAAGATTTGCTTCGTGGAAGCAACAATTCGATCTTATCGAACGTACATAATTAAGCCACACGATTGTGTACACTGGCACTGTAAGAATGAAACGCGGAGAAAAAAATTACATCTTGCTGTTAAAAATACAGCCGCGTAATTACTGCGCCCGTAGAAAATAGAATCGTTAAATTCTACAATAGCTTTGCGATATATTGCATTTTATTCGTTCTTCTGTTCCCATTCTGTGCTTCCATAACGTACAAGCTGTACAAACAGATTCGCAAATTGCGATGGATTAACGTAGGCGCATTAGCATTGTGCATGCACGCCGAGAACGAGCGAGGATTAAATCTCGACGCGAAACAGCAAGAGAAGAATCCAAATTACATCGAGCACTTTTCTTCTTCTCTTCTTCGGATCTCTAATCGTCTGTTTTTCCGAAATAAATTGTTCAATCGTCATTTTCATCGAAACGGGACGTATCGGCAAAATATTGCTTTCAAAATCCGATCCTTATCAATCAAGCGACTGTTGGCGAGAGACAAGATGTCATACTCGAACATGTCAAAAAAATCACACTGACACTTTATATATATCACTAAGCGAAAATCGACGATAGGCCGATAAAAATTCATATTCGTTCACACGCGTGTAGATATTTTCGCAGGCTATTCTCAATCTTACTTGTGTTCTACTTCCGGATTATTGTCGTACAACTTATTTATCGACGCGTATCGAGTCGATTCGAGATTCTACTTTTAATCCGAAGACACATTTATCCGCAAATGCGCGCGCGCGCGCACACACACACACACACACACACACACACACACGAGCCAATACAGATTCTGATTGGCTTGACAAGTCATAAACTTGATGTTCTGTGAAACTCACCGATGAGGTACCATTCCCCGTTCATGATGAAATCGGATAAGTCACCACCCTCCTCTGAGTTGAGTACCAGATCGAGCTACCAAGGTCAAAGTTTGATTAAGACGGGCACGTATCTACAC
Organism: Polyergus mexicanus; assembly: GCF_030449975.1. Classification (NCBI taxonomy): domain Eukaryota; kingdom Metazoa; phylum Arthropoda; class Insecta; order Hymenoptera; family Formicidae; genus Polyergus; species Polyergus mexicanus. Next base: position 9,217,598 of record NW_027223332.1, on the reverse strand, counting down.
GACGGGGGCATTCCGTTAGGTAAGTCGAAGCCGAACGTGCCGCATGCAGCTAGAAATTCCTCTCGCGTCTACGTCTACATTATACGTATATCTACAAGAAGGTGCATTCGCAATGCGACGTTACGTGATAAGACGTGCAACGGAGGAATACATTCGACCGATACGAAGAAGAGATGGACGATGATTAGGTTTCCTCGTCTTGTAAATGGCGCGATGTATTTACAACGCGCTTGGAGAAACGCATTTGTGCGGCCGACAGGCGGAAAACTGGCTCTTTAACGTCGCTGAAAATTTCTTTCCACGCGGTCAACAAGCCCTTGTCCATGATGAAGTGTTCGCAACTTGACGTCACAAATATATGCAAAATTCTATAGCCGCGAAATTCCCCCTCCCTCACCTCCATACGAAATTTTGAATCGTATCACGTGTGTCGATAAGACGAATAGGTATATTTATGTACCATCTGCGGTGAGATAGATGGATCGACTTTAGCCTCCACAAAAAGCCTCGGATCAATATTTCACGATAAGGAATTTCTGAAGACCTGTGAAATTTCTTCGAGAATCCGGCAAGTTCTCCATCTGATGAGTTTAAAGTGGCCGATAAGTGAAATATTAGCCTAGGGGCATCGCGCGAAAGCTAAAATCAATAGTATCCATTTCCCCATCCGTATAATCTTTCATATGACGATAAAATATAATATTAGCTTAAGGACACCTCGTTTCTCCTAGATTTTTCGCTCGATTGCTTTGCACAGATATCTCAATTTAAAAGTAATAAGAATCTACGAAAGGATTTCACGGCCTGCTACTTCTCTATGGATATATCGCGCTGTAATCATATTAAAGTAATTGAAAGAAATCTTGGACAGAGAAGGCAGGATTCCAGATGTTACTTTTATCTCTGGTCCCATCTACACGGAGGATTGAAAAACGGGAAATAAAGTGACGACACCATATAAGATTTTCTAGTTTCTTTCAAGTCCCGTATCGCTTGTCAGATATCTGTTGCTCTTTGATCAAGAGCCAAATAGGATATATAAGGTTTGGTTGGTTGCTATGGACCACCCGAAGCTCCGAAAAAGCTTCATTTGACACACAAGACTATTTTTCTCGAGCTATTCAACATTTAAACATTTTACCAAAGCGTATTGTTGACGTGTTAAAATTGATTAAAATTGATGTTAATCATAAATCGCCTCGAATAATAAATAATGTTTTATATAATTTTTTAAACACATACATTCTTGCGATATTATTATTGAATATATTCTCGCCTATATAAAAATCTCTTTTCAAATGCTTTTTTATATAAAACTCCTATTCTACTAAGAAATAGTATTCCTTGAAGTGGGTAAAGAAGATATTATTCGTAAAGATGTTACTTTCCAATATTCCCGGGCACATTAGAGTAAAACGAGTTCGATAAAAATTCAGTTTAGTCTTCGATGCACTTCGCATATCTTTTGAGAAGAAGTCTTACTTTTCCTATCCTCAAATACAAGTGAAAATCTGCGTCGCGCTCGTACCGAGAAAATTGAAGGGGAGGGGCTCTCGACGTAGCAATCATAATTTGCAGTGACCCCGGTTATGTCGCGTTTATTTTCTCGTTTTCAAGAAAATTGCCGTATCCGACTCATATCTCTACCTACATTCGGCCAATGAAATCGACTCGTTCGCTTTATCCTCCTATCATCGCCCCCCTCTTTCTTTCCCATTCTCTCGTTGATCCTTTTTTCACAGTAGTTAATTCGCAGCAAAAATTACAGTCGTATTACACGGGGCTCGTAAAATTAGCCCTTCATAATTCATCGCGACGCGTATATTTTACTTCGGCCTTTATTCACGGAGTGGCTACACGTAGTTTATTGCGCCAGCACGATGCATCGGGAATAGACGTCTCGAGATGCAAATGCATTTGCTGTTATGCGCACGGCTGTGCAACTCCTTAACTAATTAAATTCAATCTTCATATATAACGTCTCTTATCCGACGCGTTTAATCAAGACGATGGTACTGGAGGAGCGTTTCTGCAGGATAAGCTTCTCGTACATACGCAATCGAGCGCCTCATCGAATAATAACGGTCTCCCTGACGATTAAAAAATGAGCCATTTTTCATTGTCGACCGCACAGATTTTATCTGTAAATAGGGAATTAAAATCAATAATAATTTTGGTGAGATGAATATTCCACGCTACGAATACGAATGAATGTACTGAACTCTATGCGAGTTATCGTGTTTTTATTGGTTTTTGAATAAACGTAGAGATTATCTTCGTATATAGCTGTAATATCGAAATATGAACTCGCTCAAAACTAGATCGGTTTCAATTCGTGCCGCAAACGGATTGATGCGCGAAGACAATATCGTAACCAATTAGAAATAATGCAATTTAACGGCATTCATCTCGTGCTATTCGATTGCCAAATAAACGATAATTAAATAAACTCTTCATCTGCCGAGATTTTTATCGAACGTATCAGTCAATCTCTGTCCGAGAGATCATCTTTAATTCTCATCTCTCCGAATATTAACATCGCGTATTTGCGTTAGCTCGCGGAGAATTTTTATCGGATAAGAATTATTTGCGCGCTTTTTCGGAAACGTAATTCCGAGAGATTTTCCACACAATAGAATACGACGCGGTAATGGGTTTTGATACAGAAGGAGAAATATTACGGTTCGAAGCACGATTGCATTTACATTTCACGATAATCGGAGGACTGCGTTTGAAATCTATCACGAACGAAGAAATTAATCGTGCTCTCTTTATTGACGACAATGATTCATACCATACGGGTACATTTCTACACAGGTATACACAAACGCATATATTCCTTCCGTAATCAGAGATTGAGACTGCTAATTACAACTTGGGCGAGCTTGATTCTCGATGCTTCAGGTATGGAAAACGTATTTTGCGCCGAACAGACATGAAAATCATCTCCGCGTACATGTAACGCCGAAGTCTGAACTCGCCGAAATTATCCCGTTACTCAATCCCGGTTTATCGGTTCGCATCATAGCGTCAACACGTACATAGACACGTGACAGGAAGGAGGACGGAGGGAGGGAGGAATTTGCGTGTCAACGGCGGACATCATCTACAGCATCGTCAGGAAGGCATGCAGCTACGCCGCGCACACGACACCGAACGGCCATTAATATTTCTGTTACATACATACATACATACATACATACATACATATATATATATATATATACAGAGACATTTAACATGCGACACACACGCTGTACAGATAGATCAATCAATACAGTCGATGTTGATTCGTTGAGTGACACTGGAGGGCGAAATGGGTTGAACAAAGTTCGGGTGTGTACGACATACAGACGACATAATCTTTGGTTGGTACAAATCTCTATATACACGTATATATAGACACACAATTTATATCATGGGGGAAGAGCAGTCGATATATGAGTCAGGCGGGTAGAGGGTGGGGGGGGGGAAAGGGGGCAGGTAGAGGCGGTCTGTGGGGGAGAGACAACGTTTATATGCGGCGGAGCAATTGGTGAAAATGCGCACGGATTCTGCATTTCGACGGGGCGCGATGCAGCGACGGCGACGGCGACGGCGATGTAGCGGCGCGTAAACGTGAATCGAGAACGAGCTACGCAATTTCGGCACCTACCCTATCTATGTCGAGTCGCACCGGTAGCAAGCGAAGCTCGTAAATCCCACCGTCGAAATATACGTGCGTGCGATGCGCGAAAACGCGCATAGCTTGTATTCTCGCGCCACCGCGCGTGGTCGAGAGGATTTCTCGCCGTGTGCGGCTTGATTGAACCGTGCGCGCGCAAATTGTTTAATTGGCCGCATCTTAATTGATTCTCCCATCCGGCCGCCTCTAACGCGAGCTCCACAAATGCGATCTCTTTCAAGTTCATTAGAGATTTCAAAGAATTGTCGAACCCTCCCCCCCAAATTTTAGGCGCCGAGATTCTTTTACAATTCCGTACGAGAATTATCATAGTTTAACATTGTAATCGATAGGAAAAGAGCATAGACTTTTATATATATATATTAGACTGCTATTACGATATTACGTGATAGGTGAAAGCCAGGACAGTCATATACAATTGGACAGAATATAACCCCAGGCTGTCAATCGATACTTATTTTTGAAGGGAAAGCTGCAATATTAATACAAAAGTTTTGTATATATTTAATATACAAAAGTTATGTTAAAACTGTCTCTTCAAAAATAAATATCGATTGACAGCCTGGTTATATTCTATCCTCTTGTAAATGGCTGCCTGTCACATCGCTATTAGCAATCTAACTAAGTATATAATATAGAAGTCTGTGGAAAAGAGATACATACATGACAATAAAAAAAAAAGCGATTCAATTGTTCCGGTTTCTCAGTGAGGCCGCGATTTAACGAGCGAAACTTGCCGAATGTTTTCCAGCATTTCGGATTCACGAGAGACCACAAAGTGAACTCGCGCGAAAACGCGTAAACGAGTTCGATATTGATCACCGAATCTCGGCCGATCGTTCCGCTCGTAAATACCGAATTCGCGATATCGTATTCCGTGTGCTAGCACATGCGTATGTGGTTTGTGTACTTACCACATACAAAGTTAAACGGGAAAGTCGTTGCTGCGTGATATCGAACGAGGTAAGGCTAGAGCGCGAATATATGGCTGCTCATTAATTCCTCGCGTATAGCGCGTAATCGATACGGAATTGCTAAAATATGATAATATATTAATTACTTTCCGTAATTAACGAACAAATAATTTTCCGTCAGAGGAAATCGGGAAAAAGATGAAAGATGAAACGGTACTTTCCCCGACGTAAAGTCTGTAAATCGCGGCAACTGAAATATCGCTGACATTTACTGATATTTTGCACCGAAGACGTATTATTTCGAACTTTTGGAACGCGAGATGATATTCTGATGAAATATTTCGTCCGTATAAAATAACGGCGGACGCGTTGTAAAGTTACAACGTACGATACGTTCAATTGATGAGAAAAAGTCGAGTTAAAATCAAAATAAAGAAAGAAGATTCCACCGCTGTGTCGCCGCACGCTGCACCGCGAAAAGAAAGCTCGGCGGTAATGGCACCGGTCAACGGTTGTGATGTATTTTTATGGACGATAGGGGTTTGAGGAAAAATTTACGATTCTTTACGATCTACGATTCTCGTCCGACACGCAAAATGTGGAGGAAAGAAGTCGCCCGCCCTCGGCGCGTCTTGTTGTCTCGGTCCTTACGCGACCCTTAACACTCCGATCACGAGGGCGCGTCACGCAATCGGGCTTTGCGATCGATTTACAAACAACGATTGCGCGAATTTTGCCATTTCACGATTGTAATCGATCGTTAAAGACGAGACACGTCGACGCTTCGAATCGAGATAGCGCGAACGAGCCGCGGGCGGGCGATTTCCTCAAGCAATAGGATGTCCAACTTCTCGTCGAGTAACACTTAAGGGCTAATAATAAAAGGGATACGGCTTAATGTATTCATCGAGAGAGGTCGGTACATCTTTTTCCCTCTTTTCTTTTTTTCTCTCGTTTCGGCACGTGGTCTTACATGAGTGCCCTAGCTCGCACGCACCACACGTTTTTGTGTATGAAATTTTATTACGGTACAATCTGTAATTCGTGATCAAGTGCGCCGAGGGGCACGCAAGTAAGAGCGCATCCGAACAAACACGTCCGCTTCGCGCTTACATAGTTTCGAATAATCTTTCTTTTAAAGCTTGCCATTTGACGGCAAGTGGCTATCAACTTTACGAGATTATGTCGTTATCGTTGTCGTGTGGACTATAGATCCTCCATTATCATTGCAAGTGGAAGTTTGCGTAAAATGGTAATTTCGAAATTTTATCACAAGCTTGATATGTAATATAAGTGCTTAAAAGATTTTTGTTCCAGTATGTAAAATATTCGATTTATGATAAATTTTGCTTTATGTTATCGTTCCTTCTTTATGTTGAAATATCTGAAAGAAAGATTTGAAGAAATTTAATTATCTAATTATATTATGTACAAGTATCTAAAAGATACATACGTACTAATATAGATTCGATGTACTGTACTATACGTCGTGCAATAAAAATGAATCTGCCTCATGTGACGTTCAAAATACGTGTGTACAATCGATCTCCGATGTCACCTTCTGTCAACGATAGATAGACAAATCGAAACTGTCCGCAGCGCCGATCAATACCAGCTGCTCAAAATAAATGTCCGCGTATGTCGTATCCCTCGTTGATTTACTAACCCCGGGGCCCACGATTTCAATCGGAGGGGATCGAGAAACGTATTTCGCTGCAGTCGGTCGAGCCGATAGGCAGCCGTTCGTCTTGCCCCGACGAGAAATAAATTCCGATTGAGTGGGAATTTCGCGAGAGAGTAAGTCGAGGGCGGGTCGCTCTCGAGGATGCGATACCGATTGATCGGCGGCTGTAAGGATATGCGGCGGGACTGAAAGAGAGACGACGCGCGAGGAGGCGAAGGAGGTATCGAGTAGCTGTGCTTCAGCGAGAAGTGTCTCGACGCGTCGTTGCATACCGTGGAGTGGCAGGAACACACATGTGCAACAGGTGAAAAGCAGGTATCGAGCACCTCGTTCATTTCCCAACATCTAGTCTCGCTGCGGCAGAAATTTTTTTTTTATCGTTGCCGAATCTCCTCTCTCTCTCTCCCTCCATCCCTTTTCTCTCCTTCAAAACTGCGCGTCGCGACTCGATTAGAAATTTAAAAAAATAGCACTCGGCGTGTCAAACGAACGGAATTTTTATTAATCTTGTTCTGGGTTAACGTGTTTTTCCGTTCTCGTTTCGTTGCTTGATACGTCGAGTGCTTTATATCGATGTTTTTTTTTCTCGCGTATATCTAATTATTTATATGCGAGCGCGAAGATGATCATCAAGCAGAAATACTTTGTGAAATACGGCGAAGTTGCATGATTTTCATCAAAGTAAGAAATATGTAAATAAGAATAATTTCTCTGCGGCGTATAGAGATGAAAATACTAGGAGCCTTTCACTTTGAATAAATAATTTTCCGTTCGTTTTCCTTGTTACAGCGAATATCTTCGAGTACAGTTGTATGAATTCGTATTCCTTCTTTCTCGTCATCTTATTCTTCGAATAAGGATGCGCCTGAAATTTTCTTTACTCTTTGAATTTTCAAAAACGACCTAGGATGACAACGAGCGGCTAAGTCGTCGCATAAAAAAAATCGTCTATTTTAGATATTTCATGTAATAGAACGAATGTGGGTAATAGGATAGGGAAAGGAGGCGGCAAATAAAAATCTGCGAGATCGTTCGCAATTTATCATTCGCGAATACGGCATGAGAAGCATGCGTCTTGTGTCACTTGTCAACAAGAAACCATCGTGCGGTGTACCTGCTAGGTACGTATAGGTTGCGCAAACCACAAGCCGCCGATCAGCATATGCGCGAATATTTAGTGACATATTATACGCTTAGTGCGAAGATTAGACACGCGTGAGTCCATAATTTGCAAGTCGCGTGTAAAACAGAGCTCCAGTAATCGAATGTAACATCATCTCCCTTCTGTTTCTCTTTGCGAAATCGAAATCCGTCGATGAAAATTACGATTTTAATTATTTTCGCTTCCGTTTCAGACGTAGTATGTGGAATATGTGTCGTACGTACGATCGATTTGCGTGTGTGGGTTTAATTTATCGATCTTATATAATTAACGAATGTACATCAATCACATTATTTACGCGAGATTCGAATTAATATAAAATTATCGCGGCAACTATCGCCTTTTCGCAATGCATATTTGTGCATTCAGTTTGGTGCTCTCTTCCGCACCAGTTCATACAACATGGCGGCCGCAATTAGCACGCAATTAGTATGCTCCATACAATAAATTATATGAGATCAACGTTATCTATGTCTTTACGCGGGTCGCTTACTATTTCCACTTGCATGACTTTTCGAAGCGCTATTAGTCAAGGAAACATTTATTTGAATAAATAATTTGTTGCTCCGAGAAGATTAATACTTTTGAATCGTCTCGGAGCATCGAGATAACGATAACGGCAAGCATCTTCTGATCTTCAATGAGATGAAGACGCACTGATGTGCGCGAAGCGAACGCGAACTTAGCCTAAGCTTTGCTCAGCGAATACTCATTCTTTGGATTCTCCGTTCTGTTGCATTTCTTCGTCTCTAAATCGTCGATTAATCGATTCGATCCGTGACCTGGACGAGTCATTGACCTGTCTTCTAATCTAACGACCGTCCCGTTATAATACGTATCGCGCGTCGATGTCGTCGCGTCCGTGGTCGCGAGGCCGGCCAAAGTAAATTGTGCGCGTGAAGTAACGACTTTAGATGGCAAAACTTTTACATTAGATTTTTCTCGCGCGACATTTTTCCGAGATTGACGATAAAACTCGATGCCTCGGTCGCGTGTTAATAATCAATCTTCTTTCGCCGAAAATTCGTTATTAAATCGACACTTTAGCCAGACACGCGGTTTTTAATATTAAGGATGCGAAAGACCGTGGGAAGTATTACCAGCAGATTGTAATCTCTGTCGATAATCTATTGAATAATTAAGATTCGATCGTTGCTCGTAGGTGTCAACTTTCATTCGATATTTAATTAATCTTGCGACTGTTTGTCTCTCTCTCTCTCTATACAGGACGTCCCCAATTTAAATGACAAAATTTCAGGACCTAAGACAGAAAGTCATTTAGAGGTTTGCTCGTTTTTGCTTCATTTTGGAGAAAATCACAAAAAAAGAAACAAAACAAGTTATCGTTTCTTTACTTATTTATTTACATTTTATTTATGTCATCATCTATTTAATGCAGATATTGTTCAAAATGTTGCCCTCTTGCAACAATGCAAGCGTTACATCTAGCACTGGCCTCATTAATTGCAGCTAGACATTGTTCTAGTGATATTTGATGCACTGCATCTATGATTCGGTCTCTTAATTACTCTCTTGAATCGATTGGCATCGTAAAGGATAACATCAAGTGTTTACATATGTAAGGAACCTTGAAGCAGAACGTTTATTCGATGCCAATCAACTCAAGAGAGCAACATGACAATGAGAGATTGAATTTTTGCAATTTTCTCCAAAATGGAGCAAAAACGTGCAAATCTCTAAAGGACTTCTCGTCTTAGTTTTTCGGTCCCCTACACGCTCTTGAAGTTTTGCCATTTAAATTGAGGATACTCTGTATATGTATCTTTCTACGTGTGCACCGACACGTGCATATGTGATCACGTGTACGCGACATGTCTTGATCTATACAATCAACGATTCATTGGTTTATAGTTTATATTATAGAAGATCCATCTGTTCTCCGCGAACTAAGGATAAACTCCGATTTATATGTATAAATGTTTTTGTTCGATAGAATCTTATATTACGATTCTCGCAAGACTATGTTGTTGCTTATTTGTAAATTATATTTGTGATAATAATTTCTTAAAGAACCTAAAGATATTACAGTTTTGATCGATAATTTTGGGACAGTTGCATTAAATAAATAAATTAAAATAAATTAAAATATTTCTTTGGCTGAAATTTTGTCGAGAAAATGCTGGTAATACTTATTATGCAATCTATAGAAACTCGAAAATCATGCATAATATCACAATAGCGACTACATTGCACGGCACTCTGCTACGATTAAGTCGAATGCTATCCGAAAGTTTTAACAATGTTACAGTGAATTGTCGAGAATTAAGAAAATCGAAGTGTCTTAGGATAATTGGTACGTGGATCGATCGAGAATTAACTCTCGTGGATCGAAGTGCGCGTAACCAGTACGAAGAATCTCAAGAATGGAGATTCGCCTGTCGCTGGCACGGAGACATCACTCAGCTATCGACTCCACGGAAGGTAGGAAACTCAGACTCGTTGGTGGATCGACAGATTACAAATGACTTGATTCTGGGGCGACGACCGAGACGTGTTTGCATCGGCGAATCGTCGAGGAGCAACTGCTCGGGAAAGATGAGAGTTAAAAGAATGTTTGTGAGACGTGGGAGGAGTCGGATCACAGAGACAGAGATAGAGATAGAGAGGTGGAGAAAGGTCGGGAGGAGTCCTCGCAAATTGTTCATAAACGAAATGGCCGGAAGCGTCGGCGATAACGAAGCGACCGGAAAATTGCATGGAACGGGAGCGTCGTCGTCGGTTATTCCACTGAATGAACGCGAGCGAGACGTTTTTCTCTCTTTCTCTCGCCTCGGATAAATCAACTTGAGAGGAAAGTGATCCTCTCGGCTGCTGCTGCTGCTGCTGTTATTGCTGGCGCGATTACATAAAATAGTGCGTAGTTGTGATGATTATACGCGCGAACACTTTTATAATTTGCCATCGATACGAATATAATAAAAGCGGCGTTAAAACTTTTTCTCCTTTGATGCGATCGTTTTTTCGATCAACTCTTTGATCAAGACCGAGTAGACTTTGAAATAGTTATCGCTGGTAATTAACGTAATTTTCTCGGAATCAAAAGAGTTACGGTTGAAGCGATTTAATACGCGTACTTGCATTTTTTGGACGTAAAAATTCATTGATTACTGATCGAGCGTTGAATTAATTGCCAAATTTTTAGAACGTAAAAAAACCCTTTCATCGAGATATCTGTCGGAGATGGCAAACTTCGACTGATTATATCCAACTGGATATTGACAATTTGATTGATCGATTGAGATATCGCATTCGGCCGAGTTAGTGATACAAGTCGATATATGGTCAGACATTGACTTATTCTCGCAGTAAATAAGATATAAGAAGCGATACTTCTCTACGTGAAAAATCAATATGTAAAAATTTAAATACATATCTCGATATATGTAAATACATCTTGCAAATGCTACATAAATCCTCGTTTAACATTTAAACGCTTGAAAAAATCTAGATCAAACGAGTTCGAAAGAGTACTCTATTATATTTCGATATATACGCGCGCAACATTCTTCAATAACTCTCGTTAACAAACTACTGAATACTTGAATATTATCCGGCTTTGAATCGAACTAATCCTGAAACGGCGAAATACGTAACGCGAAGTGCACAATAGGCTCACCTTCCTCTAGCTACGAATTTATCGTCGTGATAAATTATGCACATCATGCGCAGCAAAGATCACCGTTGCATGCACGAGAGATCGTCGAAGCGAGAAAAAAGTTGGAAATAGAAAGATAGAGAGAGATTGAATAGATATAAAGCGTATGTATACAAGCACGCGATTGTAATCGTCATGGGAATAAAAAGAAAGAAGGAATAGAGAGATCCTGGACGCGCGGAAGAAATCGAGAAGGATTGAGAAAGAGCTTGGATGAAGGACGACTTTTCGCGAGAGGACAGGGATCGATGAAGGGTAAATCGGTGCGGAGTCGATAGTAGAACGACGTGGACGTGTGCTCCATGCAAAATCGTAATTTCCAGCTCAGACATAATCACGTGGTCCCTGCTTTGACTGGTCTATGTGTATGTGTGTGAGGCATGTATAAGTATAGTTTGCGTCGTTTGTGTATTCGCGCGGTCTCGTCCTACACTTTCTTCTCTACAATATTTTTCTGACACGGGAAAGACGCGGGGAATAATCTGTGTATGGTATATGCAGATATAGAATGCCGAAAATCACCCACGTTGCCATTTCCACACGTTTTTCTTTCTTTTTTTCTCCGTTCTCTTCCCTTTCTTTCCTTTTTCATTTCCGCACTCATCATAATATATGTATATTGCGAAAAAGCTCTCACTCGATACTCGAAGAAAAAGCCCGTAAAAAGCAAAGTAACACCGGCAAGCGCGACATCAGCACATCATAGCGCCCTCCTCTACGTAGGAAGGTTATATATGCCGACACCATATATAAGATCCAACATAGCTATAGCCAATTCGTGTGCTCAGATTGCGTTCGTGACGTGATTACGAATCTCGATTGTTTCGCTTGCATTCATTAACAAATCGTTCCAGCACTCCGAAGGGAACCCGATTAACTTAATTTAGCGGCTAATTAAGATAAATTGTTCGAAAGAAAATGGATCAAATTAGTGCATCGATGAAGAATCGATTTAACACTGCACGACCTACTTGCAAAACACAGACGGATGTCACGCGAGAAATCAAAATTTCATTATTCCGAATAAAACGTTCGCGCACGAATTTCCGCCAGAAACTGTAAACGTTTATGCCTGCCTCGTAAAATATTAACGCCTCCGTGATCCAAAGTCTTCCATCAACTGCATTTTACTACGAATTAAATAAATAAATTTGTTTATCGGCGCAACTAAATTTTTTTCCACAACGCGACTGCTCGTTTATATTTGATCCATTTTTGCGAGTCCAATTGGAGATAGTTTTTGTCGTTGTGTCGAGATAGGAAGATACAATCTGATTAACTTAAATAACACACCCAAATAAATAAACGATACGCAACGTGTACATGTGAGTATGATCACGGCAATACTATTACGAAGCGTAATAAAACCGCTGTAATGGTAAAATGAGCATGAGAAAACGGACTGAACTTAATCGCGAACGTAATTTAAAAAAAAAAAAGCCCTTGCCGGAGCTCTGCGAGTGATCTTAATGGCGGATAAAAAGCTTTGGACGTAAAGAGTGGCGGCATTGTTTCCCGGAAATTACGTCTTTAGCCGAAATACAATAGTTTCAAAGATTTAAAGAATGTATAATAATACTTTAGTCGAATGATCGATTCCGGCAACGGGTATCTGCGCGTCGTTATCTCGCGCGCGAACGACGACGTCCTCGTTATTAAAGGCCACTGTCGGTCGGAAAATCGTTCCCGTCCCGTAAACGTTTTATGAGAATCGCTAATAATACTCCCGTTCAACCGGTATAATTCGAGAGACATTGATCCCTCATTAAGATTCCATTATTATCGAGCTTGCCTTATGGTCGATCGACGAAGTTCAACGAACCGAATTCGCCATCGCTTATTATACGCGAGCTGACGCGACGCTGGAGAAAAAGAGCTACGGTACATAGAAATGGAGGAATTATTTATTATTTAAACGCGAAATTTATCGAAGAAATAATATATATTCATTACTCTGACTGTGCAAATCGTGTTAAGTTCGATCGCGTTTTAAAGAACCTGCAGAAAATGTTATTGTCAGATAAAAATCAGCGATTAAAGTCTCTCTACGTGCCTAAAGATATTTATTAAAGAAAGTGCAAAAATCATAAGATTGACAAATCAAAAGCGACTCGTTATTATGTAAATCATTAAAACAGCTCGCGACGCAATATTTAATTCATTTCAATTTCATAGCAAAGCTATTAATTATGAATATCTAAAAAATATACAATGCTCTGAAATATCTGAAATATTAATAAATTTTAGCATTCTCGCGTAATTAAGATGGACAAATGAGTGTTGCACGAAATGACACGAGGAACTTCATATGTGCGCTGAGACAAATAATGACAGAATCTATTTCTTTCAAAGTGGAAATCGATAAGACCGCGTTGCGGAGAGAGAGAAGTGCAAGGATTATTTATTGCCCGAGAGAGATAGTCCCGCCTGAAAAGCATACACAATACTAGTTTTTTAGTCTTATCGACGTTAGCTGCGTATTAAAGCGACGAGGACAAAGAAGAATGACGGAGTGTTTATAAATTTATCGACAGTGAGGAGCGAGGAAATAGTTTGACGCGCAATTTATGAGAATGCTTAAGCGTGTACCTTATTTATCATCAAAGTGTACGACAAAGTCGCAACATGTGCGCTTAATGATTTTATGATATTGTCAGAGTCAGTAATTTGGACGAATCGGGACAAATCGCGAAATGTGACACGCAAACACACACAAAATATTACTTATTGATTTCGATAACTTAGAATTTATATTTTGTGAGGATATATTTATATTCGATAATACAAATAAAAAAGTTTTCAAATGAATGGAGAAATGTATGTTCATGCGTGTGTATGTATGTATGTATGTATGATCGATTTAGTATCGATTTAGTCGCGTGCGATTTCATTATCGATGAAAAACATCCTTTTTCAACGATAACAGCGGTAATAATTGCGCTAATGGATATCCGCGGCGATACGTTTGTGAAATTTTGCATCCGACACTTGTTGTTCTCATTCTATGGCCGCGATAAGTTCGTTATTCGACCGTTAACGAATATTCGCTGAGCTTTACGATTCGGCACAGCGTTTCACAATGCATCAGCATCAAACGGAAAATCACGATTTGTCATTTTTAGTTTGCTTTATGGCTCAGCGATGTCAGTTCTCGCGCGAGTCGCGATAAATTGTTATCATAAAGATCGGTCCCTCCTCGCTCAGGATCGTAAAAAACATCGCAATAAAGACGTCGGACGGTCTATATTAAATTTGCGCGTGTATAAAAATGGTGGTCTTCACATGTGTCGCAGGATATAAAATTTTTCCCGCTAAGGCAGTACCTTCATATGGAAGAATATTACCATTAATATGGTATGTGTATGCATGTAATTTTCTCACTTTCGTACGGTCAAATAGATATTAAAATAAAAATGTCGTCAATCATCATATGTCACATTTGAATTAATATTTCCGGAAAATATAAAACATTTTCTAAATAAAAAATGATTTGATTTTATAGATTATTATTGAGACAGGTGTTAGGTAAAACTCTTTTTTATAAAAATTAAGATTATTCTCTCGATATTCGATACATTATAAACGAATTAATAAATCTTCTTCAAAGTCAAACAGAATTGCAGAATAAAATACTGAATTATATTGATTCTCATTGTCATTAATTTCATGCGTCAGCGAATGACTTCGAATGACAAGACACAAACTGACAAGCTTCGCACTTGATAGCGGACTAATTCTTTGCGCGAGAGTCTCAAAGGGCTGGAAACTGTCACGGACGTGGCGAAGTGTCGAAACCGGGTCGTAAGTAAAATGAATTTAACATTTGGCGTTTATACCTGCAAACTACGCGCCGTGGGAACGAGCACGACAAACTCGACGTCGTGAGTTAGATGCGATGCCTCGCATATACGCCTTAATATCTGGCGTATATATACAAACATGCACATCTCGGTTTCTACGTATTACGACGACGGGGAATAGTTGCTGTGTCGACGACAAAATTTATCACCCGCACTAAGGGACGTAAAATCGAAGGTTGTACCAAAATCAAGTTACATTCCGTCAAACTTTATCGGCATTTAACAATATAAATTTAATAGTTTAACATGCAAAAATTATGTTTCTTTGTACAAATCTCTGAAACTTTGAATCATCCTCATTTGGCGGACTGCCAGCTTCAAATTTGAAATTAAGGGGATATTAGGAAACTTACGCAGCCATGGAATTAAACGAAGATTTTGGAGAATTAATATCAAAATTGTATAAAATTAATAATTTGATAATTAATAGAGAAACTTACGAAAGATTAAGTTATGACAAAGAGGCGGTGATGAATACCCTCTTCTTGTTGAGGCGTAAATTTCTTCGGAGCGGAAACAACCAAATGCAAATGTCGCGGTTATTATGCGGAGAATGTTATAAAAAGCAAAAGGAAAAAGAAAAATTAGCGTGTAACGCAAAAGTATCTCGACTGGAAAAGTACGTATCGTAAATTGCGCACTTTGGGGGAAAGACAACGGCAATTTATTTAGCGCTGCGAATGTAATTATCCTTGATAACGCACGTTGAAATATCCACGACACAATCTACGAGAGCGTCGAGATCGTTCCATTAACGGTGACCGCCACGGATTATCCGCAATTCAGATATAATCGACTCGAGTTAGTTTGACAAAGTTTCAGTTTGGCTCTGCGTTATAGAATTAATATTTAAAAGTAAATTCACATCTTAAAAATTGAATGACGTACAAAATGAATTAATTTTTTAACTACGTCATACATGATTAAAACGATTATCCTTGCGTCTTTTTATTAAAATACGATTTATCGATACATATTATGCTTTAATTTTATATTATTTTTCCAGAGAATTTTGAATTCAGTCACAGTGAGAAATAATAAGCGCGTTTTGCGAGATTTGGATTATCGAGAAACTTGGGTGACAAAGTAACTACGATCGAGCGAAGTGACCTTTCTGATATTATAGAAACAATCACCACCGTTGGTTCGATGCATGGAAATAGCGTTACGGTAATACTGCGTCGAGATCGCTCCACTAATGGCGATCACCTCAAGTTACCCGCAATTTGGAAATAATCGAACAGAGCAAGATACGTATTATTTCTGCATGTTAATCGACTCCCGGGATATTGTGTTTACGGAATTTACGAAATAGTAAATGCACTTAAGTTCTCGAGTTAATTCGCGTCGCAAGAAAAACATTCGAAATTAATCTCCGTTGTGGGAAATCGATAGGAACGAAATAGAAATCGGCAAAATCGATCGCTCGCAAAGCGATGTTTTTCCTGTCTCGACTATTGCGGAAATAATTTGCGTTTTAAAATGTTTCGAAAATTTTCATGTAAATAGGGCAAAATGTAAATTTCATGTTTTTTTCCGGAGTGCTGGACATCCCTGATACACCTTCCTATCTTACTTCATTTCTTTCTTGTCGCGGATCTAGCTCACACATACGTCGGTGCGTGTGATACGTGTGTCGTAACGTGGTGTAACATGTAATACTATATATCATATATATATATGTGCCTATGTTATGTATATAGATCCGAGCTGAAGCTACGAAGCGTGAGAACGGCTATCTATGGAGCATCGCTATTGTGTGTTGCACTTGTGAGTCTTGTGTCGGACATAAGAAGCCGCGTGTGGTGTGCCCGTCACGGGCGCGGGATGAGATTTATCTGGTCTCAATTTGGGACCAGGGGTCAGGAAAGGAGAAGTGAGAGGCGGGTGAGAGTTTCTCATGGTAGCGAGGATGCTGATGGCGAACGGACACCGAAAGTGGTTTGCGCCATTTGCAATGCCGATAAAGCGCCAGAGGATTCCGCGATCCTCCGCTCGCTTGCCAAGGGGCGAGAGGAAGCGCAGATGGGATAATATACTCGACAGTTTTCTCTGCTGAAAATTTGATCGCGAACTCGTTAAGCGAGAACGAGACGCCCCCCGGTAATTGATAATTGGACGGTAATTAAGCAACGTGAGCTACGATTGGGACACGTTTTTATCGCTGCGACTTCGGTGACAAATTAATTATGTGTTTTCATAATTACTTATTAATTTTAAAATATGCACCGCGGAAAATGCATGAATATCTATAAAAATTATAATGCAAACTTTAATTAGAGTAGCGAGTGTGAATTTAATAATCTCGAATAAAAAATGTAGCATTAACAATTTTATAATAAATAGTATCAAATTTATTTATTCGTTATTTTTTACACTGGAAGTTTAGATGGAATTTGCATTATTTAAACAATTGTCACAATTATAAAAATGATCAAATTTAGTTCTAATAAAGTGACATCAAACGTAAATTGATTTGTACGAACTGCTGCCATTTAGAAAATCTGATCCGATAAATAACGGAGAATTTTTGTTGATTTTTACTTCACATATTAGCATCATTATTCATCAAATACCGATAAGAAATTTTCCGTCAAAAATCATAGAAAAATGCGATCATCCCTTTTGTCGCACCGCTTGGTAACCACATCGGTCGCATTTGGTACAGCCACATTTCGCGGTCCCTAGCCCTCATTTACCCTCCGCTTCCGAGTAAAAGCGCGTATAGCTCATTCGGAAGAATCGAAGGAACGGATAATATAATCTTTGGTGCTCTCGGTGTGTACTGAGAGTGTGTCGGTGTGTAAGTGGAGATAGTAGTGTACCTGGTTGCCGTCGTAGGTCCAGGATCCGAACTTCATGTCACAGTGTTGGTCGTCAAAGGGGAACCAAGTGATGTCTATCTTGCATGTGCTCTTGAAGATGCCCGGAGGGACGTACAGGCAACTGCCGTTATGCGTGACCACCACGTTTGTTTGGAACGTCCCGTCGAAACCCTCATCCGCACTAACGTTTCATATCATACCTCCATTAATTATCCTCGTCAGTCGTCGACCGTTTCGCGGCCGGTTTAATCGCGCGCCTCTTTAATCATCGCGTGACGGAACGGGGCGTCGTCGGTTCTTGTTAAATGCCGCCGGCAAGACCTCGCACGAAGGATATTGAGAGGCGAAGAACGCGAATGTCGTGTTTATGTCGAGGAGACGGATGGGGATACTTGAGGCACAGGGGAAGAGTTCTCCATTCTAATTACATCTACTTGCGCACTATATCCGTAGAAGGGAAACGTTCTTTCGCGAAAAAAAAATTGGACCCGGATCATCGATCCGGTCTCATTTTACGGATACGCATCGTGTTTTTGTATCTTTCGGTGCACTTTAACTTGGTACGCTGTCACCATTTATCAAAATCATAATGTTCGACCGCATCTTCCGAGCAACAAAACGAGAATCACGAATGAGTGAAGAATGGTGATAAAGCGGGGTATTCACGAATGTTATTCGTGAAAATACAAACCGCTTAGGACCGCTTTTACGAGAATCTCTTTAAGCACAACCCGGAATTGGGGGAAGGGGAACGATGAAGAACGGAAATGGTAAAGAGGGAAGAGGAAGGGTACCGCGAGCATTGCCTACCCTCGGCTCGTGTTAATCCCTCAAGAATAATTTCAAGCGGCCACTTAAACGGCGTTAAAGGATAAAGGCAGATATATTCGTAGTCGACTCTGGAAATCCGCGCGCGAATTTTAATGACATATTTATCTACCAAAGCAGCTTATTAAAAGTTTTCGAACGCCATACGGTAGTAAGAGGGATATCTACCGCTAGATCACGAGAAAGGATATTCCTATTCTTCCATGAGACTTCCATTTCTAGTAAAAATATCTTTTATACTATCACGGAAACTGAATAATTGGCGAATGTCGAATATTAGACGATGTGTGAGACAGCCCGATAAAATTAATATTACAAATATGCTCGCGAAAATCAAGTGTAGGTGGTATCGATATTAATGTTCTCGTTACGGAGAACGCTGTTGACGAGAGAGAGTCAATGGATGGTGGCATCGGCGTCATCGTCGAAGGTTTTGAGGATGTCGTTCTCCCTCGCCAATCGAAAATCGATACCGTCATATCATTAAGGTTCTCGTGCCTCTCGCTACTTTCGCACGTTATCGTGGAGCGGAGAACGCGGGGAGGATAATGCAAGGCGGGAGATGATGGAGAGGAAAAATGGGGCGTTTCGCCGAGGTCTCGGGGAAAATGGAGTTAATTAATTCGTGCGGAGAATTGAATTCTCAGCACGGGGTTTGTCGATATTAATCGTCACACCATATGTCTCCTGTCGTACGTGATCTTGCCACGCTCGTCCGTTTGTTTCGCGAACGAGATATCAAAATGGTTTCGTCGCTTTCGTGTGTTCTGTCATTTGGCCTAGATCGTGATCACCCGAGAGCGACGTTTCTCTTTCAATGTCGATTAACGCGCGTCCGTTTAATCGAATTCGCGTGCGAGGAAACGGGACGCCGGAGAAAAAATAGGCTCTGTAAAACCGATCCATCGGAAAAAATCGGTCGAACGCTCCCACTAATGCGCGTTTATTTCGTCGGCATGTCGGGGGGATAGCGGCATTGTCGTCGTTGTTGTGTGGCTAATGAAGACTAACGAGAAACGGGGCTTCACCCCAAAAAGTATGTCCGATTAATTAATCTCGACGGAACGAAACCGTATTGGCGGAGTACCAGGCATTGGATTTTGTTGATCGTGTGTTTTCCTCTTTTATGGATAACTTCGTTTACCCGTTGCCATTGTCATTTGTTTCTGGCTGCGTATGAGGAAATCTATGCGCACGATATGTTCGGGCATATAATGTGCGTTTTGAGGCCGTTATGTCGATGTTTCGTTTTATTGTGGGAAATCGTGTTAATTAGCTATGGAGCGAGAAAATATCGCACAATTTATAATACGAAATCGTGAGAAACCGCACACGTGCATCTCGACGTTATATTGGCGACTCTACGATAACCACGCATGGAATTTAATGACCGAATCGTAAAGGGTTAATTAACGATCCCAAGGGATACATTAGTATATATAAATTAACAGCGCTATTCGATCGACGGGATTATCGCGAGATTGAGAGATTGCGATTCATCGTTGACAGGAATGCTAATTTATATACATGTATTGAATTACGATAACGCGATCTTGAATCAAATTGTCAACGCGACGCAATTTTACATATATGATTTTCTTTGATAATAAAAATAAAAATATCATCTTCGTAGATTCCCATAAACTTTTGCCGATGAGTGAGACACGTGCGCTATTTTCCGAATAGTACTTTAATGAAGCAGTAACACGGCAAGTAATATATATCATCTCTCGTTTCCACTTTATCCACTGATAAGTAATACATTGTATCAAGCAAGTTGCATGACACTTTTGATGTAACTTAATGTAATCCCATGTAATGGAAGTTACCCTGAATTTAGCCTGACACTGTATTGCACTCGATACCGCGCCATTATAAACTTTTCCACAAACTTGCAAGTTTTCGTTAATATCTTTCAATCCTATCACTACAGCGACCGGAAAAGTTTCCGCTCGAAGAGAAACAAAGTACCTGAATGCCTAACGATTGCTCGACGCTAAGTACTTGTCCAGAATGATTCATAGGGCAGTTAAGAATGTAAGAAATTTATGCGCGCGCCGCAAACTGTCGTTACACGAAATCATTTTGGCATTGTTGGCACATATCGTCGGCAACAAGATTATGAAACAGGACGAAAGAATATTTAACACAAATTTTAAAAATATCACGACATTCTATATCTAATATCGCAAGGTTGTATGTAATAATATCATCATATTTAATAGATAATCGCAAATTAACTGATTTGTTCAAATTTACATATACAATAATGCTTTTAATTAACGAAAAAGCAAGTAAATTCACAGATAATGAAAAAATAATATCGAGATTTTAAACCTCGTCCATTTCACTGCAGCGTAATTTACACAAAACGATACTGGATTTCATTTGATCGATGAAGCGCGATACAGTTGCAGTGCTGGTGCATAATAATCAGGATGCGTTGCATACATTTCCACAATTTATCTCGAGCTTAGCGCCATCGAAAAATCCGACAAAAAAACAAGAAGAGCCGCACGAGGAAGAGAAACAAAACTCAGCTCGGGTCAGCTCGGTGTTTTAGTCTCACGGGCGTAACTTGTGAGAGGGATTTATATACACTTTATCCGACTCCCTAAGCAAGCACCTCTGTTGAACGGCAAACGGCGAATGTTTGTTCGAAAAATTCGATCTCCGAATGGGAAAAATGTTTGTGTGCGAATTGAGCTTTCAAATCAACAATAGCGAACGCGAATTACGCAGGATATCCAGGAACCGTCAAATATTGCTTGAAGCGCAAATATTACAGAACAAAAAAAAAAAAAAAAAAACGTTCTTAATAAGAATTTAAATTTATAGTTTCGACATATTAAAGTTCGAGAAAAAGCAAATAATATAATAAATTTTATTTTTTAAAACTTTAACTAAACTTTATCTTAATAGAAATTTAATTTTATTTCCTGAGTACAAATCTTGTAGATATTCAAATTCGGATTTTTTAGATTTTGCTAAAACTGCAATTTTCATGAAAGGAATCATTCAATTAATAAATGAATACATTTACAAATTGATTGCAAAATTATCTCGTTTATGTAATTCGAAGAGGAAGGGGAAAGCAAATATTGAAGAAATTAAAATTAAGGTAAAACTGCATAAAAAGTAACACCGATTTTATTGCCACTTACATATGTTGTAGGGAAGGTTCTTGAGCAATTCCTCGCAAGAAATTTGTGGGGGCCGGCATTAGTTTAGAAGAAATAACAAATTAAAGTTTCACAGTTTTAATGCTTTTTCTATTATTATAAAATAAAGAAAATTGAAGTTTGTTTACGCTGTATTTGTGCAGAGCAGATAATGTTTGTTTACATTTACAGGATAGATAATACACTCATGGATATTTTGTCAATAATGTGTTTTACCTATTTCTCGTTCGTTAATAGCTTCGTTAAAAGCTTTCAACATACGACTATACGAATTTCTAAATCTTGTTAAAGGTAGGAATATATTAATAGTGAATTTTAATTTTAAATCAGAAATAGATTTGGGGTAGTAGAGAAAAATAATATTTTTGAAGTTTGACTCAGAAATTCATGTGGTCGTATGTTGAAAGCTGTTAACGAACTGTGAGAAATAGGTGAAACGCGTTATTGACAAAATATTTATAATCATGTATCTATTCCGTAAATGTAAACAAACACTTTTTCGTCTGCTCTACAACAAATACAACGTACACAACCTTCACTTTTCCTAATATTACTTTATAATACTTGAGGAAAAGCATTAAAATTGTGAAATCTCAATTTGTCATATCTTCTAAACTAATACTGTCTCTTACTTATTTCTTGCTGGGAATTACTCAGAAAGAGCAGTTTTACTAAAATCAATTATCAAGAGTAAAAAAATAACACCAATTTCAATTTTATTATAACCTTATAAATAAAAGGATAATTTTTTTTGAGGAGGACACGCGTATATATATATAGTATAGTATATAAAATTACATACTATACTCTTTAACACTGGAAACCATTACGATTACGTTATCATCTGTAAGTTTCTAACGCGATAATTAAGATGGTAAATAAAATAGTAATTTTGAAAAATAGTAATTTGACGGAAACAGCGAAAGGATATTCGACTGTGTGGATCTTGATGATGAAGCACATAACCAAATGGGATTAAAGGACAATGTTTATCGAGCTCGGGCTCTCTCGCTTTGCGAGCTGCAGTCTCCGGTTATGCCGGGACGTGCATCAAAGTCCACGCGCCGTCGCGTTCACGAATTCTGAGGGGCGTTTTCGTTGATTGTTCCACGTCGAACAAAGGCGGATCCCACTGCGATGCCTATTGTCGAGTTTTCGGATAAATTCGGTTCGCGGAGGATCGCTGACCCGGCGTCTCGCCCCTGTATGTTTTGTCCCGTTTCTCTCCCTTTCGTCCATTCGTGAGTTCGCGCGTGCACTTCTCGCTACACATCGCCCTCATAGATCGCGATATTCATGAGAGGAGCGCGCTCCCCAAAGCAACAAGTAAGTCGTGCACTCCAGACGGTAAGAGGCCAGCCTCCTTTTGTTCCGCGAGTAACGACTATCTCGTCCTCTCTCCATTATATGCAGTGTATGTATCTTTTAAACAATATCTAGTAGAGGTACTTAAGGCCGATTTAACGTACGCGCTAATCCGCGGCGAACGAGATTGTTCACGTTGTCGGAAAAAAGTGGGAGGATTATTATTAGAGGCGATGAAAAACTTTTCGCACGAGAGCTATTTCAGCATATAGCTGATTATCTTGATCATCTTGTGAGATGCGCTTTAAAATCGATGAATAAATTTTAATAACTATTCCTAATAGCATTCGTTTTTAAGAACAAGAAAGACGGTATCGAGATGCGCAATGACTACGTATTCCTGAAATCGTTTCTAGACGAAATAACGAAAGCAAGATTACATAGTTTAAATACCGTACAAAAAAGACTGAAACATATATGGTATACGTACAAACAATTTTGTTGCAGGTTAATTAATTCTTTATCTACCCCAGTCACCATCCCGGCCATCTCACCTGATTCTCTATATCGGATTCTAAAAATTTTTGTATATAATTCAATAGAATAACAGAATTTTTATATTTCATAAATATCTGATGTATATATAAAATATTACAAAGTTACAAAAGCAAAAGTTTTTAGTTGTATAAGAGGATGAATAAATATTTTAAGAAATAAATACAGATTTCACGATTCACGTACATAGATAAAGATTAATCCCTTTAATTCAAATATACTCCTCTTTCCTAAGCCTTAAAAAAAAAAAAAAAAAAAGGGAAATTGCGCAACGTTAATTATAGATTTCGATGCGTCTGTATCGTCGCGTAGCCCGATGATGCGTACGCCGCGTAAATACCGCGTAAAGGTGAAAATATTACGCGATCGGGTCAGCAGGAATATAAAAATATTATAAATCTCGATGAGACGGGAGAAATCTCGCCGTTCGCTGGCGGTGGCCGCAACGACGTGCCCCGATATATGTAACGCTAGTTACGACATGTAACACTATGCGCACGCGTTGCGAAATTTCGAAACATCGATCATACGCGTTGCGAATGGAACATGGACGTCGTTCTGTCGCGTCGACGTTTTCACGTCTTGCCATCGCGATTTTCGATTATAGAACTTCATCGTGGTTGCATAAATGTCCGTACACGCGCAAACGTGTCGCAGAGCTCGCGACAAAAGTTTAAAGTGGCACACGATATGAAAGATTATTTGTTTGGTCCAACGCCGGTACTCGCGCTTCATCGACATGATAATCTGGAAATCTCGTATTCCTTAAATGCAAAATTTTATATGCGCGGTAATTAAGATATTTCTCGATGTTCTCGCGCGATTCTTGAACTTCCCATAAATTCATCGTAGATTTGCTATCTTGCTTTTCTATTTTTTTTATTTTTTTGGGAAGGAGCGAAATTTATTCTTGTAAAATATTGTGAGAGAGTAAGATATTTTTGTAAGAAGCGGACATATACATAATATTTTTGTAAAGACACTATTTTCAGAGAGAAGAAAATTGTCATTCCAACTACAAAGTTACGAATGCAACAAGTTTAGAGTTTCTTCCGTATCAGATTGACTAGAAGGACGGACGAGCGAGATGTGTAATCAATTTCTCAGCACAACACAGCATTTTCTAGTAATCCACCTGTAAATTATCTCCAGCTACAGTAGAGTATATATATATATATATATACGCATATCACTAAAGTGTTTTGCGTGATAGAGTCTGTTATATTCTGTGCGAGTTTTCTGCGTGCCAATAAGAAAATTCAACAATAAAAGAAAGAAAGAAAAAATAACACATTATTGAAGGCACCAAGCGCAATCGACAACAGCGATATAGCACCGCCTTGCTTCATGGAGAGATCGTAAAGCGCTGCCCGTTTAATCTCGTTAGATCGTTATCATAAACCGACACATGCAATGACTAACGAGCCGCGTATCCACCCAAGCACCTTCGTCGCATGGAGATTGAAATGTCAAACGTGGAATACGGGTTGCGCCCTCGAGGCCCGAAATTGATCGGTCGACGTCTCCTCGCGTCGTTTTCATGGTTTACGCGTGATCGACTGATCGATTTAATCGTCTTCGTCGTCATTCTAATTCTCGCCGAGGATTCAATTCACGTTACTCCTTCTTTTTTTCGCGAACAAGTTTACCCGGTTTTTTTTTTTTTTTTTTTATCGACAGTCTAGCGTTTCTTTCGTTTTTCCTTTTAAAATCCAGGACGGTTGGGGTTTCACCGACCTTGCCACGAAACCCGCTCCCTTCCGTTTTTTTCGCCACGATAAATTTACCTTACCAGTCCCGAGTCACGTATATCGGCGAATAAAATAGCACGTAAAAGTCGTATCCTGGTGTTTCACGATTTTCAATTTAGTATCAATCGATGATTATAATCTTCAATTGCTTGTGTTCGCTCTTAACTATACACGGGCGTGTCAACCAACAGATGCACGCGCGAGAGACGTTTATATCGGTAGCATGAGTTAAGCTTAAAATCAATTTTTTTTTTTAAATAAAAACATAAATAATTTTTGATTTATAGATGGGATTGATGAAAGATCAAAATCCAATTTTTCAATTTGTTTCAGTTAAATTTTATTTGAAATTCGATTACTAAAATGTTTGATATCGCGGATATTAAAACTAGAAGGGTCTAACAAATAAAAAAAAAAAAAAAAAAAAAAAAAAAAAAAAAAAAAAAAAAAAAAAAACTGCAATTTAATCAAATCGACTCAGATTATATCCAACGTAGATGGAAATTTTGGAGAACTCTATGCATGCGTCCACTCGGTCATTGCGCTCCTTTAAGCAAATAGTGCCGAAGAGATGCTCTCAAACTCCGTATGTCATAAACGTCGAGAGAGAGAGAGAGAGCGAACTGTCGGAAAGTTAACTGCGCCAAATCACCGGGAAACGACGCGCAATGTTGCCCTAACTCTCGTTTGCGCAAATGGATGGCTTGCGATAAACCACTGTCGGCCATGAATATTACAAATGATACTGATTTTTGATTCTCGAGCGATTATTCCAGACGAGAGCCGAAAACGCCTTAACAATAAAAAATAACTGCATGTCAATTGGAAAGCTAAGACTAAACGTGAATCGTATATTCAATATGAAAAATTTATACGTTTACACATAGGGAAGCTGTTGCGATAGTTTTAGCCGACACGCCCGTCAGAGAAAGTCATCTCGTCAAGATATACCGATCATATGAAACGTATTCACCAGTTGACAGAGATACTTTGTCAAGTACGTCGCCATTCGTGCCCTCAATGTTCACGCGATATCAAAGCTTTAGATTAATGTTTCCGATTTCTCCGATTGTCTCCGCGAAGAGGGAAGCGAGATATTTCCTCGTAGACAGCTTGCGCGCGATACTTTTGGACGTGCAGCTACAATATACCTCGTAGAAAGAAAAACGCGGGCCATAATCGAAATGGCGATATAAGAAAAATTTTCTCGTCCGGTACGTGACCCGAGTCCTTATTCTCAGGATACGTCCTGGTTAATAATCGATGCAAGCATGTGCGCGAATAGAAGCGAGCAGGTACCGGGCCCGGTCATGCGGTGGCCCGCAGTAACGGGGTGGCCTGACGTCGCGTTTCAATTAATTATTCACATAATTCCAACCGCCGCTCGCCGACCGTCGTATTCACTCTCGGACGCGACGGAGGGAAACTCCAAAAAGATCGCGCGCTTTATAAAATTCTGACGACTTTCACAGGTATTAACGCCGGTACACCCAGCAGTTATGTCGATGGGAGAAACGAATCGAATGAAATCGGCATGGAATGCGATCATTGCGAATACTGTAATACGATCGTACAAATTCGTGTTGTAAAAATGTGAGGATTCAGTTCATTCCTGTTTGGAATTCAATTGTAGGATACCAGACCGATGTATATGTCTAGAGATTAAATAACTGTACATTGAGAGCCTCCTATGCAGAATAAATTCAATTTATATGACACATTTCCGCTGTATTCAAATTTTGTCAATATTATGAGAAGTATCCTTTCTAGTAGAGTATTTGTTTTCAAAATTTATATTTGACTCCTCTCTTTTTCTCCCAAATATCGTTCCCAAAGCATTCCTCGTGTTTGATCTGGTGTTATTTTCGTTGTTTATATTCGTTGATTATATTCTTTTCATTTCGTGTAACAGCGTGTTTTCAATTTCCAGTATCGATTTTGGCCTAAGAAAAGAGAAAGAGAAAGAGATAAATAAAGATACATAAAAATGGCAGATACATTTCCGGCACAATCGATTCGGCAGACGAAAATCACATTCTCAATCCGACGTGAGTAAATAATGATTACGAGACCGTATATTTGTATGTAGATCGGAGAAATAGTATATGCTGGACAGAACGAACGCGGACACGGATCATGTTCTATGTACCCTGGTATTCCCAGGATGACGGCCGATAGAATCGCGACCGCATTCATTCGAGAGCGCGTTCGATTAAATAACCGGATCAAGTATGTAGATTAGAATAGTGTCTCTCTTCATCTCTCGATCAAAAATTGCAGCGGATCGAGCGTGTCCTCGTTTCGATCGAACGCGCGGGGGATTGTTATAAATCTATATACATTTATGTAAACGGAAGAGAGTGTCCGATGTGCGATTGGATTATCTGTAGATGGATCAGAATATCGAGATCGAGAATATATTTCGCCGATTCGATCGAATTCTCCGGCGGTTCACGCTGTGGCCCGTATAATATTCGCATATGTGGCTATGCCGACAGCGAAATGGACAGCCACATCATGACTTGCCTCCATGCATTTTATCCCATTATCAAATTCACATGGAAATATGTTTTAATGCGATCGGATACATCAGTGTTGTTTAGATTTTCTTATTTCGCAATCTCGCGAAAATTTGGAGATTTTTCTGACACCTGCCAAATGCTCTCACTATTCTAAATTCATACTTGAATCACATATCGTATTAAGAAACTTGACGTCGCGCAAATAGACTTTCTTAAAAGCACAATCCACGTTTAATCTTAATCGAATTTCAACGAGGCATAATAATCCTCGCGCTCGGATTATAGATTCAATTTTTACCTAGAAATTATACGTAATATATTTTGGAGTATAACAATGTAATAAAGAATAAATCTTTTCAATAAATGTAAAATAAGAAATAAAAACATAGTATAAATCGTCTAAAATCAAAACTTGTATGTGTTACGATGGTACAAAGCGTATAGGATTATTTCAATTCCCTAAAGAGGTATATAGAAGGTTTCGGCCACGAGTGAACCGTTACCGCAGGTTGGCTTCATATACTTTTCAGTAGTACCTCGTTGATGTGCTGCTCGGTTGCGAGGTGAACATATAGTTACGAGGCCGGGAAGGTGTTCGAGCGAAACGGATTTTACGAGCGCGAGCACACAGGTACCGAGACTCTCTCTTAACCCCGCGGGTTAACGACGGCTTAAATTCGACTGTAACGCCCAAAAGTATCTTCTGGTGGGATACTCGAGATTCGCTTTACGATTTTGCGAAGAAAACGCCTTTTCCCTTTGGAGAAATCGGCGCGTAACCGTTCCCCGGAGCCCGTTGCAAAATGGAACCATATCGCACAAACGCTGGACCCTTCATGTCGTTATCTTATTTACACTCCAAGTTCTCTAACAGGATTGGGACCGACGTCTTCAAAATTCTAATGCCCATAGGACTCGTTCTTTATACGAGTACGCGTGGGGTGCATAGCTATGAGATAACCTGCTCCCTGTTCATAGTCGCGATGGCGAAGAGCCTTCGTCTCTCATCTCGATAAAATAGCGAGGATGAAATGTTAAAACTTTGAAAGCATCGAAGGTTAAAGTAATATTGACTCGTATACGGGGGAAATATCTATACAGTTGATAAAATTTAAAATAAAATTATCCTGTCAAATAAATAGTTAGCTCTTTTTCTCTACAAGACTCTATATAATATTCAATTATATAAAAACAAGCATACAATATTTTCAGATGACTTGTGCAGTTTTCATATAAAAAAACTGCTTGTTTAGAAACTAGGTTAATTAAATAAAAATTAAAAATAGTGAAAACGAAATGTTATTCTCACGCTCAATAATAGATAATGCAACGGTAGCTTCGATTCGATAGACGCGGGAGCAAACGCGAGTTTCATATAAAGTCGATTCGGCGAGCACGTAAATCATCGGTTTGGTGGTTGTTCCGTCGACGATTTGGCGGTAGGATTGTTTTCGTAGGTAATATGGTAGCAGGGGATGTATCGGGACTATACGAGACGTCAGGTAGATCTCGCGCAGCTGCCTCGATAAGCCGTTCCTCCGCCGATGTCCCCATAAATTTTTCCAGTCGATAATGGGAGCACGTAAGTTAAATGATTTAACGGTCCATGACATATTTATCGGAAAATCGACGGTGTAATTTCGGGCGAGGATTTATGTATCTTGGGCGCTTCGAATGAGGCTGAGAAAATATTTGCGGCCTATCATGATGAAAACCCCCGCCGCGGCTAACACTTCGCATGGGCAGTTTCGTTAGTTTCAGTTAGTTATTCTATGCGCGGCAGAGAGTAGGTAACAAAATTTTAAACATACATCGCACAACTAGATATTATTTAATGTTTCTCAAAAATTTAGATTGTATTATCTTCTCTCTTGTTAATTGCTTTGAGTGCGCCCTGTCTTTATATTTCGAAGAGATTTCACAGCGCATATTAAAATACATCCTCGCGAAAATAACTCGTTAGCAAAACGTGATACGCATAATTACGAATAAATTCGACCGTATTGGGACATACAAATCGCGTTATAATGGACCGTCGAAACAATAAGTGTCCATTACGAATTGCTGCTAGTACTCGTGGCGGGACAAACAGCAAATTGAAAATGATCGCTGGAGGGACCCGTCGAAATCCAAGTTTGACTCGTCGAGTCATCGATGTTCCCATCAGTTTCTAGTGTCACTTCCCGTTAACGAAACATCACTTATGCGTCTAACAGCCATCTAAAACCGCCGCGTATCAGAAATTTAAAGTCCGAGCCGTTTAATCGACTCTCTTATCCAAGACACGTTTAAATCGTTCCGAAAAAGGTCTTATATTTATTTTTGAAAAATTAATTCCGTCCGGTTTGCGCGGTCACGAAAGTCGTCCGTTAGCTATCCCAGTAGTCCTGAGTCATTGTACGCTTCCGTGATACCCACAAAGGCAAAGTTTCGCCGAGACGAGACTTTAATTAATTGAAGCGATCCCGCACACTTTACCAGCTCGCCGGCGAGAAATCTCTCTCGCCGCGGCCCCGGTCTGGCTAACAACTTGGCCAGTTGTTAGTTGTGGTTGGAGGTGGATTCGGTATGTTCGGCTGACCGCTTCTTTCTTTTCTACTTATTGTCTTTCACTCCCTCCCCCGTCGCACTTTCGGCCCATATATTATCTTTCTCTCTCTCTACCGTTTCTCCACGACACACTTTACTTTACTCCCAATTTCCTCAAGATTAAATAGATCGCTTGACTGTTTATTTCATTGCTACAAATTAGTCTTTTAATTGAAACGAATCGTAATTAAATTTTGTACTCGAATCTTTATAATTGTTTTCGTTCTTTATGGTTCAGCAGTATCTCTGACACTCAGCTGGAAATGTGTTAAAATTATTTATACGCAATTTTACAATAGCTTTATCCTCTCTCTTTACTATTATTCATTTATTTATTTATTTATTTATTTCGTGATTCGTGCAATTTTATTGAATATTTTCAAAGGAGTCATTTTGCCATTAAATATCTTCCATTTTTCGATCTATTATTTGGAGAAACGATTTTATAACAATTTCTTAAAATATTATAAATATGTTCTATCTCTGTATTTAATTATTATAATATAGAGATGAAACGAAATTATTACACCAGATCAAACAGGATTCTTAATTACACAACTCTTAATCTAAAATTTTGCATGTAGACAAATGTTTTGCTACAAGCTGTGCCGAAATTTCTAATCGTCTCAAAATTTAATTTCGGAAATGGATCATGATCCTGATCGCATTTGATTGTCATTCAGCTCGATCGTTCGCCGACAGTTGGTGACGATTATCTAATTTACGCCCAGGGGCGAACGACGAAGCGATCGAAAATAATCGAAACCTCTACGAAAGATGGAGGGAGAATCTCTTGTTCTCAATTTCCAAATCAAAACGTTGTTATTTCATCCACCGCTTTTATAATTAAACTGTCGGAGTTTATTCGTATAATATTTTATTTTTAATCGCGATAGAATTATTTACTCAATATTCAATTCGTGCGTATACATGTGTGTATGCTGTACGAACGCGTTATAAAAGATGAAAAATTCGACAACACGTGTTTTTTGTCGATTATCGAAACTTCTCTCGACTATACGCAATAGATCGCATTCCGTTCCGTCTGATCGCTCTGCGTCAGGCGATCAGGAAACATATGACTTATGCATCGTTCGCGTTGCGGGGAACGAAAACGGATACGATAAAGCAATTCGATCACGCGATTCACGCGTTTATTTCGTTCTCGTGCGAATCGGCTGGGCAGCGAGCGGCGGGCGTATTAATTGTGCGGATCGCCGAACGTGAATTGCGTAAACGCCACTCACGTATGGCGACCCAGCGACTGTTTTATATATGTAGCTCTGCAGCCTATAAATATCTAAGACTAATTATTCTAGAGGCTATGATAGAGAGAGTGATTGAGAATGCGAGCCGGCCACGGCGTCGATCACTTCTAAAAAGGAGAAGAAATTGATTCGATTTTCGCGGACGTGATTCTGTTTTTCCAAGTCGCGTGGCATTCAAATCGTAAAATCGCGACTGTTCGAAAACGCGTTTCTTCCGCTCGCCACGACGTGGCCAACTCCAGTGTTTTTTCGAGAAATGAAAATGATCGGCACTTATGCAATCGTTACTCTAGCCTTTTAATTAAAATCTGCGTTCGAAAGAGTTCGGCTCGACTCGCTTCGCGATTTCGCGCCTCGTCATTCGCGAGACGACGTAAAATCATAATACGCCGAGTACGTTGTCGATACGAAAGCGAGAAACGAGCCGAATCCGATCTGTGATAAGAGAGATTTCTACGATCGGGATCAATAATTACGTGGATACAATATTTACAAATGAAATAATGTAAAGATATACATAGAGTATAAGTATATAAATATATAATATATACTCGGCTCTTACTAGGATATTCAAGTAAACGCATGCACTTTAGGGATTTCATAAAAAAATATATATGTATATATATAATATATATAATACTTTTAAATAAGAGATGCGAAGCAACACTAGAATAAAAGTTACGTACCCTTCGATTCTTTTCTTTCTTTCTTTTTTTTTTTTTTTTATACTACATTTGTAATACCGTAACGGCACGTGAGAAGAGTACGAGGTACATCGAAAATAATTTACGCTCCGAACGGAGTCTCTCTCCGCAGGGAGCGAACTTAAAGTTAATGAAAAAACTTTTGCTGCAGTGGCGCTATCGCCGCGCTATTTCTTAGCCGTCGCAGCTTTTCTGAAAAAAACATTCTTAAAAATCTTAATTCTCTTTCTTTTTCTCTCACAGGAGGCGTATACGGGGGTCGTGCCTTCCGAATAAGTAGTAGTCGTTAAGTCCGGCAGAAGAACTTAACGTATGATGCGCATTCGGGATGCAAATAATTCGCGCGTTCTCTCTCTATTTTTACTATAAAGCTGCACGTTTCTTTTTTTCTCTCTACGATTACGTTTTCGCGACTTCGCGTTATTTATAAGTCGATGTATGTAAATTTGTTTACACGGATGTAGAGCTCTCCGACGTTTCCGCGAAAATGGTAAATAGTCAGGCTTGAAATATTGACAGCCTGAAATCGCGATCGAGATATCGAAAGTCCCGTGGCCTATCTTCATTTCGATGCATGGCAATTGGTAGTTGTAATAAATTATGACGGATTGTTGAGCGAACGAGTGAGAATTCGACATAACGCGATTTCATCGAATATTTTCATTTGTATTTTGACACTTTTGACTATCGTATTTACATTATTGTTATCGATTAAAAATTACTCCGAATTTACCGGTTTAAATGTCTTCACGCAAATCGAACGTATAATCGCGCGGAATTATCTTAAGCAGCGGAATTTCAACACGTAATCTTGGGGAATAATTTGACACGCGCATTTTACGAACGTCTTTTTATTAAGGATACTTTATACGATGATTATCAACGCGTCGTTTTATCCGACCGCGTTAATTAAAAATTCTATTACGAGACTGACGCCCCACCTCTCGCGCGCGCAAAACTGAAATACTCCTGACAAATGTCATTAATCGAGACTACTGACTTGTCAATACAAAATGAGAATCGCTACGCAGATGTAACGAGGCCAGATTACCTGTTGTACATGAGGATATCCGGTTTCCAAAGCTTGTTCGGCGTAATTCGAAGATCTTTCACTCCGCCATACTCGGTCTCGTTCCACTGAAGATTATAGTCTGTCCACTCCTGCGCACACATAAAAATAAAAGAATTACAATTGAAATAATATTTTGAATCTGTTTTAGACAAAACGTTATATTTCATAAGTCGAATATTTTTTTTACAGCTTTATGAGAATAAGATTTCTGGCAAAACGATCCATCTGAGAATCTTAGTAGAAATATTCGTATTTAAAAAATTCTTTATTCTAATTGTGAGATCAGTGTCTAAAAAATAAACTACGACAGCGCGTACATAAAAATAGATGATCGTATAACGATCGTTTTATATACGTCCTGTAAGTGTATTTAGATACAATACATAGACATTTAGATATAAGAAATATGAAACTTAATAATATACAAATACGTCAAATAATATAAAACTACTCTGAGGCTCTATTAATTCAGATCTAATTATAAGTACAATTTGCAAACTTAATAAACGCGATGAGCGTTTCTCCGACCAATGCCCATTATGCAAAATAAATGCTCGCGTAATTTTCAATTTTCGTTCCTCTATTCAAGTAATATAATTATAAAATCAATATATATGCGCGTGCTTAACGTTCGCTTTGACGTTTATATTATTGCCGCGTTCAAACTATAGCGCGCACATAAATAGTAAAACTACATCTTATATAGCGAATAAAAATAATTTATGATAAAATTTTATATAGTATGATACAAGAGGCCATTTTGTTCGCGGTCAGGAACTTGTTTAACTTAATAAATGTTTAATGTAATGTGTAATATCCGATAAATTATTTTTGTTATATTATTATTTTTGATTGCTTTTTGATATAAAATATATTATCATGTACATTATAATATTTTACGGTTTATTTTTGTATTTAATATGTATTTCGTATACGAAATTTCGATAGATTTCCACGCGACGACATTACTACGTAGTTCCAAATTACGTATAACATACATTCTCAGATATCCACGATAATACGAGCCGAAGGATTCCCGAAATCTTCCTTTAACCGCGGATAAATTTGCACGAGTTAATTAATTCTTGCTATATGAAAGATTAATTATCCGCGTAAATTTTATTCGCCGACAAAATGTTTGACCGACTAACATAAGTTGAGTGGAAGCAGAATTTCGTGAAACGGTCAAGGAAAATCGATTATGAACTTTATCGTCGTAGTCAGATTAAACAAATGAAATACTTCTAACTATCGTCGATCTCGCGTGTGTGTGTGTGTGTATGCGTGATGACAGTCTTATCATCCCGGTGGTCTCGGCAGAAACCGATAGAGAAATTAAGAGTTATGTTTAACTTCGACGATCCAGTGTCTTTCAAAGAAGCGTTTTACAACAACGATATTCGATAATTGACAGGAAATCTTGCGAAAGTTGTAATTGCAAAGATAAAATTGTGCTCCTGTAAATGAGATACGTAAATCGCCCCATACGGCGAAATGATAAGCGGACAAAGATAACAATACTAACATTACTGCACTCTCTTCAAACGTATTGCACAGAGAATCGAACAAATTAAAATTAAAATTATCGCTGCTCGTATGCGAGAATGTAACTCTATATTTCTTTTGTATCTTACGCGTCACATGATATAACTGTAAGCGTTTTTAATCCACAACGCCGTTGCTGCTATTGTAAAGCGCGCGATTTATGCGAAAAATTATTATCGGAGAAATGTATTGTACGGTCAAAACGCGGAGAGATAAATCTGGAAATATCTCGCAAACTCGATCAATCATATTCTCCCGGCATAGCGAGTCACGTTTGCGCGAGAAGAAGGGTACGGGCCTCCTTCTGAAAACCGTCGACCCTTCAGTTCCGCTCGGATATTTTCAACGCAGTCACGTACCTGTCGCTAAATATTCATCGCTCTACAGCAGGCGAGATGGAATAGTCGGCCGCGAATCAGAAAAATGCAACCTACGCCCGGGCGCGAAGTTCGCGAATTCGCGGGGATAAGGCCGCGCGCGGCATGCGCGACCTGGTTTTGCGAATAGGAAGCACGCCGCCACAACGGCACGTTTTATAATGTATACTTCAATTTCCGGTACGCGCGCGCGCGGTAAGTCCGCGGCGTTTGCTCATTAGATTACGCTGAATTGCACAAACGAGAAATTCAGCGCGCCCGGTGCGATGAAAGTATCCGTCGTCTCTCGCCGGGCCCGACAACGTCTCATTCTCCTTTCTTCTCGCCGGTGCGCCGAGCTTTTCGAGAGTTCCGTTTCACCCGAGATAGTCGTCGTTTTTCTTTTTTTTACGGCGCGTATCTCACGACTCACGGAAACGCGACGTAATGAAGGCTACGCTCGACGAAAAGAACATTTCCCCCAAAAAAATAAAATTTCTTCTCGCGTTCTATGACCATCTATTTTATTATACTCGTACGCCAATATCGTTGAAAACGCCCGCTGATTTCTGTCCCCCCCCCCCCCCCGCGCCATAACTTTCTGTAAAAGACATTCGCGTACCGCGGAATTTTGACTATGTATTTTAATATTATTTATAATCTAAAAAAAGTATCGTAAGATAAAGTAAAAAATATTTTATTCAATATTTCAATATTTATAACGGAATCTATACATAATGTTACTGCCAAACGTAGCGATCATTTTTAATAATAAACTATAAAGAATAAAAAAAGCGATCTGATATATTATTGAATCAATAAATATCTGAGCGAGCGAAAAGCGAGAAAATAAAGCGAGAGAAAAAGATTCTTTATATTCTTAAATCATATTAAAAAATTATTTAATAAGATTACGTAAACTATTACGTAAACTATTATAAACATTCGTATATGCCGACGTAGAATCATAATCTGATCAAAATGATAAAATATACTAAAGAAAAAAAGAAGAAAAAAAAATTTTTTTTTCTTGAATTTATAAAATAAAAATTATACTTTTAACATTGCGACGATTATATAAAAACTAAAGTTGCGAATTAAGTATGAAATATTACTTAACACAGAGATATGTAAAAAATTAATTCTAGTTGTTAAGTACACACGTTCATCCGATGGAATAGCTAGTATTTAACGCTATTAATAGCGCATAATAGCTAGTAATAGAGAATAATACCGATTGTACGATCAATCAAAATGTAATTTACAAAATGTAATTTTGTAATTAATTTTGCGATGTAAATGTCAACTTTGGCGCGATATTGACTTATAGCAAATTAATTTCAAATATCTCTTTTTTTTGTTAATATTACAATATGTCGACTTTCTAAACAATATAGCAGGACTCCACTTGATTTATTTACATTTACTTATTTAATACTAACGTACTAAGGAACAAACTCTTGCCATAATAGCATTATGTAGAACGTGATAACATAGTTTCCAAGTTTGGTTGGAAAATCTCTAGAGGAAAAATGCGCGTCGCATTGTTTCACGAAGCTAGTTTTACAACGAATACTCGGTACGTTATTACTTAACTTCGCGTTCTTGTACTCTTTATGTACTGTGTATCGTAATACTTAACGAGCCATAACTCTCGCGTTTTCTGCCATCCGGGGCGTTAAGCTAATACCTTAATGCTATAATCGAACCCTTTCCACGTCGAAGCGATGCAGAAGAAAAAAATGGGGTCATCGGCCACGATTGTGTTACTAACGTAGGCTGTTAATAAAAATCGTATAAGTTGTTTGTATCCGGAAAAAAGTAATATATCTAAAAATATATAATTAATTAAATATTTCGCTTTTGCACGCATGTAAAGAATCAAGTTTGTGTAAGAAGAGAAAAGTATAGTTTGATTAATTAGATAATTTTTACTTTTCTCAAGCAAGTCTGTGTATATCTTGTCTCGACGAAGTCTGAAATGTCAATGAAATGATTCGCGAGGGAACGCTCGAGACTCTACCTTCATATTAAAAAGAGAAATACGATAATGCTGTAAAGCTACTTTGACGTGACAAAACTTTGGAGCCTTATCGAAGGTAAACTGCTATTAAAGTCTGTATTAAGTAAATATTTCAATGTAATAAATGCCGATATGGGGTCTGTATCGACTACGATGCGACGAGTAAGACAATTTTATACCGTGTAGCTATAAATTAGAATCCATAATAATAGCGTAGGTATTAAGGTCCAATGTCGAGAAATAAAAAGGTCTATTTCTATACATGAGTAAACTTTAGATAAAATATTGAATCGTTCAAAGATGTAAACTAATATTTGTATAATAAATATAAATATAAGATGATTATAACAGAAGAAAGAGAATTCTGTTAGCAAGTTTATGTAAATGGCGGTGATTGAAAACGAAGTACGCACCGGCCTGTTGACAGATTTTCTAGCAAAGGGAGAACTTTTAGAAAGCCAATATATTTTTCTCTTACAAGGGAAACTTTTATCGAATCAAACTTTTAGTTATTTATTGAGCGGCAACGATGTTACGGTGTACTGCAACAATTTCTTATCTTTTTGTTACATGTATATACAAGTACTGTCTGTCATAATAGACAAATGGCATGTAGTTCGCAGCTCGCTTTCGCACAAAGATGTATCAACGTGAAACGAAAATCAATCGAGTCATTCTATGTGCACGCGGTTCTTCTTTATCCAACGTAGCGTTATAAATACAGAATAAATGAAAAAAGAAATTTTAGACAAATATCTCGATCGATGTGGAAGCAGCGGAAAAGCTGCTTTATTCTATCTCGTCGTTGAAAGAAGAAAATAAGGAGTAGCGTGAATATCCGCTAAAATCGTTAAATAGCGCGTTAAGAAACCATAATTTACGGGCGCGTTCTTCCCTCGTGGCTAGAATAGTATGTGCGGCTAACTATGCACACATGCTATCAATCTTCGGATGGCCACAATGGGGTAGGCGTATGCATTCTGCCGCCCCCTCGCGCGCGCGTTAATGCAACGCGTGCTTCGGGTTAAGGTCGGGGGGCCGCTATATACGACCATCTTCCGAAACCGCAGCCCTACCCAGACTCCCGCACGCTCCTCGTCAACACCGCGCTGACCAGAGCGGCGATTTCGAGGATTGGATTCGTCCGCGAATCAAGATACTAAATTACGGCGGTCACGAACGTATATATTCCAAGTTTGATGCCATGATTTATGCAATCGCCGCATCAAATTATGCCAATTAATTACATACCTTGCGCTTAACTGCCCCGACTCTTTGCAGAGTAAATAGCGATGAATAATTGACGGTTTTGCGCGAACCGACGCGATATTTTACCCCTTTCATATAACAGCATAATGTATATTTATCCATCATTTTACTCTGTTATCTCAATGTACGCTTTTTTAATCTTTTGTTTCTCTAGATATCTCGCACTTATTAATCCGCTGCATTTATTCTGTAAATATTTGCCTATCAAGTGCGATATCGAATCTTATTAAACTGAATCCTTACGGATTCACTGTACGTAATAAATATGTATACATTATATACGCTGTTTTATTTATTATATTTTTCAACCATTTTTTAATGTTTTTATGTGATACGTTAGATGTGTAGTATAAAAATGACTTCCATCTGTTTCGGAGTGTGGCATATAGATTTACGTTATACGATGAATACGACATAGTTGCACGAAGATGAAATACGACATTGTGCACAGAGCGCAATGTAAAATCATAAACGTCTAAAAAAAAAAAAAAAAAAAGAATATTCGACGAAAAATAACTGTTGCGAATTTAAAGATTTTTATCTGTAAAAAAAAGATAGGAAAAAAATTATGAAAATTTGACCATGAAATAAATACTTGTCATATATTGGACTTTCTTCCTTTCTTTCTTTGATCACTTGTTTTACATTTTGGCATTACAAGAAACGTCGTTGTAACCGTAAAGTTATCAGCGTCCTTCGGATAATCGAGGCGCACTATAACAGCTAGAAATTTCACCAGTTGGTTATATCATCACGTAGCGAGGAATAGCACAGGAGAAATTATTGATCTCGTTAGGTTAATTAGAATTATTGGATTATGCGGCGAAGGAGATTGCCCAGTTAACTTGCATAGGTTGACTTTAGATAGGTTACGGCGACACTCGAGATCGTATATACTAGTCTAAATTGTTAATTTCGCGAAATGTATGTTAACTCGTGCGGTAACATTACGATCTCCCGTAGAGGATTCATATTTTATACATATATTTTGTACAACCCTTATATTTTACATAATCACCCGCATTTTTCAACGGAAGAAAGATTCGGCACAAGTGTACGCGACTTTATTTGTGGCGGATTATTTTCTTCCAAGAGAAAGAAAGAGAGAGAGAGAGAAGAGAAAAAAGCACACAGACCTTCATTTATTTATCTAATCTACTAATTTAAAATACGACGAGTTAAAAATGTACAACAGTTTCAGAAGATCTTAGTGATCTATCTTGGTGGAACAACATCATGATGAACAGTGAACACGAGATTTTTCGAGAAAGCGGTAAGAAAAGTGTCAGCTATTCTCCGTATTTTATTCCCGTGAATTATTTCCATCGCGAATTTACATACTCCGAGCACTTATTTGCGAAATCTTCAAGCTAGGGATGTTCGATTCTCTTAAAAGAATCGATTCTTGAATCGATTCTGAATCGAATCATGAAAATCGATTCTCTTAAAAAATCGGAATCAAAGAATCGATTTTGCAAGAATCGATCTAAAAAATCGTACAAAATTATTTATATATAATTGAAACATACATAAATCTAATTAATTAATTAATTTTAGCTAATTGTGACCACAAAAAATTTTTAATTGAATTAATTTTAAATTTTCATTAGTTTTTTAATTTTT
Organism: Polyergus mexicanus; assembly: GCF_030449975.1. Classification (NCBI taxonomy): domain Eukaryota; kingdom Metazoa; phylum Arthropoda; class Insecta; order Hymenoptera; family Formicidae; genus Polyergus; species Polyergus mexicanus. The sequence goes on along the minus strand of NW_027223332.1, from coordinate 9,177,200 downwards.
AAAACTTAAATTAATAAAGGAAATAATTAATTATACAATTAAGCTTTAAATTTTTGAAAAATTTTATATTATTAAAAAAGTATTTACAAAAAATATATGTTTATTTCACATACTTTTTACATACGTTTCTTTTATATACTTTTATATACTGCTTTGTTTTTAGTATCAAATTACTTATTCATTTTTTAATTGCCGATCTTTAATGGACAGTAAATTTAAAAATAATAGTTGTTGTAGATGATCGGGCAAATGTTGGGTCCTGGAATCTGTTAAAATTGTGAAATTGGCTCTTAGACTATATAGATTGTAAAGAGTGTAGACATAGGCTGCGGTCGGGAACACGCTAGAAATGCTTCGAAGCATTTTTAAAAATAGAATCAGTTCTTCGATTCTTAGGGTAAAGAATCGATTCACAAAAAAATCGTATAGCAAAGAATCGATTCAAAAAATCGATTTTTTGACTAAAAAAATCGATCTTTTAAAGAATCGAATCGGAATCGAACATCCCTACTTCAAGCTACTTATGCCATTAGTCCCGCGAGAGAACCGCGAGTAATTGAATACCGAAAATACAATTGGCTTACATGGTGACTTCTCGGATGAAGAGTAATGCTTTTCAAAGTTTAAGTATAAGCCGCAAATCTCGTTAAGCGCAACGGACATTGTTCCAGCACGAGCTTGGTCTTCTCACCAAGCTTGATTTTAACGAGACCGTCGTCGGACGTGTGAATATGTGCGCACATATACGTGTCTACACACATGTGAGACACGCGACACGCGGCGATTAATTCAATTTTCAGGGAATATGGCACAGGTCAGGGAATACACGCGGAACGGCGACATTCTACAGGTAGATAATTGCGCGGGAACACGACTTTGTTTATAGGCTTTAACGTCGATTAATATTTAGCCGGAATATTATTTAAAGATCTCATTGTTGATGGAATTTTCACTGGGATGAGCCGCCACAATAGCGCACGCTTAGAAATGAACGGACAATAATTAGTATGCCGCTTGCAATTAGTCATGTTGACACGCTTGACAATTTGTTGCCCGATTGCCCGGAACGCGTTTGTTTGTTTAACAATTGCAGATTAAGCAAATACGCACTCCGTACTCTACGAGCTTTCCGTCAAAGATTCGTGCGTGCTCGGATTTGGTAAATTCGACACGAATCATCTCCGATGCGTACACAAGATTTAAATTTTCTACACTTTGTCCTTCCATCTCGACCGTGACGTTTTTATTCTCGGGAGACTCTTTTTCATCTTGCATGCATCGTTATGCATTATTCGTTTTACAACTCGGTGTAACAAGGAACGCAGGAAAGGCACGTAAGCTGTACTTTCAAATCCCGACCTCGTTTTACGTCCGCGTATCAGCTAGGGATTGCCGGATATACGCGTACAAATGTACATGTCCGAGTCTATTTCGCGAGAGTTTCGTACATCGGGCAGGAAGTGCACGCTCGAGGAAGGTCTAGCTGATCTCCCTTCCGTATAAGCGTCGGTATCCCGCGTCTTGTCTCTTATTCACTTTACGCGAGTACGCTTCTTCACTTTTGTTCAGAATTTACGAGCGATAATTTATGAACGGGCTGAGATTCTTGCGAGAGATGAGTTTGAAGTTTTTTGGAATTTCGAGACAGCGAGATAGATCTTGATAAACGCGTGAGTAATTTAGTAAGATAAGATGATGAAACATCGAGTCGCGCAACGCTATTCGTTGCAACGAGATTTGATACGCCGAGCACGAAGTAAATAAAATGAAATTAAATTTGATAAGAGATCGTCCGTATATCGTATATCTTACATACTACGTTTTACATATGTCGTGCGCGAAATTTATACGCCCCCGGCTGTGCGCAAGCAAACGCCTGCAATTATTAATCAAGCTTACCGTCCCAAACTTTGGCCGCGACGTTATTGGCTAAAGGCTAATTCCCGCTTCGTAAGTCCGATGAGTATTACCGATTGATTATTGCGAAAGATGACAGGAAGTTACGTTTTGCTTATCCAGCGGTACGAATAAAATTGTAAAAATAAATCAAGATCGTACATACGTCATGCGCAACAAAATAATTGTGATTATACGTCGCGCGAAACGACGTTTAATTCCTCGCTTACAATTATATCGATTCATTACTTCACCGATATCGTGGAATTGTTGTCTTTATAGAATACTCGTCATTAATGTTCGGCATCGATGGAAAATTCGGAACATTTCTGCTATTTCTGTCATTGGTCGGCGTAACCTAATATTGATGTAATTGCATCCGTTTTGATATCATATCGCATTATAATTTGCAGCTGAAACAATAATTATGCCGCTTTCCCTTTCATATTTCTATAATTGGAAATTTCGATTTGGACAGGGCGATTTATAATCAGCACAATTTTCTCACGCGTATGCAATATTGCCGAAAAACAAAAGTCTATATTCTACAATTCTTTAAGAATATTCACATTTTCCTTAGAATTCACGGGACATCATCAGGCGTCACCGAGTTCATCGAGCACACCGTTCACACCGCCGTAAATCCTCTTAATGATAACTAACTGACCGCAACGCGTGAATACATATGTGTACGATAATCTATGGATGGGATCTTAGCGTCTATTCCCCTTTGTATCTTCTCCCACCTTCTCAGCGGAGGATAAAGTGGGGGAAAACATTTTACTCGCAAGTACGAATTTGGATACGAATCTACAAACGAGCTATAAACAATTGTAAGGTTACATAATTATGAATAAAATTAATTTTTATTTTTATTAATAATCTGTCTGCTTTTAATTATTCCTTTTTTAAATTATACTTTTTTATTTCAACTCTTTCTTCTAACAAGATATTGCGTGTATAACAAAAAGTTTTGTATTTTTTAATTTATATTTTAACTGAATCGGAAACACACTCTCGGTAAATATCATACAAAGTTCAATGTATGTACGAAGATAGTTTCCAATTATTCGAGTGCTTTTAGCGCCCAATACGCATTAACGTCAATGAATTATCAACGGCATTATATTCCGAATGATTCTACAAATTATCACACCCTGAGTATATTATCCGGTGCAAATTCGAGAGATGCTTCTGGTCAGTGACTCGAATGTAGCGTAATTGAAGGATAACGCAATAGCTAATCGTCCTAGAGGCGTGGGCTGCGAATTTTGTAGCCACAATTGTTCGAATTCACTTCACGTGAGCGTAAAATTTTGCTTCCGATTATGAATGAAATTGAAGGTCAATGTACGTAGAAAATTTTTAATTAATTGATTAAAACATCTGGTGATATATAAAATGCCTTAATCTATCTCCCTAACGAACTAAAATAATGTTGCAATTATGGTAAGAGAGCTTGCACATCCTTCACCGGAACTTTGCATGTAAGCGCAAATTAGGGAGAATTACTGCTGAAATTGTGACATTGCCGGTTGAGTGGTCCTGCAGAGCGATGTTACGGGGAAGCACCGTTGCAGTTCAACAAAATTTTGGATGCACACGGCAATTAAGGATAATTGCTTGCGAAACGTTAACAGGATCTGCGAGACATCCAGCACACTGTGCCGGACAGCTGCAGGGCGTTTCTACAAAATTTTGGATGCGAGATATCAGAAACGATGGAGAGCGACCTTCTATAAACCATTCAGTTTACCACCAAGATCGAAATAGGAGAGATCTCTGGCATGAAATACTAAACTACCGCCGTTCTCGACATAAAGCGATGAATCTTATTTTAGTATTTTACGTCTTGCATATTAATATTATACGCGATCCGATGCGAATTAATTCTTCGAACGTACAAATTTTCATACTCCGCAGTATTGATCGACACACCGAAGCACTTGCAATTATCCCCTCCCTATTGTTTCAGCAAGCAAATAAAATCAAAGGAAATATTCAATTTCATTCAATTATAGGTACTAGAGAAACAAAAACGATCTCGCGTGAAATGCACGTGCCAATTGAGCACGTCGCGAGAGAGAAAGGAGAGAGAAAGGCCAATTCCCCTAATATAATATTAAATAACTTGCAAGCGAGCGGGCGATGATATCGCAATTGTTTATTGCGAACGATACGGCGTCGGCTGCTTATTTGCATACCGATGAAATTGCGAATGCACTGACGAAGGACGAACGAGTGAGAAAGAGAGAGAGAGAGAGAGAGAGAGAGAGAGAGAGAGAGAGAGAGAAAGAGAAAGGGGGGAAGGATTGGAGAAAGTTTGCATTCGAGCTTTTCTCGAGCGACCCAAACTCGCGTCTAACGAAGGATTTCCGTGCACGAAAATGGCGCATGGTAATTGGCGATTTTAAGTTGAATCTCCTGAACAAGTTTCGCGCGCAATACTTTCGCCGTATAGAGCAATACATTCAATAGAATTATACATTGCGGCCCGTTGGTCGATCGAGTTTATTGCCGTTGCATTTGAACACGCTCGAGGTAATACGACGGCGCCATTCGCTACGTAAATATTTTTACTTAATTAGCGCGTGTCTTGGGGCGTTCGCGACACCGTACGTTTATTCAGCTCAAATAATTAATTCTACCGTAAATCGCATCTCGTAGACGTCGTAGAGCGAACGGTTTAATTTCGACCAACTTTGCGTTGAATTCGCGATCGTTTAATCGGGATTGTTATCCCATGGTATGCAAAGATGTTTCAAGCTACCGGAAATTGAAAATAATAATCTATTGATAGAAATGAATATACAATTAAGATCTTTCAAAATTAAGAATATCTAAAATAATCAATTGGAGCTTTATTCCAAGAGTAAACGCAGAAATTTTCATGGTTGCATCCACATTGTTTCATTATTTCGTTATATCAACAGTAAGACATGTAGTAGCGATGCTTCCGCCAGAATTTAATTGAAATGAAATTCGAAGCAGCGCAGTTGTCTCCTGCAGACAATTTATTCTCTACGAACAAATCGAATAGTTTAGGAAAAATTTTTAAAATCGATTGAGCATTGCATATTCTTTCTGGAAAAAATTGTCAGAATTTGTCCTTTAGCAACCATTTCGCTCGGCATTACCATGATTTTGTGGTTTTTAATTTATACTTAGAAACGCAAATATGTAATTTTTAACTCGAATCACAAAGCTGTACTTATATCTCGTAAACAATTATAATAAGTAGCGTACAAATATTTATAAACTGTGGACTCGGTGGATTTAACGAGAGAATATAAATACGAGTCGTAAAAGTAAATGAGACGGTCGGAAATTGCAAATCTGTTCACTCGTGTATCGCATTCTTGATTTTATCGGGGATGCAATCGCGCGCGCGCGCGCGCGCGTGCTTTAACGGACGTATCAAAGTGCAACTACAATCTCGGGAAGCCATCGCTAAGTGCGGAGAAACTTTCGGCAAATATAATACGTAGCACGTTTATGTATGAGGCACTACTAATCTGCAAGTGGGGCTTCCACCGGCGTGTCTGGCGAGATACGGAGGAGAGTTCTCTGTATATGGCAGCTTCATGTCGAACTTCTTGGAAACGTCGGACACGAACTCGGCGTTCTCTTCCGCTTGTCAAATTCCGTCCCGAATTTTTACACGGGCGGACTCGAGATTGAGCTCTTTGTTAAAAATGTCATTGTTACGCGTACTGTTTGTTTTCCGGATGTCCGTTCTCGGTTTTCTTACGAATTGTATCAACCTTTCGCGATCTGTCTCTTTCACGATGCGCTGTCACGTTCGCAAATGTATGAATAATAACTTCCAGTTCGTAGGACAAACATACCGCGTGCATGTAAATGCAGTCATGCGCCAGACGTGACGCGCTCCAATTTTTTACATGGCACGCGGCTGCTTTTAACCTTTCGCGATGAAATGAATCACCAAAGTTATTTCCCCAGAAATGCCATATTTCATCCCAGTACATGTACAATTCTTTATTTTGAAATAGAATTTAATATCACACACATAAAACGGAAAATGTATATGCGTAATTAATAAATGTTGTTAATATAAATAATTTTTATAGATATGGTGTATATATATATATATATATATATATTTATAATCATTTGTGTCTATATTTGCGTTTAGATAAATCTATATTTTAATCTAGCATAAGAAACGTCATTTCCATACTTTTATTTCAAATTTAAATTTAAATTAACATTGTAAAATGTAGAATATTGAAAGGTATATTATATATATAGCTAAAAATTCTTTGCGTTAATATGATTATTCGGCGATCGTTTATAGCATCGAGGAAATACTCGTCTGATTTTAATCGCTTCAAATGATCGCTCCCTTCGCTTTCAATTAATACCGTCGTGTTAAATCACCAAGTCGTGAAAGCGTCTATCTGACAAAGTTGACAAATTCGAAGTAAAATGTTACAATTTTAGAGATATCTCGAGTCTTTCTGTATCGAGGAAAGAGATATACTACCGTCGAAGTATATATGACGCTCTATGATAATCTGCAGCGATAATCATAAAATGAGATTCATCCACGTGGAAAAATGACGGAACTATTCACGAAGCGAACTCGACGAAAGTTTCTCGCACAGAAATAAAGATGATAAGTCTCTCTGTCGTAGATTATACAAAAGATACTGCGAGTTTTTGTACCTGATAGTTTTGCGAAACTCGATACTACATAGTCGCATATAATATTTGCATAGAATATTTTCAACTAAGATATGCGCTTTCTTTTAACTTCAAATTCGATGACCGACTTCGTAAATTGATTCTATCTTACAATTAGCACATTTTTAATAAAATATTATCTTTTCTATCCTTTCTCAGTTTACACACAGTGATCACTATTTCATATTCTAAAACCATAATATTAAAAGATTTTTTAATAAAATACACTTAAATTTATTTGAAAGACAAGATATATTAACTAACTCATTAATTTTGTTATCTATTAAAAGCGTCAAAACTTATAGTTAGCTCATCAAAATCTTTTTGTTTTCTATCATTTATAATTCAAACAAATATTAATGATATGATAAAAAATTTGCAATTAGAAGAAAGCATATAAATGATGTAAAACATTCTACGTAAAGTCGTCTATATGTATATATCCAATGCTTTTATGTACGGTGTGTTAGCATTAATTACTGTTTGATCCAAACACGCGCACGATAAGTATCGTGCAAAACGTATCGCATAATGTTTCCTCGGACGGTGTTTAATGTCAAAATCAAAGAAAAGAGCTGAAAAATATTCTCGTAAGATATCCTATCAGCCAAAGTCTCTATTACCCTCACAGTCGGCCATTTCTAAGCGTCTTATCCCGGCATAGCTTTATGCTTTCAGCAAATTGCCTTATTTTAAAGAAGGCAAAAATGCATTTCTAAAAGAATCACTCGCGTTACGTATGTTTGCACATCAAAATTGCGCATTTGCATCATTGAATTAATATAATAACCCGTTTATCGATTAATTCCAAATTTTTCATAATTACACATGAAATATTTAAATACCTATCGAATTTTAATACAGTATGAATCAATTGTATCTCATTATCAATGTAATCGTTAGTACACTTTACTTATATCGAATGATATCGACAATCTATAATCGGCATCGAATTTCCGTCTTTCATGCCTTGGTATTAACGCGAATTAGGGGGATCAAGTGGCGCCTATCATTCTCTACGCATCATGTCTCACAGGTGAATCTATGCTAATGCCGACTAAGGGTGGACGAAGGGGAGGTTATGATGGATGATGCGCACATACCTACGTCTCTACATATGCATAAGTGTGTATCGAGGTATACCCATTTCCAAGGATCGGGCGAGGGCGATCGATGATAGAGTCAAGTCGAGCGCTGGAGAATTAATGCGAGTAAGCGAATGCACTTTGCGGAGATTAGACAGATAGGAAGAACGCGATTCTGAGTAAATGTCGCTTCGAGCATCTACAATATTGTGTGGGTGTATGTCCGTATACATACATTTGCATTTTCTCGACAACAAAAGTACGATTACGTTGGACATCTTTCGTCCGATGAATTCGATGATCGTCATTAAATATTCTCAAGCTCAAGTTCGCATTTCATCGCGACGAATGACGCTCGTTTATGTGTGTTTCATAAATTAAAATTGCTTTTTTAAAAACAATGCGCACATGGGCACATGGCGAGTCTATCGTTTTACGATATTTCGCGTTGTAATGAGCGGTTTTGTTACGACTACATCGATATTTTCGATCGTAATGACGCGAGGCGGCTTGAAAAAAATAAAATGGTTGAAAAGACATTTTATCGGGAAATATAACGCTATAAGTTTTTTTTACCGCTTTTCGATTCCTCGCGCTGTTTTCGAGTGTATAAGATGAACGAAATGAAAAGCTATTGTTGCATGTGATAGCTTTTATGTAGGATGTAACATATATAATAATACGAGAATAAACGTTCATTTTTTTCAGCGACGAACGCCAAACGTGCCGTCGATATCAGGGAATAGATTCGATTAACCGGAATTGCTATATTTTTTCGTTTCCGTTGAAATTCTCGTCGAACCCTCCGGGACATTGTTTAGAAACGCATAAATCAGCCTATCGCGTTAGTCCTTCGAAATCCCACGTGTACATCGGGATCATTTATTGTAGCTTCTACAAAAAAATAGGTTAAACCCCCTCTTCTTCCCCTCTTCTTAAGGGAATATTTATGCCCGACTATTTATCCGAGCGTCGATTAACGGCTTTGAATCCTATCAGTGGAAATATCATTGCTACATCTCAAGCTGCATGCTATCAAGTAAAAGAAAAATAGATATGTATTAAATTTGAAGCATAATTTTAGTGATAATTTTTAAAAGTACAGAGATATATTTGAGACTACTCGTGATAGTAATTAAATAATTTTTTTAGAATATGTGATAGAATGTATTAAAAATATATTTTTATATAGTTGAGAAAAAATTGTGTAGAATATTAAAAGAAAGTGAAAGAGAGAGAAAGAGAGAGAGAGAGAGAAAAAAGAGAAAAAGATTGTTTAAATTATATCTTATTAATATATTCTGTCAAATATATCTTCATCTCGTTAAAATTGAATGTTGTACATGGTCTATTCTTCGAAGATGCATGTTTAATGTGTCTCTGCCGAGCTATAAACGTAATTCACCGACGTTAGTGGACGTTACAAAGAATAACAAACGGAGTTATCTCTTACTAAACGAGTGATAAACACATCCTTCCTGATCAGCCGTGTATTATCGGTGTCCTCCGGGGATGCTGAACAACGTCGTCGATCGTTAACCGATACTCGGATAAATAGGCTTGTGTCGACATAAACATGTTCTCGCCAATCGGCTTTTCGCTCTTTATCGGACTTGTGTTGGCTAATATTGTATATACACGGTTCTTTCTAACATCAGCACGCGAAATTTAGTGTAGCGTCCAATTTAATACGAGATCAAATCTAACAGAATAATTTTGTGGATATTTTTTTTGTGCAGATTATTCTTACTTCATTAAATTCTTACTATTATTATCTAATTCTTCATTAAGAATCAAATCATCAGCGAGTACTCGACGCGAATATCTCCGTGGTAGATGAAAATAAGCGGCTGAGCGATTTAATATTTTGCATTTGGAATTGTTTTCATTAAAACTCTCATCAACCGAGATATAATATCAGTTACTAAAAAAAAAAAAAAAAAAAAAAAACACAAGGATTTTATTGGCAAGCAATTGCGTGCTCTATTGCGATTATTCGATATGTTCGCTCATCGTCGTTTATTTATTTGATAAATAATTCTCGCTAAATTTCACAGGAAACATTTGGCAAACAGCTTAACTATTCATCATTCTGTTCATTCGCATACGTCGCGTCGCCGTAACGACGGAAACACCCTAAAAATTTTCAGTCCGCTCATTCGCAAATATTTTATTATTCATATATCCCCGGGAAATACAAAACGCACCATTCCTACCGTATGACCTGCTTGTTGTTGCACGCGTGCCGCGCGCACACAATGTTACATCTGCAGTTCGACGCATCACGTTGGCTGTGCAGTGCGTAGTATCCTGATATAAAAACTTTCGACCGCGCCATGATAAATCTAGGAAGCATGCAAATATTTGTTCCAACGTAAAAAAACTTGCCAGCGCATGTGTCATTTTTGTGTCGGAAAAAATAGATGCTGTCTGATGGATCGGAGAATGAAAGAGAATGAGGGGGGGAGGAGAGAGAGAAAGAAAGCACGATTTTTACATTTCGTTAATTAAATGTTCCCCCCCCCCCAAAAAAAAATATGGCACGCTTTACAGACATTCGCGTTTTTTATCCTTTCTTGTATCATGAAATATAAAAATATAACGAGAAATTACGTTGCGTTATAAGTCGAACGTAAAAGGAATAAAATTCTCAAAAACAGTTATCGGCTATCGAGAAAAATGGCGCGATAAACCACGAGTCGGAGACGCGGAGAAATTTCTAATGAAAATACATGGCGAGTAAATTTTTTACTACTTACCGTCCAAATTAAGAAGACTAATCTCATGAAAGTCTGAGGAAACTGGAGTAAACTGATAAATATTCGCTATGGTTACTTAAACTTCCATGTTTCCGGAGTAACAGATTTGCATATCTGTTGAATTTGTATATAGCTCTACTTTTTACGCATGAATATGTATGAAAGTCTCCGGGTTTTATATTTCCTTTTATACATCGAGTGTGTTCTCCAATCTGTTCTATTTCATATATATATATTTTATTGCAAATAACTAAAATTTCCTTAATTTTACCGTTTTTTCTTATTATTCTTTTTTTCTAAGTTTTTTTTATTCTTCTCGTATATTTCTCTTTCCTTTTTTATATTTCAATAGCGAAATGTGATCGTCGCGGGACGTTTGTATTTATGTGTGTGTGTGTTATGTGAGTATAGGTATGTGGGTCATTCTTCATTATATATATATATAATTTGAAAATACTGTAATTAATTGAGAAAGCCTTATCACTGTTTTGTATCGCCGCGCGCGCTGCTCCAACAGAGGATTACTCTTTTGTCTCGGAATGTACGAGCATGTCCCAGGAATGAAACTCGACCTGCCTTAACAAAGATTACGGTGTCGTTTAATCTTACTCGACTTTCCTCCGCTAATTGTCGGGCCCGCCGGAATTTACAGAGCGCCAGCCAATCAAAAGTCCATCAAACCAACTTCCGACCTAATCGCTTACGGAATGAGTTTACTCGTCGAAGAAAGACTCGTCCCGTGTTTCGATCCCCGTCGAATATCGCCCCGAGCCGAGGCAATCGGATACAATCGGGCGATATAGCAGACGAAACGTTGTAATTGTAGGGTGTCGCGAGCGGAAATTTACGACAACCGTGCGAATAAGAATTTCTGTTAAAACCTGTTGCTGCGTTTCAGCCGGCAACGCAATCGCGACTGGCCTATCGTTTGCGACGTAGCTTGAAAATGAATTCAAATAGTTATCCAGCTCGTGCTACCTATCTGATTTAGACGTCTGACTTATATTCCGGAATGCCGAATTCGCGTATATTTAATGTTGCGATGCCTATACCGAAATCTATCACCGCGAAATATGGGAGAGGAAACGAAGATCTCTTGAATTATTTCATACGCATAATTCAAAACTCTTTTATTCAAGTGAATTATGCAAATCGTAAAATTTTAATTAAAAGGGCATCACGTATGAGATTTTGACATTTTAGAGTCAAATGGTTCAGCAATTATTCATATTGCACGCGATGCGGTATTTCGACGAGAAAATAAAACAGTCGGGGACTCGCAGGCGTGGGTGTATACTTATAAAAGTGAGAGCGCGTCGTAAAAACGTTTGATATTGCGATGCTTTTACTTTGGCGAGTCACCATCACGTAACGATACTTCGTTGCGGCGTCGAGGACGTGAGAAACTTCGCGAGTGTTCGTAGGGTGTAAATTGACGCACAGTTATGACTTAACAGCTTTCTCGCGAAACGTTATATCGCAGTAGAGAAAGTGGATAAAACAATTTTTTTTCTTTTTTTTTCTTCTTTTAGCGGATTAAAGTCGGAACGATACTAAAAGATTTTGTCGTTACTGGTTTCACAGCTAACTTCTTTACATCAAGTAATTATATGTATTATACATAAAAGCTGAATAAAGTGAGTATTTGCACACGCGACTTCGTATATTAATATAAACTTTGCCGTAAAAAAAAAAAAAAGAGAAAACGAGAAGAAATTTATATCTGTAAACGTTATCTTAGACAGTGTCAAATTAATTTCTGACGAATCTTACTGAGAGAAACGCTACAATTGATAAGAGAGAAACGCGTACGCGTTTTTTTATCAGATCGCAAGTTTAATGGAAAAAAAGTATCGAGGCGAGCGAATGCTTAGCAAAATGCTGATCTATTGTCTGTAACAGTGATTAATTATTTGCGATTACGCGTAACATTGCGTGGGCGACGCGAGCTTAACGGTAAACCATAACAGTGCAATTTTGCCACACCTACGGCAGGTATACTTGATAATGCGGCAACAGGACGACGCCGTTAACATGACATTAAAATTTATCGCCGGTTAGGTGGAAATCAAGGATATCGTTAGAGGGATTAATGTATTATCGCTGTGACACTCGGCGATTCAAATGCGGCGAAAACCATTAAACGCGCACGAATTATTTCATCTCGCAATAGGCAACGCGAATGCGTGAATGTGTAACTACATAACGACAATATCTGTCACCGCAAATATACGTCGTGTGAATGGATATCGTACGTGCTGGTATAAAGTGCTCCAGGTTTCCTATTCAAATCCTTCTCAAGCAATCTTTAATTTACTAATTTTTTGACCAGTTTGAACATAATTATTCAAGCAGTTTCTAAATGATAGTAGCCATTTAATATTCAAATGTCCTTTTTAAAGTAATAACATTAACGAAAAAGAGATAACTAAATTCATTTAAAAAAAAGTTTAAAAGAGAGCGAGATGCGCATACATTACTAGATTTCAAAGAATTGTTTGACATTTATATCTACACAAAGAATGGCTTTGTAAGATTTATCGATATGGTTCTCATTTCAATTTTATTCGCTGCGTTTTAACGTCAGTCTTTTAAATCCGCGTTTGATCGGTCCACTGTAAATCTGCTTTATGACTTGTAAATCGAGATAGATTCATCAAGACAAAGGCTGACTATATTAAGAACTTGTAAAACGTAGCGATGAATTCTTACCTCTTTTATCATGTTTAAGGAATCGCCTCTCTTATTGTGGCTTTCATCCTGCAGTACATGTACAAAAATATATATATATATATATCTGTCAAGCCGTAGAGGAACGCCAAGACGTAGTCTAATTTTCCATGATAAATGGATCCGGGATTTTTATCAAGCTTTTTCACGTCTTTTAATCGGAGAATCGGCATATAATGAGATCGACGTCGCGTCTTCATTCCGAGATTAAAAAGCTAAAATTACTATGCCGTGCGTTAATATTTCCCGCATATTTCATGAATTTTTTTCTGCTTTCGTTATATTCTCTCGCGACGACAGGAATCGAACATTTTAGCGCGAAAAGAATATTGCCCCGTATCATTTATCTATTTTTTTTATCTCATAAAATATATGTGGAAATTCGTTTAAAGCAAAAATCGCGGACGCGATTGCTTTCTTTTTCGAGAATGTTCCTTGGCAATCGCATATCTCCTACGCAATCTGACGTGAAGTGTGGGCGCGCAACAAGGGGCGCAGTGAACCGAAATTGCTAACTCCCGACGCTGAATATCGAATAAATGCAGGAAGAAAAATGTCGGATGTTACCGCGGTATGGGGTATGATGGAAAAAGCAGAATAGAAAAGAAGATAATTATCGTGGTTCTCCCGAGAGGGTCACTTTCAGTATTCTCTCTCTCTCTCTCTTCCTTTTTTCCCGACCGAGTCGTTTTCGCGACGGCATTTATCAAGATAAACTTTGATGCCGACCTATTGACAGTTGATTTACCGACTTCGAAATTGGATCTCGAAATGGACTCGAATCGGTCCACTTCGACATCACGATAGAGAACATATGATAGGAGTAACGCAGTTTGAATGAATTTAAACGATTGGCAGAAGATATGAGCTACGATTAAAGTATCTATTTTATCAAAATATAATATTGCCTGTTCTAATGTATTATGTAGGCATTTCGCTTCAAGAATTATCCGTTTAATTTTCTAATCTTGGCCTGACTGTAGAGACGAAAAAATGTAATTTTTACACGCGTCCTATCGTTATAAATATTATTCGTGTTATTAATATATTAGTATATAAAATGATTATTGATCGCACGTAATAGAAAGAATTAAAATCTAACAGCGTTAAACATTCAGTGTGGTTAACTATATATTTTTAAGACTGAATTTTTTTGAGCAGCTGACAAATATCGTGCTATTATTTCGTGTATCGTATGGAATAAAAATAATCCTGTACACGATAAATGTTAATGTCGATTGTGTAACGTAAATTAATTCCGCGCTCTTCCTCAGTTACAACGAGACAAACTAGCTGCTTCCAGTCGGTCGTTTGCAGCGAAACGGTTGATCTAAAATGCGGGCGCAACGAGAAGCACGATGTAACGATGACGTTTCTCCTCGCGCTGAAACGTGAATGTCGCGACAACGTTTCTCGACTCTGTATATTTTAGCGCTGGTACACCGTGCCAACACACGAGCGATATGTTCGTGCGTGATGATGTTACATGGCTGCTGCCTCCTTCCCTTCTTCTCCTGTTCGCTTCCCTCATCGAGCTTTCGTTGGCCCTTTGTATGTTCGCACGTAAAAGCGATTGATATCATCGCTGATCTCGTTCCCGGTGAATTGAGGATGCACACATGCAATTATTTGGACACTGTCATCCTGTCCCAACTACGTTATTCCCCGTCGATAAAAATCCCGATTTTTGTAATACCTTGAGACTTGCCAAAGTGTGCTTTGTCGAGAGCACGAGAAGTGCTGTCTCGTCATTCTCGCGTAGCTATTTATCCGCAAATTGTATGAGCAATATAGCTCATAGATATTGTATTCCAGAATTATTGCCACTTGTCATTTTTCACAACTACATATATGTATTAAACAATATATCAGAATAATTGATGAATCTGTTACATTATTGACAAAAACAGATAAGCCACGTGAGATTTATCTCTAGTTGACTTTAAGCAGGCTTATTTACAAAGATATATAATTTAATGTTAGAATAACAAATTGTAAGATGGATATGCGTCAGTGATATATTAATTTTGTTAAACAAACGATTTTCACTTCTTCAAAGATTTGATAGAAAAAGAAAATAATATTTTTCTCGAAAATAATAGTTAAGATATAGTTGGATAATAATATATAAGTATCCTCCTGAGATGATTGAAATTGATTCTCGACGAATAATTTGACTGAAGTTTATAATTCTTGAGATGAAATATTAAATGACTTGAAATTCAGAATTAAATTAAACTAATAGACGGTTAAATTAATAAACCGATATAGGAATCTTATTTAAAGCGAGGATTATGTTAAAAGACATCTACTCTAGTATGGTCGACATGTTCAGTTGTCATGTGGACTTGGAGCGTCGGCTAATATTACCACGATCTACATAATGCTCTGATATGAATTTGCACGAATAAAGTGCATTATATCATTAAGCTATCCTGGAAACCGCAGCTGCGTATCGGCTATCTATCAATGAATTATTCAACGAACTGAAAGAGTTGGTCTGGTAAGTAATAAATTTTATAAGAGTCCTACTTTATGACATTATGTTTTCTTGCAAAATTGTGAACACACTGTAGGTGCACGGTTTTAAAATTATAGTGTAAGTGCACTTATATTTCAGTTATTTTTTTTTTTAAATATAAGAAATGTTTATTCATGATCATTATCAGGATAATGAGAAACGGCTATATCGTATAGTCATTAAATACATAAAATATGTCGTCATAATAGATACGAGATCGCCATCGCTGTTTTAAAATTCCATTTAGCTTAGAAAATTTCAAAACTTTTGTTAAGTATCTTAAAGGCACTTTATGCGGGAAATAATGACTCCATTTTAACTGATGAGATGAGAATGAAAATATTTTATTTTAAACTAAGCTTCATCAACAATATCGTTTGGAATATCATATTATTTTCTACTAAACAATAAATATCTTGTGTATGGCCGCATTCGAAGATGATTAAGATTTCGGCTAGAATTAATATATCTCGATGATTTATTTCGTGTCCAAAGATATATCTACGTACTTTTAAATTAAGAAAGTCGGGATTCAATACAAGAGTTTCGCGCTAATGAATTAACAACGAAGGATTCTTTACGGGCTCCTTCTCTTCTTTGGCACGATATTATTAAGAAGAATCTACAGCTGTCCGTGACTTTTTATTGCAGCTGGTACAACAATTTCAACGAAAAGGACAACGTAGTAAAAAAGATACAGTCGAAATATACGAATAAAAGAAAGAGGAAGAAAGAAGTAGTCGAAGAAAGATGAAAGATTCGTCAAGATGGAAGTAAGAGGCGAAAGAGAGAGGTTTCTCCTTAACGATCAGACATCGATTCCTTCAAGACAATAAAATGGCTATAAACTCAGAAGATCGATATCGCGTCATATACGAACGAGATAAGAATTACAGCGACGACGAGACATTGCGCTTTCCGGATGAAATCCCAAATTAATTACGGCCAGAATGTGTACCGACCTTTTTTCAGGAACCATGAACGAACTTGTGAAAAGCTCGCGATGAAAAAGTCCAGCCGGATTATCTCGCAACCGCGCAAACATTGAAGGCAAACAGAGTAAATAATTAATCACCATGCGATAACCGTGTAAGAGATAAGTTACTCGCAGGCCTTGATGTATCAGCACAAACAAATGCTGCGATAGAAAACGACACGATAGTTAAAAAGCTATTACGCATATTTTACATTCAGAACGGATTCATTCAACTTTTAAAAAATTATAAATAATGATACACCAAATTATATTCTTCTCTTACCCCGGTTGATGATGTCAAGATAAAGAGCAGCGTTCAACATTCTTTCCGATTCATTGCGGAGAAAAATGAGAATATGCAAAAAGGAAAAACGAGGAATGAGAGAGAGGGGGGGGGAAGGAAGATAGTGACAAAAGGAGATCGCGGATTCCGCATCGTTCTGCTTTTTCGATTTTCTCGAACTCACCTCTATCGTATCCTACTTACAGTCTCTTCCCTTTACCCGACTATTCTCGTGTTCTTACTCCCGTGCGGTGCTTTTACCTTTTTTTTTTTTTTCGCACCCGAGGGAAACACGGAGCATATTCTTAGGAAGGTTGAAGAGAGGAAGTGATTGGCGCGGATGTTCGTCTACGATGCAATCGATGCACAGTGAGACGAAACGACAATAGCAGCCGCCGCATTTCAAACAGCTCTCGCGTTTCTGATCTACTGATTGCTCGCTCATGCGATACGATCGGTAATATAGCGGGAGAATCCGTAAATAGATTTATTGTAAATGAGTTGTTTGTAAGTAAAGTGACGTAAGTCAAATTTTCAACTTTTATGAATTTAATCCTATAACGTTAAAAATTTTTTTCTCATTTGCATATTATTGTTATATTTATTGTTATAAACGAAAATTAAATTAACTATTACAATGTATTTTTTATATATGTACATTTTTTTGTTTCTTATATTATTGTATAAATAAAACCATATTAATGCACTCTCTTTTTCTCTCTCTCTCTCTCTCTCTCTCTCTCTCTCTCTCTCTCTCTCTCTCTTTCCCTCTTTAGTTTTTTGTTTAATATTAATATTTTAGAATTAAAACTGCGAGAGAAAGAGAGAGAGAGAGAGGGGGGGGGGGGAGGCTGAGAAATTCGCAAGATTAAAAAATTGAACAAAATATTTCCGAAATTTGGCTTACGTTACAATTAGTACAAACGGCACAAAATAAAACATTTTACACAAATACGTAATAGAATTGCTTAATTTAATCTGTGAAGTCTCTGGAAAATTTTTGTGAAAATCGGAAAAGATAAAAGTTTTCCTAATTTTTCATATTCCATGCAAATTACACATTTGAAATGTAATTATTGGCCGTAACCATATATATTCGCCCAAATTTTCGCTCTCATTTTTTCCTTTAACGCAGCTTTCACTTCATCATGTCGCGCCACACGACGGCAGATGTATTTTTTATCAGCGATATTACAACGCATCCTCGTAAATGGAAAGACCGCAGGCGATGAAAAAGTAACCGGTACAGTTATTGATTTTCTGTTAACTAGCTATTTTGCCGAGAGAATTACCGCAAACGCATTTTGAACGTGTCGTTTATTCCAACGCGGTATGGCTATGAAACTGAATAGAGGAATCTATGCGCATAAGTATATATGTATATACCGTTTACCGTATATATGTTATTATATAGTGTTTAAAATTGAGAAAATATATGATCATTAAGATCTTAAAATTTTTATCTCGAAAAACTAAGTTTATTTTTTATAAGTTATTTTTCTCTTTTAATAACCATTATATAAAAGAGTAGAAGCACCTACGTACAGATCGAAAATTTTAATAATGAATATTGTTCATTATCGCATATTTCGCTTCTGGCGAATGTATAAATTTTTGTTTAGAAGTAATGAGAATCTTAGTAAGAATTCGAAATCAAAATTACGCAAGAGCAATTTCGTGTCTTATACAAATGATTAAAATTTCTCTATATATTCTCTTTCTCTCTCTCTCTCTCTCTCTCTCTCTGTTTGATATCTAATATATATAATTATCATTATAATTTATAAAAAATTTTGAAACCTTAGAAATTTTATAAGATGAAAAACCTTTTTCTCGCAAGTTTTCGTTATATTAGAGTTTCCCTATTAGAGAATGATAAAACATTTCTTCTTATAAAAATCGATTAGAATAAAGCGATTGCAAAGAGAGAAAGAGAGAGAAGAAGATAAAAAGATTTTATTTCACTCACCAATTTCAACCACGCGTTGGTCGTAAGTATTTGGTTCTTTTCATCCTGCAAAGAACAAAACAGTATTATTTCATATAGACATGATAAAAATAACGATACATGTCGTAATATATATACGATATGTCGTAATTATAAGATATACGTTACATAATTGCTAAAATATATCAGAATTTTTCATTGCTTTACATTGTATTAAAAGTTCAGTCACTTTTATTTTAGTTGTAGCATAAGAATAATGAAAGATGCATAATTACATTGCTTTAAATTAACATGATTATTTATATCAAACTTCATATCATTTATTTAATGATTTTTGTTAGAGAAACACATATAATTATATGTGTAACATTACTTTTAAATAATTTCACTTAAAACAGATATCAATAAATTTATCTATAAATTATACCTTTTTATCATATTGCTTAAATTCTTCATTTATTTACGGAATGTTATCATTTTCTAATACAAGCTATTTGTTTGAAAATAATTGAAATAATTTGATATAAGCATTTGAGAGCATAGCTGCACATATCTCATTCAACGTTGACGCATAAACTCACTCATACGTTTCGCTCGATGCGAGTAAACAGCATACACATGCAGTAAATATTTATTCATAGAATCAGTTGAAAGTGCGATTAACTTCACCAGCATACTCGATAACGCATTGCGCCATCCCGTACATAATTTTAAAATATGTTAAGAAAGCTCGATCGCACGATATCCATAATGATTGCGTTTACGCAACGCATAATTTTAAAATGGAATAAAACACATTAAAATGATTATTATATATGTAATGTAAATATCTAACATAACTAAAAATAACGCAATCGAGTGTCGACAATTATTAATTATTAAAAAAGAAAGAATTAAATTTAAAATCGGTTTTGTGTCACTTCATTTATCGAGTGTGCGTTAAAGATTTCTTTATGTTGCGAGAAAGTTACTAACTGCTTTTTGCTAGGCCGGCGACTGTGTATGCGTACAAAATTTGCATTCGCGGTACAAATAAAAAAAATTTGAAGAATCATAACAAAAGTGAAAGCAAAGATAAGAAAAGCGAGTAGTTCAATCGTAAGAATACCCGTCAAAGAGATAGCCAATAACCGCAAATTGCCGGCTGAAAATATGGCTTCGATCGAGTCGGCCAAAAAGAATCGTCCTCTCTCATGCGGTGTTATCGAGAGCTTCGAAATGATTTATAAAACGAATGTATTTTTTTTCTTTGTATTGTTAAATCCCGAGATAAATCCCATGGACAGTCTTATTAATTGAATTTGTTACTCGACGGACGCATTTCACGTTGTAAAACGAAAATAAATTGGCAGATAATTTTCAAAAAAATAAAAAAAATATGAATAAGCAAATAAAAGTAACGTTGATTTAATAATATGTACTCGCAAAAATGTTAAATAAAAATATTAAACAAAATATGAAATGCGACTACATGTAGACGAAATTTTTCGCATTGTCTATTAAAATTTGTCGATTAAAATTTGTTATAACGCATTCGATCATTGTCATATTGCGTATGAACGTTTATACCACAACATAATCTGAAATTCATGAACGATCGCGCGTGCATCGCACAACATCAAATAAAAAAATCAATTTTAACAATTGCCAACCAAGAGTTGCATGAGAAAGCGCAATTCTAAATCGTAATCTCTCCATCAGACTAATATTGTTCCAATCTTCAAGGTACATTATAAGAGCGTTCTTAAAAAAATGCATGTCTGTAGTAGCAAAAAGAAAATCTTTGAACCTTTGCAAACAAGATTATATTCCGCGTGAAATAAAAAAAATTAATTCAAATGCGATATGATTATTTTTATGAATAACTTATTTACACAGAGAGTTTATAAAAGAATCTGAAAAGGATCTGAAAGATCTTTGTAAAAGAAACACTAGAATATATATATATCTGCAAGATAATTCCATAAAATTTTAACAAAATTTTAGTATGTAAAATAAACGGAAAATAATTCCATTAATATTTTTGTCGCACAAATCTCTTTTTGCTTTTTAAAATCTAACGACGAAGTGGTTTTGGCGTGATAAAGGTTGTGCACCGGTTGCGCACAGCCCACGCATTTCTCTCACATCTTCTCTCAGCGCACTTCCGCTTCCGCTATGTCGGCGCTCTTTATGTATGAGTCACACGGATGCGTTTTGTCATGACTGACTCATTGGCGCAACGTAATTGTACCTTGCGACAAAGACTAAAAACTTACGGTGTATAGTGCAACCACTCTCTGCGCTCATCACTCTCGGGCAATGTTGTCAGCCTGAGTAAAGGTGAACAAAATTACAAGTGATGCTACGAATTAATTTTTGTTGCATCAAGAATCGTGAGATATATCGCAGCTGATATTACAAAATCATTATGAATTTTTCGCAGACACCGATCAGATGCTGTAATAAATAAATAAGCAATAGAGGAAAACTAAATTTTCAATCTTTTCTTGATATAGAAGAATTTTTCTCGAATTCTTGCAAATTCTTTATTTCGCTTCTATTAATAGATAGTATGATGATATTATATTAAATTGAATATACTTTACATATTTTGTGTTATACATTCTGTCGACGAAATACAATATAATAATCGATCAGATATGTTGAGCTCGGCTCAATGTGAAACCCTGGATGAATAAAAAAAGTGCAAATTTCACGGTTCGCTTTCCCGTCTGAAATGACGCGAAATTGGCATACGGATTCCCCATGACGTCGACATTATTCGACGGACTTTGCGGAGATACATAAAATACGCGATTTCCGAACGATGAAAGGCAAAGGTTTCATTTCGTAGCCGACAATGGCGGTAACAATGAATACTGCATTTCTTTCGTTCCGCGATGAATGAAATATATCAGATTGAATTTTTATGAATTTCACATTTCGGATCGAATCTACGAGGAAAGCTGTTCGAGTTATGCGAATATCCGTGTATCGTTGCACAATTTATACATAGAGAGCTGAGAAGTCTTAATTAAGGATGGGCAATTAATCAAAATAATTAACGTCATCAGATGCCGACAAAGTGTATAAACATTCGTCAAGTGGAAAAGCACGGCCGTTTTGAAACAAGAGTTTCTGCAATATACGCTATGATTAATCGATGCAACGTGAAAAGTTCACGACGCGTATATTGTCCGCGTAATGCACAAGTTGCATATGTGCAGTACATGAACAAAATCTTATATCTTATCGCCGATATCATCCGCTTTTGCTATAATAATAATGCTTGCAATTTTTGCGATTCTCCCACGTTTCTCAAAAAAGAAAGTGTAAAAATATTATTTAAAAAGTTTAGAATATAATTTTATTTCCTTCTTCGTTATTTTAACTTGCAAAACATATAGTTCACGTACTTTTTTGAAAAATAATATATCGTATATTTCTCGATATAGTAAGCAAGAAAACAATGAAAAAATACTTTCCTTTGTAAGACATTGATGTCTTGTTCGATACCAGCAGCGTGCTGATGCAGACAGTAGCGTGAGTCGACGTTTCATCGACCGTAGAAAAGAGAAAAAGCCGCGACTGAGCAGCCATATATTTACGACCGTAAAGTGTAAAAAGTTTATAGTGTGCTAAAAAACTTAGAAATGAAATTAAGGGGAAGAAAGCGTGTATCGCGTCGCTTTCGATATTATCTCCCACTGTTTTGTCAAAGAGATAATAAAAATCGCGTGCGGGATGTATGATATATAATGTAGAAAGTATTATAAACATCACGTATGTAGAGAAGTGTTCGGGTTTTTTTTTTTTTTTTTATATATATGAGACAAAATTTCGAAAGTTAAATACTTCCTACATAAAAAAATCAATGCTGTTTTGCAATGACTTTTCGACTACATAAAAATGTGATTAGTTTCGGTTTACTACAGAATGCAAAAGGTTTTGTTGATCTTGTTTCGCGTTCCACGCTAACATCGGAGTCGAGTTCCTGCCATTATGAACTTTTTCACCTTTTCATTTCGTCACCAATTAAAGGAACTTTGCTTTTACGAAAGATCTCAATTCCGAGATTAAATAAAAGTTTGAATTTAAAGCTAAATGTATCAACGAAAAACTTTTTTTGGCTAATACTCTCGTATTAACTGTGTTGAAATTAATTTTAAATGGAAACTGAAAGAGGGACTGTCCACTATATTGTATTTGTTTTTACTTATCATTATTACAGCATATTACTTTAATTAAATGTTAATACTGTACAATTTTGAATACAATTTACCAATAAGATTATACATTCGTGCGATCTTATTTACAAGTTAAGTATGTTTCTTATGAGAAATAATTTGAGAAATAATGTTATAAAATACAATCATAATTTGTTTAAATATTAAAAAGTTTCTCTTATCTTTATACAGTTTTTAAACGGTCGTAGTTTCATCTGTTTACGTTGGATTTACCTATAGTTTAACTGATCTGCAATATAATAGTAATATAGAAAAAAACTTTTATGATATTAGGAAATTTTTTTTTATATTGAAATTAAAAACCAAAATTTAAATAACTTGGATTTAGAGGAATATTCACTAATTAAGAATATTCACGATAACAAAATATCAAATAATGTATATCGTGTCAACTATACAGAAGAGAAATAGTTTAAGGATCTTATTCAACATGAAAAGATATTTGAGATTCAGTGAATATTTCGGTATTGTGTGTGTGTGTGTGTGTGTGTGTGTGTGTATGAGATTTATGAATTAATTCATTAAGAGATCACCGAGTTTTTTGTAGCAACTTGCGCCGAATAAGAAAGAGATGCTTGTCGTTTCCAGAGACAATAATACTTTGAAAAGGGCAACGGCAAAAACTTGAGTCAATTTGAGCTATGTGATTTAGCAAAACGACGATAGATACAAGGGTAGCAAGCGGCAGATGTAATGGAATATGTTTTGCTAGAAAGAGATAAAGAGAGTCTGTCTCGAAAACATCCGCGCTCTTAACGTCCAGAACGCAGCCTTTTGTTTTTACACACATCCACTCTCCCCCCCCCCCCACAGACACACACACACTGGAAATATATATCAGATTATATGAACTTTTAAAAGGAAAACTATGGCGTATAATAATGACAGTTATAACAATAGAAAAACAATACATGAGACTGAATAAAAAAGGATAAACTTGTATTATCCAGATAATCACATTCTTTGCAAGTAAATGAAAAAAGTGCCAGCACGGAATTGCTATAGACACAGCATGTATTTTCTGTAATCAAGTTGTGTGTACTAAAGTTACATTTATTATATCGTAGCTAGAGGGAATCCGAGAGGTAAGCGAAATAAAACTGATAAACTTTAAGTGCATATTCATTTTGAGGAATACGCGAAATAGAATCTTACAATCTTCGCGTTGTAAGTAAAACATCAAAAGCTTATAGCGGAAGAGAGAAGTGACAGATATATTCTCTCAGCAGTTAACGCCGATCATAGAAATGTTTTGACAGGAAATACATGTGATAGATTTCTTTAATCCGGGTTATATATTATTTCTAGCCTCTTCCCCAAGCTAACAAGATTGAAGTGGATTGCGAGTACTTCGGTGTACCTCCTTCGGCCAATTTATAATTGTGATCGGGGTGCGGAAAAGCTTTCGCGTCATAAATCCTTAACGCGAACGCTTGAATACCGTTCATTCGTTACGTCCATCAAATATTGATCAATCGGGATTTTATACGGGTCACGATAACGCTCACGACTAGAATACTACCGATGATTTTCTAACTAAGGATCATTCGATGTGTCTATAATTTCACATAAACTAACTCGCTATAATATGCATGCATTAAAAATTGAATACAAAAAATATCAACAATATCAATAAAAAATTAATTAAAAAATTAATTTACATACGATTATTATAGAAAAACAAAAAAACTGCAAAGAGAGAATTTAATGATATTCGGCATAAAAAAATATTATTTAATTTTTCCTGCCAAAAAGTGTGATATTCGCTTCTCACGAAGCATCGAGGTCAAGTATCGAATTAAATTGCAATTCATTTTTCGTTTATACAAAAAATTTGTTTGCATAATAATTTTTATTTTTCAAGACAGATTGGACTGCACACAATTTCGTTTCTTTTTTGGGAATTTAAAAATAATTCGCGATAAAATTTAACGTGGATTTTTTCTCGAAACATCTTGCGGACTAAGAATTTCCTTAAATTTAAAATTAACGATCAATGTTGGATTTTTTTTCCGTTTCGCGAACGCGTTTTACTACGGATGCGTTTTTACATTTTTCCTTCGGTTTAATGTCTGCGCTATGTATTGCGTATATACAGAATACGCTGTACATAATGGACAGTGGAAGTAAATAGTCAAAGATGGAGAACATAATGCAATCTTGCCTCATTCGTCCCCTGTTAACCGCGCATTCATTTAGATAAGCCCGATATTTTGGCGTGCAAAAACTTGTACGGCTAATCTTGGTGCTTCTTATCTCAAGGGTTCACGCAGGGCTACAGAATAGCCATCTTATAATGAATATTCATCTTTAAGATTTGAAACATATCCGCAATCGTGCTAATCTTAACTATGCTTCAGATAATCGACTTTGTTAGTGGTCGCTAACGCGCTGTTGCGTATGTAATTAATTATTTCATAGTATGTAATTTATTATCTTTATGTCCTGACTATAATTATTCCACATTCAAGTTACTAAAAGAATAATCAAATTAAAGAAACGCTTAGAAGTCATATACTAAACTGTACGTTTTTTATGTGAGTATGATATCTAAAAAAATTGTTTTCAATGATATCTCTCGTTAGGTATAATTATAATTCCTATATTCCTATTATTCTAGTAAAACTATTGAGCTAATCAATTACACGTAATCAGATACAATATTTCTCCCATAAATTTATTATATTATAAATAAATATATATTTTTTGTGATACGCATAAAGTATAATGAGTTTGAAATATGTGATATAAAAGAAGATTCAATGACTCACCACGTCGATGATTTGCTGCAAAGTGATGCCAAACTTCACCTCCAGCGGTTCGCTCTCATTCGCGACCGGCCGCTCTAAGGTGTTGTAATTTGCCAGTACGTTATTCAATAAGCGTTTCTCGTGTAACCCGCAAAGGCTCTCTGCGACAAAGAATGAAAAAAATCGAATGTCAGTCAGAGCTCTCTCTGCGTTATTCCGGAGGGTGTGAGCTACAAATAATAGCGACCCTTGTCAAAGCATATTTACGAAGAGATACGAGGGGAAAGATTCTCGCTGCGCGTCGGACAACAGGTTTTTTTTCTCGGAAAAAAAACATAACAGGAGGCGATTTAATTATTTCTAATACAACAGACAGGATAAACAATGCCCGAAACATTTTTTTGCTCTTTGTGTCCAATCTTAAGTTGTCGGCAGTTTGCGTCAAAAAGCAATTATTCATGGAACTCTTGATGCTGACAGAAACTATATGCGCACTTTTCTTATTCGTTTTAATAAATTGTCTTGTTCATAAATCGGATTAAAATTAATTTATTACAATGATAGGTTTATCGCGACATATATATTTCATAATACTATTATAATTAATCAACCCTCCTTCCCACCAGCTTACATCGATTTACATGAAATTACTATCGCGATGTTTCGTGACAAAAAAGATTCCATACATTTTCTAGCCAATAAATATATTAGATATATTTCGAATAATAATAATCGCTAAAAATACGTAATTATTCATTTGTATTTAAAATATTTATGTATTGTATAATATGTTACATTATTATGTACGCATGTAATTATATATGGAATATGAAATATTGTACAATAAGCTGTTGTCAAATACTGCGCGGCATAAACACGAGATAACCGCGCATATAAAGATACGTACAATATTCCACACATCTATATTGCTTTAATCTCTTATTCCGTCTTTCACCAAAAAGCGTGGTAATTTACTTACGATCTTGTCTTCGCACTTGTTCATCGACACGACTGATACCTGTATTGATATTTGAGAACCTTATATACCCGTGCGTATTTTACTTTTTGCTGTATGAATACGTAAACAAATAAAGAAGATGTTTATATTGTCGTGTATGAATGTGTACTTTATTTTGAACAAAAATATTTCGATTGTGTTTCACGTTAAAATAAAATATAATATATATATATATATGTGTGTGTAAAGGAAAATATATAAAAAGGAAATATTTTCGTTATTTTACGTACATTCAGATATCTTTTGTTTCTTAAGAGAAAAGTGTATCCAGAGTATTTAATTTTTAATTTTAACTTAATTTTTTTCGTTCACAATTACCTTTCAAAATTATGTTCTCTATAACTACTTGCAATCGATCATTTATTGGTAACCGTAATGCATTGGGCGGGCGGATTAATGCATTCTGGCGATTACAAAGTTGGCGAGCTCACAACTTGCATAAACGTCGGTGGAGAGTTCGGCGTATACGAACTCGGAAGCCGTCCGGAGTCGCGCTTGGTCCACTTCAGTTCCGATCTATCGCAACTGAACGACAACCGAGTAAACTACTTTAATCCTTCGACAAATCCCGACGTGAGAGCGCATTCTCTACCCGACTCAGATCAAATTGTATTCCAGCACGTGTTGCTGCGGGATCAAGTTTGGATTTCGGGACGATGTACGTCGCCGCCGCTGCTGCCGAATACGAAATGCAACAGGATTGTGTCCGCATAGGGAGAATAATGGCCGTCGGCCGAATTCGGTGCACGTGCGTCTATTGAGAACAAGCCGAGGTATCGTGGAGTCGCGACAAATATACCGCACGCCGTGAAATATCTATCATCGGACACACGACGGTCTTTCCGATCCGAATATTTCGCGATCGTCCCGCGATTCCCTCTTCGTCTTCTCTCCCACGGGGACATTAATATTCCACGTACGAGCGATGCTGAGATATGAGGGTCGAAGCTTCCTTGCAAAATTCATCGCTTTATGGTATCAATCATATTGCGAATTCTGTCAACCGATAATCACGTATTTTGATTTGTCTGAAACTCCAGATCGTTTAAGCTGACAAGATAATATTATGCGTCCAAATAATATTAATGCGATTCTGTTTACGTAGAGTCCAAATTTTGTGACATACATAATATATTTTTCTACCGATCAAGTTACCGTTAGGCATTTAACGATTGTATATTCGAAATAAAACAATTTTTCCATCTCATATTTTTTCTAAAATGGATAATAATTAGAAAAAAGACACAAAAGATCAAATTTTATTACAAATCAGAAAAATCGTATATATTTTAACATAGAAATTTAAGTCACTGATATGTATACTTTGATTAGAGCATGGTAGCGACTGTGCGATCACTATGTAATTATTTACGCCCACATTTACACCTACGGGTTAATAATTTTCAAGCGGGCGTTATATGTATACGTGGAGTATTCCCGGATCACAAAAATGAAATTAATATTATCAGATTAGTCAAACGTATAACGCATATATCAATCCGACGTTTCTAATTTATACACTACGGACATATCGCGCGGGCGTTGATTAATCAGAAATTTTGCGATGTAGGACGCATGACGCACATTTGATTACAACGTGCATCGTGTAAACAAGCTGAATTATTAGGACTGCAATTAATTATGCGGCTTAAAAAATAATTTACGGTCACATTCCCCAATAGTACAGTCTGATGAACGATTTATCGGATGCCCACTAGGAGAACAGAGAAATAAATCAAAATCCCGTTTAATTAACCACTTTGACAGTAACGAGCGCAAATTTGTGATTACAAAATGCCATCGCGTAAAATATAATAAAATACTCGGCAATGCGTTATCGGTCAATTTTCGCTTCGAAAGGCAGCGCCCGTCGCGCGCTCAGGGATATTAATGAATTGAAAAAATCGATAGCATCGCCAAAGGACGGATAAGCGTGAATCCCTTTTAGCGATCCCTCGCACGGAAATAATACGCTTCGAGACTTGAATTTCTTGAATGAGCGACGGCGGAACGTAGCAGCAATAAGCGACTCCGTCGAATCGTGCAGCGGCCATTTAGCCGAGTGCTGGAAGACGATGGCAGTAATTAATGAGGCATACGTAACACTGGAATGGAACTTGGGGAAAACTAACAAGCGGGGCACGTGCGTCGCAATTCTCGTGTGCACCGCAACTTGTATTAATGGATTTTCCAAGGATGAAGAAGCTAGAACCTCTTGTAGAATGTCTTGTAACTAATACATTACATAAGTACATGTATTTGCTTTAATGTGGATAAAAAAAAAAAAATAATCGAGATGTCCTTGTATAATATTCAACACGAGAGCTATATTTAACAGCGAACAATTTAATTAAATAGAAAATTATGCTAAAGAATTATTAATCTGACAAAACTGAATAAATAATGTATAGCGATTCCTTTTTTATTCGTTTTAACATGCTCGAAAAGGACCACGTCAGTTACTACATGTATGAGTAATGAAAAATGATAGTTAGAATGTTATACGTGCTATTTCTCACTTTTGCTGTTATAACTCGCAATTTCACGCAGCACTTTATTCTTATTTTACCTTGTTCTATCTTACGTACATCCGCATAAGATCTGCCATTTGCATATAATTTAATGGATCGTGCATATATATCTCACGAAAGCATGTAATGAGCATGAATCTCACATTTCGAATGATAGTTGCACAACTTTCTCACATATTTTCGCGTTATTCCCGATAAAGTTTCGTTATAAGCTTACGATAGTTCATTCGGTGGCTATTAAACTGTTTTATCGCTTGAATTAAACTGTGCTAGTCAAATTGTTAATGGTGAGGAATGTGTTGAGCACCAAGTACGAACCATATAAGCGGGATTATCTCTCGTACCTGCTAACAAATTCCTGGAAATCAACATCAACCTGAGAAAATACGCTTTGCAAATGCGCGGAACAGACTCAATCTCGATGTATATGTGTCGTCACTTAATTTCCAAAAATTAGCGAATCGGATTAATGAGGAGATTTTCGACGAGAAATTGCAAATTACATACCATAAAGTAATTGTTACTTGATGCGTAATATTTTCGAGTTTCTCTCGCGTAAATTATTATAGGTTTATCTCTATCTCTTTTTTTTTCTATCAAATATGAAGAAACAAATTTACATGTAGTTATATTCTGATCTAAATTAGAATCTACGAATTATCAATCCATGCGAGAGATTGTATAATACAAATTAAATAACATAGATAAAAAAGGAGGACGAGAAAGTTTGGCAAAAGCGCAGAATAAAATATTTCAATTGTTTAACAATTGATACGTGTTTCTCAGACATGAAATGCGAAAAAAAAAGAAAAAAGAAAGAAAGAAGGAGAGACAACAATGCTAATTTGTAAGAAAGTTTGTCACTTTTGTTGACTTAACTATTAAAAAGTATTATCGTAGATGTCGAGTTTTAAGTTTGACAGTTTAAGTCACTATGAAAGAAAACGGGGTACATAACCGAATATACATAGGCAATAATAATCAGTTATTGAAGAAATTATGCGAGCATACATATACTACTTGCTGTTGAGAACTTCTTCAAAACTTTCTTTATGCGCGAAATTAGTTTTTTATATTTCATCATTTCAAAAGGCGCGAGAAATGAGAAATTTCATCAAAAGTGGCAAGAACATGGCTTCTCGCCATAGCGGAAGATATCATTACCAGGCCGAGAATGGGCCTTTTAATGGAACCTCACAAAAGATTTACAGAGAAAGGTGATTTTATTTGATCGCCTACGTCGATTTAGATTAATGAGACCGAGTTGCGGCAGAAATCGAAGAAAAAACAAAAATTTAGTAAAAAAAAGGAGTGTAGCCCAAATATATATATATAATTAAAGTATAACTTATATGGATATGGAAATTTCATCAAAATACGAGTCGATATGAATGGATAATCAGATTCTTTTCAGCGCTTCAACATCACTGTCACCGTTAACGAAGTCTTACAGAAAATATCGCTATAGACGACAGTCTTTATAAGAACTGATCATATGCCTATGTACGCGTGTGTATAATCGACACATGTGTGCGAGACTGCGTTATTTTTCTTTCTACGTCTACGTCATTGCTGACGACATGCGACAATGTAAATAAAAATACCGATTGCAATAAAGAATGAAACGACTGCTACACAATCTAATGCACAGAAAAGGCAAATGTTATTATTTAAAAAATAACCGTGAGAAAAAAGATGATCAAAATTTTAGTAGCAGAGATTAATTTTATAGAATGTTCCAAAAATTGTTTAATATAAATATGATGAAGATTTTTTTATGTTAATTATTTAATCGAGCATCTCTTTAATTCACAATCGTATCTTCATACGAAAATATTTAATATTTTTGAGAAAAGTTTCTGAATAAATGTATCCTCGTGAAAAATTGCAAATTCCATATGCCAGAAATTTGTAATTGCATTATCATTATCTTTCACATTACCGTTGTCATTATCGTTGAAATTCTTTATAATCTTTTATTCATTCTCCTGCTCAACCTCGAATGGAGCAACTTTCCATAAACTTATATACCGGATAAATAGAATTACTTTTATAGAACACGCGCGCGCGGCGTCAGGGATGGTTTTTACAGCCCCGACGTCATCGTTTAAGTCTTCCAGGTACCGGCAGGATCCACGCTATGAATGGCAGCCCTCTTGAATACCGCCGTAAATTCGCCCACCCGAGTATTCACGGCGTGGGTATCATCGCACACACACACTCCAATCCCTTATGCATATAGTAATGTATACCTAGTCGCGGAAACCCACACCGCTATAACTGTGGGTCACGTGTGGTCGACACCTCGATTAACTCTCGCAATCCCAAGCTTTTCGACACACACACGTCTCTCATACTCTAAACGGGATAATTCAGGTCTCATAAAGATTTTCGTGTTGGTAGCGGTTTATTGTACGCATCGATATATGCGAGGAGGATTTACAACACACAAGTATAATTACTTTAGAATTTATGTGTAAAAAATATATATATATAATTTTATATATCCATATATTTTTTCACATTTCGGGAATTTTACAATTGTTCAAGAAATTATTAAAATTTATAATGCTTCGGATAGTGAATTTGATGTGTATTAATTTCAAAATAAACGCGGTTCATTTACAAGATTTATTTTATATTTGAGAAATAAAGTTAAAATATATAAAAATACAAATTGCATACTAACTGCACTTATGTCTTGAATCTGTCATTAAGAAAAATAAGATCGTCTAGATTTCGAAAATGTCAGAATTATCTTGCGATGTGCACACAAATAAGCAGCTTTTATCACGCAATCGCATTACGATTGCGAACATACTGTCTTTATCGTCGCCACGAGACAGGTCGACGTGTCGCGATATGTGCGGCGTTTTCCATAAAGACAAATATTACTGTGTCCACCTGGTGCATACCGCGACATGCTCGCGGAATGTGCATTTGCTCGCGTATAGCATGTAGTTGCATTCTCTCGCGTGATGACTCTCGGCTCGGCAAGGCCGTCGTGCACGTGCATTATCGTTTACCTGCGAGCACCTATGTTGCATCGTGCGGTTAACGACATTAACGCGTGTGACATAACGATGCTACGGTAGATGTAACGTAATGATTGCAGTTAAGAATGTAAGCTACACAATATCGTTCGCATCGCAATACATATCTTTTTATTGTGAAAAATAACAATTAAAAGATATATTTTAAAAACGCGTCATGTGAATTAATTTGTAAGTGCGAAAGATTGAAATGTGTTAACAAAATGCGTTCAGAAATCTCTTAAAAATATTTAAAAAAAAATATATATATATATGAGACTTTTTCTATATCGCTCCAAAATCATTTATTTAGCGTTCCTTGATCACGTCTTTTCGTAGAAGAGAAAAGATAGAGAGACAATAAATAAGCGTCATTCGGTAAATACCATGACATTTTTTACGAAAAACACGTATAAAAGGCGAAATCACGAGGAATAATATTCTCATTCGACCGAGGATCTTTATTCCCTTCGAGTGCATTCATCTCGTAACGTAATGACGAACTTAAAGCAGTGCTGTTGCTCAACGACATTTTTCATTTCCGTCGTTACACTGGGAAAAAGTCTAAACTAGCCCACGCTACACTACCGCCATAAAACTGTCTCTGCCGAGACTTCGGCGGCCCTGTCGCTTCCTTTGCTTGCGCGGTAAATCTTCTAGAAAGTCAGCCAAGTCTATCAGTCAGTGCGCGTGATCGACGTCCTGCTGGCGATTTTTCTCCACTGGTCAAAACGCTCACGGGAAGAATTATTATCACGCTAACGTATTGTTCCTGAGCCGGTTCCATGTTAGAGAAAAGAAGGAGAAAGAAAGAGAAATGTCTGCGTAAGAAAACTGCCGGGATTCTCGACAAACGTCAAAATGACATCTCGCGCATTATACTTATTAAATCTTGCAGCAAAATTCGTGAAAAATAATCAAACGTTCGTTTCAATATCTAAAATTATTCGAGTAATATGGAATATAATTGCAGAGAATACACATATATTATATACACGATATAATGGAGGATAAAAAATAGAAGAATAAAACTTGCTGAAATACACTGATATAACTGGGCCTGTTTAAAAATATACACGTATAAATTTTGTTTTGCACTTTTCTCTTGTCTTACTTCTCAAGAATATGTAACGGGCACTCCAATCATTTGCGTAGATTATTGTCGCCGCGGATTGTACAAAATTTACATCGCCGATCGAACCGCCTCAGCAAGAAGCGTGGGTGTGCGTCAATGCGTTGCTGCGAGAAAAGCTCGACGGAGCGTTCGCGAGAGAAGCTTTGGACCGAAGATCGCACGTGTGTCCATTCTGTATATGTACGTGTGTATATGTATGTATGTGTTAAGCAGAAACGAGAGAAGGAGAGCAAAATCGAGGGCTCAGCAGCAGAAGGGAGGATGCCGAAGAGCGGAGGCGTGCCGAGGCTTTCTCGAAGCTCCATTGATCCACGAAGAATATATACACCGCCTACGACGTAACTTTGATCACGCTGTAAACAGGATACCTCGTCACGCAGCGACGTAGCTTTCGTCTTGAGAAAAGACTTCTCGCGGACCAACATGCCGTATTTCTGGGGGGATGGTTGGGGGTTATCGGGTTGAGAGGGACGCTTGATCCCTGCCACCTGCTTGACTCAAGTTGCTACGCTCGATAGCGACAGCGCCAGTGGATTGCCGTTTCCGATGTTTGGCTTGAGAATGTAATAATGCGTTCCAGTGGAACACAAAGCTATTCATACAACTCGCTATTTCATTTAAAGAAAGATAAATAGACTTAGCAATAACTTTCTGCATTTTTATAAAATGATTTTTTTTTTTTTTTTTTTTTTTTCCCGAGATATTGTAAGGTTATTCTAATTTTATATATCATTTTCTGTTAGTATTTTCATCGATATATATAAAACTGATATCGAAAACCATTAATTTGTGTGACGTAATATGGTAGGACTAAATTTATATCTCATATATGAGAGAAAGAGAGACGAGAGGTGACGATGCGTTACATGGACAAAGCTATAATGTTATAAATTTTTAAAAACAATATTCATATTTCGTAGAATTTTTTGTGAAACAAATTAATGTAATAAAATAAATTTTATATATATTTGTTACATCTTTGTGTTATGTGTCTTGCTTTATCGGATAATAACAAGCAAGTACATTACGTGTGCGCAAATATTCTTTTGACATATTTATTTCTCTACAACGAAGTGTACTTAATTCACGTAAAAGATCGCGACCCCTTCATGGAGCATGTTGAAAGGCGACGCAGCTCTTATCTGGTAAAAAAAGAGTTTGAAGCTTCATTGACCCGGAAAGGGTTTACGGCGACTACCAGGTAACTTTGATCACATCGCCCGCCGCAACCAAAGTACTCTATCGATCCCGCCGAATAATAAATTTAAAGAAGTTCTTAGTCGACGATTTCACCTCAAATACTTGAAAGAAATACGCGTTTTTATCAATTCACCTGATCACCTTGCATTTCCATAAAATCTCGCTCTTAATAAATCGTCGCGCGTTTAATTTTTGATATTACTCGGAATTTTGTGCCATTTCTCAGAATTATGAGCGTTATCCAGGATAGAATCGACTGATTCCCTGCTTTGTGGAATAATAGTGTATAGTACAAATCAATAATCAATTGAAATACCAAGGTATTTCAATTGGAGATTACCCGCTATTCCATACAATTCTCATATATATGTATACATAGACATTTACATATATACGTACATACATACATACATACGTACATACATACACATACATACATACATACATATATATATATATATATATATATATATATATATATATATATATATATATATATATATACATATTCTCATTATGACGTCGAGAATCCCGTATATTATCAATAATAGGCAGTGTGAATAGATATAATAATGCAAAGACTACAAAGATGTAAAAGTTAATGATTAGTAAACAGATATCTATGCATATATGTCATGTTGAATGCCATACTGTCCATCAAATCGGATAATTTCAAAATTTAATAAACAAGAACTTGCTCTCTTTCTCTCTCTTCTATTACAAGTTTTCATATAAATATTGAAAAAGTTCAAAAATTTATATCTCTCGAAAATAGAAACATCGTGTTACGTGTTTTGGCATTATCAATCATCCTTCCGTGCATCGAATTAATTCGATAAGTAAATGATAACGATTATAAAGGCTCGTGTACTTTTTAACGGTGAACTCTCTCTCTCTCTCTCTCTCTTCGATAATACAACATTCTCGAGGGATTATAGTATGGAATATACAAAAATCTGAATGTACGAAAATGCAAATGAGTACGCGGACATAGTTTCGCGCAAATATCGCAGGGAAACTCGGTTGCAATAAATGCAAACGACGAAAACTGAAACGTCTTCAAATTTGCGGAAACTAACGTGACCGTGACTGGCGTTTCCGCCTCGGTTCACGGTTGCATGCTTACTGTGACGCTATATACACATACGGTAACATAACATACATAGTGGCCGTACGCGATAGTTGTGCGGTCTAACGGGGGAGAAACTATACTGCCGGAAGGTCGCACGGAAGTCCAAGTTCAAGTTTCGGTACGGTCTAATCAAAAGCCTTAATTGGCTTTCGGCCAACAGAGGCGCGACACCGGTGCTCCATTTCACGCGGGTACGAGCCCTCCATAGTTTATGCGAATTCCCATCGGATTTGCTGGCCGAAATGCATAGACTACCGTTCCTAATGCAGTTATCTAGAGCGTGATGCAAAGTTAATATAAAGATCCATAGTATTATCGTACATTTCTATCGAATTATTGTCAAAATGCTGCTATCAAATGTAAGATATCGTAAGCAATGAAATTCATTGTTATCTTTCGAAAGGAAATTTTTGAAAAATTTTAATAATAAAACGTTGCGTAAAAATGTAGTATGATATGGAGCGTGTTTCAAAAATTTAAATTTCAAACAATAACAACCTCGCGCATGTCGTGCACAAGTTGGAAAATGTATGGAATTCATTACTATCTGAATAGACCGTCGATGCCTATTGTTCTCTAGCTTTCCGCAGGATGCAAAATCGAAAGTGGCGCAAATCTATGCACGAAGAACTTAAATTAGATTTTCCCGTTAGGAGAACCTTTCTAC
Source organism: Polyergus mexicanus (assembly GCF_030449975.1). NCBI lineage: Eukaryota > Metazoa > Arthropoda > Insecta > Hymenoptera > Formicidae > Polyergus > Polyergus mexicanus. The sequence goes on along the minus strand of NW_027223332.1, from coordinate 9,140,601 downwards.
ATCGCGGCAGGGCTCCCAAGGGAAGAGGAAAAAACGCGAGGGAACGATGAAGATCACACCGCCGATTGTTCTTTCGGATAATCAAATATAGCTGCGGAATATGTATACATCGGGATCGCTAAAAGAGATCTTCGATGTAGCGTTTCAAGAACGCATTTTTATCTTTCAATATTTTTTTCTTGTTACTCGATAGTCTTCTCGTTGTTCAACAATTTTTCTTTACACAATATGATTGTATAGTAGTGCATTCTACACGCATATTGCATAAAATTCACTTTATTTTTCAAATAAGGCTTTTCAATAAATTTGGAATCAATTTTTAGATTTAAACTAAATTAATTTTTAAATAAACAAAAATTTGTCAAAACTAAATTTTGAGGATTCTGAAACATTTTGCGTAGTAAACATCTCTCTTTCTCTTTCCGTAAAATATGATTTTATAATAGAAAGCTTTTTTATATTTTTTGAAGTTAATATTTTTACTACTATAGGAATTTCCAATCTAATGTTATATTTTAATGGTCCTAGTATGGCTAGATATAATTAGATATATCAAAAGTTAATATGAAAGTTTTTGGGAAAAAGCGTCGCAATTACCCCCAGATGCATCGCCGAAAACATAACAAGATGTCTTCCCATTTTAAGATGGTCTTTGTTCAACTATCTTGCTTTAGCGAGCGTAAAAAGCGGATTTTCCGCTCTGTGATATTTTTAGTATTATATCCGCTTTATAAAGCCACGCGAGGAAGCCAGGAGCCGGAGCGAATTGTCATCGCGGCGTGCATCAAACTGTGTGAATGCACAGAAACTAAAGTAAAATAATCACAAACTCGGACAAAGTGCGCGATGTCAGGAATCAGCTATGCAGTTATTCTCATGCGGAAAGTGCACATATTATAATTATTCTGTTCATCCGTGTCAGCGTCCATTCGAAGTAGCGCTCTGAATTTTTTCAGCAATCCATCCAATACGAGACTTTGATAAATGACAAATGACGAAAAAACGAAATCAATCACACTTCTCATATTTTACGTGATTATTTTTTTGAAAAAAAAAAAAAAAAAAACTGTCAAAATAAATTTTAATATTATATCGATAACACAGAAAACGGCGAAAGATGAGCACTACGTCATTGTAAAGTTATACAGGTTTAAAGAATTCGCCTACATAACGTATGGTTATTTTTGATTTTCGGCTCGCCTTTCTCGCCGAGCTGTCAACCGGGCGTGCAAAATGTGTATATTATATTTTGAAACGGAGTAACGCGCATCGACCGATGCGTCAATGATGCGTTCTGTAAATGGTGGAGGCGCCATCTCTCAATTTAGCTCCCTTTGCCACATGCTTAAAAGCGCAGCGACACGCATTCAGCCCCGCCTAGGGCTCGTAGGCCTTAATTAGCTTCGTTGCAAATAAAGGGTCATCCCTAAAATGAGACGCAGTGAAAAGCCAAGGGGCAAAGTGAAGAGGAAAGACATGCGGAGATATGCGAGTAAGTGCGCTCAAAATTTTATAGACTCGTCCGGACAATTGGGTCAAAGAACAATTTAATTGCAGTTCTCGCGAGTTACGTTTTGTTAATAAAATCGTTAAATAGCACGTTTTTATATCAGCTCCGCAGAATCATTTATGTATACAATTGTTGGTCAAATTAACCCAGTGAAATAAAGCTATTGTTAAATTACAATGTCCCAGTTCTTTTTTTTTTTTTGTATTTTCGCGACGCGTTTCGAATTCAAACGGGACAAATTTGTAAATCCGCATCATTGTCGCATAGTTATTCGAGCTAATGAATTTTATTTTGAAAAGTTTTATTAATCATACATGCAATCTACTATTATTATATGACGAGTATATATATATATATATATATATATATATATATTTTTTTTTTTTTAATGTGTGTATATGTGTCTGCATACTTATATTTCTGAACCCATGCGAATTATATTTGCATATTACGATTCCTCTCCTTATTACTATTCCACTTTTGGAACCCGTCGAATATCTCTAATGAAAGAACCTCACGAGAGCGATGCCATGCCGGTAGTTTCTGGAATTTCATTAACGCGGGCTGCGCCGAATTTTCCCGTTGACCTCGTGCAAACGCGAGCTAGCTCACGCTGTCAGATTTTCGACGGTATTTCAGCCGGCATCGTTGAGCTTTCGTATTTCCCACGTGTGCTTTCTTTTTTCTATTTCCGTGTATATTGCAGTTAGCGAAAGTCGGCGCCACGCCGTAAATGCACCGTTGGGAGTTAATTAGTCGGTCGTACGTTAATAAACTTACGAAACAAGCGGCGAGAGAGCGAGCGTGACGACTTCTCTCCAGCCCTTCTCCTATTCTCGCATTATCGCTAACAAGAGCGCGAAAAGCTCTTCATTTCTTGGCATTTCCCCGGAGTAAAGGGCAATTCGAGAGATCCGTCGGAGTACGAAAACACGAGAATATACGTAATTTCCAAATTTACATTAAAAAGAGCATAATACACAATATAATTAGATAATATAATAATATAAAATCTAATTAAAAATATGCAACGTTGCGTTACAAAAAAAAAATCAAAAGAAAAGGAATAAATATGTGTGTGTGTGTAGGTGTTGTAAGTTTTTTATAAAATCTATTTTTTTTACGAGAAGATATTTAGTTGCTTTATAAAACATCGAACTTTTATAGACCCGTGCGGCTTTCTATAAAAAGTTTAAGCTTTTCATAAAAGGGCTGGATTTACAAAGAGTCTGCGACATATATAAAAGCATAATATATAAAAACGTAAACTGTAGCGAATAAAGTTGTGAGAGGCAATAAGTGAGAAATAATTACGTACAATTAGAACATTTCAAATTTTTTTTATACGTCTTTTATGCAAACTTTTCAATTATACGTGTTTCAATGGTTTTTAACTTTTTATTAGCATTTATATATGCGATTACGAGAAAGAGCTCATGAATAAAAATACAAAGGAAGTTTATTAAATTGGAGATTTTATTGGCCAATTTCAGGATTTAATCGCTTATATCCGCGCGTGTTTTACTTGAAAATGATTATAATTTATAAGTTTTTTAATTAACTAAGCATATATTTTTAGAAAGTACATGTATATATTTGTGTTTTATATATTCGAATTTTAATTGAATCTATATGGCTCAATTATAATAAATAAAATATTATAGATACCTACACAATGAATTAACAGTTATACATTAGAGGCATGAGATGAAAACATGTCATTAATATAAAAATGACCGTCATATATTATGAATGATTGTAGATTTATTGAACTGAGAATTATGAGAACTCTTTACATTACGGTTTTGTTACAGATATATTGTACTTAAGGAAACGTCTTGTCGTTCCTCGAGTTGGTCGGCATTCACTTTGTGCGAAAGAAAACACGATAATTCTCTTTAGTAGCTGCGCTACTTGTTCCGTTTACGGTTGTTTCTCTTCACGTAAGAAATAAGCCATTAGCGAGATACGGCGGGACGGTGGAAAGACATCAGTCGAGAAGCAGAAAAGGCAACGTTTATAAATAGAACGACCGTGGGCATCGAGTATACGGATAATGTTTTCACGACGAGAGGGAAATTTCTGCGACGAGTTATTAGCTGCAGTATGGTGAGAATAGAGGCTCACACGGTACGAGGCATCCTTCTGCAGCCTTTTTTTATTGGATCTCCGTCCTTGCGGCAATCTTTGTGGAGAAAATTATTTTTTGCCCGACGCGCGCGACGGACGCCTTGTTTTAAAACCGCAAGGGTGAGGCGAACTCTGTGTGCGCGCGCGTCTTCTCCCTTATTCAATAAGACCGCAATCATTCGTGACACATTCTGAGACTCGCGGCCATTTTTATATAAAATCAAATTGCTTTATAATCAAAATTTCCTTTAAGATTCACCCATATGAAGATTCGTTCGCAAAATGCAAATTTGTATCAAGGCAACACGTAAATTCTCACATTTTCTCAAGACATTTATCAATTTACTTATCGAATAGACTCAAAGATGGATGATATATTAGATCTTATTAATAATTTACAATTTTTTAAATCGCATCTTGAGCAAGTATTACTTAAGTATTTGATTTAAGCTCTTCAGTCATTTCATCATTATATACATCTTAATTTATTATTGGTTATAAGCAGGTTATTGGATGTATAGAAAATTGAAAACCAAATAGCAAAACAAATCGTTGGTTATATTATGCAGTATGCGACGAAATCGTTATGCAGTGTGCGGGGCTTGTGATTACGTGGCACGTGAGTATTCACCACCAGACGTGCTCCTTCGGGAATCAAACGAGCGATAATGGTTGAATTGATATCCGGCGCGTGGAAATGGAACCGGGTGGCCCGCAGCCATCACGTCATATCGGTGTACAAGGGTTTATGGTCCTCACGTGCTGGCACGTTGCCCGTAAATTGCGTCCACCGCGGCAGCGTAACGTTTTCGCGCTGGACGCGTGTTCCGTACACCTACTCACCGAGCCGAGATACCTTTCTAGCGTCCTGCATAGCCAGAAACATCAGTAATGTGCTAACCGATAACAACATGTTTGTGTGTGTGTGTGTGTGTGTGTGCATGCGCGCGCGTATATGTACGTGTGTTTCCGCAAGATATTCCGCGAGTCATTGATTGGTTTATCAAAACTTCGCTACTCGAACAATTTCTATTTCATATTTTCCATTTTGCAATGTAATGAGATTGCAAAAAATTATATTTCTCATTTTATACTTTCTACCAAAGAAGTCAAATCGGAATAGTTCTCGTCTCTCGGAAATTCTTTCTGACTTTTACCAGAGACATTGCTGAATTCGGGACATGTAAATAGAGAGAATAACAATCCTATTCTTAACACGTCAGCGATCTTCGAACAAACAACGTTCCACAGTCAAATTGTAAAAAACTCTTTTGTAGAACGTTATCTTTAGCGAAAACAATGTTTGATAAGAATATAATATAAAATTGAAAAAATTTACGATCAAATTTTTTTTAAATTTATTTATTATATAAACAACGTTTTCGCAAAACCACGCAATTCTTTTTTCAAATGGATTTCGATGATCGATGTTGCAATTGACCGAGAGCGTGGAAAAATTATTTGACGTCTAATCAATTACAAATAGGATTACGAGTTCCGAACGTTTTTCCTGAAATCGTTGGTCTTCGAAGAGACGAAGTTTGCATACGAGGCGAAATCGCGCACAAGTGCAAACGACGCGGCGATTTATTCGCTCGTGACCAATTGGTTCGCGAAGTTTGCAGACGAGCTCCAGCATATATTCCGCAAATTTTACTAAATCTTTAGTCTGCGTCGAACGTTTTCCAAGTTTCGGCTCTTCGCTTCAGTCGAAAGGCTTTGTATATATGGCGATTAACTCTCATTGTTCACGTGTCGCGTCACGCAGTCTCGCAAGTAAATTTTATCTATAGCTTAACATTGTATAACATGTTTATAGAACATGCGTGTGAATAGAAACGAGATATTATTTACAAATATAAACCGTAATAATATGTGTAATCCGATAAATATAGACAATATAATTTGCTAAATATACAATCTAACAATCTCAATTTTGATGGAATTATCAGGAATTACTTTCGTTAAGCGTAAAAACAACATCAGGCGTGATGTAAAAAATTAGTTTCTTTTTTCCGTACAAAAGCTATTTCATCGTTATATTTTTACTCGCTTTCCGTAGATTACCAACTTGAGAAGTTAAAGTGAAATTTTGCGTCGCATAAAGCGGTGGTACTAACGAAGGATCACTAGTTTCGAGAGGCACGTAGACGGCGATACTCGGAAAAGTTAGCCGGAAGAAAATAACTCGGGCAGAAGTGAGTTATATACCAGATTCCGGTTGTGCGGTTTCATAACCATACGCGGGATATTAATTCGGCCATTACCGGGCGAGCGGTTTTCAAAGCTAGCGGCCGACATCATACGTTTGCATGCGGAACACTCGCGCGAGGGTACGAGAATCACAGGGTGATTTCTACCTGCGCGCGTAATACATCACCGCGAATCTGCCATTAACCTGAATATCTTTCAAATGTACCGACGTAAAAAAAAATCTAATATCCGGCAAACGCTGGATCAATCCTGGATCGATCCTGTATGCGTGCGTTAAATATCAAACGCACAATCTCGCGTTAATTACAATTCAGCGCACAGTGAATGTTCTTTTAAATTCACTCCGAACGCTACGACTAGAATATGAGATGAGATGAATTTAATGTAAAAAGTTATTCTTATTCATAATTCCTTATCTCGGCAATCTCGGAACACGTTGCGTTTAATTCTGAAATCAATTTTAATTATTTCCTCACTTCTTATAGCGCATTTTGCTCTGAAACTTGTGCATTGTGGAACTGAATATGCAATTAAATGGGATATGTTAACTCATTATTTCGCAGCGAATTCGAGAGCGATCAAGACATAGAATATCTGCATTCGCATATATCCGCACGTAGATGGATTCAGTTTGAAGACGAACTTTCATGACATAGTTAGGAATCTAAATTCGTACTCGCGTGATGAGTTTTGCCATTAACCCAAATATATTTCGCATTTACTTCGAAATTCGCAATGGATCCAAATATTACGATAATGTTCTAAGTCTCATAATATATACTATATGAAAAAATGAGCGAGACTTATAGATAAAATTATCGAGACGAATACTGTAAGATGAAGAAGAATAGTCCATAAAATATAATTGTTTGATAGAGAGAGTTGTGTTTATCCTTTAAAAAAAAAAAAAAATTCCTCAATTCTATAGATCCTGTAATAATAATCTATTAATATTGGAGAGTGCATTTATATCTTCGTTAAATGTTATCCATATATATATATATATGTAAAATTAAAAGCCGCACATAAAGATAACAGTATTTAAAAATAATTATCATTTTATTTTTTTCCAAAGTATATTAAATGATTCTATTAGGCACAAAACGGGCTCCCCGTTTTACTTCTCGCCAATGACCCGTTCAAACCACGCACTAGCAGTAGAAGGAGATGATTTCCATTTGCATAATGAAAACACGTATTATTTTCGAACAAAAAAATGTCGTTTCACCCAGACAAAATTCAACAGCGATGGGGAATGATTTTCAAAGAAGTGACATTCCAGCGGCCAGAATTGCTTTACGACGGCGGCGATAAAATGTTCTGCCATGTAATCCCGCAACGAAATCCACTTAAGCGCGAGCGGGATCCGACAGGGACAACAGGATTAACGGGAATTTTAAGCAACCTCACTGAGGCGAGATCTTTAAAAAAAACCATTTTTGATAGGCTAGCCGATAATTACCGAAGCCCGCATCGCGTCGCTGCAGATATCAACCTTATATATAGGCGCTCGAAAAGAGATAGAACAGATATTACGTTTTACGATATCGCAAACGGGCCGTGCTGGTACCGTCGACGAGCACCGTCTCGCGCGTTAAATTTGTTAAACGACAAATGGCAGTACGTGCCGGGGAAACTAGGTATAATTTAAGCGCGAGCATGTACCAGGTATATAAATATGAAACCGGAATTTTTGTATAGAAAATACACGGTTATTGTATGAAAATGATACAAAATATTTTATTCCAAGTATTGCCCATTGCTGGCTATGCATTTTTCCCATCTCTCTGACAATTTGTGGATGCCACGCCAAAAAAACTGTTGCTCCTTTGAGGCAAACCAGTCATCGAGCCATTTTCGTACATTTTCGTAAGAAGTGAAGCGCTGCTCGGCAAATGCGTGTCCCATCGATGCAAATAAGTAGTAATCGGATGGAGCCAAGTCTGGTGAGTAAGCCGCATGCGAAAGTATTTCCCAACTAAACGCCTCAATCGTTTCCTTGACCGGTTTTGCTGTGTGCGATGGTGCATTATCATGAAGCAAAATCATTTTGCGTTGCCTTTTTTGATATTCTGGTCGTTTTTCACGTCAAAGCTTGATTCAAATCGATCATTTGTTGTCGGTAGCGTTCAGTATTAACGGTTTCGCTAGGTTTTAGCTGTCTTCAAATTTTTTCGGTGGTCTTTCACGTTCTTCGTTTCTCACGTGAAAATCGCCACTTTTGAATTTTTTAAACCACTCAAAGCACTGTGATTTACCAAGAGCATGCTCACCGTAAGCTTCGACAAGCATTCGATGCGATTCCGCAGCAGTTTTCTTCAAATGGTAACAGAAAAGCCATGCTGTCCGCAAATCGTAGTTTCCAGGCACAAAATTCGACACGTTCAACGCTATTAAAAACTATGCTGTTGTATGAAACTTGTATTGTTGTGAGTTGAAAATCTTTATCAGATGTCAAAACAAGAAAATGGCGCCAATGACGCGGTTTGACGGTAACTACATTGACAGCTAGGGCAATCTATGGGCAAATTCCGGTTTCATATTTATATACCTGGTATCTCGTCGCGATACATTCCGCGACGCAAGATCTATATTTTCAGACCTCGTCTACACAGATTCAAGTGGGAATGATCCATTGTGGATGAACATTAAATATCTACCCTGTAATGTTACGCATTCTTCCTTGCAGCGAGTAATTAAGCTTTATGGAAATAATTTCTCCGCGCTCAACATCGCGCGCCACTGCGTTGTGCAAATTATGGTATATCACGTTATACGTTCTCGCGCGAATGACTCCGTTCGCGCTTGATTCGCTATAACGTGGTACGTGAACGATATTTCGCTCGTCCGGTCGTAATGTACGATGCGCGATCGTGATACCAAGGGAAACCCGCGACGTAGAGTTCCAAAGTCCGAGGCCCGGCTATCTGGAGGCGAATCAATGCCCTTCGTCCTACATTATTCAGTTCGATCAAATACCGCTTCAGGCATTCGGGTCAATCGCGGAGCGCCGTCAACGGATACCTATATATGTACAATGGCGCAATAGGTTCCCTTAAAGACCAGAGTTTTTGAATTTAGAAATTCAAAAAGCGCAAATTTTTTAATTAATTAGTCTATTAAATCCTCTACGAGATTTATATTCTATTTAATAAAAGCAAACTACATATAAATAATTGCTGCAGACATGAATCAAAAATAGTAAGAATATAACATAACATATATTATCGACAATAGGATTAAATACAAATACAGCAAACACGCGTAGAAAATTTAAATGATTCCGCTTCTACGATTGAATATAGTGTGTCTATTCTTCTTGTATGCATATTTTTGATACATCAATTTGTAATTATACGATTCTATTGCTTATTAAATAACAGATCTAATCCTTGCGCAGAAATGTTTGTGCACGTTTCTCTTTAAATGTCACGACAAGCATGCTTATCCGATTAAACAATATTAGCGTAGAAGACTCGTTCCGCATATATGTAACCTTGCAATGTAGAAGACCGTCGTACACTGATCATATATTGATTCTGATATTCGATACATGTCTGCCGATTGTAAATAACCACGTCGAATAGCGCGCGTAACGGAGACGCAGGAAATATTGAGTAAATAAAATCATATAGGAAATAAGTCATTTCTTTTTTCGACCGGCAACAAGGAGTGCTATCGGATATCGACGGTTTTACAAATGACCTAGATTTTTTTCTTTGTTCGCTTCCACGATGCAGAGAGCGCGTTGCGATATGCACGGTTATGACTAACGAGCACGAGGAGACAAATTACGCCCGACTCGCGATTCTCCGAAATATCCGAATATTGAAACGTCACAGAGCTTCTGCTAATCCAGAATGGAAACTACTTCGGTCTCTTGGGGAATAGAAGTGTCTGAGCGACACGTGATCGGTAATCCATACATGTTTCTACTTTCTGTGTCAAACGAATGCAGATGGGATATCTTTAAAAAAACTAGCGAATGTTTTTTCTATAATTATAAATCCTATCGTAAATTTCAAGTCAATTTCATTTTTAACAAAAATTGCATTTGGAAATCCGTGTCTGTTCGTCAAATCTTTTTTTTCTTTTTAACAATAAGTATCCGATAAAAGAGATTAAATTTTATATCAAGTTTTTAATTAAAAAAAAAAAAAAAGGCTTATTAAAACTGCCCGAGAGAAGACTGTGTGTTGTCTCCGTATCATATTTAATATAATATATAAAATTTTTGAATTTTACGTAATTTTGTAACCGTTTAATTTCTCACAGTTATTGACATTCTTTTTACATATATATGTTGATAAGAGCGCGATAGTTGTAATGTCGTTAATATTTTGTACTTGATATATTTATATAGGTACGTTTTGCGCACAACGATGCATTCGTTACATTATCAAGCTCCCCGACAACAAATAAGTTACAACTGTACCGCTTTGTGCGCTGTTGATTCTGGTAGGGTTGCCATTAGATTACTGTTACGTAGAATACTCCGCTTGGTCTTGAGCACACAGGGAATCTCGAGCAGGAGGGTAAACAGGATATGTGACTTGCGCTGTTCTATAGGACTTAAAACATGAAACGCGCGGCCTAACTTTCGACTGACTTCTCATTGTTGCCTTTGACTTTCTCCAAATAGGAGAAAGTTTAATCAATTTCCTTCGCGCAAACACCGCTTCACGAGAGTATTTTTTACCTTAGCCGCGTAAAAATATCCTGTTAGTTATTTAAGCAACAAACAGTTATTTAACAATCCGTGATTTTTTCACGGATCTGTTTTCTCTCTTTAAGCCTTGAGACAACGTAGGATAAAAAATATCGAGAGTTTATCGAGGATTAAATTTCCGCGCGATATTTCATCGTTGATCCCGGATATCTGTATTCGCGTCAACGCACATTGCTAGTGACGATTTGCTCGTGCACATACGCTCGCACGTCGTTACGCGTACGTCAAATCCTACGAATAATAGGTGAATCGGTATGCCCGTAGATATACCGGATGCTTCGCTTCCCCCGCCAAAGACATTTTTCACGTTGAATCCAGAAATAGTCTACGCCGTTTCGCGATAGTATATATATTTCGCTAAATGATCCATATTTATTATGAAATAATACGCATTCCTGAAAACCGGAAATTAGGTCAAGATGATACCGTCCATTCGAACGCGCCGGTCTCTCTCCGCAATAGCGAGATAATAATTGTCAAAATAAATCCTACGACTTTATTAAAAGATGTAAAATTTGCGTAGTTTATCTTGAGAGAGGCAAGTATATGTCAAAATATACTTCATATAATATCCAAGGTATTCAACTTCTTGTTCGCCTGTATACTGCACTTTATACTGCAGCGAATACGTAGAAAGTGACATCGAAATAAAATTATGAGAAATGAAAAGAAACATAACGAAAACAGAAGGTAACAGGTGCAAACGATAGAATAAGATCTCCTCTGATTTTCGAGAAAAACGCGGGTGATATCGTTTGTCACTTTAAACGACATGTACGATAAATCGTAAAAATAGCGAAACTCATCGAGTCGACGAATAAGTTGCTCGGAAAAAATATCGATAAATGCATTTAGTCTCCCTCGTGTATTTAATTCCTGTCGGTCCAATTTGCACCTAAGTCCGTTATAGTTTATCGTGACCGAATAAACGATATTCAACACGCACACTTTCTATTGATCTGCAAAGATTGTTCTTAAGAAAAGACGCGATCTGAGCTTGTCATTAAAATTAAGATTCAAAAATCTGGAAAGATCTGAAATTTTCCGCATAAAAACTGAAAATTTAATTAAAATATCTGCGAATTGTTTCAATTATATTGTATAGCTTTTTTTATACAAAGATTGATAGCATATAATTAGTAATAAATAAGTTGAATCAAAATTGACGTATTCTTTTTCTTAATTTATTCTAATACCTCTTATACAAGAGAGCTGGAATGCAAATAAAAAAAATAAATGCCATAATTTTACGAGAATAGAGCTACCTTATCTATTAGGATTTATATTTAATAAAGTAATGAAGATTTTTTTCTTTCTTTCTCGCGGTTATTCTTTCTCTCTACAGAGTTACGTTCACATCTGGCATTTATCATGATACATTTCGACATTACGATGATATGTCAAAGTATATAAGAAACATAAATATAAGCAACGGCTAAATCGTCGTTGATATTTACAACATCAGAAGAAGAAATAGAAGAAAATAAATCGAGATACAAATATCAAAAAGGTTTTCGAATTCAAAATGTTGCAAAGTCAAAGTGTATAGGGATGAATTGATACTTCTCCATTTTGTGATATTTTTTAATCCATTTTTGACCTATTTTGCATCATTCCGATATCACGATTAAACGAATAAGAGATTTAGCAATAATAGAAGATCATTTAATAGTATCGGACAATTGCCAAATGGCTGTAATAGTCATAACGAGAATTAAAGGATTCGTTAGTGACCGCAAAAGATCGTTTCCCCGAAGTAAAAGTGGCGATGCAACTACAATACTTAAAATTTAAGATTGACTTTAACAAAGAATTTATGAACGATGTAAAATAGATTTTAAAAATTTTATGTAGAACTGTTCACGTTTGATACAATAAGTATGCCTAATATTAATTGTCGAGAGTTGATTAAAGTTTTGTTTATTGAACAATTACGCAATAAAATTTTCCTGCAAAATTTGCATTAAAATTCTTTGACTACTTTCAAATTGAATTTTTTTTCCAAGTTTCGGTACATGTTCTCTATAATTTTATTTTTCACTTAAAAATAACTTTTACTATTCATAGAGTATTCGTATTGCAAGCAAAAAGATATGTGAATAAATTTTTGTATAAAAATTTTGATTGTTTTTTTTATCTTTTACATTTAAATGATATAAATTATAAATGTTAGAAAGAGAATGAACAGAATATAAAAAAAATTTGTTTTAAAAAATGTATAACTTTCTTATATAACACGCTTATCGATAAAGTCACATACAAATTGTGACAACTGTGCTAGAGTCTTCTTACAGAGAGTCAATCACCACGTACCATTCCCATCTCTACTGCAAAGTTAGAGAAGATTGACGGGAATCGAAATCTCGTTAAGAGAAAAGCTTTAAAGTACACGTTTCACGGAAGGAAACGAAGGAAGGACTTCTATGTCATTCCTCGTGAAATCGCACGAACGCTCGGCTAGATTGAAGAACCCCGTTAGATAGAACCGACCTCTCTTTCATTTTGTCTCGATTTGCCAGTACTCGACTCACAATCAGTGGTTTTTATTTTCCGTAAGGCCGGGAAATTTTATATTTGTACAGTCCTGTTTCACTATACAACTCTTCTCCATATATGCTAGAAGCCGAATATTTTAAAAATTCTTTACATTTTTATCAAATACTGCTTGGTTAAAGAATTTTCAGAAAAATCATCGAGATTTCTTTAAAGAAAATAAACGATTTTATATATGTTAGTGATATTGCATAACTTTATGAAGGATTCATACGAATTCTAAGATTTATTTATCGATATGTCATACATCATAGTTTTCATCTTGCTTCCATATATTCCGCATGCAACGAACGTTGATTGCATTTCCGTTGTATGTAACGGTCTCCATTTATGCATATATAACGGGAAAGATCCACAATGTAAAACGCGTATCGTGCTTTAGTGACAAGCTGCTTGAAAATTTCTTATGACGAAAATCACGATTCGTTGCACCTTTCAATCTTTCTTTCTACAGTTTCGCTTCGTCTATCTTTGCGGTGTAGATCTTGCAAAAATAATACGAACACCGCCAGTGCAGTTGGAATTTTATGAGATCAGCTCGATGAGTGGAGCAAAGTTTAAGTGCCTTCTACTAGAAAGAAGCAGGCGTGTTCGCCTGCCGAAGTTTGCCGATCTACATAACTATACATTATAATGGTGTTATACTTGAAGTAGGTAAGAGAGAAAAAAAAAGTACTTCTTGAAAACATTTTTTATAATCTTTTAAAAGAGGATAATACATGAAAAAACGTAGAAATTTTACTTCGAAATTATATTTACAATTATATCTTTCTTTCAGAAGCATTTCATTAGTTCTCTTAGAAATATTATGCTGGTGTATATTTAATGCAAATGTCTCTTTATTTAGAGCTTCGCTCGCGAATAATGAGGCAAACATGGTTAATTTTACCTCCCGTATCATGTACCCCACGTATCATATATCTCACATATCATATATCAATTCCCTTATTCAATTTCCTTATTTGTGAACTCGAAATTCGCCAGAATCACATTCAATTTGCGCAATGCGATGTCAACATTTCTATTGACCGAGATCCAAGCTTTGTCGTTGGTGATTCGTCATCATCGAATCGATCAAATCCTTACCGAATATATTCGGTAAGGATTTTAATCGATAGGGGAAGCTTTCTCTTCTCTCTCCCCGCGCTTTCCTCTCCAAATAACTCCCACAAGTTGACGTTATTTGCATTTCAGCTGCGATTGTCCCCGTTTGAAGGCTCGTGCAGCACGTGTATATACAAGTCGCACAAACGTCTCTCTGCCAGTGATGTTACAGTGGATTGAATGCCCGAATATTTCTTCTTCCCCTTTGTACTTATATGTATATCATGGATAGAGAAGCACTGCGCGTATATTCGATACTGTACATCGGAATATTAGATTTACTATATAATTATAGTCACTAAAATTATTTTGATATATTTTTGCAATTGTTATTCGATGATGGTCAGAAGAGAAATAGAGAGAAAGAGAGAGAGAGACAAAATATCGAAAAAGAGACAAAAAGGAAGATAGAGAGGAAGATATGTCGCACCTTACATAAACCTTATGAATCGTAAAGATTAAATAATTCGCGAGCAAAAAATTATCAGCGCTTTTACCATACTAAAGACTTAATTTCGCGCGGGACTCAATTAGCGTTACTTTACGCCGCTAGTTTTGTAGGCACGCGCGCGTCGGCGTAGCGTCGCTTCTTTTATCTTCCACAACATTACACGAGAAAAATGCAAACCGGCATTCTCCCTCCACGTTTGTTCCAAGGGCAAGCTGAATTTAAACAACAAACATGTTTGCCGCGAATAACTAGTTTTTCTTTGAGATGCCATGCAATTTCGCGCAATGTCGCAATTGTCCCGCATCAGTTATTTCGAAAAATCTAATAAATAAATTCCGTTTCGTGTTAAAAAAAAAAAAAAAAATTCAGTTTTGTCTTCTGAATGCCTTCTAAAATTGTTTCTATGCCACAAATAGATCGAAAATTGTCGCCGCGTGTTACTTTCGACTGGTGTTAAGTAAGTATGAGATCCGCTTGTAATAACTGATGTATTTGCTTCAAGAGAAACTAGGTTGAAGTATAAACAAGGTTTCCGCGGCTACACGACTTGCTGCAAATTTACGCGCGCGATACTGCGATATTATAGGCGAGTTATAATAAACCGTATCCCTTTTCTTTTATAATCTAACTACGATATATATATTAGTGATAAAATTTATATAAGAAAAGGGAGAAACATAACATTAATATACATACTCTTTTATGCATTAGAGAAATGTCTAAAGCAGTTTAATAAAATATATTTTTTTCTCTCTTTTGTGGAAAATATTAGATTTGACGTTATACCTATATGCAATATAAATACTAAGAACTTGAAATGTTAAATAAGTAACAATTCATTAAATAACTTGAAAAATTCATTTGTGCCCCGATTACACATCTACGCATTCTAATTCGTATGTATTGCTACGGGCAGTAACTTTTATTACTTCTGTTACTCTCGTCTAATATTATATAACAGAGAGGATATGGAACCACTTGCAGCTTGTATCCAGGAACTCATATTTGCCGCGTCGAGTCTGCGGGTGCATATTGCACTGTGCAACTACAAATATAGAATCCTAAACTGTAACTTGATCGTAATCTGCATTGTTCGTAGGATTTAGTGTTTGTGAGCAATTACGTTGACAAAAAAGAAGAAACTTAATGTTTCTTGACAGTTATTCATCTGCTTAAAGAAAGTATGTGTATGTATGTATATGTTTCGGCAACATATATATACACACACACACACACACACACATTCATGCATGTATATAATTTTTAAATATCTTATTAAGAAATCTCAGAAAAATTATTGTATGAATTACCGAATTATTACCAGATTTTTAATATCGGCGATTTTGCAGTTAAAAATGTATATTACGGATTCTCTCAGGATGGAAAGACGAAATCGTGTTGTCTTATCGATGGAAATTGTTCGCCGCATTACCCCGTATCTGTTATATATTACAGCTTTTGTTATACCTTAGGCTGATATTGCAGACAGAGGGTACGATATCGCTTTGTACCGTTGCTTGCAAACTTATATCCGCTTATTATTCTCAATCTCGTATACAATACGCGTGACTACAACTTAGATAATATTGTTTGCTTTACCTTTGTTGCTTGACTGAGCAGGAGAAGCGAATCTAGGAGATCTGACCTTCCTCGTTATTACGCCTAAGCCGCAGTGGAAGGAAGCAAAACTTTTGATTACAAAATACAACAGAAATTGCTATGTTATAACGTTCGATTTGTAAAATTATTACGCCTACCGTAAAAAACGCGACATTCAAATGTATGTGAAATTCAAGAAAATGTACGACGACTAGTTAATAAGATAATGCGACGAATAGAAAGGGGTGAACACAATTAAAAGTTAGTTCACTCTTCGAATCAGTAAGCATTATCGTGCAGGTGTTGTACTGAATTTCACGCATCATTAGAGATCGTTATTAATTTAGAGGAAGCACAAAGTTTCGTAGCTAAATGACCCGGAACGAGTTCTACACTCGTGTTACACTACCGGAGAAACGTCAAGCCAAAGAAACTACTCGCTCTCGTTGCGTAAGTAACGACGCACTTTTAGCCATTCTCATTTACTAATTGCTACGGGTAATAAAAAATGGCACCAGAAAGAAATTTGCATTTACGGACTAAGGATTTTTTCTTAGAAGTAGAGAAAACGTGATATAATATCTATGAACAGACATTCTAATTTTATGTAAAAGTATTTATTTTTGCATATTTGCATACGAAAATCTCTCATTTTTTTTATTTTTTTTTTTTATTTTTTTGATCGTTAAATTCTACGATCATTGCTCGACAACTTTCATTGACTAGATAGTTTTAAAACAGACACGAGAAATGTTTGTATTTTGTTAGAATAGCTACATATATCACATAAACGATCAAAGGCTTAAATGGCCGTTTATAGAGAGAGTAGGATGAAAAAATCCAGTGACATGAAATTTTTTGCGGTAACATGAACATGAAAACGGAAAAAATGACAGCAGAAGCAACGCATCACCACAAACTATATCGATATTATCAAATTGCTTGATGGAATTCGATTGAATTGATTGTCACCGCCGTTTAGAACGCATCACGAGATTGACTACACAATATATGTGAAATCAGCGTTTTATATAATTCAATATTGCATCAAGATTATCATAGTTTTCTCGGCAATGATATTACAATATGAAAACTGCATCTTGTTATTGGAGAGAAATATACAGATCATAGATTAATATAAATGTGTATAAATATTTATGATAGTTGTTATAATTACATAAAATGTTCAAAATCATCTAAAATAACAAGACAAAAATTAAGTATGTTTGTCACTTTATGCCATAAAGTGTATATTTAATATTATAATCTTGATGAATCAGAATATGTAATCCATAGTAAAATAAATGATGCTGAGATTAGAGAATGATTGATATCATTATATATCATTAAAAAAAAATAAATACTTTATAGCTATGGATTTATCAGCTACTTTGTTCGCTTTCAAAGCACTCGCAATTTTTTTCGCAAATTGTTTATAATAAATAGGTTTGTAATACAAACCCGATCGAAATAAATTCTGATAATACAAACGACAAGTGTGACAAATTACTAATACAATTGTACGTGTCAAATTTCAATAAGAGGTTTGACATGTGCAAAGGCTACGAGTGATTGAGAAGCTGAAAGTGTGGGTAAATCGTGGGGATCTCGTTTCGAGATAATGAAGATGATGATTGAAGCTGCAACATCGTCCCTGCGATAGGGAGATGTAAGGATACACCTTCGGTCCGAGGGTTAACATTGATCCGACGAACGCTCACAAATCCATTTACGTTTCACATGTTTCCGGATGCTTGCCTGTCCATACTGCCTCCGGATTTATTAACCTAAATTACCGAAGGGTGCGTTAACTGAACATTAAATAGATAGTTTGCATTCAAACAAACGTGAATTGAAATTTTGATAAATCGACATGTGTAATAATTTTTCTAATAAAACTGAGTTACTCTTGTAATAACAAACAATTTGATACATGAGTTTTGTACTTATTCTCCATCTACATATGTATAGGCATAAAGCATACCTAACACAGAAGCAAACGCGCATGACGAGTGGGGCTTTAAAAGTCGGAATGACATGTAAAAGCTCGTGAATAGGTCTCGAGAATAATCGATAATGTGTATGTGTCCAGCGGCCTGGATATATCGATTCGCCCTTGGACCATTCCCCGGGACAAATGGAATTCACTTAGAACAAAAACCAGTTGTTCCGAAATAAATTGGAGAGATACGTACTTCTTCGAGCGCCGGAACGCGAAATCGACGAACTTTCGTTGGAAATGTGTCGAGGATCCTCCAAGGGCTGGTCGCTTTTCAAGATGCTTGGCGAAATGCGAGTTGAATAGATGAGTTTCATCTCATGATGATCTCGCG
This sequence comes from Polyergus mexicanus, assembly GCF_030449975.1. Taxonomy (NCBI): domain Eukaryota; kingdom Metazoa; phylum Arthropoda; class Insecta; order Hymenoptera; family Formicidae; genus Polyergus; species Polyergus mexicanus. The sequence goes on along the minus strand of NW_027223332.1, from coordinate 9,121,978 downwards.
CTCTAGAAGAATGTGTACTCGTACTAATGCACGCCGTCCGAGGTAAAATTGTAAATCGAATTACATGAAACGGTATAGAGACGCGCGGCAAGCTTACTTGTTCGTTTTACGCCGTAAAGATGAGGACTCGATTTTACGAGAGAACTCTGTAAATGAATGCCGCGGCGCGCATATCGACAAATATATTTCCGGAATTTCAATATTTATTCTGGAGCAATGAACCAGCAAATATAACTCGTCATTTAAGTGTTACATATACGTCACCGATTATTTTCAGAAGAGAGACAAATAACAAGTATAAAAGCAAGTATAAAATGAAAACATTAGCATCGTACAAGAAGTGATCAATTAATATGTAAGACGTATCGAGAAAAATCACGCAAAATTCTGAATATAAATAATTGAAATAAGCAGGATTTGACAGAAAGAGATTTCTCTGAATTTGCGGCAAGCGAGTAACATGCAAAAAATGCAGCTTGATAAAGTAAATTCCCCTTATCATTCAATATATACGTTTATGTCATATAACATGGCATTATGACATTTTCGTTCTCGACTTTCCATGAAATTTCTTGCTCGACAAATATTGTTGTTAACAATAGTGACACATCGAAAAAAAAAAAAAAATAATATGATAAAAATATTTCCTACATTAGTTTCATTTATGTTTATTACAACATAAGATAACAATAATATTCTGTGTTATTATACATTAAAAATAAATTACACGATAAAATCTAATAAAGCTTATTGCTCATTATATATATATATATATATATATATATATATGACTATATTTTATTATTGTTACATGTGTGTGTATCGTATTTTTATATTATATTTTTATATCGAATATCATACAATTCTTTTTCAGAATAACATTTAGCCGTCTGTGATGACTTCGCAAAAATATTAAACTGCACGAACAACGCGAATGCCATCACTATAACCAAATATTTGAAAAATATTTTCATATGTTTCAAATGTATTTTAATCGGCAGAATGTGTAGGTGTAACTCAAGGCAATCTTTCTACGGGGCGGCAATATATAGATTTGAAAGGTTAGCACATTTTTTATCATCTTGTTTATATGCGCGTACGAGGATTTTCTATTAGAATCGCTTTAATACCAACTATTCGACAATTCTAAAATAATTCGCTCTTTAGTAGAATACGAAATATCGCAGCCCTTGGTCAGAGAGAAAGTTCAAAGGGATGATTACCCGTGCGAGGTTTAAATTGCAAATAGCTGATGCCAATAAAGGGTAAGGCCATGCATGGTAAGATACACGACTTTCATAAGTCAGATTTGGGTGCCCTGAAATTAATGGGTTTACCGTATTTTGTATCGTGAAATATATCGCCGAAATGACACTACAATTTCTACGTGTGTCGAGAAATTTATGGAAAACGCAGTATCGAGATGTATGCTTCTCGTAACGCATAGACGAATGTAATAAAAATGTGATAAATCGTAAAATTTATGTTCGATATAGCAAATATTTTTGTTTTTTATTAGCAAATACGACTAAAATAATTAATATTATTGTTACATAAATACTTTTATATAAATATTATTTGCTTAACATTCTCGCATGTGTGTTTCTCGAATTTACACTTTTTTCAAAAATTAGTAATTATAATTATCAGAGAGAATAAATTAAATTCTATTAGCTTAGAAGTTGCATATAAAAAAATTTTATTCAAAATTTGTTTTCTTTATATTTTCTAATATGTTAAATATATATAAATGAGATTGAACGAGTAGAATCATAATGTATTACATTAAATTCACATTATCTAAAACTACGAAGGGTCCGTTGATTATAATTAAAGTATTGGACTAACGTCATTCGAGTAAACACCTGCGCGCATTAACAATTATCGATTTTCAAGCGAGGCTATAGGATCCCCTATTCTTGACGCAACCTTCGCAGCCATCCATCCAGTAAAAATAATTACATAAAAATATAAGAGAGAGAGAGAGAAAGAGCTACGAGTCTTGGACTTTATTTTTAATTATGTACCATTTATTCGCGGTTCGCATTTCGTAGACTATTTGCCAGGAGATACGCAGCTCCGATGAAAATAATGCGGCTATGTAATATAATAGCAAATGCTCGAGTCACATCCGTGATATGTCATCTACATACCGATATTCCCTCTCCCCATAAGACCACGCCAATCGATCAAAGCGCCGTTCCATAAACGAGGCACCGAGTGGGCGATTAATATTTTATTAGCATCTCGTTAGCACGTTGTCGTTAGGGGAACGCGACGCTTCATAAAATATGCAAGAAGTCGGGGACGCAGCGGATACAATGCGTTAACAACGAGTCATAAACAATATATGGCATCCCTTGACCTCTCTTGTACACGAGTTTGGGAAGCACGGCGTATCGCGGCTTTTATTGTTTCATCGGTGCACACCGCAAATCGAGAACGCACGCACACGCGAACCGTTACAACGGGACAAAAGCTGATGCTTAACGTAATTAACGGTTGACATCGCTAAACTTTAATCCGAGATAATAACATCGACCCATTTGATGGTTTTGATTGTCAGCGCTCGACGGGGCGGCGCCCAGTCGGAGGCTTAATTATTCGCGGAAACTCGGGGGAAATTAGGATAGACTGATACGCGCGAGTAGTTTACCTGTCGGCAAGACAATAGTCTTCTTCGAAGATGATGCGAGATTGAGCTCTACAGTCGAAGACTATGCACAAAGGGATCGAGTAAGTTGGTTTAAAAATATATATGTCTAGTATTTTTCTACGTTTTTTGTAATTTTTTATATTCCTGCCTACATTTCAAAGTTAAAGGTATTTATATTCATAATCGTGCTCTATTAACAAATATCTATAACCGTTTAGTCTATATTAATGATAATATAGACAAAGAAAACGCGTTAAATTCATGTCAACTCCGAAATAATTTACAAAATTTCTTTCAGACTTATTAACACTCGATACAAGTGTCAGTAAAGACCGAAAGTAAGGACCGTTGAAGACCAATCAAGTTTGCATTGAATTTCACAATGCATAGTGCTTGTGACTGAATATTGACGTTTCGATAGATCATTCCATGTCGAATGTAGATGCATATTGAATTCCAAATATGTTATTGATAGCAGGTCTACGTAAAATGGAAACTACAGCCAGCAAAAAGAGCGATTCTTAGTAAAAAAAATAACAGTACAAATAAAATTTGAGATAAAAAAATTCGTATTTCGCAAGATATAAAGTATATTAATCACATAATGTTTATTCCTTATTACATGTAGAACGCGAAGTGTCTTGAAACATAAGATAGAATAATCATTGAATAATCGTAGCAAAACAAAACTTATTTAATATTCACTCAGAATTTTGCAGTATAAAAATCGTGAAATGTCTATAATAATCAATCAAAATAGGGAACTTAAAAGTTAAATATTGAATAGAAATATAACTATCGCGCTTCATCTTTTCTCGGAATAAATTTGACTGTTTTAATTCAGAAAAATAAATAAAAAATTTTATATTGATAATTATATTCTCTCATCTCAAGAATGGCGACGTATACGGAGGATTAAGTCGAGAAAAGATGATGCTTAGCAGTCTTACGCACGAGATATAGGTAATGTGCATTTTTGCATTTAAATCTTACTCCCGCGACCTTGCGAATCAAAAATCTTTTATAGCGCGGAATATTTTATATTGGAGATGTCACGTGTTCAATATCCACATCCTCCCTTGTGAACTTTGCATTTACAAGCAGGTCGCACATGCGAGGCATATTCTCGGCCGCACTCGCCGCATCCTCATTTTGGATTCTAGTCCTGCTTTCGATTAGCATTCGGTTTCCAAATGTCAAAAATTCAAGATGTTGCATTTACCCATCAATATAACGACAACTGGTTCAGTGGCTCAATTTTTGCTCACGCATAAAATAAAAATTTCCGTCGAAATACAAACTATATCTTTATTCAAAATATATTATGTATTTTAATGTATTTTGCAATATGATAAACTGAAACAAGAATACGTGCACACTTTGCATAAAATATAATATTTACAAATTTCGCTTTGTCCGCTATTCAGCAATCGCAACGTCACTTTTGATTATTTATTTCATATATAATCGATATTCCTTTAAAAAATAAATTTAAAAAATATTTCGTGCTTTCAACGGCATCGATAAAGGTGCTCTATCCACTTAATGTAAATTGATCTCTGTTCCTTGAATATTATTCAAGTATACTGGGTTACTTATTTAGCCAATGAACTGAATTATATTCATTAAGACAAAGCTTTAAAAAATCGCTAATCTAGTACATCTCTTCGCCAGTACGACTTTCACACAATGATCTTTAGCGGATTAAATGCACGCCACAAGTGTCACCATTGATACTAACACCGACCAACCGGTACACAGAGGAGTGGCATTTGGATACGAGCCATAATTCCGGTGAGAACACAAGCCTATATATACGAAGAACAAGCCAACGAGCGACACGCGAATTCGATGTCGCGGAGAAATACGCGTAATACAGGTAATCGCTTAAACCAAGAGGATTTTATATGATTGTTGCGGACAGCAGTCGGCTGTTCGAGATGTACATATACATAGATAGGAAATATTATTGCAAAAGATTATAAATTATTTTTATTGTAACGTGAAACCGAAATCGATACTTTAAATGGACCTATAAACTTACGGAGATTTGACATATTAATAAAATTTCATTTAAGTCATTATTTATTTTTTACGATATTTTAGTTTATAATTTTAAAACAAAACTTTATCAACTAATATATACAAAAAATTATTATAAATTTTATTATAAAATTTAATACTGCATGATATATATCCTTTCATTAAATTATCTTGAATGTATCTTGAATATTATTATCGAAAATATGATCGATGAATTGTTGAGAAAGTTTTTAAACAATTATGGAAACAGCTTTGTTTAGTTATCAAAGAGATAATTTATATTATTTTCTAATTATAATTTTTAACTGGCTAGTTTAATTGGTTAATTTCTGAACATGCAATTATGAAACATCCTACAACGTGTATAAGGTACAAAAATATAAATGTAATTATATAATTTTTGTTTAACCGCTGAAGTAAATTCTCTTTAAAATTTTGAAAAAAAAAAGATAATGCGAATTATTTTATTTTGTTAAAAAAAGCGAAAAATTCTCGTAAAACTCGTATGAAAATGATAAAGATGGTAATTAGTTGCGAAAGGTATCACAACAGAAAATTTTATTTCTGAATATTTTGTTTCAGTTATTTGATTGTAACTCAAAACATAAATATGGTAAAACCTGTTTTCTTCAATTTATTTTCGATTGCTTACAAAATTATCACGTTTTCTTTCTCTATTGCATCACACACACAAGACAACTCTTTAAAAATTTTTTTCATTTTCTATTAATCCGTAATTCAATCAAAATTTGTTTGGGTATTTTCATCTAAATATAATCATGCGAAGAATCTTGTTCACTATAAATTTATTTACAGCGGATATCATGAGTGTCATCCGGTCTCAACCACGAGCGAGATGGTGGATAATTCTGGCAAATGCCATAATCCATGAGTGGATGACATAGAGAGGAGAGAAGAGATTCGCGAGGCTCTTCCTGGTATAGAAGATGGTCGAATTTGATTTTCCAAATACACGTTCTGTACGTATATTCTGTATAACGATATCGCGAATCATGGCCCTATCGTCCAGCGTTTAGTCCCGGATGGTCGTCATAGCAACAGGCATCCCCGAAAATCACCCTTCCGTCTCTCTTCCTCTTCTCCTTTCTCTCCTTTTCCTTCTCCATCATCCGCGTGCCTTTACTTCTCTACAACTTCTCCGCGAGTCCGTTGAAATCGGTTCGTGAAGGTAAGGAGAAACGCAAAAAGAAAAAGATAAAGTGTGACCAGTTAAGAAAAGGACCAAGGTCCAGAAAGAAAGAGATCGTTTAGAGGCAAGGAAAATGATGCTGAGGAAGAAAGAGAAAAAAGGGAGAGAAATCGGACAAATAAAAAACCTGCCAACCTGCAACATCCCTCTCGATCTCGCAACAACTGAGCCAGAGGTACTTTTATCGTGTTTCTTTTTCCCTTCGCCTAGATTTTCATTCCGTCTCGTTCGTTCTCTCGCGCATTATTCTCTCCGTCATATACACTCGAGCTCATTTAGCTACACTCTTGCTCGTTCGATCTTACTATCGGCTCGATCTCATCCAGTCCGTTGAAGCACTAAAGACGAAGACGTTTTAACACTTCTACTCAAATCAGATCGCGTCGATTTTACTCGATAATCTCAGGAAATTGTGCAATTATTCTAAACAGTGATCTAATTAGTAACGAAAATGGCAGGTAAGATGTCGAACAGTGCACGAATAAGATTGTTGCCGATTAGATGATACAAACAACATAATACATGTGTCTTAGTGTATTATTACAAAATTTAAAATAATATAAATAATATGAATAATATTAAAGAAAGAGCATCAATCAAATACTGCATTTATCATCGTTATCGTCATTCTATTTCGACACGCGAGCAAAGGTCTGTTCAATATTAATTAATATTAATTTTTATTTAATAATTCCTTGTCACTTTTCCAAAAATATATGATTTATAAAGAGGCTGTAGATAAAATCACAATTTGCATAAATATTTTAATGAAAGTATGTGTGCGTAGATGCTACATCGATGCGCTTAGATGTTTCTCTCGCCTAAGAAGATAGGAAAATCAAGCTACATCGTTCTCTGATTCGATTATTTTCTCGCTGTTGCCGCGCGACTCTCGTTGCCGAGAGAAACGCCATTTCTCTCGTCGAACGTATTTACCTAAGCAATTTTGCGAAAGATGAATAAGGTGTTCTACTTATTTTAGTGGAAAATATTCTCAAGTAGGCCGCTGAATACGACTGGGGAGGGAAAACTTTAGCCCTCTTCTCGTCGGTCGGTTGTCATGGTAACTGCGAGAGACGCAACGTCTCATAGAAAGGCGAAAATTCGTATCATCGTATCACAGTTGACAAGGCCAGCTTGTCATCCCTTGTAAAGCGCATTCCGCGAAATTTGATCTTCCGGCAGTTTGATCTTTCGAGCTTTATCTTCTTCCTCAATGTCAGAGGAAGATAATGATGTTATCTCGTGTTATCTTTCCGAGAAAGTGGGAGCAGCGCAGATAAATGATTGGATATTTCGAAAATTAGTGATGACATTAGTGTCATGCTGTGTCACTCTCCTAACGTGATCAAAATCGCGTCTCACGCGCGAGGAACAACATAAATCATTTATCCAAATAAACTTCATGCTTTTATAGTAAAGGGCGATCCATTAGTCGATTATTATTATCTCAAGTGTGGAGAGAAAATGCACGCTTAGCGAATTATGTTGATTATAGGCAAATTAATTATCGCACGTTTTAATCATCCATTAGAAAAGATATCGAGTCCGGATAACCGTCGAAAACGAACGAAAGCAATTAATGAATGGGCGTATATCGTTGCATTATTTTCAACGGTGCGGTATGCGGATTATTTCAACACGATTATATCAATACGATATTTGGTATACGGCAGCTCAATTATAATCCATAAAATTTTGATGTGTATTTTTGTACAGGTTGATCTTTGCCACGCAGCCGTGATTTCGCTTGATTGACGGAGCAATTATTTTGTCTCGCTATCCCGACATTCAAATAATTTTCGCGCTGACAAAGCCAACTTGCAAACGATAGGTGAAATCGAGAAACTATCGTCTGAATGACGTTTTAATTTCTTAATCATCTGAATTCGATCGAAAAAAGCTTGTCATTTGAATGAATGATTCAATTTATTTCTTCCCGGCTCAAATATCATCGATATTATCGCCCAGACTGATCACGAATATACATTATGTGTCGACATTGAAATTAAAAGGAGAAACTGGTTGCCGCTAACGTAATTAGTTACGTGAGTTTGGTCATCGGATCTAGCTCATAGAAGAAAAATATTTACTTAGAGACGCCTTGTCAAGTATTCCTTTACTCAACGTAAGAGGAAAGTTTTCGATCAACGTTAATAAGGCACGGACTTTAAAAGTCCACATTCAGCGAAATTACATAAGGCGAACGAGCGCTCATGAAACATTATTACACTGCACCTGAAAACTTTCCAATCATGTATGTTAATGTTTTTCTCGACGTACTATTGTATATCTAATATCGCATGCTGTTAATAAATACATCTTTCATGTTTATTCAATCATCATCTTATCGTTGTGTGTGTACAAGATTCAGTCTACCGCAAATAATATTTTGATGTCCAAGTATGCGCATACAAGCAATAGAAAAATGTTTTTATTATCTTTTTTTTTTTACAATGTTACATACCGCTATTGATATTATTTAAATTTTATTTGTTTATTGTGTACCATGCGCGATATTGTTTAAAAACAACGGTTCTTCGAGTACCATTCCATGCACGTATCGGGATTGAAGAGTGCGGACTCGTCACGTGTAACGTGGATGCACGATATTGTTCGCCTCGCAGGATAGATAGGTTACGCCAGCCAGTATCCGATCCATGCATATTTTCCCTGTAATCTTACCACAAGGGGGGCGTAAATGATCCGGAAAATCTTTTTCCTATCTCCGTCTGATAGAGTATCCGCTCTTTTCTCTCGTGACTCTCTTCAACCCTGTCTACATTCCGTGACTTTATAGTCTTCATCTACTCCCGTCGCATAGGCGCCGCCAAGTTATTTGCATTCGTCAACTGCTAAAACTTTGTTTACATATATATACCATATATACACACTATAGTGTGTATATAAATGTTCACTATAAAGTTATATTAATGATATTGTATGCATGTGCCTGTTATAGAAATTTCATTGTTTCGTAAGAAATTAACTGGCCGTGCAAGAGAATCATCGCGATGTAGCAATCTTAATTCGTTTAATATCAATTTCATCATAATATGGAAAATAAAAAATTGCATTTTAAATGTCAACTTTGATATAGAAATCATTAAAATAATCTCTTCATCAAATCGTAAAATATAATTATAACGTGTGTTAAAAAAATAATTGTTGATTGTTTAGTTTTGATATAATTGTTGTAGTATTTAGCTTTAAATAATAGTACTTCAAATATTAAAAGCTAATAAAAAGAACCATATGTCGAAATCTATTGTATATACAGCACTTTCGAAATTGGGAATCTCTCAAAGAGAAAATGAAAGCATTTATTATCTCTTGAGATTACATAAAAGTGAAATTGTATTGTAATATTCGTTTTTGTTCAATTTTTAATAACGCTTTTTCATTGTGCGTGTCTGTCAAGATTCTTTAATATTTTTAATTTCTAGACATTTTTAATATATTTTTTCATTATTTAGCATTGAGAATAACCATTTATAATGGCCGAAGAGAGCTACAATTTGTAAAATTTAAATAATTGGCTACAAAGTACATTCCAAGAGCTAATATTATATTGAATATTTCTGTATGTCTTGAATAAAACGAAAAAAAAAAAAAAAAAAAAAAAAAAAAAGATTTAAAAAAGATATAACTTATACAGACATCTTACGATAGTCATTACAACGTTTCTACATCTCGTGCCATTACATGTCATGAGACTTGCGCGCTTTAAAATATCGCCTCAGGAAATAGCGAGCTTTCAAAGGGAGCTTTTCTGCCTTGTGGGATTCTTATGACTCGTAGGAGAACCGTAACAAACTTTCCTCGTGGGCTGTACTCCCGGATGACACTCTCTCAATACAGATTCCTTTCGTAACACCATCGACCATTTTCCTCCCTTCCAAGCTCCTTTTACTAACCGACGAAGGGAGAAAGAGAAAGAGAGAGAGAGAAAAAATCGATAAGGGCAACTCTTTCCGAGAAAAAAATGTATACATACATACATGCATACATACATACATATATCCATACATACATCCATACACACATACGTGTGTGTGTGTGTGTGTGTATTCATATATATGTATATATTTATAAAGATAAAATAATTTTCTACTCATTGGCAATCATTGTGAAACTTTTTCCAATTGAATTCATTTTTATAAGCCCGCAGGAACTTGTCGCGCGTCTGTGCGCGAATGTTATCCTTCGGGAAACATAAAGATTCCCGTACCGGTGTGCGCACATATTAAAGTAACAAAAGCATACCGGCATCGTCGTGTAATATTTTCCGGGAGTGGACTTTTGCGAACGGAGCAGCGAGAAGGGAAATGAGCTGCCAGTACCGAGTGAGATCGCGAGAAAACTCGCGCAGATGCATCTCCGATGTCGGAAAAATTATCGCGCTCCGGGGAGAACGGAAGGATGGAAGGACGGATGAAAGTACGCAAAAGAGCGCAAAGAATTTCCGGAATTGTGAAAGGTTCGCAACGTTCTCAGAAGTTCGCGCAACGTTGAAATAATCCCGACTTTCGATGTAATATCTTCTTTAATCATAAAAAGAGGATCGACTACATCAATGTAAGAATCGAATTTTTTTGTTCCAGTTTCCAGTCGCTAAAATTACAGCTGGAAAATTATTCACGCGCGGATGCGCCGCCATGGCACAGTGCAAGACGATATCGATAACGAGGAAAAAAGGGTCGAGAGATTAAACGCCGTGTAATTACGCGACAAGGCTCGCCGTCTGTAGGGATAGCAATTACCCTCCGGAGACGGGGGCGGCGTTTTCTTTGAACGGGGTGCGCGCGCGAGGGAAGATATATACGAAGCAGCTGCAGTTTCAGCCGGAACGAAATTGCTCCCGATTGCTTTTGCCGTCAAGCAACCACTGTCGACGAAATATTTTTTTATGTATAGCATCTCTCCTCCGCGCGCATTTCGTTGTCAGCGTACTTTACTATCTGCCGACAAGAACACATAACAAATCTGCCGACGTGAAATAGATGCCACAAATTCGGCTGGAAAATTAGAGACAAATGCGAATTAAAGTAGAATTTCACATATTCTCACATATATCTCTAAAATATTTCACAACTTGAAAAAAAGTAGAAGATAGTAATGCGATCAATAATTACCGATGACATAGTTAATGGCTATCATCGCTTGCGTTAGAATATTATCGATAGAGTGAATAATAGCGTAAATAAATTTATGACATATTATAACGGCATTGATGATGACAATCGCGCGTAAAGCTTCATAAATAACCATTTAATCGATTTGACTTGGAAAAATAACAGCGCGATCGTTAATCGGTGAGACGTATAGAGAGGAAAATATGCGAAGCGCAGCATGCGCAGCAAAATATATTATGCAAACAGTACGCGTGGCTGTAAGCAACATAGAAACGATCCTACTGCTCTTCGAGCTTTCGCAAAAATTTCGTATTTTTTTAACTGCTCTCTCTCTCTCTCTCTCTCTCTCTCTCCTTCTCATTCTACTCTTCGAATCCATGCGGTTGCATGCGAGTGTCGGTTTAAACGTCATTTATTCCTTCCTCAGCGCTCGGATGTTCCAGCAGAAAAACCCATTTACCGATGCGCGTCCCGGCGGAAATGCATTGGCGTCCACGGGCTGCTGAAATCGGATTTTATGGACTTTTGATCCGTGTTTGTTCGCTGAGTAAGAGAACACGCACGAGAATTTGCGTCGACGAAAACACAGTTCGCTACATGCATACATACATACATATATATTATATATATGTATATATATATATATATATTATACATACACAATATGTGTATATAATGTTTTTGTATGCATATGCAATCAAAGATATATATATCAACTTGTGAAAAACGAACGATAACGCTAGTCTGATTTTTATCCGTAAAAAGACAAAGATTCAATGGGTTGTTTACGTAAATTTGGGCATCATTCCAAAAAGCGTTTTCTGTTCATTTATCGCTCCACGAAAGAGCTGTCGATCGTGTGTCTTGATTAACTTTTTAACGCAAACATGTTAATGCGCGCTCATGTGTACTTTATGTGTCCGCGGCATCGTTCTCGATTAGATTTTTATTCGATCGATTGATGCTGCTTTGTGAGATATTCAATGAGTATTCAGTTAGCGCGCGATGTTAAAAATAAATTCGATACAACGAATTTCGTTTCATGCGATTTTGATCACGTCTTATTGTTAAATGATGCAAATAGGCAAGCCTCACAAATTTTACGAAAACATGCTTGAGATTAGAATTAGATAAAACTAATAGCCACCCTCTCTTTTCTAAAAAGAATAATGCATTATAAACTCATTTATCCTTTTACAATATTTAGTCTATTATGTTTATTTTGTCTCGTTGCAGTTTTTATATACGCCATATAAAGATTGAAAGCATCGATCGCGTAATATTCGTCGAGATATATCTTTTAAAAATATCTGAATTTAAAAGACATCCTCTGCTTATTAGACTGAATATTATGTATTATGGTAACCCGCTTAGTATCTCACAGTATATTTTTTCGTTATTGCACTTGTAAAGAGTCACCAAGCGTATATAATAAAGCGTTAATAAGTAAGATAAGAATCTTGATAAAGATGTGTTATTAACGGCGTGTCATAAAGTATTTTTACAAAGCGCGGATAATTTGTTACTTAAGGAATACTGTAATATTTCACATCAAATCTTCAATCGGCTTCTTTTGAGGAGATAAAGTCTTATGAACATTTATATTCTCTCGTGCTTAAATAGCACGGGAAGTATAATTATAATTATATTAAAATAGGAAAAAGCCTTACATACTTAATCGCGCCATTCTAATGAAGATATATGCGACTAGCAAAATTAAGGGAATTACCAAACTAAATTTTTAATTTAGAACTGAAAATGGCCGCCAATTAAATTTTGCTGCCAATCACTGCATACCTTAGTAATTTGGAAATTAATTCTCTCTCAATCACACGCGCAAGATGAGCTCGTACAAAATTCTTTTTCCATCAGCGTCGCTTTTCGATTAAATGTAACTATCGAAAAGTTTCATTTTTATTGAATAACACGAGATCTAATTGCATCTTGCTTTTTTAACGGACAGATAATTAATAGGATGCGACACATCGTATTGCATTAATCTTTATGTTTCAATTTGCCGACCACTCCCAAATATAATGAATTTTTATGTAATAGAAATTTAATAAATCCTTTGCGTGTAAGTGTAAGTACGCGCACATAAGCAAATGCAAATGCTATTTTTTCCCTTTATACCATAATGCTAATTAAAAAAGATAACGAATAAGGGGTAACGTGTAACGAACATCTATGGAAAACGTAATAAATATAAATGAAGAATATGTATAATAATTCATAAAATTATATACTGAATATGAATATATAAATGAAGAATATATATATAATAATTCATAAAATTATATATTGAATTTTAACAATTGTTTAAAGTTCAAAGTGCATAATTATATGTTTCAAAATTTTCTGAACGTTCAAATATAATTAAACTTTTGCAAATATAATTGCATTTTCATGATTATCTAAATATAATACTGATTTTATAAAAAAAAAATAGGAAAATCTATCTTTAATATTTGTGCAAAACTTGTTCTAAATTTAAAAGAAAATAAACATCTATATTCTAACCAAAAGTTGATAGCAAGTTAGGAATCTTGTATAAGAAATCCATGACAGCCAGTCGTTAAATTGTCAACGGTATCGCTTCCAGGAGTAAGGCAGAGGTTGGTTAATGGGTGGCGTTCGTTCGCGCAAAACGCGCGACACTCGGCTATGTCGAGTGTTTACCTACTCTAGGAGAGAACTTAGGATATAGGCAGTGGGTAGGGTAAAATCAATGCGCGGGTTAGATGACGGCGAGTCAGAAGAGAACGACGGTGTAAAGGTGTGAGAGAGCGGGACGAGATGATATCGATGAAGCTACAAGGGTGAGAGGATAGACTGCCGTGCGACAAAGTGAAAAAGCTGAGAATAAGAGCGAGAGAGAGAAAGGGTGAGAGGAAAAAGGAAAAAAGAAAGAAAGAAAAAGACATGATAGCAGCGGAGAAGAGAAGAGAACAGGCAAGAAAGAGCCTGTCAAATCGGAGGGTGAGAGATGAGAAGAGAGAAATGGAAAAAGCAAGAAGAGCAAGAGAGTAAGCCGTGAGAACCGAGAAAGTAAGCCGTTGGATAGGCTGCGTGTAGTGGTGTAGGTTGTAGGTTGTACAGCGTAAGGTAGGATGAGGGATTGATAGGCGGGTAGGGTGGGTAGGTAGGTAGGTAGGTAGGTAGGTAGGTAGGTAGGTAGGTAGGTAGGTAGGTAGGTAGGTAGGTAGATAGGTAGGTAGGTAGATAGGTAAGTTGGTAGGTAATAGGAAGGGACCGAGCGATGGAGAGGGTGGTGCGAGAGGCGCGGAACAGAAGGGCGCAGGATCGTCGTCGAGTAGTTCGTCCATCGTAGTCGTTGTCCTCGTCGTCGAGGATGGTCTCGACGCTTTGTGAAAGGGAATGGAAAGTGTGGAGGGCCAAGCGGTCCTGCAGAGAGCGGTAGCTCTCTCTCTCTCTCTCTCTCTCTCTCTCTCTCTCTCTCTCTCTCTCGTTCTGAAGGTTGTCGTTCTGACACACTGCTCTATATTCTATCGACCAACACAGACCAGCATCCGAGCCACCCATCCTCTTCTCTTTTCCCTTTCTCCGCTTCGCCCTCCATCCTTGCACGAGTTCATCACCGGCAGTGTCGCCGCTGCTGCTGCGATTCACCCTCTACGTGCGGTGATAATCGCCGATGCATACGTTCGTAATGCCCCCGGCGACCCGAGAAACGTTGTTTCTGTTTCGTTAGCGTGAATGGATCGGTACTTTGAGCGACTTTACGGCCGACATGGATTACAAGCCGGCAGTAAGAGTCGCTATCTCACTGAGAAATGTGTGCATTGGCGATAATTGCGAAATCGTTATTATGTGTATTGCGATTTCAATAATTAAATATTAAATAGAACAATTTTATTACTTTTGCGATTTCCTGCTTTGCTCGATACAAAATTAGTATGTATAGAGCCAAGCACAAATGTTGAACGATGGTGCACAAATGTTGCACGAAAACGTAAAGCGGAAAAATCGTTCTATTTAATATTTCATTATTGAAATCGTGATGCACACATTGACGATTTCGCATGTAATATGTATATATAAATATTTTTCCAAATTATATACAAAAGAATGTCATTGTATGTTAATTCGATTCGATCAGCCAGATTGATAACGAGAGATAATGGTATATTTTGCATAGAAAAGTGTTTCTGTAACGAATAATTACGATATCTTAAAATAGTTTCGTCATTCAATAGGAATTTAGTCAAACAGTATTTTGAGTATTTTCTTAAACATTCCGAGACCTCTTCCAAGATTCGATCTATCTATATAATTCTCTTCAGCGCGTTCTCCATTGACAACTAGAAAAGACGTAACTAGATAGAACGCTATGGGCATTGGGAATGGATGTCTCTCTCCTTATTGGGTCAACCGGTATATGCACATCGATGCTTAAGAGGCCGCAGATATCGAGGCAGCCTCCGTTGCTCGAATCACAAGGGCTTACAGTTCCCAGATAAACACTTTACCGACGGTTTTCAATGTGTTCGTATATCGATTTCAACGTCTTGTCGCATCCGACAACGTTGTTCAACTAACAGAAACTAACAATGGATAAATTCGATCCTCGAATTATTCAAAGATGTGAATTCGATGATAACGAGATGATTGCAATGGGCGTCTTGAAATTCATTCCGGAGAATTCATTATTATCGCTGCATTAATTACGCGGTATCAAGTGTTTAATTAATGCACTGATTGCTGCGTCACAAATATATAATAACCGTGTTTGCTCTATCAAGGTCGAAATGTATAATATTAGCCGCATATTTGTGATCCATTCAACAATGAATGCGTATTAATAAAATTGTTCAAATAAACTCTGTCTAAATATACATTTCTTTTTTTTAAGATGTGCAAAAAAATGCATAGGTATAATAATAGAGTGATTAAAAACCACATCAGAAAAAATGCGAATAGAAAGAAGAAAAAAGATTTGTTTTAGTGATATTTATAATTTAAGGATTCTATTAAATTACTTAATTAAATTTATCAAAACACGCGAGTGAAATAAATAGAAGCGTTATTTAAAAAAATATATTGTACATTCTCCTTCACATTATAAACGGAGAAGCGGAGATATCTTTATATGCTTTAATATAGTATCTAATATTTATTATCTGAAAATAAAATAAATCGCGAGCATGGAATAGACAGCAAACAATTTGCAGTAAAGTCGAAAATGACATTTTATTCGACCTATCCACTTCTAACGCTTTTCTATCGCGTAATGCTTGTCTTTCCTACATGTTACAACGATAGCTCGACTAGAAACCATCGTATAATCCCGGCTATATATCCAGCATCTTCATAAGCTACCCTACATTATCCTCTCTCCTGTATCATATCTGTATCATATTAGCCTTTATTTTTCGGATACCCGATTGCAAACTCATGGAGAAAACCAGGCAACTTCGGTGGTATCACGGCAGCTGTTGCTTTATCCGTAATACTCCGAATAGGGAGGAGGCAATTTACCTTACATGCGCTAGGATCTATCTCAAGCTATACAAGAGGTCGTATCTGTACATATAGCTGTCTATACCCCGTCTCGTACAGCTGGCCAGACTTAAAGTCTTTTACGAGAAAAAAGATATATATATGTATATATACACACACACACACACACATACACACATACATACACATTCACAAAATATACAATATATATAATACGTGTCATACTTTATCAGCATTGTCATATTTAAAAGATAGCGTAAATATATAAAATCTCAGGCATAACATAATTATGTTCAAAGAAGAGAGAGAAATAAATTTAAAATTTGATATGTAATTATTATCCGATTTCAAATACAGCAATGCTTAATTATTCTAGTTTATAATCTTTGTTAAAAGTTGCTACTACGCGGCAAAACTACGCAATATACTTTTTTGGCGTAAATTATATTAACGATGCGTCTTAAACAATGCCTAATGCTTAGGATCTAGGTCATAGCGGATTAGTATAACGATCTTGTTTGTCGCATTCGCAAAAAGATGGAGACCATAAATACTTGTTGGTTTGCCGGCTTCGAGGTTGGTTTGTACTACTGTATACGCTATGTGTAACAAAGAATATAAATATATATATATGCAGGTTCCATCAAAAATAGCCATCTCCTTTTATCTTTTAAATTAAAAGAGATAGATCATAACAAATATATATCAAATTAAATGGTTCAAACTGAATTCTATTATGAGCATAAAGTAGTTGATTACAAAAGCTATCTGTGAAGAGATAATTTTTTTATAACCGTGCTCATAATAGAGTTCAGTTTGAACCATTTAATGTGATATATATTTATTACGGTCTATCTCTTAGTTTTATCTTTAGTTTAAACGATAAAAACGCATATTCTCTCTGTTTTTTGCCAACTTGCGGTTGGCAGCAGTCGGGAGTAAAAAGGAGTGGCCCCTCTTTTGGTACGATATCGTGAATATATATGTATATACCTTAAAGAAAAATAATTTATGTCAAATATGATCTGCATTCGTCTTTTTATTTATCTCTAAAAATTTGCTTGTATAGAAGTTTTAGAGATATTAATATTTCACTTGTGAAGTAGCTTGCAGAAGCAAAAAATTAGAAAAAAACTTAAGAATTTGCGCGCGTAAAGATTTTTCAAAGCAAGTTCCGACAAAACGGGGTCGTTCAGCGATAACTTTGATCGCTTAATTATTCACGTAGAGACAAAGATTACGCAGCAATAACGAGAGCAGGCAGACAAGTCAAAGGCCGCCTGTGTGCTAGCGTCATTTACACGAGACTGCACTCGCAAATCAGCCTATGGGAAATTCTCGCTCCCAACTGCGTAAACAATTTCGCGCAAACAGTCTCGCTTCTGCCGCACTAGGTCGGCATCAGAGAAATTTGAGGCTGAGAGCTTTGGAAATTTGCTCGGGGCCTTTTTCCTTTAACTGGTCAATTAATAATTAAATAGATGTGATAATATTATAAACTTTATACCATCAAGCGAATTACTTAATCGATCAAAGGATATTTTACTCACACTTTAGTGCTAAAAACAAGATTGGATTAAGATGCTACGACAGTCACAGAAATTATAGCTGAAATTTTTGCAAAAAAACTATTACTATGACAATAATTTCTATAATTATCACGAATTAACGTACTTCAAGAATAAACATAAAGCCTCTTTTTTGCATAGCTATCTATTTCTGGAACAATTATCCTACGTGATTGTATTAGATTCAGTATATATATATATATATTGTGAGTATAGAATGGATACAAATATGTTATATAGATTATTACTTCACAGATACGTCAGTTAAACTAAAAAGTGACGAAATGCATGGGGTGGTTGCTTGTAACTAAATATGCTTTGTGACAACGAGAGCGACTAGTCTTGAGGGCCACTTATTCATTTGTCGGAGATTGTTGGACAGGTAATTAGTGGAGCAACGCGTCGCCCGTGGGCCTAATTATAAAAGGGATTCCTCTCGTTTGGCCCCTGTCGACTTCGATCTCACGAGGTCTGCCTTCCTCTGCTTGCTTTTCTTAAATCTTGCATAAACTCGCGTTGGAATGAGGGGAAAGCAGAAGATTTATGAATACTCAGGGGAAATATTCTTGCAAGGTCAGACACGCACAAAACACGATAACGTAAGACCAGAAATCGTTAATTAAATTAATAAAATATAACGGAAGAGTAAATTAATATAATGACATAATTGCGAAAACTCATAAAAGGCCATAATTCAAGTATCAAAATTGTATAAATATTTAATAAAAAGAATGTTTAAATTTGATTAAAACGTGTATTATATCGCAAAACAAAAATATAAAATATATTGTATTTATTGTCATAAAACGCACGATTGATAAAAAATCGTGAAAGCAAAAACTCATGAGTAACAAAATTTATAAAAATATTTGAAAACTATCTTAAATTCTTATAATTATTTTTCAACGAATAAAAAAAAATTACAATATTATAATATATGTATCTTTGCTGGATTTAAGAAGTTGCTTTATTAAAAAACTGATCGCCTTCTAATAATATGTTTTCTCTAACTTCATGTTCAATTTAAAGGGAATGAGAGAGAAAGAGAGAGAGGGAGGGAGGAGAGGACATAGAAATAGACAGAAATTCGACGCGGCAGGTGTACCTACAGCTGTGAGCGATTATGATGTATCGATCGTGATGTATGTATCGTGTGACCAAGCGTGAGATCCGGGCTTTATGTTCGTGTCACATCAACCTATCCTACAAGAAACTCATGTCTGCAGCTATGCTTGTATATACAGGATGGTCCCGAACGTTCCAGTCAGACTTTGAGATCTTACAGGAAATTTAGTTCTGAACAAAAAATTTCCTATAAACACGAAAAATACTTTCTTAAGAAATTATCGCTCAAAAACCTCTGATGCTAAGAAAGAGCAAAAGATGAAAAGACAATGAAACTTAATAAATTTCTTGAAAGAACGATAAAAATAAAAAATAAAAATCTTTTTCATTTATGAAAATGAAATAAATTTCTTTAAACTGAAATAGCACGTAATAGAGTAGAAAATGAATAAAGACGAGAAAAAACTAACTGTTCTCAAAATGTTCCCCCCTAGCTCCAATACACTTTCGGCATCGAGTAATGACCGATCTAGTCGCTTTACGGATTTCCTCCTGATTCAATTTTAAACGATCTAAGAATAAGTAACAAAAGCACTTTTTGTATGTTTGAAACTGATTATATCAAAATCAATGAAATGTACAACAATCACTTTGATCTCATTTGAAAGATAATTTAATTTTCTATAATTTTTGTTTCGGTACTTTTTGTTAAAAGACGCACATTTTCCATGATATTTGGAAGAATGTGTAAAATAATTACGATTTCAGAGGTTTTTGAGCGATAACTTCTTAAGAAAGCATTTTTCGACCCATGTTTATAGGAAATTTTTTGTTCAGAATTAAATTTCCTATAAGCTCACAAAGCCTGGCTAGAACGTTCGGGGACTCTCTATATATGTACATATTATATATTATCCGCACTAGCTTCAATCACTTTCGCATTTACATGACATTGGCTACGCCGCTTTGATCATTCGGGGCCCAAAGCTCGAGATGTAGATACATTCGGCTGCTTGCAATTTAATGGAAACGCAAGTGATTGATAGCGCCGTTCGGTATATCGAGACTTCAAAGCAACAATTTAGTCGCAGACAGGATTGTTTTCGGTATACAAGCGGGACTACTGATTCCTACAACATGTCATGCTCAGAAAGCTCGTTTTAAGCGGTAAATGAAGATTAAGTACAAATAGTTTCTGCAATTCTGGCAGATTTGCTATTTTAGGCAGTAACAAACGTTTTCTCATGACGAATGAAATCGGAGAGAGACAATAATAGAGAATTCCGAAATGCACGTTACAAAGTGAACGTATGCATATGAAAAGTTTCAAATTCTGCGCCATATAGTTCTAATACTGGAAGAATTGAAGTTTTCAATTTTCGAGACTATCCCAGTCAACTATCTCTGACATAATCCATCCCGCAAAATATTTGCATTCCTCGCGGGAAAAATCTGCATATCAAGAACCATGCGCGCTGTAAGAATTTACATCTTTTGAAGATCGACGCTTGGCCTATCGAGCTTCCTAGAACACACGCAAACACACACTGTTGAGAAATTCAAATTCTAATACCATCTCACGGAATCCACTTATGTCGACGAAATGTTTCATTCATCGCTACAGCGTGTGAGGCGGCACCGCGCCTTGAAAAGTCAAATTTATCTGGGTCATAGAATATTCAGATTTTTGCGCGTCTGAGTGCTTTCGCATCGGGCACGGGGGTCGTCCTTGAAATTTAATGCCCGTGTCAGAGAATTTCTCTCATAAGGGAGAACGTGCTTCTCATCTCTATCGTTTCGAATAACTCTTGCAATGTCGCGAATAAACTTTAACTTTTACGCGTCCGGAAGTTGGGCGTCGATCGCGCGATTCCTGTTCTAACCGCTCGTATATTTATTCTGGCGACCATATTTTGACATGCGGAGACTTTTTGATCCTCGCTGGTCGTGCCGTGTATTTACCTCGTGCGCTTAGTTCTCGGTAAATACGGTAAACCGAATCGCGCAAAAATAGAAAGAGATGTTGGCCAAAAAGTTTCAGGGACTTTGCCGGCGCCCGCATACTCCGCTCTTGACGAAGAAGATAAAATCTCTGCTTTCGCACTCCACTTACGGCATCAAACCATCATGCTCGCGAACTTCTCACAAGACCGTAAATATGTATTTTGTCGCTGTTATAGGCACATATATCCTCATCATATCAAATATCCGCAAATCGATACGCGTATCACGCACGCGATTGTTTGCTCTAATTAATTATCAGCTTAATCTTTGAGAGAGAGAGAGAAAGAGAACACGTCTTATTTATTATTCAACATCACTTACATTGAGGCTCGTACACGAGATGACATAGTATACAGAGACAACATACTCGATTATCCCGGCAGACAATCCCTGGCGCGATACCAGGCTAAATTGCGAAAAGTGGGCCGGCCACAAGGGCCGAACATAAATCACCATTAAACGGGCCGAAGTGAATTTCGACATTATGGATAGCCGTGATTTAAATAAAACGGATCGGTGCACGGGATCGTGGTCTTGTACAGGTTTGTGTAGTCCGAAGTCCCGAAAATCCGAGTCGTATCCCTGCGCACCGTCACCACCCGACCGAAATGATGAAGATGCTGCGGTGTTCTCTAACCGCGTCCCCCGGGAGTTTCTGCTTTTATGACGGATTATAAATCATTTCGGGGATTCGTCGGCGACCGGTCTCTTACCCTCGGAATCGTAGTCGCAACTTTCGGCGAGCAAATATACGCGCACTTTCGAGATAATGTATCGCCCGTGCAAAGTTAATTCCTAACGAATTGGTACTACGATATGGTCTCTCGGAGAAGCCCTTGTTGGATTTCGCGAGCTTCGGTAATCAGCTGTCTTACGAGAATGGTGGAATTTATTGATCGCTCGCCATAATTTTCAAGCGTGTCTTTTTAAAAAATAAGCGTATTATATTTTATAAAAAGCGTATTTATTCTATAAAACTAGTAGTATAAGAAAATTTGCATAAAACTTCACATATTTATATATGTACAGTTATATTGTATATAATTATTTATATAATTTATGTCAAAAAAGATTTTTTTTTTTTAATATCCCGATGTAGAGAAATATCGATATACATTAAAAATCATATTACATTTAGTATATCAAAATTAATATTAAACTCTAGTATATGATGATACTATTAATATTAATACTAATATTAATATTAATATTAATAATATAGCCTTGACTTATATTTAAGCAACGAGGGTCAAACGGACATCAAATTATTAATCCAACGACGGCTTTCATCGAAACATACACGCACAAACATTAACCTTTTACAATTTATACTAATTTACTATATATATATATATAAATAATAATTTTATTAATATATATAATAAATAATTATAATAATTATATGCATACGCTAGTGGATTGTATGAACGAACAAATATAGATTCAAATAATGTGGTCATCATGCGAGTCTTTGTAGATACGTGACCTAAATTAATTTTCTATATTAAAAAATCAGTTAATAATAAAAATCCATTGCTACTACATTATCTGAATCATGAATGCTTAACGAGTTATGCTAGATAAAGTAATGTCTCTGAAAAGGATAAAAAAGTAAGGGGATAAAATATTTAGATATTTCCATATATTATCAATTTTTCAGAAGTAAAACGATATGACGTATATAAAAAATACAAAATAGACTAACACACTATAATATTTCACTTATTTACATTATTGTTTTTACATAGTTTATAAAAATTTTATGATAAGCTCTCGTGAATGATATATATCTATATTTATGCATTAAATAAAGTTTAAAAACAAATATTTGATTTTATCAATAATACTTCCTACGTCACGGTTTTCCCAGTTACAGTAACAATATCCATTTGTAAAATATTTTTGACAAATCCTTTTTCACTCGAATGATACTGTGCGCAAACAATAATCCTGGATTTTTAATCCTACGATTTTGATCTCCGTGTTAGATCGCAACGACACTTGTCAAGTTTGTACGATCAGTCGTCCTCCAGTAAAATCACAATTTTTTATTCGGCCCATAATGAGGGGGCCACTAGTAATTATACAACGTAAAACGTGCGCACCTTGTTGAGTCCTGAATTATAACCATGATAAAACACAATAGTTGGATTGTAATTATCAGACAGGCCAATATCGCGATATACGCGAAAATATTGCGGACGAAATTAAATTTTGGTGCGAAATCAATGCAGTTTTATTATCAACTGTAATGTAATTTCAACAGCCCTGTCACCGCCACGCCTGATTTTGCTCGTACACGCATAAAGAGCGCGATTTCGAATCCAAAAAAATATACATGAATTCCAAATAGAAGACAAATCTCACAGCGAAAATGTTTCCTTCGATTAATACTTGTGTATGCCCGCGCGTACGAGAAATGGCGCGGTTGCAAGTTCGAGAATCGATATCAACGTTATAGGCGGCGTCTCTGCTCCGTTGCGGCGCAATACGCGCAATGTAAAAATCTCGATATCCGACAGCCGTGGTGCTCAACCGGTGACAGTAAAACGCCGAGCCGACGCGTTAAGTGAACACGTTGCAAGCGTAATCCACGGCGAAACATTCTGAAATTTTAACAAAGACTGACTTACGCCCTCTCTTCGACGTTTTTCCGTCCGCGATGCTTTCTGGGGCATCGATCGCAGATTACTTCGTTGGAACTTCGAAAGCGATTACTACGCGAAGCTAGGGGATATTTTGTGTGAGTGAACGCGGAAGACTCAAAGCTATTTCATCGACAATGATTTATTAACTGTTTTCGAGAAAATATTTTACAAGGGTAGACTAGGGTGCTGTGTATCCCAGATGTGATCGCGAAGAATAATGCAGAAATTTATATAAATCGTGCATGTATTATTAAAAGCGCGTGACATTAATAAATATAATATTGACTAGGAAAATATTTTGTTCTTTATCTAAATATTTGTTGAGATATGAAACTTAATAAATTGATCGATTTAATTTTCTTTCTCATTTAGCTCAACAATCTACATTATGTTACCCTTGTCATAAAAATATTTATATTTTACTATATTTTTAGCATTAATATCTAGTGACAATTCACATTTCAACAATTCATGTGCATCATCTCATTGACGAATGCTTCACTGACTTAGTCTGACAATCGATCGCTATTATTATTGACTAAAGTTCGACTTTAGTATCGATCGAACATTAAGTGATGTTAATGCTTTATTAATCTTCAAAGCCAGATGTGCTTGGTACGTGATATAAAAGCACAGCGTATTCGATGCAGCATGATAAAACTATATTTTTCAATCATAAATAAGTTCAAATGTGTGTGACACAAATCGATAATCACATTATAAAAATTCCAAATTAAAATTTATAAATCACAAAACAACAATTAATATTTGTTTATTCATTCGAAGATTCGAAATCCTCGCGTTTAAAAAGTCTTGTTAAAAGTTTAATTGCAATATTAAAGAGCGGAAAAGAAATCGTACACGTATAAGTGATGCGTTACTCGTTAAAACAGAACATGGCGAGCTGTTTTGAAGAACAATCTCTCTTGGAAAAATTCTCGGAGAGCGCCCTTCGCCAGCATCCTAGTAATTGAGAAACAGCCATCGGCCGCCGTAAAGCGTAACGTAGAAAAATACGCAGTGCCCGCGGCAGTTTCGCAGAGAGGCTTTTTCCCGTTCGTCCGAAAATAACTCACGATCGGTTGGCGATCGGTAAGGGATGCGAGGTTAAGGGAGAAATCCAGAAGCCTTCTCTGAAATCTAACCCCTCCGAGAAGATATCTTGCGCGAGACCGGCGATAAATCGAATGACTTATTACCGCGGGCTGTGTAATCTCGGACTCACGAAGAAATGTGTGAGCTACACCGTCGAAAATAGATACGTCACCGGCCGCGGACTGGATTCACCGAGTACGAAAAACACGACGAAATGAATTTTACATTAGCATCAGGCTGAAGCTAACAGATTCTCCATCGAAATTATATCGGGATATATACAATAGCAGAGAGCGGAGAAGGAAAGGAGAGGTTGCCCATCGTTCTCTACTTACTACGCTGTGATTGATTTACGACTGGCATAATGCAACCAGGATGAAAGTGAATCGATCAATACGGATCGCAGTAAATTGATAACGAAAAAATAATGCGGATGAAATTTTTTGATTATTTCATAAAAATAAGGATCGCTGATAAAAATAGGCGAGATGTAAAATTACGAGTTAGTTACATTACGCATTATACTGTACATTACGATAGTATCATAGTTCTATTTTCACTTGATGTGGATGCAAGAAAATTACGACATCCAATTGATAGCGTTACTTGGTGATAAAATATTTTATACGTTGGATATATTGTCAGAGAATAATGATCGAGAAGATGTACACATATCTCCCGTAAAAATTTGTCGAAGCACTTAATGCTTCGGATCGTCTATACCGGAAAGATTTTATCGTTTTCTTCGGGCGACCTTTAACACATGAGCGATGATGGCGAAGGGTTATTAATGTTCCCACTTCGTCTCAACGAACCAATAAATTTCAAGTTTAAATCCAACGATTTAACTTTACCGTTGCTATCAAACGATCACGCAAGTTCAATCGTCGCATGATATTTCGCGCTAGAATGTTTATCGCGAAATTTTGATATTTCTGTTGATTTATAACTCTGCATATTTTCTCATTCAAGTAAAGCCACGTGTAATTTCCTAACCGTGTTCGTTTGAGGTATACGTTGATGACAGATTGGAATTAGAAAAACAATTCCAATGTTAAAAATTTCTGATATTAAAAAATATATTGCTTTATTGAAATATATACGTAGATATATATCTTTCTTTTTGTTTTCCAAATCTAGAGTTAATTAGAGAGAGAGAGAGAGAGAGACTGAATTCTCAAACATCTTTTGCCATATTATTTGATTTTTATTTCACAATTTTAGCTCTGAGTTTTATAGCACGATTAAAAAATCTCGTCAATTTTCTCGAAAAGCGCGACAAGTTCAATTCCCAATAGTGTAAATCCGTTACCGCGGCGGAGATTAACGTGTCGTAAAATCTGAGGTGAAGCCAACATTGGCCACGTCGAAACTTCGCTGCCCGCGACGCACACGTCGATGTTTTTCCGAGGGAGTTCCTCAAATCGTGCGATTTAATTCCGACCGAGTCGTACCGCGCATGGCTGCGAAACTTCGTTGACTGAACGAAATGCAGTTTTGTCGCGGTCGAGCGCCGATGCAACGTGATGGCAGATCGCACCCAGTTATACCGCAGTTGTAGTGATTCTATTATACGTTGCACTGTTGCCGAGCGCGTCGCCCGTAATTATGATTGACGAACCGATTTATTATACACGTACATACGTAGTGGCACTTTTAGCGTAATCAGTCACGCGTAAATTATATAAACGCGAGCATATACCTTCCATATGTACATAAACGCGTGCAGGTATAGCGAACAAAGCATGGAATACAGTTGTTATTTTACAAGCAGCTAAAGCTACATATCTAAGTTAACATATGATGGCAATTAGCGGTCACTATTGCTATTATCTCAAAAATAATTTTTTATTATATTCGATACGTGCGCGACTAATTTTATCGATGTGAACGATATTAATGATTTTCTACCGCATTTAACGTGCTGATCGTTTAAGTGTCTGTAGCAAAGATGACGTTGGAATATAGTCGAGGGAGCGTCGTTCATTAAATTATGTACTTGTCTAAAGTTATTTTCGGAATTTCTATATCAGAGAGAACAAAGAGAAAAAGAGAATAGCCCGACGAAATGACACAGCTCAATAGAAGTCGCGATATGCAAAAATCGATTTTGATCTTTAAATACTAATAAATGAGAATATATCATATTTCATTTTTATTTCACATATATAATGTGTATATTATTAATATTTAAAAATTTTAACTATAATTACGATAATTGCTTTCTTCGTACGGATTAAATCGATTATAAAATTATACAAACATATATATATATATATATATATATATATATATATATATATATATATATGGATAATAAAAGCATCCAAAAATTAAGCTTTAATTTTTTTTTACTAAAAAAACATAATCATTGGTATATTAGTCAAATTGAGACATTTGACTCGACAAGTCAAAATTAAGTACAAGATTACATCAGATTTTAAAGCTAATCACTATTAAACTAGTCCCATTTGAAATACATCAGTGATCAAGCGTGTCATAGGTATATCGAGCGCTTTCTAGTATTTTGCACTTTATTACGTAAAAGTAAATGCGTATTATAGCATTTCGAACGAGGAATTTCAGATTATAAAAAAAAGTTTAGACAAGTAGATGCATTTTGCAAAAATTTCCATTAGCAATCGCCATAAACATTTTATGCGACCATAATATTTGATATTGCAGTATTTATAAATGAAGCCCATATAATAAATCTGCCAACTGATAGATGTGTTGTACGTTCTTTGTATGTATTTTGAATTATTAAAGGTTTTATTCGTCAGTATCCTCACAAAAAAAAAAACTATTTGCGAAAATATTATTCATGCCTTTTCATTCTTGAAACGACGGAAAAGCGATAAAGAAGATCATAACGAGTAATGTCGCGTAAACACAATGTCACCGTAAAATATCGGAAATTCGTGTCCCGGCAAACTTACCTTGAGGTAGGACGGTGAGCAAGAGGACTATTTGGAGACCGGCGGCGACCGTATTATAAAACTTTATTCGCAACTGCGGTAGATCTCTTGTCTGGTGCGCCATGGCAGATGAATTTTGCAGGCCCAAGTCGAGGCTCGACACCGACTCGCTCGATGTTCTTTCACTCGGTCCCGACGTGCCCCGTCCTGACCGTAATGCACTGCACAATTTTGCGCGTTCACTTTTACATGCAGCGGTCACTACGCTCTAATATCGCCCGGGAGCGCTTTGTTGTCCGCTGCGTCAATGATTATCGTCATCGTGCAGATCTCGCGAGTCGAGCTCAATTCCGCGCGAATCATCTGCTAATCGATACTCGATGCCCTCGCTAACGCACCTCCCGACTTGGCCGTCATAACCGAGCGTTCTTCCGCGCTTCTCGGTTGTGCGTATTCGCGAGATCTCGATTGTTGAAAGGTGGCGGCGTTTTATCGTTCGTAGAGAAAACGCGCTACGTTCGCGCGACGATGCCCCTCAGCATTTCGAGCATTCTCGCGAGGAATCCTGAAAATAATGATTTCGCGTGTATGTATATGTGCATGCGTGCATGTGTGCGTGTGTATAGGTGTGTATGCGAACAACCTCTTCGCGCCCCTGTTTCCTATCGCGCGCGGCGTCGTTTCGCGGCATGCGTTTGCACTATCTCGTGTGAATTCGACGAGATTGCTCTTTCAAACCTTTTATCTATAGAATTGTGCATAATTTTTAAGATTTATTTAGTTTATTTCAAGCTAAAGATTCGCGAGTTTCTTCGTCGCAATATAATTTTTCTAAAATATCCATTTCTCAAGTTCACATTACCACTGGAACTTTATATGAGAAATAATCGAAGATACGATATTTTTAGATTATTTTGTCAAAGATCCTGAAACTTGTTATAATTATCTAAGAGAAATCTAATGAGATTTTTGATTAATTATAATCTGATAATTTACCTTATACATATAAAGATTGGAAAATTTTTTTCCAAAGCTTTTATATCGAAATTTCAGTAAAATAACATTCACAGCATCATTTTTAAACTATAAATTCAAATAAAAAATTGTGCACAAAATCTGTACTACACAAATTTACGTAGAGACCGTTCTCCATGAAATAGTGATATAAGACACTAATTTGAATAATACTGTCATTTATCGCGATATTTTTGCCGGTGTACATAACGGTTACAGTCGTTACGCGAGTATCAAAGACTTGGATGATTTGCAAGCTGGGAGGTTGATTTACTATTTCTCTATCAGCAAGAAAAGATTTCTTGTATTCTCTTTGGAGAAACGTGCCACGGACTAACAATGAGCACGATCGGTTTCGCCAAGCCCCGTTATCATAAATTTTCCATCCTCTTGTGGCGAGACCGAATGAATTATTAATATAATTGAAAAAGTCGCATATACGCAGACTCATAAATCGATCTCTACGGATTAAACTTGAAATAGGTTTGCAATAATTAATATTATTACACGAGAGAATTGAGAAGAGCATAATTATATTTAATATCACGCATATTGATTTTAAAGAGAATTTGTAAAATTATTCTTATCTAATCTACAATTTTACATAACGAAAAGTATTAAATATATTATCAAATCCTATTAGATACATAAGAAAATATTCGTCTTAAGAGAAGAAAATAATTAGGAAAAAGTAAAAATTAATAATCATATCACTGTCTTGTGCTTTTTAAAAATACAGTACACGAAAATGTGCTCTCGTTATCGCGCATTTACCTTTACGTGCACCAAATTATATCAAATATAAATGTTCCGTATTACATAAGGAAAATATGCGATTTAATTAGCTGCAACCCTTTCCAACCAACCAACCAACCAACCAGCCATTGATCACGAGTCCAGCATTACGATGACCTATTTATCGGATTGACGGAGGAGCGTACATTAAATGGCACGCCATTACCTCAGTTTCTGCCTATATCGATATAGGTAGGAATTTTTTCCATTGTCTCGCGCGCCACGAAGAAGCGACAATGGCGCGAGTTTTAATCTCACGGGAAATGCGTCTGCGGAGTTTTGACGCTGCGACGCAGTCGATACGAACGTACCTATGATATCCGGTATTTTTTCACGCGGTATCGTTCGTCAATTACGCGTACGCGTACTTCACAAGCTTGCCTTTCGGCGTGCGTGCGTCGCCGATTCTATCGTCTTAAAAAAGATCTCGTCTCGAAGAAAAAGGACGAGAGCTCGTGCCGTTTACAGGTGTCCGTGGCAACTACGCGCCCTCGTTACAGCGAATCCTCCTGCTCTCCCCCACGCAGCGGCGTCCATCGTTACGAGTACTCTCACCCCGTTCTCGACCGGCACCGGGGCTCACCACTTTATTACTCGCTCACACCCACCTCGACGATTCGATTGGAATTTCCGGCCGCGTGAGCGAAACAACATAGATGCACGAAGGATACGCTGGATATACTCGCGCGCGCGCGAGTTCGTAAAAAAGATTTCTCCCGATACAAAAATTGGCCGAAAAAGATTTCACATCCGCGAACAATGTCGCGATACTCCGAATGCCCGTGAGATGTGTGAGGGTTAAAACTATTCGTCGTATCCGGCAATGTCGGCGAACGTTTGACGAAACGATGGTTTTAACCGTAGCACCGCAAACGACGCCGCGATACTTTTCGCGATTGGCTTCTCGAGCCGCGAGCACGCTGCCGCGATTTAAGACCTACGTGTGCTCTCTTTCTTTCACTCTCGTGGCTTCGAGAGGGGCGCGGGTGTGCTATCGTGACTCTTGGCAGCACCACGGACCTGCATTCGCGACCTGGCCGGCGATCGTCTTCCTCGTCTCACTACAGTCCACCGCGCGTTCCATCCTCCCGCGGAGCAGCACCGCCACCTCCGCCTCCTTCGCTGCCTCCTACTTCACCGGAGCGCAACACGGTGTTGCCCGGTATCTAGGCAACTTTGCGGAGCGTGGCTGCTCCCTCTGCCAGCAGCCCGTTCCACGTAGGCAACGAATTCACCGCTGTCGCGCGTCTTTTTCTCTTCTTCTTTTCCTGTTGACCGCTCTCTTCTCTTTTCGCACCCTCTCGTCGCACCCGTTTCTTTTTTTTTCTCAACAGGGATCACGCGTTCGCGCGAACGTGCATTCTCGTGTATCCGCATTCATCATCGTTGCCCTTCCTGTTCTGTTGCAGCTATCTCTTCTTTCTCTCCGCGATCCCATCCGTCTCTGTCCTCGCGTTGCTCTATGCGCCGCTTCTTTTATCCGTAATTGCTTTCGTCCTTTGGCGAAGTCGTTCCTCTTGTATGCACGGTCCTATCTCGCATCGCGCGAATCAGCTTCGACACGAGCAAAATACAAATACGAATAATCCGAACGACGATCAAGACGATTGTGGCAACGAACACGATGACGAAGAGACGCGTAGCTTTCCGTACAGGCCGCGCGCACAGGATGTATGCCGCGAAGTCCGCCCGAACGTGGCAACTCGCGCGCTAGACTGAGACAAGGGCTAGCAAGAGGGAAACGACGGAAGATCAGAGAAATAGGAATGGGGAGAAAGAGGTGGCAAAAGATAAGGGATGATAAAGAGAGAAACAAAGAGAAACAAAGAGAGAGAAAGAGAGAGAGAGAGAGAGAGAGAGAGAGAGGGGGGGATTGGACACGCGGGGATGGAACCGCCTCTTGTCCCTGCAAACGGATACCCGAACCGGAAACCGAAACCCCTGAAAAAGGAAGCGGTCGGGGTCGTGTACGAGCTACCGGTCGAGCTCTCGCGACTCGCAGCTACCGCCGCGATATAAGCGCGAGGAGCGTTCCCCACGAGATGGGGCATAATCCTCCGCCACCTCCATCACCGGAGCAGCCACCGTCCCCCGCTGTCCCTACCTCCCGTGGCCGCCTCCGGTCCCCACCACGATTTCGTTGGAGGCTGCGGACTGGACCAGCACGCAACCAGCGTGACCCCCACTACATCGCGAGCACAGGGGAAGTAGACTCGGGGGTGCGATGGCGCGAGGGGGGAGACATCGCGGGGCTCGAGGGGATGCGAGAAGGCGGGTGAGACAGGCGGCCCGGGGGCGGAGGAGAGAGCCGGAGGGCAGCATCCCCGAAGCCCACCCCACAGATCAATATTGTGCCCACCACCTTGTACCGGAGAACCTACTCTGTCTCTTTCCTATAATCGTCGCGTGCCGTATGTTTCATCTCTCTCATCTCCAACCACCCTCTTACGAACCCCCGTGGCTCACGGCCGTTGCCGCGTATCGCGAGCTCATTCTGCTTCCCTCCTCTCTCTCTCTCTCTCTCTCTCTCTCTCTCTCTCTCTCTCTCTCTTCTTTTCATCCTCTCTCCCTCGCTCTTATTCTCGCCTTCTCTCTCAAGGGTAAACGCGCGCGCGCAAGGGTGTGCGTTGATTCCATCGCGACCGTCGCGAACGATGCTGGAGCATGGTCCAAGTCCGCCAAGGAGGATTGGCCTCGACGGTCGAGATCCCAGGGACGCTATAGTTTCGGTGTACCAAAGGGTACCAATATGACACGGGGAATAAGTAGAGCATGGATGGATATCGGATGAGTCGTTTTCAAAGTTTGCTTGGAAAATGCATGTTTAAAACGAGATTGCTGGATGGACGAAATGTTACGTGCACGGTCATCATATATCGATCAAAGTTTTTACAAAATGGGCACGCGCAACGTTTTTCTTGAATAAAAAGAAACGAGTCGCAAATGTGATGTAACAATGTAACAACAGATTATTTAAAAAATAGATCTTAGTTGACAGCTATTTGATAACGTTTTTGCTTTTTTAAATCTAAGGAAATATTTAATGATAACAATTGTTTTTTTCGTAGACGATTATTTTGAAATACTGATCAAAAAAATGAAATTTAATACAATAATATAAAGTAATAGATACGTCAATACAATGTAAATGAATAGATATGTTTTTAAAAATTGGATAATAAATGTGATATTTCTCGAAAATAATCGGCGTGATATGCTGCTCCATATATTTTTAATTACTTATATTTATAATATCATGTGTATTAATATATATAAAAATATACAGAATTATATTTAATAAATTGACAATATACACACAGGTAAAATCTTCTTACCAGCAGCTGTTTGTTGAAGAGATTACAGGAAAATCATACAAGGCGCTTAAGTCAGTTAGAGATCATAATTCCATAGAAACAAAAGGAGAAAGAGAGAATAAACGCGAAATTTTTTAAAATATTCTTTATATTAGTTGGTAAAAATTGCTTAATAAGAAATAAACAAATTTACCTTCTTATTTTTGTCTAAATGCAACTTTTCTTATGCTATCGCTGGTAATCTTCCTTCAGAATCGTTCAAACTGCATCACCGTGCCATGAAAATATAGCAAGTCCTTTTACAGTCGATAACGCTGTACCGGCTTTTGCTTTCATCACCGTATGTTGTTACTCGCCAAATTCTTACGAATACCTCCCTTTGAAAAATATATTCTAATCGAGGAAACAGATTCCTTCCAAACACGTTTTCTCACAAAAGATATTTCGCGTATATAATAAAACTCGGGAAAAAAAAAAAAAAAAAAAAAGAAAAAAAATCTGTCTATAATTATATGTAAAATATATTTCTTCCGTGCCTCTCTCCTTTGTCCGCGTAACATTGTTTCAATCCCAATATTTTTATAATGTAAGAATATAATATATATTTTAGTTTTTTTCACTCACAATACTTGAAAGTCATTTAATTCGAGCGAAATAACTCTGCGATATTCAAAATTGTAATGGATACCCAAACTATAATCAATGAAACTTATTTATTCATCAAAGTTATTCATTGATTTTACGCAATAATAGCGTGGTTTGGATGAATTATGTTAATAATTAATATTTGCATAACTATATCTAATAACACTGATTAAAGTTCTCATTATACAATGGAACTGCAATTAATAATTTGTAATCAGCCACATAAATAACGACCTTAGACAAGTACATAAATATTCTAATCATTAGATATGGCATTTTCCTAAATAGTAATTATAATTGAATGATTAATAAATGTAATAATTAAACGATTTATTATTATTCATTGTGCGTGTTTTTCCTCTTTATTATTTCTCATGCATCGCGTAAAGTTGCTTGAAATATTCTGCATA
The DNA here is from genome assembly GCF_030449975.1 of Polyergus mexicanus. Classification (NCBI taxonomy): domain Eukaryota; kingdom Metazoa; phylum Arthropoda; class Insecta; order Hymenoptera; family Formicidae; genus Polyergus; species Polyergus mexicanus. The sequence continues at coordinate 9,087,977 of NW_027223332.1, read as the reverse complement.
AGCTGTGGTATACATAGTATAATGCACTTAGTAGAATATTATCGTTATAAGTGTCCACACACAACAAAATCCACGTGCGAGTAACGAGCAGATTCAAGGATTCAGCATTTTCCTTTATATATACGAGGTCGTTTACTCATTGTTATAACTTCCTTAGAAGCCATTACAAAGACGCTCGTTCCCCTATTCTAAGATAATTCGGCTGACACAAAGCACACAGCTACCCAAAGTTTACGGAGAGAGAGAAGAGAGAAAGAAAGAGAGAGAGAGAGAGAAAGAGAAAGAGAGAGAGAGAGAGGGGGGGGGAAGAGAGGCAATTTGCCATACGCTACATTAAATTTCACAAAAGCGGGAAACCCTTGCCACGGCAGCATAATCACTAATCAAAACTACGTTTCTAGACCGTGTCAGGCATCGGGTTCGTTCCCGTACCATTTAGAGCAACATCGAATACAATTACCTACCTACTCAGTATGCTAATTATGGCAAGACGCCGGATGAGATAATATATCGTCATCTTACCCGCGCCGTTTCGAGATGGTCAAGGCTGAGATTCGCCACTTCGCTCCCAAGAAATTCGCTCGTACTGACAGATTAATCGGCGCGAGAGAAAAAATCATTGAGATGCAAATTTTTGCGCGCTTTAAGCGTACCTGCAATCTTATCCTCTCCATTGTCCGAGAACCAGAATGTGAATTATCGCAACGGCGGATTGAATAGTGGCGAAAATTCTTATAAATATTAATGATAAAAAAATTTCGACGTTTATTAGAGCTGGCGAAAGTATTCATTGAAAAGCGTTGAAAGCACATATACGAATCTATTCATTCGTCTGAGCGATTATCGCGCGACGACCAGCGAGTTCCTTGCGTCTCTCGGAATGGTCAAGGCTATAGGCTGAGACGGATGGACGGACCGGTACGAGAAATGAGCGATGTTTTGTAGAACGCAGGTATATAAAAGCAGGAAGGGAACAGTTGCACCTGGCAACCCTGAGATGGAACCCGAACTCACGCCTCGCAGGCGCGTCTCTCACCACACGATCCGATCCATCCCACTCTCCATGGTCCATTCCTCACAGCCGGCCGTCCCTCTTTGAGAATCAGCCTGCTGGTCGTACACTCGCCCAAAATAATAGAAATTGTGGAGAAATCAGCGTTTCCCCCGGGCTATCCCTTGTGGACTATTGTGGCGCCTCGAAGAGCGACGAGACTCCTCGACGAGACCGGAACGCTATTGTGTACCGCCGAGTTTTCGCTCTTTTGGATCGCTCTTGCACCGTCCAGAAATAGTTTGACTTTTCTGCGCTCTTTTCAATTTCATTGCACTTTAATGCCGATTGCACGAGGCACCAGGTGTCACGGTAGTACCCCTCTGACGTATCGCTTGCTCGCTCGCTATCGGCCGGACTTTTATTTACGACGTGCGACGAATCCGATGCGGAACGCTCGGTTAAATACAGTAGAGAGAAGAAGGGGAAAAGGAGAAAGGGGGAATGGACAAAGTTCTCTCATGTGTGCTCGAGGGGGTGAAGCAAAACCGCGCGCGATCGACCCGGGATTCTCTTTCTCTCTTCGAACTTTCGGGTCAAACATTCGATGCTGGAAACGTCTATTTAGGTCACTCGGTTCGCGAACAGATCACTCGAAACTTTTGCGCAATTGACGTATCCGGGACGGAATGTGCGCGATCTGTGCAAATATGTGTTTTCGACGTTGTGCTTCGAATGAAACGGAAATGTTAACGCCTTCCCCTATCCAGCCCTGACGCGAGTCTGCGTACGATCTGCAGCCGATGCTATTTGTTACGATAAGAATGAAACTTCGAAAAATATTGGGTTTATGTTATAATAAAGAGAGATATTATATAAAATAATGTTTTAAATATAAACGTATTTCAACTTTGTTTAACAAATAATATTGCAACTCAAACAAAAATATTTTTTTGAAGATGAATTATTTAACGATTATTTAAGGTCTATATTTTTTTTAGCGAAAATATCGAGAAAGTTAACCGTTTGTCAATACTTTTCCAATTTTCGAAAATTCCATTTCTTGATAAGTAAACTTCAACTAAAATTTCTGTTAAAGTAAAGTGTTTCTATAATCAACCGAGTAATAAAGTTTTTGTTATCTATTTATGTAAAACTTGAATCATGAAAACTTGCGATATAATGTTATATCTTCGTTTGCTTTTGTATTTGCCCTTTTTACAAATTTTCTTATAAAAACTTATAAAAAACTTTTTTTTATAAAAGAGAAAGAGAACACAGAATTGCGCTTATGTAAAGAGTGAGAAAGAAAAAGATAAATGATTTAAATAAATCTAGTGTAATGTTGCAGTATTAGTCACCAAAGTTAAAGTGGGTTATTTTTTCGAGTTAATCAATGTTACGATCAGCTGACTCTTTACTTACGAGGTGATAAATTATTTCGCGGATACTTCACGAAGCTTAGGTGACTTTGATTATAGAAACGGAATACGATTAACTTTGCACATCAAAGACTTTTACGAGCGGTGTACGAGGAATGGCATTAACCGCATTTATTCTCGTCTTACTAACTCTTGTCAGCTGTCGCGTGTCACAACGATAAAGTTTCCTAGGACAGAGTACCATGCATACATCCAGCTCTCTGCAAAATTATGCATTGTGTCGATGGAAATCTATCACGATAGGTGTTTTTATTGATTGCCGTTTTTATTGAGGCTTTTGTCACGCGAAAGATGGAATTTCAATAACGGCCAATTTTACCGAAAAGATTTATATTCAATAATTATCTCTTGTCAATTTAGCCCTATTTTAGATTTCGCATCGGGTGATATTTCGAGGGCACGTATACTAATTCAGGCAAATAGAATTGAAAATGTATCGATCAGCATTGCGTTGAATATATACATATTTATTTCTATCATATAATTATAATTATAACTAAGCCGTTTAATAACTATATCCACGTTCTTCAGTCGTGAATCGGGGCATACGCACAGAATCTCTAATTAAAATGCGTCGAATGCATCCAAACTAACATAAATGCCTCGTTAATCTCGCTGATTACAAGACCGCCGAGGGTGAACTGCATCTCGCTATGAGCCATCTGTGAGTCTGATGACAAGTGACGAAGAAAAGCATTCGTTAAGGGAGTTTCGTTTTTCTTTTTCCCCGCAGTGTAAGTTATGAAGGGGCACGATGGTGAAAAAGAGAAAAGATACGAAGCTTGGCGTAAAAAAGTCTGGTGTATAGCAATGCTACGCTAAGTAAAATGAGTAGAGAAACGTGTCTCTGTGCGTGAGGTATTCATTTGGGAGAGAGAATCTCTCTTTCTCTCTCTCTCTGTCTTTCGCCTCTACCCTACCTTTCTTCTATCTTTCTTTGTCTCTCGCTGCGTCTGTATATTCCAGAATACTAATGACGCCGCGAGAGAAAATCCGCCTGGTAGTAACCCAAGAGTACCCACGGTTACCTGCAAAGTTTCCGCTTCACGTGCCAACTCGTGCAGATTCGTACCTACTTCGAAGGTGCCTCACTAAACGCCGTAACGTCCGCCGCATTTCATAAATTAGGAGGAACATTCCTCCTGGGAGAACAAACCCTCCAAAACTCGACGCGGAAATAGAAGACGTACTCGGTAACGCGGCACACGGACCGGTTATGGCCGTAGGGGGAATACGATTGTTTCACGGTGGCATACATAAAATGGGAAGATGCCACGGCAAACAAAGTAACGGCAATATCTCGCATGACTTGTAATGTTATGCCAAATTGCGGCGATGTCGGTCGGCTGGTCGTAATAGCTGTGGTTATATAATAAGAACATGTTCTACCAAAATTAATTAATCGCTTGTATGTGAATTTCAAGAGAGGGGAGTTTAGACACACGTTCGCATTTGTTTTATGATGATACGAGATGTAATATCAAGATTGATATATCGGATCGGCGGATTAGCCACCAGGATTAGTCTCTGATGAAATTACCGTATCGTTCTTATTGTGGGCATTCGCGTTCTTTTCTTCTCGAGAACGTGCAGAGAATAAAAGTAATATCAAGCGAAGTTAAATGTTCCGGGAAATTATTAATTTTTACGAAAATAGAAGTTGCCGAATTCTTTTGATCGTCGAATTGGAAGCGAGCATTCTGTGTGATGTAGGGCTAATAAACGAGACTGGTTGGTTCAGGCAAAAAAATCAAGACGAATCTCTCTTGTTACACTGACAATCGCGTTGTCTAGCTTCTTCTAAGAACTTTATTATTTATCAATATCTATTTAAAAAATATATATAATACATACACATTGTATTATATATAATTTATTATGAAATTTTCCTTCTCGCTTGGACGTGCATCATGTCAGGAAAATTTTGTATTCGATAAAAATCATATAATGTCGCGATATGTTTACCTCATAAAATGACAATATCTTTTATGCATCATAAAATTCGAATTATATTACGGCTTCTTTAAAACTTTAGAAAATGTATAATATATATCTCTAAGAAACTAGTCATTATTTAGATATATTTTAATTTGTATTTAATTTCTGCAAATTTCTGCAAATTTAAGCAATTTTTAAATATAAAAAATGGAAAATAAATTTTTATATGTAATTATTTTTATATATGTCCTTCATTTTTACAATAGTTACAAAGAATGTACCAAATATATAAACAGAATAATATCCGCCTATATTAAAGCCACTCGATAATAACCCTCTCTTTGTCGTTAACGTTCTAGAGTTAATCATGGACTAACAAGTATTCCCAAAACAAACACAAGCACCCTAACTCATATCTCGAGAATTTCATCTCTAGCCTTCGAGGAACTTTTACGGCCGATTTGCTGGAACGCATAAATAAGAAATGAGATGCATGACGGCACATTTGTCCGGTGAATGAAAAAAATGTCTCGCTGGCGCGCGCGTGCGCGATGAAGATTTATCGAAAGCTGTTCTGACGGAACTATTCGTTTCCGGAAGTGGTTGGAAACTAGTTGGACATTCAATTTCTCTCCGCGAGACGATTTGTCCATCGCCGCCGATCGAGGTGCGACCTCGGGATTCCATATCGTGCCCAACGACTCGTATCCGTCAGGTAAGTTTCGTTTTCCAATCCCCTTAGCTCTCTCTTCCTCCCTCTTATCTCTCTCTCTCTTTTGCCACACGAAAACCAAGTACGAAGTATAAGCGGGCTTTAAAAGCCGAGGATTGAACTGCGGAAGAGCGGATGAGAAGCTAGCTGCCTCTCGCCTAACTATACGAAATCTGATACAGTTTACGCGAGTATCGCAAAAACTTCGCTTTGTATCCGAAGTTCTCCATTCGTTATGTGTGTGTATGTGCGTGTACGTGTGTATGATACTTTCTATCTCATTCGGATGAGCGTTTCGATCGGCCAAAAAGGAGCAGATAAAGGCACCCTTATCTACGCTACTTATTGTCGGAGGATGCTATTATGAAATTGACTGGAAACCGTACTCGCTATTCGCCGTTGAATGACGCGATCGCTTCTTCTTTTTTCTCTACTAATACACCGGAAAATTTATTCATCACCGCCTCGGAGAGAGATTGCCAAACGGATCAAAAAAAGAAAGAAAAAAAGCTCACGGTTGCTCTGATTAAGGCGCTGAGATCTGCGCGGCAAACAATCATTTTTTCGTCCGGCCAATTTCGAAGAGAATTTCCATTGTAATCGGCGGTTGTGCGATGTTGTTCATAAATCATGCCCGAACAAACGATTTGTAATTCGTACCCGCGGCGTACGGATGCGATGGACGCTGCAAATCTATCGATCAATGACGCCGCGATAGCGCGATTCGCGTTTTAATTCTGACAAGTATACGAGGATCTCATAAATTGAATTTATGGAAGAGTATTAAATTTAATAACATCTCATACATCTCACAGAGATGATTGTTCATCAGTGATAATTCAAAAAAGTTATTGATATTGCGATGTTTTTGTGTAAAAATGAAACATTATTTCAGTTTTCTCAACAATGAGTATCATTCTGTTCACCGATCACCTACATACATATATGCGTTTGTTATCGAATATCCAATGTATCCGATATACACGCTTGTTTATAATATTTATAAGGCGTCATCGCGTATTTCTAATAGGAGTGTATATTTTTATGCTCGACACGGATTACGTGATGCACGCGTCCTGTATACAAGCACGCTCTTTCGGCGATGGAGAATCGATTGGACACCATCGTCTCGCCTTCTGCGAGTTACAATAAATAGCGAATAGCATGGTGAAATTCGAGACTAAAACGACGGAAAAACTAAGAATCGGCAGAAAATTTTAATTAAAATCCTGGATCTGGGTTAAAAGAAATTTAATTAAAAACAAGAAAAGAGTAGAGAGAAATCAAATGTTATAAACGACCTCGCGAATCGCAATTTACTCACAATTATTTATTTATATTTAATTTTCACGATAAAACGCGACTCGCGATGGTATTAAATTCGCGAATGTATCTGATGCGCGACAGGTACGGACGGGAAATACAATCGCGTCTAGTTTAATGAGCTATCGATTCAAACTAGACGTCGTTTTACAATTTTATATGCACAACGATGCGTCGGCGATCGATCACAATTACGAGATCGCATGCCGATGCGAGTGTCGCGAAATATCGTCAGCGGGAGTTCATCGAGCGAGATATTACGAGCGCCGGCTGGAGTCCTTGCAAGAATGTAACCAGCCGGTATGACAAATCGTCTACATGCCATGCGCAAATCCAATTTTACGAAGCACGATCCCGGCGGATGGAAGTGCATCGGCAACGCCGAGGGACGCCACGCGATACGCCCGCCTGGTCTCAGGCATGACGGCGGTTGAATTCCACCGGGAGTGCAAGTTTTTGGTGACTTAGCCAGGCAACCCTGGCCGTCCTCGGATGGCGGAAAGTGGGTGTATGCCGGAGAACTCGGCAGGGTGGCTTCGGATATCCTTTCGAGAACGGAGAGCGCATCGGAGATAGCGATGGGAACGAGACCGGGATGGGCGAGTTTCGATTTGTCGACGAGCAATATTGCGCCACGCGCACGAGTTTTATAAACTCGTCAACTCGAGAATTTTTCGACAATTTCGAAAATCGAGCGAGTATGTTGATAGCGCGAAAGAGACGCGAGATCGTCCGTAATAGTCTTTCGATTTTATCGTTCTTTTCGATAGCATCGAAAAATTTCGGTAACTCTTTGGAAAAGTTGGCAAATGTCCAACGTCAGGCAAGACTTTGAAGATTTTCGATCGCCAAAGTTTGTTAACATTGGAAGAATTCGAAGAGCGCACGCCGCTATTGAAAACTCCGTATTTAACGGAGCGGGTGAGAAATCGCGAGTGCACCGTCCGGAATCTCGAATTTGCGCTTGGCAATCGATGGGATTCCATGCCGTCACTGCCGGTGTTACAATTTCACCCTCGTCCTTCGAAGGCTTCGTGAAAAAGAATCATACGGAGACCGGAAAGTAACGTCGAGAGCACGGAGCGACGACGACATGTATTGCGCACAAGCGTGCGTTTCCACAAAAATAAATATAGATTTTTATTAGAATTTTCCTCGACTTTGCGCATAATCGTCTCGACCGTGACGATATAAATCGTCTCGACGATCTCTCTTTCGTCACGCTTGTTTACTTTATACAAAGCTAACGGTGCTTACGCAATTTGTAATTAAAAGATTTTTCGAACACAAAGAAAATACATAAATCAGGTAAACAATCCCTGCCTTTGTCGACGTGGGAGATTCAGTGAAGCGGTATAACATTGTGTCATTCGGCTCGGAGTACCACACTGTTAAATAAGATAAAGAGAATGTCTGCCACTCTTTATACGATTGATGCGAAGTGAGAGAAAGCGATAAAAATATACCGTTTTAGCTTACACACAATCCCCCCATTGCAAGGACGCGCGTTGACGATGAGCTTTGCGACGTTGTTTCACGCCCGTTATGGTACGAGGCGAGGCAAGATTGTATACAGTTAGGTAATAACTACGAAAATGCATGCCTTATCTCGGCAGTGAGTACTTAATGTAAATGATTTTGCCAAGTTTCGCGGGACAAAGGGCGCGGGCGTAGTTTCGAAACTCGCATGCTGGCAACAACCTCGGAAGTTTCTCTGAATTTTAATGAAAAATGGAACGGGTATCGCGCGTGCTGGTTGTATTTGCGTTACGAATGGTGGTGGTGATGGTAACGGAGGATGCGATGGTGGCGGTTATGCTGGCGATAGAAGAGGTGGAAGGGAGGGCGCGAAACACACAAACACAAACACGGCTCTAGTTCGGTAAATTGTTTGAGATTATCGCGCATTACTATCAATTAGCATCTGCGCATCGTGTACACGTTACTCGCGTAATACCGCGGAAAAAGGACAGATGATGCCTGCCGCGAGATACAGGGCCGTCGTTGCATCGGGTTTTGTAGCGTGATACATCTTGCCGAAATTTTATCTCGTGTATTCACGGTTACGAGATTCGAGTTTCTGAGTCGTATGAAAAAAGCTTTTTACTATTATAGCGTGGAATAAAAATTCCAAAAAAATATTCAACACGTATGTTATTTAAGATTTTGAGAATAAATTTTATGAGAGAACTTATCGGACTGTAAAGCAGTCGCAAACCATATTGCATCGCGTTTTTCACATAGCTCTTACCAAATTTTTATCGTCTTTGTATCAGTATACATATTGTACGCATACATATATATATCTATAACAATTTATGATGTACGGTAATTTCATATTAAGAGAATCTATTTCAAAATACATCATCTTAATTTTTTTAATTTTGATACAAAATTGCCAAATACATTATTGAATAACGTGGAAGAATGCGCGCGTAACGATCGCGTAATAACACGCATAATCATAACGAGGATGCCATTCGGAAATCGATCAGCGCGCGCGTAAATCTCGTATGCGTGAAAAAGAACGTAAATCTTTTTATAGCGCGCAATTTAACACTCGGTTTATACGAGAGCGAGGTATGTTTCAGAGACAGACATACGGCCACCCTGTCCGTTCTCGGTTAAATCGCGTTCGCAATCAGTCGCCGCAATCGTCGCGATCGACGACGAATTATGGTCGCGTCGGCCCTGCGACATGAAACCTGGAGGGTGGCGGCAATTACACCCCGCAGGGCCGCATTCGCCCTGGCAGGATACATCTGCCCTTTCTTACCCCGACGTGACCGACGAAATTATGTGTGTAATAGACGCGCACGCGCTCGCAACTGTCGAGGTAAAAACGATGAATCTCGATGAAGGGATTACACGGGCAATCGTATTTAACCCTTTAAATGGAAGGGAACGCGAATGGATATAGCACATTTTGGAAATTTGCATATTGATATTGCGCGTTGAAATTTACTTACCTTTACGCATCCTGTGAAAATAATCCTCGAAAAAAATATTTTTCTTTCTCTATTACATACAATGCTAAGTGACTTAAAATTTTTATGATAAAATTATGATTGTAATTTTTTCATAATTATTCAGAAATATTTTTTTCGTACAATTTTCTCTAGTCAATAAATTTTAAATTATAATATATACTTAAAGAATTATTCTTTCCATCATTCATGAAAAAGGTAATAAAAAAGGTAATATTTTATTATTAAAATTTTATAAAAAGAAAGTATTATTATAAATAATTATATTATTATTCGTTAGTTAGTATTTTACAAAAAAATCAGTTTTGTTTGGGATAAACGATACGATAATGTGCTTGCATAAATACTATTTTCTTACTTTATATAAATACTTTATATAAATGTATCAAATATAGTATTAAACATGAAAAAATATGATAGCACATCATTCCAATCTAATGTCTCATATCATTTATTGGATAATTGAGAATCGTTTATTAAATCGGGACGATAGTAAAACTCGCTCCTATCGTGTCCCTTTGAATGTAATTATTAAGTTGTACAATTAATTATTGCTCGAGAGAGATGCGAAGAGAACTTTCGTTGGTCTCATTCATCGTTACAATTGATTATTGTACTTGCTTCTTTGTTTTCAAAACGTTCTCTTTCCAACGGTCAATTATCTTTATAATTTACCCTTATCTTCTTGAAGTCAAAACGATATATTATTATTCGAATATAAGGTGCAAAAATAAAAATGCGCGTATTGAGTAACGAATAAAAAAGAAACTGATCTATAAAAATTATGTAACACGATCATTTGATTATATAATTGAACATAATTTATCGCACAAAAAAATAATAGAATATCTACATTGAAGACTCTTTGAAAATGATAATATTTTATAATTACACGTATAATTAATGTAATAAAAGAGAAAGAGAGAGAGAGAGAGAGTCCAATAATTAATGCAACTTAATTACTTATATTATATAATAATTAAATATTATTTTCTTTTGTATAAATTATTATTTTCCAATCTTTAGTTACATTGACCGTGATATCGCAATTTTTACTTTAACGAAAAATAAGTAATGTAAGATCTATTCTCTCCGCGGCATCATTTCGCAGCTCTCATTTTGCAAGAAACATGAAAATATTAATATTCAACACTCACCGTTTTCTCCTCCGCTGTACATAAAACCGGAAATCCGCAATATGCAGCATTGTCGACGACGTGCCGAAAACCACAAACAACCGGAAGTCGCTTTCAATCCTCGATCCTTCAGCAGCATCCCTCGTTCATCTCGCTCTCGCGTACAACATACGATATTCACTCGGAGCAGTTCAGAATTTATCGCGTCGTTTTTACGGAATAACTCGCATATAAACGAGCGAAAGAATTCATCCGGCCTTTATTTACATTGCGCGTGATACCGTGGATCGGAATGTTTACATCGCGATACGCGCCGGCCAATTGTCTACCGTGTATTTCTATATATTTACCTCGAGTCGAGTAACATAAACGAACGGTCACGAACATGCGTACCTTAATTGACACGTTACGGGCCCTCGTCGTCGGCCGACAGTCGCATTCGATCACTCTTGTCCGATGTCCGATTATGCACGCGACGCACTTGGTACGTGAAAATAATGGCGGCGATCATTTAAGCGGAAGTTTCGACGCGACGCGAATACTATACGCGATATTAATGATCAACTCGCGTTGATTAGAACGACCGCGCGATACTCGATTCGCCACTCGCGATACTCGCATTCACGTTAGCTTGCTCGATTATTAACGCACGACTCTCCCTTCCTCTCCCATCCTCTCCCATCCCATCATTTTCTCCCCTTCTTTTCTCGCACGAGCACGCGAAAAGTGCGCAGCGAAATCGCTTTGATCCCGATATGACACGTCGCGAAACGTTGAGTGTCTTATGTATTTTGAAGCATCGCAATCTTTTAAGAATCGATACGTGTCGATATTATGTACTGTTTATAATATAAGATGAATTATGCTTAAATTAATAAAAGACTATAAAATCGCGGATTATAATTAACACAATGTTCTTTCATTTAGTTTCTCATTTGACTAATATCAACATGAATCATGCGATCAGGAAGACCGACTAAAAAAGCTTCGAAGCGTTTCATTGACCAATCAGGATAAAAATAATAAAAATTTCTTTATTCCGATTGGTTAATGCTTCGCGGCATCTCTAGCGTTTTCTCGACCGCAGCCAAAGACGCGAATATAGTTGGAACGAGTTCGCTTTAAAGTTGGTTACGAAACCGCGCGAGATGCGCGCGTAAAATGCGCCAAGTGTCATGGCGGAGACGTATAACGCGCGTCTAACTCGCGTCCGCCGATCGCCAGTTGAAAAGACTTTATTATCGTCGCGAGAGTTACCGCGAATCTACGTGCGATGTGTATTAGCGTACGCTTTCCTCGGGTAGTGTTGGAAAACTGTCGGCCAATCGTGTTTAATTACGTGTCTCGGGACGATCGTCCGTCCGATGATCAGTTGTTCGACGACCGTTAGCGATACGGGCAACGGGTACCAAGTGCGTGAAATTCGGGAGTGTACGTTTCGAATCGTCGCGATGTATACTTTATCGCATCGTTCTTTCGTAAGATACGATGCGTGTGATATCAAACTCGCGAATCGGAAAGTAGCGTCGTCGCGTTGCCTCGCGAGAGAAGATCGAGAGCATAAATCAAGCGCCTCTTGTTCTTGGAAATGAGCGTATGACTTATCGTTAACTCGCTACACACACGTTGAGTCTACGTAACCGCGTGTTGAATCCTTCATAGAAAGATCGAGTGCGGCCCTGGGATCGCGACACCGCCTATTCGCGTGAGGCACACAGTATCCGTATGCTCGTATTCGACGCCTTCTTATATATGTATATATCGCGGCGCTATCCACATACGCGTCGCTCGTCGCTCGTTCTCTCTGTCTCCGTCTCCCTCCCTCTCTCTCTCTCTCTCTCGGTATGGCGTAGTACCGCGCGTCGCCATCGGCGGTGAGACGGCGGCGCTGTCAGTCGTACTTCTGCCGTGGCGCCATCGTGTTGCGTCGTCCGTGCTCCCGAGTCCGTGCAACGGACCACAGTTCGCTCTCCGCAGCTCATCGTGTCACTGTGAGAGGTAGACGCGCCTTCGTCGTGTCGTGTGTATATATATATATATATATATCAAGCAGTGCGAACCTTGTCGTGAGAGCCGCGCGTGCGAAAAATGCCTGGACAGTGAGTGAGAATAGAGAGATAATAAACAGTGACGCCGCGGGGGGAAAGGGACGACGTGTGAAATCGCGGCGCGCGAACTCGAAACGGACGGGCGCGCGCGACACATGAGGAGGAGGCGAACTCGCCAGGCGAGTTCGGACGAAGAGGAAGCAGCCAAGAGCGATACTATCGGGAGCGGTCTTACAGCGGGGAATGCAACTACGGGTTTGTCGTTTGCGGCCTCGGCTGGCCGCCACGCATTCGGAGACATGACGCGATGATCGTCGAAGCACCCGGTGCAACCGCCTTTACTACTCCATCACGCTGCTGCCACCGCCACCGCCGTCGTCGTCGTCGTCGTCGTCGTCGCCGTTCACGTCCTCCGCCCGCGTTCTCCTCTCTCTGTCCTCTTCTCTCTCTCTCTCTTTATTTCTCTCTCTCTCTCTCTCTCTCTTTTTCTCTCGTATCTCACTCCCGTGTGTGCGTGCACCGCCCCGTAGTCGGCACGAAAAGTGTGACGGATAAGTCGTTTCTATCGTTCATCGTAAACGTTCCAGCCAAGAATCATGGGTGATGTGCACGGGCTTCGTCTAGTTAGTGACCTCAGTCAGGAGGATACCGTCGGAGACGACGTCGGGACGTCGACAGTCGTCGGCATGCCCATTGGGGTAAGTCTCTCTATAAATTAACATAAAAGTATTATCTCATCGTGATTTCTTTATACATCGAGATTAGTTTGTGTCGCGCCTAAAGAATTCGAAGGTCAGACTCTTTTATTCGTTGCGAGTTTTTTTTTTTTTTTTTTTTGCCCGTTAGCTGTCTCGCTTGATTCCCCGTAAATGTTTACATTGTAACCCGACTCTTTGCGCGAAAATCTCGTTAACATGGTTGTCCCGTTTCTATTCATTCTAGAATCAATAAGGAACAAAGTCAATAAAGAGAAAATGCTATTTTACGCGATTATTCCCTTTCTTCGTGATATTTGATTTTATGTTAAGAGAAACTTCTGTTTGATAAAATAACACGCTCATAATTCCTTTATTTTGAACGATGACATCGGTTTGTTAGAGTGATTTCGAATGAATTCAGTAAAAAGCAATAGCAACGACGATAACAATAATATTGATGATACACAGTGGATTTATTACTTATACGGTGCTCCGTTAATTCATTCGAGATAGGAATTTTGTTGATCGTGCAGGCATACAATGCTGTTTTCTGTAAACAAATACGAACAGCTAATCATGATTATCGCGATGAAATATTATCGCACATTATCGCATTTGAAATATTTCCAAATTGAAAATTTCTTTTTCATACGATGTTTTATTCGATTTCAATTTAACACTTCGAGTGATTTAATCGTTTTTCGTGAATAACGAAATGGAAATCGTTAACAAATACAATATTGTTGATTATTGAAAATTATATGGTTAAAAATTTTTCGGAAAAAAAAAAAATTTTTTTTTTTGTTGTTTTTTTATTTACGAATCTTTAATTGATTCAAGATATCGGGCAATTCGATCGCGAGATCGGTTTTTTTTAGAATGACGAATATTTTGTTTATTCTGTGATTCAAAATCAGTTTTGACTTTAGGATCAGTATTTTTGTCACATTGAAGCACTGTTATGCGAACGACGCAGGAAATCTGATGACGATCATTATAATAATTATATTTCAAAGATAAGTGGTACTTTTATGAATGCGAGACTGTAAGAGTTTTTTTGCGATGAGATGACTGCATCTCAGCACTTGGCTTAAGAATCTATCGTAAATGACGCAATCGGCGAAGCGTCTGATCGAGTAAAACGATGAAGTCGGTAATAAATAAGCAGAACCAATTATCATTATCGGGAAGTTTAATATTTTAAGACTTGATCGGATATAAAATTTTCTATATTGATTATAACATTTTTTTCTTATTCTTACATTTATAATCGTAATTATATCTCGATAAATGCGTATAAAATCAATTATTCGATAGTTATGTAGAAATCGTTAATTATATAAATCAGATTGTGCTCTATATGAAAAATGCAGAGATCTCGTATGAAACTGATAAAGAGGATGTGTTCGCGTACCGATGTTAACAGGAACGTTTTGCTCTAATATATCATTAGCATTCTCATGTTTAATTTCTATTTAAAGTTTCATGCCCAAAGTTACGAGATTGTAGCAACTACATCATGTAACTAGCAATAACACATATCGACGCAGGCACACGCACACAAACTTATCTGCATTCGCATCCGCATACCGTTAATGCGAATACGAATGTCCCGAAGTTAGTTTCGACAAGTTTCAAAACTACGCGCATTTACACTGTCAGACTTTGAGAACGGCGAGGCGTGAAAAACCGCGGCGAAGATTAGACGATGAATAAAAAAAAGAGAGAGAGAGAGAGAGAGAGACGATCGCGTTAATGTCTGATATAAAATTCACGACGAGCGAGGTCGGGCGCAACACTTGGCTCGCCGCTGCTAATACTGCTTTACGTAATTAAGCCTGAGCTATCAAGAAGGCGAGTTGGTAACGAAATTAATTGATAATGTGTGACATAAAATGCATTAACGGCCTTGAAAGCCCGCAACGCGCGGCTTCGATAACCTAAACTAGGCTCTTTCATGAAGACGCCTCTCTCTCTCTCTCTCTCTCTCTCTCTCCCTCCCTCCCCCTTTTCGTTATATATATTTTTTTACGTCACGTCTCTTATCGTATTCCGATGCATAATACATAAATTCTCGATTACCGTGGAACATTATAATCCTCGTGATCCTCGCTCGATGCGTGCTTCGCATCTAGACGTACGCAGTCTAATGCGTATCGCGTACATAGCCGCGAGTGCTGACGCATCGTATTTTCTTCTCCTTTTCGAAATACCGGTTCTCGGATTAACGCATCGGGAGCATCGCCCATTCCGTTTATTCGATCAATCGCGTCACTGTCTCGTATACATCGTGTTCGCAGGATCCTCTCTCTGTGAATCCTGCAACCTAATAATAAACGCTATTCTCCGTAAAACTCTCCTTTCTCTCCGCTCGCCTGTCTCTCTTTCACTTCGCCTTGTTTGCTACATAGCCCGCTGCAAGCTTGGGAATGGTATCACGGGCAAAGTCAAAGAAAAAGAACGATAGCAGGGATATGAAGAAGGATGAGAGGGAGAACAGCTATTGTAGATTGTTGCTCCTTTTCTATCTTTCTCAATTTCCTCTCCGTCTCGCTCGCCCGCTTTTCACCTTTTCTGTATCGAGCCTTTTTTCTCTTTCTCTTTAAAAGCTTCATCTCAATTCAAATGCAACAATAACTCATTATACAGGGTGAGGTACCTAAGACAAGCCACCCGAATAATTCCTACAGTTTTGGAGATAGGAGAAAATGTTTGAAATAAAAGGTATGGTATCGAGGGGGAAATCTTGTGGAAGTGAACATTTTTTTTAGATGAAGGCTTAGGAGATTTGAAAGTCATCTTTATTTTTTTAAATAGGACCACCCTAACTTTTTTATACAAATGGATTCCTCGTAATATTTGGCACAAAAAATTATAAGGATAAGATGGCTAAGAAGTGAATAGTTTACGAAATATTTTTTTTTTTCCAGTGATACATATTTTTCAGTAATAATATCTTTATATCAATTATTATTATTGCTCATTAACATATTTATATTCGCAGAGTTTTTATTTTCTCGTATCTTATATTTGTTTCCGATAATTTTCTACATCATATTACGTTACGAATTTATATTCGTCATTCTTTGTTGTATCTTGCGGGCACGCGTTTAGTTCATTTCACTAACAATATAAGTGTGGCACTCATCTTTCTCATTGAATCAACACAATCTCGCACAAAAGGAAATTTTGTAGACATCTACTGGTAAGTTGTTTGTTGACGAAACTGGGCATTAAAGCAGATATATCCGAGATCATATAATAAATGATATTCTTTCTTCCTTACTCTTTGACGCTCAGCAGGTATATTTTCGAGACTGCACAGAGCGTGCTGATTCGTGAAAGTTCCACAAATCGAAATGTAAACGTATAGCGTGTTTAAATTATTACAATCGACGGCGATGAGGCTGCTGCGGCGGCAGCATCGAATCGCGTACGTCGACGAAAGATTAAAGCGGCTTAAATACAGACTGTTCGTCGCTACGTCAAAGGCATCGGTGTCGCGCGACCAACGGAGAATGAAGCGCGTCTGACGAACGAGAAAGAGAAGTGACAGAAAATGATAAACGCGGCCCGCAAACACGGTTTTTCGCGTACGTTTAGATTTTCCATAGCCCCATCACGATGATGAGCGGAAAAAATTTGCTTTTACACGTCACGTTTGTCAAAAACAACGTGCGCGCGCGCAAGTCGCACAAAATTTTTACGATTGCACGTCCATATCACACAATTCTTGTTTCGAACTAGAAATTGTGCGTCAGACATTACAGTAAATAAATGCAATTTTTTACAATTCTCGTTTAATTTGTTCCCTGTAGAAGCACATGTGTAAATCCCTGAGTATACAGACGATTTTATATTTTAGGTTTATGATACTAGAAAAACACGTTAAAATATCATATGGATTACGAATGAGTTCGTGTCATTTAACGTTATAATTACGAAGCAAACACCGCGGATTTAGGAGAGAACAAAATACTTTGGTAAATATATTCGTTCTAGTGTTCTCGCTACGCCCGAGTTTTCCGTATTAATTTTTCGAATTAACGGAAGGACTCGTGACTGTAAAGAAGCTCGTAACAATTTCCGAGATTGCATAGTATCGCGCAAAGTATGTAATAATATCGCGAGTACCCGAAGTTATCCAAGGCTTACGACTGCATTTTCAAATTATCACGATCCATTTCCCTTCTAATTTCCGCGAGCTTGTTTCTTAGCTGGGCGTTATAATTATTGTGTAGCGGAGCGCGTTTTCAAAGTTTATCGCGCGGCTTGTGGAAGCGGTACGTTTAATATGCCGACCGAGTTTCTCGCCAAGAGAGAGAGAGAGAGAGAGAGCTCTTAATTCGTTTTTGCGATTGTCAAAAATTCGCCCGACCGTGAAGTAGCCGTCTGTTCGACGCGAGCTCTCCGCTCCCGCAACTCTTAACTATTAATATAGATGACACTCCTAATCCCGTAACAATCGCAGAATGGCCTTTGTACAGCATAAATATTTATCGTCTCATTAACATATCATCGATTCTCGAGAGAATTCTCTTGTAGTTGTGAATCCCAATGTTGTTAAAAGTCCGATCGATAAAAACTATCAATCGTTATCTTCTCATAGAAACGGAACGTCCTTCGTGCAGTTTGCTGGTTGAAGAAACAAGAATTTATGCGTCATCAGCTAATAATTTAATAAAATCAATCTCATCTTTCTGTTTTCCTTGTATTCAATTTTGATATGCTTTTCACATACGAATTTATTATTCGTTAAAAAAAAATTTTTTTTTTTTTTTTTCATATGCATGAATATTGTGCGTCTCGGAATATAAAATCTAGCTATCTAATTTAAGGAGATTTGCAAAATTCGGTTCGAATGTCTCGGGCGCGTACGAAATGTCTGGGATACGCGAGCGTAAATCCTCGTTGCCGTCAGATGTGAATTAGAGATTGGATATCGCGACGCTATTGCCGTTTCTTCGGCACAAGTAGATGGGAGTCTGAGTTACGTTAACTCGGTTACGATAAACGCGGGTGCGTCGATGTCTACGATGTGTATATAAATCCTGATTGCGAGATAACGCCGCAGGGGATATCGTATTCTCGTTCTAGTATAAGTTTAACGTTCCGAGATAACGCCAAGGGCCAAAAGCCTATTAGGCCCGAAGATTTTTCTTTATCCTTGCGCGCTTCGACTAGACGGCTCAAGACTTAATCGTGAATTAGCTCAAATTGCAACTAATTTCTTTTGCCTTTGTGTCGGGGCACGTCGCGATAATTTAATTAACGCGAGGCAAAGTAGCGGGGAAGGGCCGGGGTACCTCGCGGAATGGAAAATTACACCTGAATTGAGTTCCTATATGCGGGACAAAATAGCGGGCTATTATATGCATTAACGTATCCAATGGCGTCCCGCGTCGCGACGCGACGGACGCGAGGGGACGCTTATGCACCCCGCGCATATGTCGCTCTTAAACCCTCCATACGTAAAAGGTTCGATATTTCATCCGACACGTGGTGTTTTCGTGCCAGCAAGATCCGCCACGTAGCTGAAATAAAAGCTTTGACGATCCTAATATATCCTCCGAGTATATATGCTGTCGTATTCCTGCATTTCTAAGCCACGTTAAACCGCGTCAGCTGGTATTTTCCGACATAAAAGACGTACGAAATTGAAGAACAACAGAGCTCAATATACTTTATACGATATCCCGAGTGTTTTTCCCAGTTTTGACGGCCGTTTAGCGTTGGCAGGACTGTGTTTTTTGAACATGAAAAAAATTAAAATGGGGATACCGGATAAGGAAATTATATACAATACACGTTATGTCTTAGAAAACGACGTAGAAACGAAATGCTAAAAACTTTCTTTACACGAATACATGGCAGTAAAGAGCGATATTTCACTCAAGCTTACAGCACTTTTGAATTCAATATATGTCATGGTTAAAAATGATGGATTTTACATAGAGAGCGCGATAATCCTTTGATTGGTCGATTTCTATCAAATGATCGTGCGTTCCTTTTATCGAAGCGAGACCATTCGGAGTGAGAGCGATCGAGACTTTTCCGCAAAGACCGACGCGCGATTGATTTCGCTCGAGATTTTTCGTCGTGGAAAACTCGGAGTTCTCCGTCGGGCGCTGCGTGGCAGCGGAAAATGCCACGGGTGAAAAATATCGAGCCAAGAATACTCTTGATATCCGGTGGCATTAGTATCAGAATGGCGTAAGATAACGCCGTATCTATCTACCTACTTATCTACGTGCCTCGAAATACTCGGCGAGGACACGCTGGACCGGTACTACCGCTTTTACTCTTTCTCCTTCTTTTTTTCCCTGTCTACGATTCTGTCTCACGATGCTGCCTTATAACTCTCTCTCTTTCTCTCGCTCGCTCGCTCGTTCTTTGCGCCCTGTTCATTTCATCTGGCTCTTGGATGCATGCCGCGCCGAGCTCAAGCATAAACCGAGCATGTCTCGATGCAACCGAACCGGTACGGTAATTATTATCGTGGAGCAACGAGCGAACGACTCCACCCGATACACGATACAGATCGGTACGCGTTCGCGATACACACGCACGACACGTGTGTATCGCGGTAGCGTAGTACACGCGTGTATATAGATCTCGACGGAAATGTCAAGAGCCGCATGTGAATTCGAGAGCGCGATATTGTGTTCGCAGCTCTGATTTCCAGGAAGCGCGATCATTGAGATTAAGTCAACATATATGTATATATTTACTACGCTAGCTTTCGAGAAAGTAATTCTTTCGGCTTTGTAATTCGAGCTTTGCGAAGAGAGCGATATCACAAAGGGACCTCCCCGCCCCCATCAACGAGATACGAGGAGAGAGAGAGAGAGAGAGAGAAAGCGTTTATTACCGTTATATACTAAGCTGTGAGAGATATAAGGAGGGAGAGAGAGTGTTTGTCTATTGAAGACCTTAAGATCAGATTTCTTTATAAACCTCAACTGAGCAATTAAGTGTTCTACACGATGAGAGAATATAAGATAGCAGCTATGAGAATCAGTTACTAGTACTATACCAAGTGTAAGAAATCAAGAAGCAGTAATAAACTCGATTGGCATGTCGATTAAAAAGTTTGTTTCCTTTACAATTTTTTCTTCTTTTCGATCATTTGATATGAATGTACATTGTTATTATCAACTAAAAATGAGCCATATTTCGTTACATTTGAATATTAAAGTTCATATTTATATTCGCTTTTAATAATACACGTAGAACAAAGATTTAGAGTACTATATGTATATTGCGTATATGAAATTACTATCGTCAATTTCTTAAAAATAATTTTAACAGCTATTTCAGATTATTCCATATCTTTTGGTTTTATATTGTTTGAAAATTCTTTTTAATGGAACTAGAAGTAAAATGAGAAAATCTTTGTCAGGAAACCGAAGTTCGCGCAATCGCAACGAGATGCTTCTCGAGAGGCTCTTGGAAAAGCATAGACTTTGTCAACGTGTATCTTTTATTCATGAATCTTTTTTTTCTTCTCCGGTACCGTTAGAATTACACGTTACACGGACGTATTGGTAAAGTTCCTAGCGAAAGTATATTTTATCGCGGCGTTATAAGTTTCGTCCGGCCAGGCAACTTTTAATGACAGTTTTATTTCGCGCATTTCCTATATATACCGCCATAGCGTGATTACAAACTTGATAAGAACTGGCAATCTGATATCGTGGTAGATAATATATCCTTCGTAGAAATATGTTATCAATGATACATACGTCGATGAATCTTGAATCGATTAAATTGAAATAAATATTATTTTGACATGTTTAACTTCGCACTAGATCGACAAGGTATATACGCGCGTAAATCGTTGCAAAGTCGCAATAAATTCAGTCTAAAAAAATGGATTCCAAATTTACCTAACACCTGTTACCAGTACGGTACGTTGGTGAACGTTTTCCTCGCATACATGAATGATACACGCCCATTCGTTAACAATCTACGAGTGACAGCGAGTCAATTTTTTACGCTAACAATCGAATCGGGCAGAGCATTACAAATTTTTATATTGACGTTATTAGAGTTCATCGATACCCGATTCATGCACCACCGAGAAGTTATTTCTCTCCATTTCTATATCGGTTTCCTTCCGCGCCTCGTCGAGCTGAGAGCTCGAGGCTGAGGCAAGAAGGAGCGGTTGAAAAATTTGAATGGCTGAACTCTTGGAGCTCATAAATCTAGAACAATTCCACGGTAAAGGAACTCTCCATCCTCTTCTTTTTCCCTTTTATCGGTCTGCTCTGCCAATCGCGCTTCGCCGATTTAAGTACGGTTTTGCCGCCGATCACTCGTGCGAATTTCCCAATTCGCAAATCGTTTATTTATTAACGCATCGGTAATCGATAATGTACCGCATATGCCCGTAATTGCGCTGCGGAGACTGTAAAACGTCAAAATTGTGCGAGGTATCGGTTATGAACGTATTTCGAAACGTACTCTGCACTGAATATATTCCACATACAAATCATACGTGTATGTGATGTGGTATATGTCGTGAAGTTATTCGATATGTAAATAATACGCAAAATTCCCGTTTGGATAAGGAATATTCTAGTATACGATTACTATAATGTTAAATTTTCTTAAATGAAAATTTTTTTTCCGCAGATATTAGCATTTATTGCTATTAAGTCACTTTTATTCATTAGCATTTGTTGTTATTAAATCACTTTTACTCACGAGGATCGTTTAACAGGATTTTTAACTCTTAAAAATCATTCACTTGTTAACGAGAATCGGAGAAAGATCGACGAGAGATGGAATGTTAAAAATCAATACACTTTTCTCCCCGACACACACCGTTTTTCTATTCGTGAAATGCTTTAGCTATGCGATACGCGTATTAATATATGGAATCATGACGATAATGGTATCAATTTCTTTCAATCTCAATGTTTAACTTCCGCTCTTACGTTATTCAGCGAACAAAAATGGATACGCGAGCTTCGTGTTCGGATTGTTAACGAGAGAGATATTGGTCGAAAATATCATCTCCTCCGTCTTATCAAAGTTTTCTCGGTTTCTTCGATCGTTTCGCAAGATTCCGCTCGCGCGCAAATCTCCTAACGAGCATTTTTCCGTTTACGCCGCGCGCGCTACCCTTCGTCGGACGGTTTAAACGCGGGCGTATTTATCGCTCTTCTAAATAATCCCTATCCGGTGTGTAACGGCGGTGCGCGCTCGCGCCGGATCATTGTAATCTCGGATAAACTGTATTTTGATAAACGAGTTTTTTTTTTCTTTTTCTCCCGACGGGGGAATTCCGTGCTCGCTCGCGTGCCACCGACAGCTTTGCAACGAATCGGCCGGAACTTTCGAAGCGGGTTAAATTGCGCGATAGTCGATAGACTCTGCTAGTCCGCCGCGTACGTGCAACACATGTCGCACGACGTGTATTCCTTCGTCAATTGAGTGATGGAGAAATGTCGCTGATATTTTTGGCGATCTCGTTACAGACGATGCAGAAAGAATAGAAGAAGCTTGTAATATTATTTCTCAATAGAAATTAAGTGTTTGATCACACATACTTAGACAAGTAATACACTAGTGATTTCCATCGATACCTTGATACTATACCTCAATATTCCGCAGAGCGATTTACTTTTTACAGACACGTTTATTCTCTTGTTTTAAATTTTGTTGAAAATTTTTGAGACGAATTGATTACGTTTAACTTTGTAATGAGATGACATTTTTTATTTATGTAAATCTTTAATTTCATACTGAGAAGCTCGGAGGTATTTCTATACTTAACTTCCTGTACAGCTGTGTACGCTTCTCGTCTGCTCTCTTCGTTCGGTGCCGCGCCTTTTCGGGAAAGACGGTATGCATCCTGGGATGCATAGCGTATGTACGTACATCGTCGTCGTAGCAGGCAGCTCATTAATGTTTTCAAGATGAGGACGTGGCCCCTTTGACCTTTTAGAGAACGGCCGCGTACGCGCGAACAAGCAAAGGCTCCCGTGGAAAGCCGTGAAGAGGAATAAAAAGCGCGTCTGAAATCTCCGAGAGATCCCGGCTACTGCTGAATTTTTCTGCTTACTCGCGTCGCGAAGGAGTCGCGTCTGTCTGTTGAAGATAGTGCGCTCGCGAGTAACGAAGTATTTTTTTTCTTTTTTTTTCCTTTTTAACAGTTGAAGATGCGCGCCTCGCGTTAATGCCGCTAATCGATATTTAATTAATGATTACGTGATTCCAATTAACTTTTCATTGCATTAGCGTATACATTAATATACGGCATGAGTCGTCTCTTGATAAAGTTGATTTGCTATTTTATCTGTAATTAGAATTTTTTTCCTCGCAGGAAAAATATTCGTTATATCAACAGAATAGCTGGCGCATCAAATGCAATATAACTGACATCGAATTAATCTTTTTAAGATTGCTTGGCTTCTTTTTGATATTTTTCGCTATGCGAAATATTTTTCGCGTTAAATAATTGGCGATATACATATATATTAATTCTCTTCGTAATAACATTGTCTGCTGGGATTGATATTTTCTTCATCCGTAACTACGTAAAGTTTTTAGATCCGATTTCACGGCTGTTAGTATCGCTGACAATAAATCTGTTATGGTATAGGAACAAGATTTCTATTATCTTGCGTGCCACGATCGTAACGAGAGAGGGAGAAAGCACGAGGCATACGCGCGAATAAGATCTAAAATCTATCTTGCGATATTATCGGTACTATAAATAATTCGGAACGTTCGAGCGTGAAATACGCTCGCCGAAGTGTACCTCGCTGGCGCGAAATATTACTTGGTTCGAGGGGGGGGGGGAAAAAAAAATATCGATCGGCTTACACTCTGTACGGTACACTACTTTATACACCTTATTATAGCATCAGACTCTCGTGCGCCGCCTCCGAAAAGATGTTTGTTTAGCCGTGCGAACGGATCTATCGGGTGTCTAGTCGACGTCGCCGCGTGTATCACGACGTGCCGCGCTTTATATCCGCGCTTTGTGCGCGACAACGAAAACCCTCATCTCGTATTTCAATCTCCGTCCGACCGCAGATGTCCCGCAGTGTTATTATTCCGTCGTTCGTTTCGTTTTCCTCTCGATTCTTTTTCTTCCGCGTAAAACGCACACGACCACGAGAATCCTGAAAGGGCGAGACTCTCCGCGTGTCCCGTCCTTGGTTCGTTAGTGTTGCAATAAGAGATGAAAACACCGAGGAAAGACGAGAGATTTTTAAACTGAGATATCGCGTAATATCTCGTGATGATATTGATGTTTTGAAAATGCTGACAATCGAAATTGAGAAATATCAATAATTACAATCTCTATCATCGCTTAAGAAATATTGTATTTCTTTTTCTAACTTCGAGAGAGGAACTCTTGCCTATTAACTTTTATCTTTTCTTTTCGTCTGACAAGTATCTATAAAAGTTTCTCATAGCAAAGAAGAACTTTTAGCATCATGATGATAAGAACGGAATTGTCTCTCGATATACATTTGGCACGCCTATTCCCGATAGATTCGCACATGCCTCGACTGGATGGCGTATCTATCGGGTGCGAGTTCAATAAAGCGGCCTCAGTTCCGCGACTGGTATCTCAGAGCCGCCGACCACCTGTCTCCACCTCTCTCTCTCTCTCTCTCTCTCTCTCTCTCGTCTGCCGGACGACCGATTGCGAGCACATGCCACCTATAACACGGCTGTCCCCCGGCCGTTAACAATTTTGGCACGATTCCCCCAGGAACGCGCCCTACTCTCGGCCTCTCGAAAGATCTTTTTTCATTCGCGTTCGCTTACTGTATGTCGCTCGTAGTCTCGCTCGTGATAACTCGTGATGTTTCTGTTTTTGTTATCGCGTAACTTGTAAAACGCGATTATGAATTGTCTCATGCAAGCTTAATTTTCGTAAAACGTGGCATTTAAATCCAAATTGTCCAATACCTGAATCGTTTTGCTTTGTAAATTTCAAGCGCAGCACAATACATTTTTATAATATTCTTTTGATATAAATCATAAAAGAATCTTTTTATCTCTTTTTTTTTACCGTGGAAAATAATATTTTTAAATAACTATATACATGCATTTATATACTCTATTGAATCATTTTATTGAATTATTATTCAACAATTTTTTATATTCTTGATCCAAAATATTGATGTCATGCAAAATAAATTTTGGCAATGTTTCAACAATTAGTTGCTCATTTCTCTAATTATAAAAAAGATCGTAAGATATAAGTTGCTTTTGTACATTCTTTTCCCGCGGTTTTTATCGATGGTGAAAATTTCTGAAATTTATTTTCAGTATTTTATAAATGTTTGTATTTTCATATATTGCTATTCTATTATTTTCCATAAATTTAATTTTTCGCTTAATGTAATTTGTGCGCTTTGATAAGAACGCGTAATTTTTGGGATATATTTGTGTTAACGACATAATATTCCCTGTTATGAAAGAGATATTATCACTTTTGCAAATACGATCGGTATGTCGACATTCATATACGAATATATTTTCATATTTTCGTGTTTATGAAATTATAAAACAAATCTTGCATGTATTGCAGTTCAATAATAAAATCGATAATGTCATTCATTATCGAAGAGCGCCATTTATTATTACAATTATATTATCATTATGGCTGTGTAAGTATGGATGTCCTTGCGCGATATTCTTTTGTAATATAGTGGATTTAAATATTGTTTGTGTGGCGTGCGAATAGTCCACTTCATGATAAGATATCAACGTATACACGTCATGCATATCGCATGGCGCATGCTCTTATTATACATTACACGTAGATTATTCTCTGATGTTTGCATTAAACTTTGGGAACGTATTCGGAGATAATTTTCTAGTCGGGAATTTAATGGAACGCCATTCTTTCCGAAAAGATGGAATTTTCGACATTATATATTATTTTAATTAAATTCTAGATTATATTTCTCTGTGAGAGTTTTGAATTTAATTGAATAATAACATTAATAATAATAATTACCTTTATCTTTGAGGCATGTATAATTTGTGAAAATTTAATTTTCACTGTCGAAAATTTGTACAATAGAAAGATTTATTTTGAACGTGTTCAAAAATCGTAAAATATTAGATAATATGTATTTCATGAAATATGTGACACAATGGATCTCTCGCAATGATTTTGGAATTTATTCGACGAATTATTTTGACGTCTAATTATATCGAAATTATCAATTTTTTTAATGATGCCGATTGTTCCGCTAGCGAATCAGTGCGCGATTGAATAATATGACCATCTCTCTCTTCGTAAACGTGTATATTCGTACACTTTAATGCTCTCGTGCGGATTACTCGGTATGCGCGAATACTTTCGCAGAACTTTTTACTTTCCTCGCGCGCCAGAGTTGAATTTAGTTAAAACTTTCGTAAGCTGTCGGTTAACGGTCGCGAGCCGCCACTAGCGAAGGATAGTCGTACGTTTCCAATTTCTAGGAAAATTTCGAGTCCGAAGTAATTTCGTTGAACACGACCCTTTTCGCCGATCCTTTTACCCCGCGCTCTCCCCTCCTCCTCCCTGCATATAATCTTAACGTTCGCGGCCATGGATCAAACGGACCGGGTGATTCGGAACCGGTCGAAATGCTTTCCACCGTCGAGCTTATTTAATTAAAAGTTTTCTCTTTCGAGTGATGCCGTGGAAGACGCATATATCGTCGTGTAGTTAATCCGTTGTCCGCGGTAAGATATTGATAAACTCTCCGCGGGTGATTTAACACGCGAGGATGCGATTCGTCGGTGTGTATCCGCGGTGGCCGATGAACCTTTTCGCAGCGAAAGCCGCTTCCAACGCGTTCAGAAAATAGCCTCGGTGGCTTTCCGTTAAATAATAATGCGCTCTCTCTCTCTCTCTTTTTCCGCTTGGGAGAATTTAAATCAGAGTACGGTGGGGACTCTAGATCGATGATCCGGACCAGCGTTTATACGGAAATCTCGTCTCGATGTCGACCAACATTTCCCGCGTGTTCTCGGTGGCAGCAGACGCGACAATGGTGCGTATACCTTCTCGTTTTCCGCGACGATGTGTTCGATTTCAACCTATCCGAGCTGTCGCGGAGTCCTTCCTATACGAGGGGTTAGGTGGTGCGAATTAAAGCCTGGCTCCGTTCCAACATAACGACTTCATCGTTTGCTTCGCGCGGAAGAAAATATTAGTGACATTACTCTTAACAAGGCGCCGGTATCTTGCCGCTTTTTCCCCTCGTAAATTCCATTCATTCATCGTCTTAGTTCGTTCTCGTCTTCCCGATTCTCATTTTCGTTACGTCGTGTCGCTTCGTGTATTACGCGGACGACGCTCTGTTGCGCATTTTACATTGCATATGGCGCAACGATTCGATATTCCTCGTATGCAAAGGCCGGTAGACAGATCAAGTCTGATAATATTTTACACCGAGCGAATAAGCCGCGTCGATATAATCCACTTTATGTCCGTGATTGATGCCGATTGTTACGACGATAGCTCCGCTCAATTCCCGGCATAATACAGATATATCCAGCTTTTCAGCCGATATCAGCGCGCCGCGCCCGGAAATTACTCGTTCGTTGACTTTATTCGCGCCGAGTTCCCACATGTCTATTAAAGTCGGTTGAATGCCGCTCGTGATGCGACACCGCTACCAGCTAATTGCGCACACAAGCGATATAAATCATTATTTAATTCATTAAAACTTTCGGCTCGATTAAGCGGGATTATCGGATATTCTTTGATATCGTTAATAAGCGACCGCTTTAATTTTTGTAGAACGTATGCGTTGAATTGCGTAATAATGAGTTTATTCCTTTGTTTTGTGTAATTACGGGCAATTAGTATTTTGATATACAATTGTAGAATAAAAATTTTGAGAGATAAAAAAAATCAATAAAATTTAATGAAAAGCAGAGTCGAACATGGCCGATTCTGAAAGGAATATAGAAATATAGAAATATAGCATTTTTTTTAAATATGAGTTGGTTATTTATTGAGGTATTTGGCTAATTCTTGCACAATTATTTCAGTTAAATATTACGAGATTAGTATATGCGAACTTGCAACGGTGACCCATTTTCTCATTGATGAATGCTGAATTTTGATAGCTATAGTAATCTTTTCATCTATATAAAAATTATGATGAAAAAAATTGCCGGATTTTTTTTTTTTTTTTTTTATATATTATAAAGACTAAAATATTGAAGGGATAGAATTCTAGCAATTATTTCGTGCTTCTAGATATAAAGTACTAACTTTACTGAAATCTGCATGCATACATACATGTATGCGATTGTTCATAGTGAGAAAGAATCTTTTGCAAATGAGGTCGAGCAGACCGACGTCATTCTTCATCGTTGTTGTAAATCACGTGCACTACCGCAAGGTTAACTTTAGCTAGCAACGGAAACGCGTCGCTATACGTTAAAAATCTCCAGCAAAATTAGAGCGTGCTGCCTTGAAAGTTCACGAAAACCGGTGTCAAGTTTTTGAGAGAGAGAGAGAGAGAGAGAGAGAGAGAGAGAGAAAGAGTGCGCGACGCGCGACCGTCCTATATTTCATTTTCAGTGGCAAAAAGGAAGCTCGAGAAAGAGGTTGCCGAGCATTGTTAGCGAGCGGTCCGCGAGCAGAAGTAAATACCCGACTCCGCATTGTTTCCCATTTACGTATGCCCTCGCGCCTCCGCGAGAGAACTTCTCGTTTCTCGAGGTTTATATCTGCGACATTCTCGCGTCATGCCCGGGGAGATCGCCCTCTCCGCAACTTGTGTATTGAAACTTCTCCGGCGCAACCCTCGTCTCTCGTCGCATCTCGTTCCCGTCCTCGTTCCCGGCCCCGCGTTTCCTCAGTCGCGGAAAGGCGACATTAATTATGACCGTTAAGTTTCACGATGACGAAAGTCGGTTTCAGCACACGGTGTTGCTGCGCATCGAAAAGTTTGGCGACGCCTTTCGCGACAGCAATTAACGACGCGCGTTCATCGGCGGTCGGCGTTTGTCGTGCAACCGGCCGAGAAAGCGAGACTCTCCTCTCCTGGCTTCGCTCTAGAAAGTACCCTCTACCGTCTTTCTTTACCGCGTTTTTTTTCCGTCCGCGTTTCCACTTGACTATTAATGCGAGATAAACTACTGTCGCGAGCGTCGCTTATCCTTCCTTTGATAAGAACCGCGAGGAGTATAAAACGACGCCGAGCGAAACACCGCCAGGTGACCCGCGTTTTACAATGTTTTGCGTGCGCGGCGTTAACTTTTTACGAGGTCCGAATGATGTTGCCTCTTTTCCTTTCATATTCAGAGAAACAAAAGGGTCTTGCGGGCCTTTTAGTGAAACGCGGTCTTGTCAGCGTTTGTAATGCCAATCGTAAACAGATGTTACGACGTAAAATTTGCAGTATCTATATTGATCGCGAATATATTAAATTCTTAATGTCAATGAAAACAAATTTATGCTCGTATATAAAACGTATATCTTAATGATTAGATGGTGGAAATCTTTTTCACGCAAAGCTGCGCGCTCTCAAAGAAGATTTATAGCATATATATAATAATTATGTTGAGAATAATTTATTTTGAAATTTCAATTTATAATATAATTATGTAAGAAATATAATTCTTACACATACTCGATGAAAATGTTTCGTTATAAACTATTATAAACTATAGCTATTAGTGATCGTAATCTAATTTTCTAGTAACCACGTCATAATATTTGATCATTAATCTACTTTCAAACAACGCTCGCGACTGTCGAAGTGAAACGCACCGAAACTTCTGACAATCCCGCCATCCGCGACGATGACATTAATTATGACATTATCAAAGGACGCTGCGACAAGCGCCGAAAAGTTTGCGCCTGTTTACATTGCCAATTAACAACCGCGATACGCTAAAATTAGACGGATAGATGATTTAAACTTTTTTCCGCTCTCGTCTTTCGTCGTTGTATTACCCCACAATTTCGTTCTGGCGCTAAACAACCGTCCGCGTCTCAACTATTCTTTCAAGTTCTTTCGATGAAAAAAATGCGAAATGATAAAATGCAAACCATCCGAACTTACAGCGTAAGGTTCGTGCTAAGCTTTAGAAACATTTTAATTATTTTAACGAGTTTCGTCTCATGGATTAAAGAGGCGAATCGTTATATTTTAATTAACTTTGTTAAGATTTTAATTTGAAGTGTATTAGACTGCTTTACTCGTTCAAAATACAAAAGTGTGGAAAACACTCGATAAAATTTCCGCTTGGAAAAGATTGTCGCGTAAAGTTTTTAAAGAAGACACTTTTTAAGGATTAGCTAAGCACTTTGTATATTTCGCGCGGAAAAAGTGCATGCTGAGAGAAAAACCGTGCCTCGCGCACGGATGTAATCGACCGGTCATAATGCACTCGTTGCCCTCCTCCTCCCCAATCTCACCAAGCGGGATCGCCAGCTTGATGAACATTCCCGGGTCCGGATTTGCAAGAATAAGCGGCAGATTACGGCCGAGCCGTAAAAAGATTCTTCGGAAAAACGGCGTGTTTAAGCTCGCGTCATTAACGATATTAGCGGTTTCTCGCGTGAAGACGCGCCCTCCGCATTCGCCTCGAACGAAATTTTTCACCGAGCTAGCATGTTTTCGAGTCGCGACGATTTAGGAGACGATTTTAACGATTAAAGCTTTAACGAGACTTTGTGTAGGCAAGCTCTCGTATTTTCATAAATTCTACGTAAAAGAGCCGAAATATTATAACAGGAGCGCTATTCATCATGGTCGCTATTCTTCACAGTCAGAATACCAAACGAGGATCTTTAACGAATCGCGCACTTATCTTTCTATCGCATGCTGACACGTTTCTCTTCGCATGATATGCGGACAATTTAATTATTTTTTCATCGACAATTTTTTCTACCTATGAGAGAAAAAGAGAACTCGCGAACTGTGCATGGTATCAAATTAGGAGCATATAATGCCTGAAAAAAGTAACTCGCGGGTTTTATCTCCAACTCCTACAAGAGTCTCATTTTTCTTAATTATTATCTCCATGAAATAAGTACATATGTAGTATCGAAAACTTTTCTTTTGTTTTCTATTACAAAGTATCATTCCCATTCCAACAATCTTATAGCGCATGGTAATTTCGGGGGGGAAAAAAAAGGGGAAAAAAAAATGCGTCACGCTACATCCGCGCCTCTCTGTTTTAAGGCTCAACGAAAAAAAAGCACGTATCCGCGCGTCGGGATACGCAAAATACGTATTGAAACATCCCGCTTGTTCCGTCTGCCGCAAAAAACGCTCGCTAAACTGCAGCGTCGACAAACTTTCCTAGCCGTGGCGAGAGTGTGTGTGTGTGGGAAAGCTTGCTCTGCCAGCTCGCTGCAATTAACAACATTCGCGGCGGTATTGTCGACAAACGTGGAGGCGTGTGCGATGAATGCACGCGGTGTACCGTGATGACGCGCGGCAACCCCCCAAGGGGGAGGAGGGGGAGGAGGAGGAGGAGGAGGAGGAGGAAAGAGAGGGAGATGATGCAGAACGCGCTCGTTCGCGTTTACCTATCTTCCTTCGAAACACGCTTTTTGCGCTAGTTGCTTTTTTCTTGCTCGTTTCTGTTTAACCCTCCCCCGAGTGCTCTCCTCCTCTCCCCCTTCCACTTTGCGCCGGTAATTTACTTGTAGCACGGAATAAACTACCGTTACCTTGACTACTCCCCTGCCGGATGTTTCTCTGAATTTTCACGATTGCGTTTTTATCGCGCTGTATCGCACCGCGCCATCGCGACGAGACTAACACTGTAACTAACGCTACGTCGTTGACGTGAAAAACTAGAAGGGTAGAGAGGCGCGCAGGCAGGTCATTGATGGGAGGAAGGGGGAGGGGACTTGGACTTGTTTATTTGTCATGGTGTGTCTTTTCAACGCGAGACTGGCATCGCCTTTTTGATGCCTCGTCGGGAGTGATGCGCGTTTTAATTCTGCGTGCCGATCTACATTTCCTTTGCTTTTTACATTTCCGTTTACGAGTTGTCGAATGACGATCGAATTCACGAAGAGTCCGAGATAGCTGCGAATCGTATGTATCCGGATTTGCGAATGCATCTTTGTATAGTATGTGGACGAAATGTGAAAGGAGAAAAATTGAGAAGGGTTCAAAGAAATTTTTTTCAGTTAAGAATATTTTCTTTTTCCGTGCGCATGCTATACGCAAAAATAAAATTGAAATTATAGCTTTTTGTGGTTATTGTTAACCTATTCCGGTGGATTCGATTGTGTGGATAAATTGTTGCACAAGTGCGAAATTAATCAAATATCATATTCTAATAAAGAAACAAGATGACAATATGTGTATAACTATTTCTTTATGTATTTTAATATTTTTATATTCGTTAATATATTTATTTCCTTTCTTTTTCTTATTTAATTTTTATTTTTCTTTGACACTACTCTTTTATTACCTTTAGTATGAAATTTATTATTATTTAGTACGAATATAATTTACTTTTTTTTATATACGCGTATTTTAATTTAATTTAATTTTTGAAATATTCTAGCCATGTTCCTTCGCTAAGTATATGCAAAATTTAGCGTTTGTAACATTTTTCCAAGTACCTTTTCAATCGCGCGCCAATTCAGTCTTACGACGTTATGCCGTGCATTTATTTTATATTCCGAAAGTTTGTCGCGCCGTACGCTGCGCAGCGTTTGCGACTTCCCGAGAACTCAGATTTTACGCGATATATGTCTTACTGCGCCGGAAACTGCACCCCGCATGTGAAAGGTCGGCATTATCTCGCGGATAAAGAGGAATTTGATTTCATTCTTCGGATTTTTCTCGAAAAATTTCGGGAACATTTTCAGAAGCGTTCTTTATTGAATATTTTCTCGTAGAGATCGTATTTCCGTGCGATCTTTCGTCGTGTTTTTTTTTTTCTCCGTTATTCGTATCGTAACGTAATCACATTTCCGACGAAGTGTGATATTAGAGAAATAGTTAAAAGTAGAAGATCGTTTGATTGAAACGAATTAATTTCTTTCACAGAATCGCAGTTGAACTGGTTTCATTCAACCGCGTAAAATTTCGGAGTATCTTGAAGTGCTGACTAAGGCATAATCTAATTTTGAAAGTTACACGAAGTTGTGCATGGCAAGGCAAACAAGAGGCGGTGGAATAGTTCTCGCGAACCAATTTTTCTAGAATTGGTGAGGAGGCATTGGGATTTTGAAAAGCTCCGGTGTAACATTCGTATTACGCGTAAGATCCTTCGTTTCGTTTTCCTGAAAAGGATAGTTTTGATAGGCACGATGATTCGTTCTCATCTGATAGAACATTGTTGCAGAAAAATCGTATTGCCATTGATACGTATGTGAGAGTGCAATGGTTTGAAGATATTTAATTCATTTATCAATATATTTATCTATTCGAACGCGCATCAAAACTTTTGACAGTTGCGTGCAGTTTAAATGACACTTTTGTTACGGCGACAACGATGTTTTATTGAAAAACATAGAAATAGGTTTACCTATATGGTCACCTATATAGTTTCATTCTTAATTTATTAGCGGTTGAATATTTGGCTTCGTAACATTTATACATTTTCCCGGGAATCCCAAACGCAATGTTTCAAATTTTTATCAGGCCTGGAAACAGACGTGGTTGTCTCTTTATTAGATTATGATCCTGTCGAGTTTCGTATTTACACACAAATACGAGTATCCAAATACGTAGTTCAAACCAAATAGGTCAGCCTTCGGGCGATACTTCTATTAATTCTATTATACTCGGAGAAACGTCGAAAATCTCAAAGCGAATAATGTCAAATTGAAAGCTGACATACAAACGGTTTCAGCGGTCATACATGTGTCAATGATTATTACAATTAACTTATTCTTTTCGTGGTCTATGGAAAAAACTGCGTTAGATTGCAGTTCTTCTCGAAAGGCACAAATTTGAATATTGTGAAACATATACCGTAGACGACAAATATTTTTCTATTAATTTTTTTATTAACCATTAGGCTATCTTTTATTTGTTAAATCAAAGCATCAAAGTGCCAGGAATATATATATATATATATATATATATATATATATTTTTTTTTTTAAGATATCGCGCAAGATGCTTAAATCGACGTTAATTAAAATAAACTGATTCTCTTTCGACGAGATCGCTGGCAAGTTTACGCGCAGTCATTGACCAGCTAAACGCGCGCAGAGCTTCACCAAACGCTGGACCGATCAAAGGCCGCGAAGTCTCTAGTGGATACCTCTCGTTTGTTCGATTCGAGGACACGCCATTATCCCTCCCTCCTCTTATTAACGAGCTTCGTGGCGACCGTTCCATTATTCCGAAACGATGCTCTCGTGATGGCAGCGCGCGACGAGGGATTTTACGAGACAAGAGACGAAAAGCGTCCGCGGCGCATACAATATCGGGTTTGTCCAACGTGTTTACGCGGATTCGTGCATAATGTGTATCCCAACAGACCGCCGCGCGCCGCATACGCGACCGCGTACTTGTCCTCGAATAGTATCGGAAGCGCGGTCATTGTCGGTACGCCTTTCATAAAGTCATTATCCCTTGTCGAGAGCGCGTCGACGCACTGCTGGCTATCGATTATACATCCCACTCATTATCGATGTACTTTCCAATATTGCGTTCTATCTCCCCGTACACTATGTTGCTATTATGTTTATTAAGCGCGAGTGGCATACATAGTGTACGCGGTCATGGCGTCGAATTTGACAATCGGTGTCTCTTAACGCTCGGCAGCACAATATCACAGCGACGGACAAAATTTGCGATATCATTGGCGACTATTTCTCAATCTGTTATTATTCTTTTCTCGTAGTTTTCGTGTTGGAAAAAAAAAAAATCTAAATTCATTCTAAAGAAGAATCAAAAATTTATATTTTGTTATCTATTTTATAAATCTTGATTGTCTCTCTATTGAAAATCTAATATCAAACCGATTTATGTACACGTTAAATCGATATGAACGAACATAGGTTTCACCATCGCAAGTCATATTGATACTCAGTGGCCCGAAATCTGATATTGAAAAGATCAAAGCCGCAGTCTCTCACGAGCTCGTCGCTTCCTGGGCAAACACACACGTATTTATTTCGCTCGCTTTGCTACAGTATTTGCAATCGGCAGACGCCGGCATTATATGCATCGTCTTTATGCACACGTCGGTACGACTCCTCTCAGAATTGTGTACGAGACCGCGGGTTTGCCAGCTTTATGTTTGAACACACATATAGATGCCCTTTCGCTTTCGTTTGTATATTCATTACTTTGAATTGGGCTTGATGTTGAACGAAGCTTTACCGAAAGAACCACCTTGGCGAGATAATTTTGTACGAATAAATTAATGAAAACACAGTTTTATTTTTAAATTGAATAAAAATTAAATATTCTTGTTATAGAGAAGCTATAAAATTAATTGACTGCGAATAGAGAATATATTTAAATTCTACGTTCGGCTGAAACATGTATATTTATCACGTGTCGGGGATTTATTTATTTATATCTTTCTCTATTGATTTTTTCTATCGACTTTGTCAACTAGCTGCGAGACACCGAGCTCCACAAAATTAAAAGAATATTTAAATATATCTCTGGTTGTCTCTTACAATTACACTGATTGACGCAGGGATGCAATATATTGGATAATTAAATTAACAAAACTGGATCATTCTAATTATATATATATATATATAATTAAATTGTTTAATATTGCATTTCTGTTTTAATCAGTGTAATTGTAAGATAACTAGATTTTATTAAAAAGAGACAAGTTTCCTCTTAAATACACGAGTTATTGTGGAAATTGTACTTCTAAAATGATCCAATCATACTGAATTATAGCGCAATCTAATTTGTTCGAAGAGTATTCGAAACATCTTCGTTATCATTTTTTTTTTCACGTCGCATCAAAAGCATCGATCGATCTTCTCAATAGAGAATCAATATGTGAGATCAATATGACGATCGTGTACGAATAATAATAAAGTATTATTCCATGGATACGCGGGGTTTTTGATTCAGTCGACTTTCAATTGCATTCCGGCGAGCGGGTAAATTTGCTCGTCGTGTCGACATCGCGCGCCTAAGGGTTAAATTGCTATGTATGCAACACGGTTATGCGCGTTATGCAACGCTATCTTTAGTACCGTATGTGCGATCGCTAATCATGATTTCGAGGCGTCCGCGCGCATTTATGTATCTCTCCATGTAACTTCATGTTCGTTTATCATGCGGCACGCGCTGCATGTATTGACCTTTCATCGATATAAATTATTGCATAATATCGTGCAACACGCAATCTCGAGTTAATGTTCACCAACTAAGAAATTTTAAATCTTTTCATTTATTTATTTATTTATTTATTTATTTATTTTTTTTTTTTAATATATTTTTGTCAAGAATGAAAAAGAAATATTTTGTCAAGAAGAACCGAGTGCTGTATATATAATAGTTTGATGTATTAATAGATATTTCAAGCTTTATTATATACATGAATATGAATATTTATCCCGTATCACACTAATTACAGATTTTGCATCTCATTTTTTAATATTTCTTATTTATATCAATTAATATATCTTTAACTTTAATAATATTTTTTAAATTCTACAATTTAAGGATTGATAAATGTATGGTAAAGCATAAATATCTTTGAAATGATTTTTACGACGAGATATAGCGTTATATAACGCGTGTGTGAATATGAAGTATAAGAGCGCCCAAATTCGAAGGATAACGATGCGATCCTATGGAGCAAATATTAATGCGTTTAGATGGCATTGGCGTGGCATCTGTGCGCGCGTGTCGACATGGGTGTCGTCGTCGACGGGATTAAGTTAAGCCGTTGTCAGACGCGATACGGCGCCCCGGCGCAGTCCGTAAAATCGCTCGGATAGGGATGAAAATACGTTGTATTATTGATACGCGCAGCGAGGGTAAACACTTCCCGAGCGATACGTGTCCCTGTGAGGAAGTCGCGGCAAAAAGCCTTCGAAGGGGGTGAACCGTGTACGGCGAAACGTCGGGTTCTCTCGCCATATTTACAGTCGAGATGCAGATACCCACGTGCAAACATGCATTCTTCCTCCGCATACGTACATATGTAATCCCGCAACGTCAATTTAAATAATAGATCTGTTAGTGAATTGTAAAGTGCTTTTTTTTTTCCCAAGGAAAGAATAATCTAAGGAAAGCATTTTTAGCAGCTTTTTCATATTCAATTAAATATTTTAACCGATAGTAGATGAATAAAAATTTTGAAGATGTAAACTCCACTTGAATCTCAATAAACGATGAGTTTTTTTAATTATTTTTTTTGAATCCTAAAAGTTTAGTTGAGAGAAACACTTCAATATTTTATAAGCAAGAATATTCGTAAGCTATTAGTACTTTGATATTTTAATTAAAAACTAATTGACTATTGAATTAAATAATTTGTGGTTAAAATTGCGGTTGCGTCGATTTTAGAATTCTTTATATGGGTCGCCTTTCTTTCGTGTTTGTCAAGTTATTGACGAAGCGTATTCTCTTCAAGATGATAAAAGTCGCGAAGTATTATTTATAGAAGTGGTATATTCGAGCCAAGTGTCCGTTGCTTCTTTCATTTTGTGATCTTACGATAGCCATCGATATTGGAAATGAAATTTTTGCATTTTCTTTTCTCTTATTTCTTTGAAAAAGATTCACGAGTTTTATGCACTAAAAAATGTAATGGAAAATGTATGGTTTTTTAAATCCTTCCGATTAACAAGATGCTAATTAAGTTTGAAGAAAAAAACAATTTCTTGAAACAAATATTTAGCTTTAGACGCAAGAAAATATATATATTTATTATATAAAATAATGACGTTGTGCTGACGTTTATATACATTTGGGGAATCAAATATTTGGAAAATAAGTTAACTCCGTTTTTTACGGTTACATCATTGGCGAAATGGAGATATCGAGTGACTTTTACCAATTTCGCACGAAGAACGGAAAAAGAAAATTATCGCGCCCCATAGTGTTTCCGAGGCTTTTTATCTCGCGGCAAAGTGGCTCGATAGAGTCGCTATGTCTACACACCGATGAACACACTCGAAGTCTAATCGCGTTGAAAGCCAGCTTCCGGCGTGTATTTTTCCCCAACTTCGTTACGCGACCGCGGTTATTTGCTCGCGCCTGTTTGCGCATTCGTTACATCGCTTTGCGTGCCGGTTGTCGGGCTCCCTCTTCGACTTTTGACTTCGTTAGTTCGAGTTATGATTCGAAATCGCCACAGGTGCGATTACGCCGCCACATGTAACATCGGCGTGGTCGATGAAAGATAAGTAAACGGACATTGCCGCGGCGAGCAGCGTCAAGTTGTTAGTATTTAATTCTTAAAGCCATTCAAGGATTTATTTACTTTACATTTTTGGTTTGCTTTATTTTTCGTGCGCATATTACATTACATTTGTATGAGTGTAAAGTAAACCTTGCGATACGTATGTATACTCCAACGTCTTAACATTCATAATCATTTTCTGCTTGGTATGACTATTAATTAATACAATTAATTTTACTATTCGAAAAAAAATTGCGGGATACACAAGTAATAAACGTACGCTGCACGAATGTTTCTGTTAAAGGATCCCTTTTTCGAATTCTCCGTACGAATGCGGACCGCAGAAAGCCCAGGGTAACCGATGTGTGGTGAAACGCACGACCATTTCGGAAAGCTAATTAATCTCGCAATGGTCGGGCTAATGTTAACTAACGCGCGGCTAAAACGTTATCTTCGATCCGACATTTCGGGGTAATTGTCGCTGTTCCGGTCAAAAGTCAAGCCGAAGTGCCTCAAAGCCGGAGCGTGTTTGCGCGTATCCCGAAGCGAGTGGCGGTACCCTAATCTAACCCTGCCGAAAGGGACGGAGGGTGGGCGGTGGTGGCGACGGCGACGGTCGAAAGCCGCGCGATGCGAGTCGTATTTACAGTCGAGATGCAGATTCCCAACCATCCGCCTGCAAACATGCATCGCCCGTATGTATGCGCGCTGCGCGCGCATACTCGAGCGGCTTCGAATCGCTCGGGTCTATACACGGACGCGGATGGTGTACTTTTCCTAACGTCATTATCCTCGCCCGGGGGATTGTACGGATGTATTCGTTACGTTGGTTTCGCGTACACATCGTCGTCGTCGTCGTCGTCGTCGTCGTAGCGCCGTAGTCGCGGATTTTCTCGTCAGTATGCTAACGCATTCCGCCGGTCGGACGGGATGAATAAAAAAAGAAAGGGGGGAAAAAAGGGAGAAAGAGAAAAAGAACGAAATGCGAGAGTGGAAAAGGGTGATGGGACAGGTGGGAAAAAATGGCCGAATCGAAACAGCCCGCGGCACCGACGTCGCCGCCGTCATTGTACTACTCTCCTCGCGGTATACATAATACATGTGCGCGCGGGTAATATTAGTACGAGCGAACGCGACGACTCTTTTGACGAGACGTCGTTACCGGCGCCACCACGTCTCTCACTCTTCCCCTAGCTCTTTCGCATTTTCTGCCCTTCTCTCCTCCGCTGGCAGCAACCACTATCTTTTTAATGGCCCTCGTTCGCTTTTGCGCGCGGGAGTATTAATTTTCTTGTCGCTCCTCGCCGGGTAATCTCACCGCACAAGATCCGTGCGGTAGCTTCTCTCTCTCTCTCTCTCTCTCTTTCTTTTTCTTTCCTGTCTCTCTTTACTTTCTTAAATAATAATTTACATGCAGACACGTCTTACGAGCAAGCACGATGCTTGTTGCGAGTAGCTGCTCGCGTATCGTAATTTTACAACTACAAATATAATCTGATGTGCGTGATATCGAAAAAAAAAAGAATTAAGCTGATTTTTTTTTTAATTTAAAGATGCTAGGCAATAAATTGTGTAAGAAGAATAATGATTGTTCTAATATTGGAATATATAATCATATATAGAATTTTAATATTTGAGGCTTAATTATAATCAGTTGCGATGTATATGTTAAGTGCGTTATGCATAGTTCTATTCTATTCAATTCTGTCCTTGTTCGCTTTCAGTGAACGTATTATAACTAAATCGTAAGTAATAATCGAACCGCAGGAAACGCATGAGCGATGCGTGCACGCGTCATTAACGAACTGTAATATTGCTTGTGCGAAATCTCGGCGATAGACACGCGTATCGCGGCTCCGCCAAGTGATTAATTAAGACCGAATGCTTCAAGGATATACCGATGTAACGCTACGAATGGGAGAAAGAATATATTTCGTCGCTTCGTTGTTCGGTCGCGCTTGTTGCATCTCGGCGAAATGCATTCTCCCGCGTTTTGTATCGCTGAAGTTCTCTAACGAGCGATATCGAACGCACTAAAGTGACTAAGGGATTCATCCGATCTAACCAAGCCACATCTCGCACGAAATGTACACCCATTACGCCGCTACGGAATCCATAATGTCCTTTCTGCATTTTTCATGAGATGTGCGTGCCAAATATCATACATGAATAGAAAGATGTTTTTTAAAGAAAACTATCGGCTTATCTATAACGTGTTCCTTTTTATATTCGTTATATCTAAGACGCGAATACTTGCTGAGGCAATAAATCAAATAATGAGAAGTTTGAGGGAATTTGAATAAAAAAATAAAAAATAATTTTTTAACTATGATTTTTATTTAAACATAAATACATGTGCAATTTTTTTTTTTTTTCCCCGAAAGTAAAGTTGCGAAAATGGATAAAATTGTCGAAAATATTTTAACAAGTATAAAAATTGCGTTGGCGAATAAATTTTAATCGTCGGATCATCCCGTTGGTCACATAGGAATAAAAAATCATGATGCTGCGCTTGAATTTAGAACGAGAACAAGTAATACTTTTACCTTGTACGGGGAATGGATGTAAAAATTCTCGTATATACGCCGGGATTATGTTTACTGTTTATCGCTCCAACAATTCATCATACGTGATGTCTCGCGTGACTCTCTCTCTCTCTCTCTCTCTCTCTCTCTCTCTCTCTCTCTCTCTCTCTCTCTCTCTCTCTCTCTCTCTCTCTGGACAGATTTAGCGAAATATCTCTCGTCGCTCTACACGCGTCTCATAAATTCGCGCTCGCGCCCGTTCTATAAAACGGAGATCCCGAATTTTCGACCGTGCATTATTATGGCTGACGCCTTAAATCGCAAATCCGCGGGCCATGCGCATAATTTAATAACGGCCGATTTTCCGCTTTTCGTGCGACGGCGGCTGCTTCTTCGTTCTCGTAATATCCGCAGTTTTCATAAACCGTGCGGGGAACGGGCTTTGACAAACAAGGCGGCGAAATTCGCGCATACTTATGGACAATAGAGGGATTCGCGGATCGCGCGCGGAGGTGGTTCCTCCTCCTCTCCACTTCGTGCTGTATTATTACTCCGTCTCTCTCATCCTACCTGTCGCCACTCTCCGCCAGAAACTATGTCGAGAGATCGAGAGTGAGCCGGGCCTTCGCCTGGGAGTAATTAAACGGAGCGCGCGCGCGCGCGCGTTGCGCCTGTAAAGACTTTGAAAACTCGCGCCGTAAATTACGCGTGCCGACGCTCACGTCGGCCGCGCGCCACCGCCTTTGCCCGTGCGCTGACGAAGAAAAACGAGCCGCAAATATTAAGCCGAACCGCACGGCCGTCTGACGTATAGGGTGTCTCGAAACTATCCAGATGCCACAAATAGTAGAGATATTACAATGGATTCTCTTTGTGATGGATCTTAAATCGATCTGACGTTATTGAAGATTTTATGACAGTTACAAGCTCGCGCTTACACAGAGATAACTGAGATTAAAAATTATTTTTCAATCTCAAATATTGCCGTTGATGAAAATTTTATCCGCGTTTTGTTATAGGATTCTCGTTCTCTCTGCATAATATTTTTCGATGGATATAAATGACATCGGATTGAAAAAAATTGCCATTTTTCTATCTTAGTCGATGGAATAAGGACAAAATGAATTTGAAACATCCTGTACGCCTCGCTCTTTCGACTTTCTCTCTATGACCAGCATGGCGCACCGTGGACTTTTCTGGTAATGACTCTTTGGCCCTTTCAACGTGCCGCCGTTTACCGGAGTTATCGCCGTCCGTGTCCCTCGCGCAATCCCGTCCCTCTTTTCCGGCAGCCATTGGAAAGTAATGCATCAGGGGGTAACTGTTTCTTCACGTCGGGATATACGATCTTCAAAGGATTAAATGGAACTCCGGGATTTCCAAAGTGCCCGGAGAGGGGGGCCGTTATGAGGCAGCCGGAACGCGCCGCGTTTGATTTCCGGTAATACATCGCGATGTCTTTCATTTCATTCGATATTACTCGGAAAAATAAACGGTGAGACTATTCTCCTCGAGGCGTGTTTTCATATAAATTACAATATCTCAGAAAGGCATCTCGCTGAAAATCCATCAATTGGTCAATACAGATAAATTCCCGTAATTAAGTCCAACTCTTTTAAACACAGATCATTAAGAGTAACAAGAGTCTTTGCTTACGTAAAGATTCGTTGTAATAAAAAAAAAAAAAAAAAAAGATTAATATATTTCTCGCTTGCACTGGCACGAGTCGGTGTCCGACAGACAGTCTCGAGAGATATGAAACGAGCTAAAGAGCGTTAACAGGTATTTTCGTTAAATTGCGCGGAAATTTCTGATACTAAGACTTTCAACGTAATCGTCAAGCGCGAGCTGTAACCTCGCCGTCTAGATGTTATAAGCTAGAGAGTCAACCATTTCACGCGTTTAACACCTTTGCCCTACGTTAAATGACGCACCTCTCCAAGTTACATTGCTAACGTTGAAAACGGCGACAACGTATATTTCATAGCGACGCGTTTAATGTCTGTTTATCCTGTGACTTTTTGGCTGCCGCTAAAGTCATTACGAATACGATATTTGTCGCGTCAAAAATTTTATGCGCAATTTATGAAATTCCTTCGTTAAGATCGACGTCATTATTATTTCAAATCGCTCGATATATTGGTCATGCGAGCAAGTGAACAATCCTCGAGATTAAAATGCGGCGATATAGCTCCGCGATTTCCGAAGATACGCGACAAATTTCGAGTTATAATATGCGGTACTTTGTGAAATTCTCATCGCAGTTTTTTTATAATAGCACTTCCCCGTCGCTGCTTTTATAAAACGAATTAGTTTTCGTTTCGCAAACTTCGCTGCGTCGATCGTACAAAGGCAGAAGCGATTTTTTTTATTTTTTTTATATTTTTAAGCATGCGTTTGTGTAATGTCGGTGGACGAAGGAGAGAACTCTAAGCAAAAGTTGTTTTAGCGCGACGCGTAATTACGAGCTTCTTTTACCGATTTCGCGAGAGCTGTGCGGCGCGCGAAAAATAATCAGATGGATTTCAGTCTCGCGTGCGATATGAACGGTTTGATGCGGATAGATAAACATCATGTTTCAATGCTGTTAACAATGTAATCGCCGCATCGCGGTGTTAACGCAACGCGGCGTACCATTATGCGGCGAATTTTAATCGCTCGAGAGCGTTTCAACTTCGGAAGTCAATTACATCAATATCGAGACAGCTTTGATCGCGATTCCACCGCGTAATTACAGATACGGCAGACAAAGCGCGCCCGGGATGCGATTGGATGGTTTTTCATTAAAAGCGAACGACGACGGGAAAGATCTGCCAGTCGATCTCACTTTCTAATGTCGTAAAACCTGTCTCTCGATTGTCGAAGGTCATTCCGCGCGCTCATCTGAAAATTTTTCATTCTGCAGGCTAACAACTGTCGATAGCGAAACTCTTCGCATATTTTTCACAGTGATATTGAAAGCGATTGTCGAAATACATCAACTTTGAGATTTCTGTTATCGAGATTTACACAAACGAACAATTGACTTTTATCGCATTGGCATTCTACATATTATAAAGTATAATTTCTGCAAGCAAACTTTTTAATATATATAATATAATGCGCGCGTGTATATATATAATATAATATATATAAGTATATAATACCTTATACATATTATACATTAATAGTGAGATATTCAAAATACATAGACTCGGATATCAATCTATCAAGTCCCGGGATAAGACAGGTACGTCAAGGTGCACTTTAAGAGCATGCAACGTGAAACAACCATGCCGTCTTTGTCAATATCTCGCCGTTACAGTGCGAGACGTTTTTGTAATCGCTACGGGCATGAACGGGAGAAAAACTTGTCGCCCTTCTCGTCGCATCTGCTTTGCCGGCGTGACTGCTTTG
Source organism: Polyergus mexicanus (assembly GCF_030449975.1). Lineage (NCBI taxonomy): Eukaryota > Metazoa > Arthropoda > Insecta > Hymenoptera > Formicidae > Polyergus > Polyergus mexicanus. Next base: position 9,043,473 of record NW_027223332.1, on the reverse strand, counting down.
ACGAATCAATCAGTCGGCCGCAGTCGCCTCGTCAGGTTCTGCAATTCAAATGAGGATTTTCCACGGGCTCGCGCGTACGGGGCCTTTAACTCGCGTCGTGCATTGCGTTCGATAAAGCGGCCTGCAGTCAACCGCGCTACGTTATCACGGCATGAGTCCGCATATCCACCGCCGACGCTCTAAAAGCCTCGCTATCCCCGTACTATTACCCCTAACCCATGCTTTTAACCGCATCACGCAGCGCCGGCACCGTCCATAATCTTGCTAATGCCGGAAGAAATTTTAGAGAATTATACAGCGGCCAATATATGGCCATCCGTGGTCGCGATGTTTTTTTTTTTTTTTTTTTTTTTTTTTTTTGTCAACTGTTTGACTGATAACGTGATCGGCAATAGTCGAAACGTGATTTTGGTTTAAATACGATCGAACGAGACAGACGTATGTGTATAAAGCTGACATATCAGTTCGTGGAAACTCATAAATAATTAAAAGTTCTCGCTTGATTTTTAAGAGTTTGTAGTTTTTATTAGTTTAAACAAACGGTTCTCTCTCTGTTGAACCAAAGAAAATATTTCAGGACATGTGTCAAGTTTACGCTTTGTTTCCTCTCAATTTGTTTCGCGAGATTTTTTAAATTATTTTTCCTCAGATTTTCAATGATTTTTATAGCTTTACGATGTGAAATATTAAAAAATTGTGATTTTTTTCTTACTGACAATGAGAATAATACGATTGGTTAATAATATCTCTAGTCTAAGATTTTTTTGTCAACTATTAACAATTAAATTAAAATGTTTCGGGAATCTTTTTTTCTCTAGGAAACTTGGTCTTATATTAGATATTTAGCAAGAAATTTTGTATCATTTTTTTTAAGCGAAATTCTTGCGAACATATCGACAAGATTGTTTTACTTTATTCATATACCTTGTTGACATAAATCCTATGAGACAGTTTCGATACCGGATTGTAAAGCCAATCCTTACAAGTACAATATAAAACTAGTGCCAAGACTTATCTTCGGGCGTGATAATCTTAGTCACTTTGGTATCGTATACTGGTTTGAATTACATCGAGCTGTGTAACACCTTTCGCGAAACTCGTTATCTTCCCTTAGAAGCCGCGATGATGACTTAGTCGCTTGAAATATCGTCCGAGTTGAAATAAAATGTCCAAGTATCTTTTATCTGAGGCATATTTATATAATTAATGCTATATATAGGCTGATATAAAATATGAAATTATATATGTACTTGTTTACCAATATTTAAACGTAGAAAAATCATTATTACGATGTTTAAAAAAAATCGTAACTCTGAAATAATATATGACATTAAATATACTCTGGTAAAGAGAAGGATATAAATAAATTATTCGAGTGGTCAACTTGGAGCTATGCGCGAATCGACTATGGCGATTATAAACTATATTATTTATAGAGCATTGTGCGTGCAGCCGCATTATTTTATCCACGATTAGAAAATTACTGTATTTCATTATAGTCTCTATTGAAACGTGCAGCCTGAGTACTCTCGTCAGCAGTCTACGAAAACACGGAAAAGAGGGAAAACGCGTGAATCGGTAGGGCAGAGTCGCAACATAGAGGGAAAGCAACGCGCTCGTTTGGTGCATGAGAAATGAGACGCGGGGCGCTTCCACGAGATGGGCGTTACACCACGTTACACAACGAAATTTATGGTGTAAGCTCCTCCGAATCGACGCGCGCTTTGCTGAAATTGTCGAGTGATCAGTGTGTAGGAAGTTCGCCGGATATTCTGAATTCCTAATGCAATTCACGTAGACTAGAGCGCCTGTGGGAAATGTACCCATGACATGTATACATGTATGTGTATGAGTGTGTGTGTATGTAAGATGGTGCGTGCTCTCGCGTACACGTGTGTGTGTGTGTGTGTGTGTCGACGAAGATCGCGCGGATCCCTCATGAAGGTTTCACCGCAAGAAGGCTATAAAGCGGGCAATAATCATTCTCGAGCGAGCGGAAATTCACGGCCGTGTGGCAAAAAAGTTAAGCAGCTTCGAGCCGAGTTTCTCCGCTCGTTACGATTCCACGTCGTACGTCTTCGCTGGATAATGTCGCGCAGTTTCCGGATGAAATAAGTGGGATCATCCTGCCGAGGGCTTCGTTCGACGCTCGAGATAAAACGGAAGTTCTTTGCGCTCTTTGCGCGCTTTCCGCCGTCGCGCTCGTAGGAACGCGTCGGTTAAGAGCGTCGCCGAGACGCACGAAAATAGGCAGATGCTTGAGATTTTTTTGTGACTTTCTATATAGGAGAGAAAATTCCGACAACGCAACGACGACGTGAAGATGAGCTCACAGGCTGTTAATTATACTGAGGTCGGGCTCAATTTCGTCGCTCGTGGTCCCGTGGGCACCCAGAGTCGTTACGAGTTCGTAACGATGCGCTTTCTTCCAATTATATAGTCGTCTAGTCTGTGATGGAGAAACATCGCCTTTCTCCGTGAAATAAAGCAGACAAAATTAATTTCTCTTTATTAAACGACATTTTTCTTTCAGAGGATACATAGTAATTATTTAAATCACTCGAGCGTCGCTCTCTTTACGGGAGACTTAAGAAACATAATTGTTAATCAATATGTAAATAAAATTTTCCACGTCATTGTGAATATCGACGATCATTCAGCGAAATGTCAAATGCAGTTCGCAATTAGAATGACAACGGAATAACGGTATTATTATCATTATAAAGATTCTCCGAAAAAACCAAGATTGCACATAAAGACTGTACAAGGTCATATTTATATAATAATTTCATATATACTATAGGACGAATAAAAAAAATAGCTCTTAAAAATACATACATATAATACACCTTTGTAGATGTACGTGTATTATTTTCACGATAGTCGTAACTCATATTTCATACGAGAACGATTTGTTTACGTTAGCCAAAAGGCACGCGGAGAAATTCTCATATTTCGATACGCGGGAGTTTAACTCAGCTATATTTGTCAATTGTGCGTACACACGCGTGGAGCACAATTGACTCTCGAAGGCACCCGGCCGTCGTGAGAACACGAATCGTGTTCGCGCGGCGCGTGTAAATAACGGCGAATTTGTAAAACCGCCGATCCATTTGCGCGGCACTCGAGCGTGCCGAAGTCGTCGCTAAGCTAATACTTCTTTGGAACTACGTTACGTCGCGTCGCACGGCGCCGATAGCTTTCGGCTAGCTAGTAGCTACCGACGACGACGACGACGACGACGACGACAACGACCGTCGTCGGGGATAAAAGCGAAAAGGATCGTGCGCGCTCACGTCTCTCTGAGAGCGAATATAAAGCGAAAGCACTCAGTGCGTTTCCTGTCGGGGCCTCTTTACGCTGTTGGGGACGCAGTCGAGAGATTCATAGATCCTTCTTTTTCCTCCTTCCTCTCCCTCCTTCCCATAAATTCACGCACGTTTTCTACGCAAAGGTTCGTGTACGTATTCATCTAGGCGCCGTTTGAAAAGTCCTTAAAATTTAACGTGAACCTCTAACTCTCGGTGTTGTATCTCGACTAAGAGATTAAGTATAGAAAAGATTGGAGAGAGGGAAGAGAGCTACTGCAGAGGGAAATATACCTCGGGTATTATGCCACACGGGGTGGGGCTTGCATTAAACGAGCAGTGGTGAATATACCGGTTCGGGGAAAAAGAACGAGAAAAAAAATATAAAGCCCATGGTAACTGTAAAGCTGGAGATGGGAGGAGGCCGCTATTGCTATCGCTAGTGTTTTAGAGGGCGAGACCGAAGGCGGGAAGAACGAAGATGAGGGCGCTATGAATGGGCGATGAGTAGGAAGTCCGTGCGAAAGAGAAAGGGAGAGGGTAAAATGAAAATTAAGGGGCTCGCGCGGGGAAAAGCGGCAACGAAGAGAAATCCGACGGATTACGAGGAGAAATCGGTTTTTCGGATATTAGCCTAGGCACGCGTGCCACCGACACACGCATACATGTACATCGCGGGATGAATTTTTTTTTTTTCCTTAATACAAGATACAGAACGTTTCATGCAAAAGAACCGGTTGATACATTTAACAAAAATAATAAAATAATAAAATAGAAATAAAAAAATACTATAAAAATAAAAATAACAAAATAATATAGATTGAAAAAAATGCTCAAAAAATCTTTCATCTAAATATGGAATGAGTTCGAGCGTGCTACGATATTTCTGTAGAATAAAACATCGTTGTTGTTTACAAAAAGATAAACAAAATTGATATTTTCGAAGAAATAATTTTTCTAGATTTTTAAAAATTTACATTTTTTTTTTTTTTTTTTGCACGGAAAGTTTACATATGTTTTCTCTATGTCGACAAGATTTTTTATTTATTTCTATACAACATATTTTATAATAAATTTTTTTTTACCATGAAAAGTATTTTCCTTTTCTATCTTTTCAGTTTTTATGTATTTGGATGCTAGAAACTTATCCTTCCATCTTTAAGTTATAAAATTATGTAAACAATATTTTCATAAAGACGATATTTCCCTTATATATATATATAAGAAGCGAAATACAATACTATTCACGAATTACGAAAACATATCGTTGTAGCATTTATTTCTATTAAAATGTAGTTAATAATTAATCGTCAATAAGGCACTACCTGTTGCTAAATTTGGCAAAAGTGCCTCACTAACGACGATTACGTGGTCGGTGAGACGCGATAAGAAGCGAATTACCGGATAAACCCCGCGCACATCGCGCAGGACCAAGGACACCGAAGCGGAACGTAACTTCTATTTCCCCTCTAGTCGATCCTGGGGAAGGCTAATCCTATCCTTAGAATTCTGCTTGAGAAAGAGAGTCTTTCCGAGTCGCTCGAGGGAAGAAGAACGAGCATAATCAGGGAATCGGGCGTTAAGGAGGTTCGCAAGAGGGGAGGAGGGGAGAGATGGAAACGCGCAGATTTTCCAGCATTTGGGTCAGAGATTCGCGCTTTACGGCATTTGCAAACGGGCGAGAGGGCACCGGAAAGAGAGAAGGGAACAGGAGAGAAAGAGAGAGAAAGAGAAATGCAAAAAGGGCGGATCCGTCTCTGCGCGGATTCTGATATCGAGCCTTCGGTCCCATGATACCATGGTGTATAAGCCGATTACGTCCGGCTTTCGTATTCCGGCGCACGACGCAATTCCGTCGTCCTCTGTTTCGTATTAACGCGTAAAACTGCATTTACAGGGAGAGAATCGGAGGAATCACAAGAGGGAGAGAGAGAGAGGGAAAGTGGAGAAAGGGGAAGTAGTTTCATGTACGGGCTGCTTATTAAATGAACGCACTCGACTGCTCAGCGATGAAATCCCGCTGTCGTGTTAATTCGCAGTTCCACGCTTTATATACATATGTACACATCACGTTTCTATACGGCATCGTTTTAGCTATCCGCGCCTAGATCTTTTGTTCCCGGAAACGCGACAGATACGTCCGTTCGTGGCTTTTGTTTCGGAAACGCGCGCGTGTCCGCCATACATCATGGATGTTTTATTTGCCACCCCGAGGAAGAAGTCACTATGTAACTCGGGGAACATCTCCGATGGGAATTTCCTCTCGAGGTAATATGCGCCCGACGCCATTTGGTTCTATGTCTATCGATCGTTGACGATAATATGCACGTAATGCGACGATTTTAGTCCCGGATGAATAATATGAGATATTAATGATCCTACGATAATCAAATCCTTGTATTTTCTGTATGATGACAAATCAATAGAACTAATCTTCCCATTCTAATTATTGAATAAAATCGATGCAGGATTTTGTAATAAGTTTTTGTCATAAGTTTTTATAATAAATGTTTGATATATCGCAAAATACTTGTACAAAATTATCTGAAACTTTTAAGCAAACAAATATATGTTGCGCCTTGTGCTATCAGTATTTAAATTAATTTAATAAGAAAATCAAAGTAGAGAATTTATACACACATATACATAGCAGATATAGCAATCTCGTATTTTATCCGATGCTTTTGCTCATTACATTAGACGCGATTTTGATCCGCTTCGCTTGGAATGAAAACGTTTTAAGATAAGACTTCGATCAATCAACGGGATCTTTTTTCAAGGCGAGCTTTTTCTCGATCGATCGCGTTTATATTAATCCTCTAATATACGATCCCACTGTGCCATTCGAGTATTCGAGAAACAACAAAAAAGAGTCAGTATAACGCCTGTAACATAATATCGATCAAACGGCGGGCGGGTGGATTTTCCGGAGGGCGTATTCTTTCCTTTCTCTTCTTTCTCTCTTTTTTTTATATATTAGCGATACTCGAACGTACATCACACGGCGCATCAGATTATCGAGAAGCGCGATGTCAGATCGAGTGGCGCTCGTAAAATTGCAGAGTTTATCGATCGGACCGTTGCGAGAAAAATATACATCCGCGCGCGCTGCGGGCAAACTGCAATCGGCCCTCCCGCCTTTGCGTACGCGTGTGCGTGTTAATACGTATATACGTGGCGCTTAGGTTGTAGACCGTTGTCCCACCATTATTAATACGCAGTCGTACGGACGATTAAACACGGGCTCACCCCCGGTCCCCGAGGCCAATAATTATTTGCGGCATAGTTCGCGTTGGTCCGATTTCGTAAATCGCAGTTGACCGCGATTTGTGTCGATCGCAGTCGACAAAATCATTTCGCTGAGTCATCATCTCTCGCGTTTACCTTTACTTTCCGCTCGCTTTCCGGTTGTTGGCGCGATTTCGACGCGGCTCGTTCACCGCGCTGACGAGCATTCCGGGGAGAGAGAGACGCTACGAATCGGTCGCCATTGTCGCCGTTTATTTGACCGGTTAATCGCGACAGCTGTACACACACATACACAAATGGAACGCGGTGAAGCGTCGAAAAACGAACGGTGTTACACTTTATTGGATTTCTGTAATGACGGGCGCCGCTTGCCCGTGTAATTCGTTCGACGACCCAGATACTCCCTCGTACGCGCAACCCTGTTCGTTACATAAGCGAAGGCGACGGCCTGTCGTGTAAAAACCACGTGAGTGAAACATCACTTAAGGCGACATGTTGTTGCTGCTGCTGCTGCTGCTGCTGCTGCTGCTGCTGCTGCTGCTGCTGCTGCTGCTGCTGCTGCTGCTGCTGCTGCTGCTGCTGCTGCTGCTGCTGCTGCTGCTGCTGCTGCTGCTGCTGCTGCTGCTGCTGCTGCTGCTGCTGCTGCTGCTGCTGCTGCTGCTGCTGCTGCTGCTGCTGCTGCTGCTGCTGCTGCTGCTGCTGCTGCTGCGACACGGGGCTTCTAATCGAAGGTGTCGTTCTCGAACAGACGTTTATGAAAGAGGAAATTGTTTTTCTTTTTATTCAATTCTCTTATTTGATTTGCGAACAGAAACTCGAGAATAGAAATAATTTCTCTCTCTCTTTTTTTCTTTTCGTAACGAGAGAATTATAAAAGTTGTACTTAATTTTATATTCTGCGACTTTAAAAAATCAATGAAATACAATAGCACAATTTATTATTATTATGACACATAAAATATAAATTTATATAAGGAAAAAAAAAAAAATAACGAAAATACTTTTTACCATTCCTGCAAAAATTCTTTCACATGTATGGGGAATATTTTCTTCTGTGCGATATACATATTTTGCGGAGAAGAGAAAGAGAGAGATACAAAGCCTAATTTGAAATAGAATCTAAAATTTGTTACTCTTGTGTAATATTCTTGAAGAGGATATTTTCTTGTTTTTCATCTTACAACGTTGCACTCCTCTTGTCGAATTTGACATGCACTCAGAAAAGAGAGAGAGAGAGAGAGAGAAATAAATAGAGAGGACGGTATGGTGATATCGCTATCGTATAATAGTATAGGGGCGCCCTGGCATGTATTAATGCCTCGACTGTGGAGTAAAACGAATGATTTGTTGAGGTGGCTTAAGCTTCGTTACCGTGGCTGCTTCAGGGTGGCAAATGGTGGTGCGGTACAGAAGCAACGGAGGGAATCTCGTGTAGCGGTGGGGTTGGGAGGGGAGGGGGAGCAGTGAGGGAAACGCGGAAGGGATGTTACGAGATTGACCGAGAGAGAACACGCGTGTAGGGGCACCCCTGTCCTCCTGTGTGAGACTGCGCTTAGAAGAGACAAGGACGGTGCGATATCTAGCTAGGAGAGAAACGAGAGGAAGAAAGATGAAGGAGAACGAGGGAGAGCGGCGGGAGAAGGAGAGAGGTTGCAGTCCCGTCTCATCTACTTGATTGCATCGCCCGGATTACAGCCGGGCTTTAACGCATCCCCCTCGGGACGCTCCTAGCGTGAAAACAAAAAGAGAAGCAGACGTGAAAGGAACGTAAGCAAGAGAGAGCGAGCGAAGGAGGGAAAGAAAAGAGCGGTCCGCTTTCCTCAGCCTCTCACTCCCCTCGACTTGATGTCGCGGCGGGTGCTCAAGTGAAATTCCCTGAGAATAATTTTCACTTCTCTCTCTGGTGTCGTCTTTTCCTCCTCCTTTCTTCTTCTTCTTTCTCCACTTTTTGTCAATGTGCGTTCTTCTTTCCTCTCTGTCGCTGCCGTCACCCTTCTCCGGTCTCTAGCGCCTGTCTTCTTTCGAATCTCCGAGCTAAACTTCTTTCCTCGACGATAAACAGAACCAGCCGCATGCGAATTCTCGCAAGCGATGCTAATATGCCTCCTCCAGATGGTAGCGAGAAAGAAAGAAAGAGGAAGGGAGAGAAGAGGTATAGAGTGGGACTGCTTCTCGTCTTCTATAGGGGCACGAATTCGAGGCGAATTGATTTTACGCGTAATGAGCTTTCACGCTTTTAGGCGACGCGGCGGCCGCTTCAAAGCGAATCGTATATTCGCGAGCTATAAAACTGGACGATTCGATTAACTCTTCGGGTCGTGATTGCGAAAAATTTCGAGATCGAGTAAAACTTACAAATCGATCTATAACTTATATAAATTGACAATTTTTAATATCAAGTTTTGTAATGTTTATAAGTTTATATTTTTTTACATCTTCAATATAATTAGTGCTTGATTTTGTTAAAAAGATACGTTAAAATGGGTTCTCTCTTTTTGGTTAATAAAAACTATCGAAGATTGTATATCGACGAATAAAACATCTTTCGTCTAATGTCATCTAATTGCACGGGCAATAAAAACGTGTGTACGATTTTGTTTGCCGCTTTTCGAACGTCGCGCAAGAATCCATTATTACGTTCGATTCGCTCATTGAAAACTCACCATAATAGCTGAACGCGAATGCTCGCGCCGATTCAATGAATTCTCTGCAGTTATGTTTAAAAATTCACTTTATGTAGAATTAACAAACTCGAGCTTCAGACAGCACGTCGCTTTTAAGGCATAACGCGCGATTAATGCGAACGCGCGCATAGGTATTAAGGCCGATGAAACTTTGAAAGCTCGTTTCGGACGATATATCTTTCCCGATATTGCTAGACTGTGCAATATTTCCACGGGAGGATCTCTTCCCGTGACCTCGTCCGAGGCGCTTTAAAGATCCAGGATCTCTTGCTGGTTGCGCTTGGCTGGCTGCGCTCGTTCTGCAGATATAAATGTTTCAAATGGCGAGAATATCGCTAATCCTATTGTAGAGAATTTATGACGGTCTAATCATCTAATAAATACTAAACGCACGCGGTCCCCTCTTACACTCGGGCGTGCTTTCGCGGCGAAGATTTGGCTGCGCTAATAATCTCATTAATTCCTCCGAGTTTCGCGTATCTCGAGCATTTCTCGCTGTATTCGCGCAGCGAGGAAACAACCCATAAATCCATCAAAGAACTTTCTTTCTGCTATAACAGCGCGTTTTGGTTTGGAGAGAATGCTCAAATTTATTGAAGAGGATTGCGTGTTTGTTTTGTATCACGAAACGTTTGTTCTACATTCCCGCGTGTTTATAATACATAGGAATAGCTGTATAAAGAATATACAACGCTTATACATGACTGTATTACATTTTAAAATTGCCCGAATGCTTTAATTCTTCATCATTTAAAATTTAAACTAAGCGCGTTTAATATTTCAAAAATGCATAGTACGTACAATAAACACACGGTGATTTATTTTAAGAGCCGCCGGGGGAAAAAATTGGCTCTTGGTCACTGAAAATTGAAATCGTAGATATATATTATGGGAAACCGTATATAGGTAATGGTCAGTTACAATTTCGAAAGAACATAAATATTCAATTAATCTCAATTGGCATTAACCGGCGAATTGAAGGAGTAAAATGCGCCGTCGCATTTCCCTGCGTCTCCCTTTCTATTATCTCCTCTTCCCTCCTCCATTCCGTATCGCTCCCAGGTGAGGAGAATCCTTATCAGCGTTACTCCCTCATCCCTCGAATCGGGATCCCTGTTTCGCCAACGGCGATGATCGGATCATTTTGTATAGCGCGATGTAGACGGTGCTTGTCCAACAACAGCGTACATGCCGGCAATAACGCGCCGCCGTCTCGTTTACTGCCCTTTGAGTGGCCGTGAAAGGGCGAGGGTCGATCGTCACGAGGGCCAGCCGCTGCAACTGTGTCTGTCTTCGGACACTTCCACCAGCTGTCGCGAAGGGTATTTCGACGACCAGCGATTTACTCGCGCACGAGCCACTTGGCTCGTCTCGTCAAAAATTAAGGGGCGCGTCTCTCGCGCGAGAGATCCTATCGAGCGACTTTATACAACTCCACCCGTGAGACCATAACTTGCCGCGGCATCAATTTATAAATTCTGCAACTTGCTTTTGGAAAAAGCATATAGAAAAAGCTATAGTATACACAATACTAAATTATAACTGATTTTTACATTTGCATTATGTATAAATGTAAAATTAGATTAGGCAACTTAATCTCGTATTAAGATTATTAATTTTTTAGCTATTATATAAACTTAGAAAAGAGAAAACTACTATATAAAATGTTGCATTTAAAAAGATGTAACAAAATAATTACAAGTATTTCTAAATAAGTACAATAAGTATGTACTAAAATGAATGTGATCGGAAATCGTTATGATAAAAAAGGACTGATACATGTATAAAATACACAGTACATATATAAAAGATATATACAAACTTTGATTCTACAACATTTATATCTAATAGAATAATTTTTGATGGTGTGCTATTTGATCGAAACGTCACTTTTTGTTTTTAAAATATAGACTGTTCTAACCGCGAATCTAAGACTTGAATATACAAATTAGACGCGACCCGCTTTTCTAATCCCGGTAGCATGTTTCGTGCAAAAATGTGTCGTGTGTAGTAGCGTTAATGCATAATTCCGCTTAACGCTCCCGAAGCGTCGTTGATAGGAATCGCGCCAAGGATCGATTGTGTCGCGGATTCTCAGTCACAGCTGTGTCCACGTCGTTGTAACAGCTGGTGCGAAAGCTCTCTTGTGTAAACACGCGCAACGCGTTCGATTACGCATCATGATCATTATGACAGATGTGGAAGAGAGACACTCGATCGTTATCGATTTTTTTGTTCTCTCTCTCTCTCTTTTTTTTTGTTTTTTGTTTTGCTCGCGATCGAACCGAACATGCGCAACGTGTGTAATTCAAAACGCGTTATGCACCGGCTACTTTGAGCAAGGCCGGGGCTGCATTGCCGGTGCATGACGCAGCCGTATGCCGGTACGATGATTCTTCAAAATTTTCCACCAATGGCGTTAGAGTAATATTTCATATTCGCCGTCTGATGGCGAACTTCCGGAAACTTCAGACACTTTTCAGAAGTTTTTCAAAGCACATCCGACAAATTTATCGTGCAGCATTCATGTGAAATATATTAAGACTTACTCTTCAAAATCATACATTCATCAATATCTTGGAACTAGAAGGGCCATAATGCCAGACGTGGAGGAAAGAAAATCATCCTTCCGCCTGGAAACCGTCGAATTGGTCTCTCTATCTCAAAGCCACAGAGTTGGTCCTATTATCCCAAAGCCGCAGAATCGCATTGGTTAGTCCTTCTGCCACAAAATGATATCGTTTGTTCTAGTTTCCAAGTATTAAATCCATTATATCGCTTTAATCTTAGCATATCTTTCCTTTCCTTTCCTACAAATAGATATGTGCTGTGTGTGTTTAGAGATATATTTCCGTTATCGGAAATTTTTTTTTTTCTTTTTCATTTACATGTATTAGAGCTAATGATTTTCCCTCTATATTTTTATTAGTATCATTGCGAATGTGATACGATATACTACTACGACATCCTTCGTTCAAAATTTCGTTTCTATACATTTTCCTTCCATTACTTTTGCTAATAAGTCTATTGTCTCGAATAATCCTGTTTTCCCCATAGAAAATCCCGTAACTTATCCGAATGTCATTCCCCATTTATTCGAAGCAACACGAACCGTACAACGTAGCCACTCCTCGTCGCTTGGCGGGAAAGCGCCCCGGCTTTCGTCTGGGACGACGTGCCCGACGCCATCGTCGAAGGTTCGGCGCGGTCTTGGGTGAAAGATCTTATCGACTAATTGGAGCAACGCGAGAGCGGCGATAGAGGAGGATTCCCTCGTGCGGTGTCTCTTCAAGTTTAGTACAACCCCCGACGTCTTCCCATCTCTCGGGAACCGACAGCTTCCTAATTACGATCTCTCCTCTCTCCGACGAGTCGGAGGACGAGGAGGGGTCAAGGGAGGAGAGGGGAAGGGTAGAATTGTTGGTCTGGTCAGGTACCGACGAGGATTGTTGCCGCGCATCAACGCGCGCGCACGCGGGAACTGTCGCTGCTGTTATCATTATCGCGACAACCCTTTTTCTCCGCAGTCGCGTAAAAGACCCCCGCGATTTTCTAAGATCTTATCGGTTAATTAGAGGTTCGGCGATGTGAAGGAAGAGGAGAGATTGGTAGTGGAACGAATTCTCTCCAGCGTCGGGCGAGAGACGGCTTACGCTTTTAATATGTCTGGCTCGAGGTGAGTTTCTTTTTCTTTTATCACGCAACTCCTTTTCTCCGGCTTTTAAAGGAATTTTTCCGCAAACGGTCGCATCGATTTTTGCAGATGAAAAAGAAAGAGCTGTGCATGTGGTATAGGACGGAATAGATTGATAAACAAAAAATAAAGTGAACGATTAAACATATTATCAAGTAATCCGTACAAATTAGCTAACAACGAAAAAAAAATTTGCCTCTTTATCGATATTAATAAGTTAATAAATACAACTTTAAACTTTTCTTATAATAATTATAATATCGCACATTTATATATCAATTAGCTTTATGAAAAACTTTTTACTTTATTAAAAAATTTATCAGAGATCTTCGTAAAGAGAACTGCGATTTCTGAGATATTTAAAACTAGTTAGCTCAAAACAGTGTTTGCATTTTTCCACGTTATAGTCGCTTAACAGCAGCGAACATGCAATCGCGCAAAAAGTATCTTGACTGGTTTATTTTAATCAACTTTCCATGCAAATATCCCACATCGGTGAAGGCGAGGCGGGGTTAAGCTCAAGCGGTGGAGAGTTTAAATCCCCCGGCATGCGAAGGGAAAGAGTTAAGCTCCGTTAATGAACACCGCGAAACTCTATAAAACGCACAGATACCGTTTTTCTTTTTTCTTTTTTTTTCTATTTCTCTCTTTCTCCCGTTTCGATTGTGTCACGATTCAGTTTCTTTTCGCGAACGCGTCCAAGTACGCGTTCACCCGCTGACATCGCGGGCTTTAAGCAAACAAACTTTGGGATTATCTCGGGGACTTTGGGAATTTGCTCTACGCGTTGTTTCTAATTCTATACGCTTACTCGGGGCGAAGATAGTTGCGTGCGAATAAAGCTTCGAAGTGGGTAGGCGCGCGAAATACATGCCGGATATCGAACTAGTTAGATATCTATGTATTGCCTACCCATTCACGCTTCTTGAAATGCGCCTATCCGCGAACGAGGGAAACATGGGCGATGAGGAGCCAAGGATGAGAAAATACAGTGCGATTCACGAATATACCATATAATTTCAGAAGCTATTTCTTGATGTTATATTACGAGTATAAAACAAGTTGATATGAATTAGCTCTAATTCTGAATAATTCAAAAATATGCGAAAACTTGCGATTTTGAGAAAGAATAGCATCCTAATTATGTTTATTCTGTATCTATATAAGTTTTTTTTTTTTTTGCTTTTTTTAAGATACAGATATAATAGTGTAATTTAAATGTTAATTAAAAATGCCTCGTAAAACAAATTGAAAATCAACTTGTATAATATTTCTGTGAATTGCTCTGTATCTCTCTCTCTCTCTCTCTCTCTCTCTCTCTCTCTCTCTCTCTTTCTTTTTCTTTTTTTTAGAAGAGGCAATCAGATGTACTAGAAATGATATTGATTTGAGGGTCTTCGTTAGTCACGAGTACTTCTCATTAAGGATGCAATGGATATGTGTATATTGATGTTTTTTTCATCGTATTGCAAGGAAAATATTGAGTTATTTCTCGTTTCTAACAACAATCGTAAATATAAAAAAGTTTCGAATATTAGATACGAGGAAAGTGCATGTGTCTTGACTAAAGTTTTTGCCAATAATGAAATTTATTAACGTTATAATCTTTTTATTTTTTAGAAATGCAAAAAATAATATATAAAAGAGATTATTTTTTTTATAAAGTCAATTTATTTTCTAGTATCTTATTTACATATTTGATTATCTGCATAACGTAACGTAACGGGAGGGAAAAAAAAAAAACCCCGAAATTATTCAACGATTTAAAATATCAATATTAATTTTGGTGTATCCGAAACGAATATCTATCTAAAACGATATCGAAAACGGAATACAATATTTCATTTTCATAACTGCATCGCTGATGGTAATACTCACGCTGCCTAGGTGTACGCTTCTCTATACATAGAGTGTATTTATACTTCCTGACTCACGTCTCTCCGCGAAAGAGGATTCGCGCGCCCCGACTACAGTCGGTTCATCGCACCACGAATCGATAGGTCGTAACTCCTTCAGGGACAAATTATTCCGACGTTCGACGATTCCTCCATCGAGAATTTTTACGCCACACCGGGGAATATGGAAGCGATGCGCGAATTTGCTGGTTCGTAGGACTGTGATTTTCGCGTTATCGTGAAACGATGAGTATCGTTATTTTTATCATCTATTTATAGATGATTTTATCTTCCGTTTTCTATACGAGAGAGCATATAATCTACAAAATCACTATATATCTTTTTTCTTGACACTCTTGACAAAATACGGCAAATAATAACATGTCATGCGACTGAAATTATTGCGCATAATGTTTTAAATAATATTTTTGCATAATATTATAGATTTTAATAATATTTGAAACCTTTATGATTCCGAGTTAATAGACTTGGAATATTTCATTTCTCAGATCTTCGTATGCTTCTAAAAGTTTTACGAGCTACAAAATTCCTTTTTGTTATGCAAAGTTCGTTCCGCGCGTGCAATAAAATGGCACGCAAGATGCAGAAATAGAGCGCATTCGTTTCTTCCGAGAAACGCCGTCCCGGAACTTCATGGTGGTCTAGTGATTATTATTAGCCACTCGCGCTCTCGTAATCACCACAATTATGGCGAAGCAAGACAAGTGAGACTAATATATTCGCAAAGCGCATTCATGTTGCCGAATTTTAGCGTTCCTATTTTTCCCATTATATGGCGCAACTTACGGTCGTAAACTTTAATTTCCTTAGACTAAAGTCTTGGACCGGTTATCGAGGTCGAGCGATCTCTCTTGGAATATACCCCCGTGCGGCATTTATGGCGCGCACACGTAGAAATATTATATATGTGGAAAATTCGGCCAGCTTCGCCGTAGTCGCCGATTTCGAAGCGCGGACACGTACGGCGATAAGTCTCAATACGGAATAAGTAGCTACTAGCGATCTTGCTGACCGTTCGTAAAGGGCCGAGCAGAAAAGGAAAGAGAGAATAGTCTCGCCTTAGAGAGTATATTGATATATATTTACCAGTTTTCTCTGGGGCTAAGAAAGAAGCTCGTAATATGCCAGCGTGAATTATCTCAGGCATCATAACTTTTTAGTCGATTTTCTTCTTTATCGTCAATATTTTTTGATTAATATAACTTTTAACACTCCATTTCGCTTTGTATTTACTTAATCGTTTAATTGATACAACAGATTTTGTTTTATTATTTGTTTTTTTTGCTTGTAGTTATGTGCTTGTATGTTACGCGGGATTAATCGCGCGTTTAATCATTATCTTAAAAAAATAAGGATCAGAAAAAAGGGCACGATGAGAAGAGACGCATGTTGTCATTCTATTTTCACGCGCCATTAATATGAAGAAGTGCGAGAATATTATTAAACGTAGGAATTTTAAAAATTTAAAAAAAGAAGCGCCGCGTGTGTCTCGTTGCTTGAAGCTTTCGCGTTTTAAAAGGCGGATTTATTCTGCGAAAATGACAGACTTCTCCTGAATGGATCATGTCGGCGACGTTACGAGTGCTCGAAAATTGCATTCCTACTAATTTACACAAATAAATTATTTTCTGTTTATTTTCCAAGAATATCTTACGTACTTTTCATAATTTACTTTTACTTCATCGTCATCGCGCTACAACGAGAATCGGGCAAACTAACCAATCGAGCGCAGTTTTACGCACTTTGTCTTAATTACGAAATGATAATGGACGACGTATATTCTCGCGCGTCCTTTAACGGAGCCCGTATCTCGTCAGGCGTCGGATTTCACGTGCGAGAATCAAAGGTCAATGCGCGCGCGCGCGGCCATTGTAACGCTGTGACAAAGCGCCGTGAATGCGGCATCTCGAGCGCGAGAAAATTCCTTAAAATCGAAAGAAAGCCCACCGTCCGTTCGCGCTTGCTAACTCGAGCTAAACGCGACAAAGGTGGCCATTGTGCTATCGTACGCGAGACTTCCCGTACGTTAACGCGGCCCGACCGTATACATGTACGTCGCATATGTGCCTGTATATTCACCATGGTGTGTATTGCGAGCTGTTCGCGCTTATCGTCCCGTGACACGACATCCGACCTGGAGCTCACGTAGCAGTATCTTTTACCCGTTCTCCGAAATTCTGCCGTACTCGTTCTTCGGTCTTGCTCGAGAAACGCAGCTCAAGCCCGTCCTAGCTCGCGCATCTTAAAGGTGGATCCACGTTGCGACGATAACAACGAGTATTTTGATAAGAGCACACGGTAAAGTGGGACAAGAGGTAACGTGCAGATTTTTTATTGAAATGCGAGTACAATCGTTGATTCTCCTTTACGTAGGAATCCAATTTCCAGTTTTCAATCGCCTCTTTGCGAAAGGAGACAAAGTCCAAAGTTGGAAAGGTTACGTAATAGGGAAAACGGACAGCATTTTCGTTTCGGCATAGAGAGAAAAAGGAGAAGGGAGGGAATAGGAATACGAGATTATGAGGCCGCTATGAAATTTTGTTAGCGCGTGTTTAAATTAAAGGAAACACGCATTATGGCATAATTTGTATATCGTAGGGGGAATATAGTGTGGTGGTTTTTCATTAGACTGTGTCGCGTGCGCGCGCGACGAACAATTAGCATTATATTTAATTCCGAAAGTTCTTCGACGTACGATTCATCTTAACTCTCACCTGTTGTAGTCAAATTATATTCGTATATTTTTATGGAAATTGATTTTATTTTCTTATCGATATGTCGATGTATACGAAACTTGCTTTCCGTTTCGATTAGCCGTCTCGCCCTTTTATCCTACGTCATGAACCTACCTTAAGACGCCGACGGCCCTCAGGCGTTTCGAAAAGAGAGCTCTGCCAGGAAAACGTGAGTCAGGTCCGAAAGCAGGTCCTATTAATGATGAAGCCGGAGCTGATTCACGCCACTCTCGAGGCTATTTGTTATAACTGACGGACAGTGCGTGGTATCTGTTCGGTGCGAAAGTGCCGGGAGAAGAAACCGCAAAAAAAAAATGAGAGGAGGGAGAATAAATATGATGGAGCAAAAGTAAGAAAGAGAGAGAGAGGGCGAAAAATGCGTTATTAGTTAATCCGATACTGTCACGCTTGCGCTCGTATGTACATACAGCCGCCTAAAATAGTAATATCGCGGACGTATAACGAGGCGCCGCGACGCCGTCACATCGAACGTGCTTTATTCCCGGCGCGGCCATAAATCACGTCGTGTTTAACAAACTCCAGCGCATCGGATCCGCAATAATACACATATTCGCCGCGAATTTACACGCGCGCGCGCGTAGAGCGCGAATATTGCGTACGTCCCGGTCATGCATCTATCGCTCTTTTTTTTTTCTTTCTTTTTTTATTATGCGTCCGCCGTTATTTTATCCCTTTCGAATTTTAATCATTGTTTATCGCGGTCACGCGCGCGTGTAACGTATTGCGCTTGGAAGAGAGGCGAAGGGGAAGGGGAGGGCTGTGCATTACCTTCCCCTCGGATTTCATGCATTTTTCCGCGACGATCGACATTGGCGAGTCAATCATTGCGATACATAGCGCGTTGTGTGTGCGTGTGTATGTGTTCGAATATAACAAAATGTGTAACTGCGGTTTACAATAGCGACGAAATGCGCTTTTATAACGTGTTTTTTTTTTTTGCGTTTTAGGTTTTTGTTTTTAAACGTGCATCGTTCAATTTCATCTGCTATTTCGTTGCGTGTTAACACGAATTTTTATGGCTGTTATTGCGCGATATTTATGGTCGCGTTTGTGCAATCAACGTATAGCATATTCGTAGCATTAACGTGGCGCGCTTAATGGAATAGAATGAAAGATACGTCGTAGAAATAGTGTAAATATATATATATATATATAAGAAATATAGACATTTATTTTTCTTTTAACACAGGGCTTGCGATTTTAAAACGATTGCGAGACATAAATTTGATTGCAATTTGTACTTTAAGGAATGAGATAAGAATGGGCGCGCGTTAATTAATCTAATATTTAGAAAATTTTCTGAAAATATTTATCAAAATAATGTGACCTGTGACAAGTAAAGAAACATCTGTAATTAGGTATAAATTAGAACCGTAACTTAAATACAGTGGCATATTAATCGAGAGTTAAATCACTGAAAGTATCGTAGTGTTTGCAGATTTTCTCGGGACTTTACTATTGTATTGTTTTAAATTTCTTTTAAAAAAAGTGAAAATTATTTAAAAGAAAGTGGACAGTACTTTTAAAAAAACTGGGCATTAATAAAATAGAGGTATTGCAATTGCTTGGATATTTTAGCGCTCAAATATTTCGTAATAACAAATCTCGCAGTTTTACATGATGCGCGATTTAATATTATACTTCCAAAGTGTATCTATTTTTGAATATGGTATACATTCGCATATCCATTTACAACGCGGGAAAAACGTAGAAAATGCACCGGTGATTTCCAGATTATCGCGAAAAAATTGCAAACAGTATTTTACTTTTGATATATTTAATTTTTTTATATAATTATTATATTATGCATCGCCGATCAATGAGTAATTACTAATTATATGTCATGTTATTACGATATTTGAATTTTATGCTCACTCGCTTTCGGTAGCTGAGGAAAAACATAAAAACACTATTCCTCCATTTTTGGAATAAACCTGTAAAAATGCGCAATATAAACATCTGTTTCCTTTCGAAGGATACGCGTATCAGCAAAGTGTATTATACATAAAAAAGAAAAACAAAAACACGGGTACGATCCTCGGAGTTATGGTGATGGAGCCTCGTGTTGTTGTCAACGAGTATCACGAGTTAGTTAAATTTCGGGAACGTCGCGCAAACGTCGTATCGAGAAGACAGTAGTTACGATGCGATCGTTAAGTATAAGATCTTTGCGAAAAATAGTGATCGATATTTAAACGGTTTGTGAATCGTTGATTTTGTCGAGTGTTTTTCTTCGACGAACGTTTTAACGTATGAATGTTTTTCACATGTTTGCGCGTCCGCTGGTTATCGAATAGGCAATCATGTATATATGAGTTTGGCGAGTATCGAGAAAAGTATCGAGCGAAAATACATCGTCATTGCATCAAGTCTTAAAGTAAGTGTCGCGAATGATGGTGAATACAACGTACTAAACGGATAAATGTCGTCGAAAATGTCGAACAAAAAGTATCGTACTCAGGCGAGTGTACTTGAAAAGTATATTATCGCGCGTAAAATAAATATCGGACGCAAGTATTACGAGTGTGTGTGTGTGTGTTTTTTTTTATGCTGATTGATATCGTGAAATCGTCGAATTTTAAACATCGCGACACTATCGTAGTGTGATAGTGATACCCAATCGACTGATTGGATCAGTTACATATGCGATGGATCATCGATCATCGATCAAAGCTTGAGTGGATAGAAAGATGAATGGATCAGACGACAAGATGGAAACGGCGGGAAGTAACTGACGAATCTATAATTAGTTAAATGTCACACATATTTGCAGTAAGTTGATACGATTGCGTAATAAATCTTGTTTCTTTATGTATTGCTTTGATATTAGAGATTTTAATTATTCTGAAAATGTGACAAAATATATTGGAAAAAATATACGTATTACTTTAGAAAAATATACAACTTTGGTCAGCGATTTATCCCTTAATAATAAATATGTATAATATTTTGAAGAGAGAGATATAACGTATATTTTTTTATATATTGAAGATTAAAATAAAAGTGATAGAGTATAGAAGAAGATAAAAGATCACGAGAGTTAAATAAAGGTGAAAATATAAGCATCCTGCTTTGAGCCTTCCGTATAATGTTATGTTGCTCTAGTCTGATAAAGTTTATACTAAAAGCGAGTCAAGCGACGTCAAAGTTCTGAAGCCAGTGAGGGCGGTGTGTTACGTCTCATCCCTCTTTCCACCGTCTCACTGCAATTTTGGGACGTTAATCATGCAACATTATAACGCCGCTTCGTATCGCGGTTATCGAGTTCGCGCTATTATATTCTTATTGTTTGCTCTATAATCATCCTGTTCTTTCCCCCGGCGAGTCTTAATTACCTTGTTTATCGCGTTCGTAGGCGTCGTAATGCCGGCGCGACTATACACCGTCGCTGTAACACGTTTGATGGACTTTGAAAACAACCCCCTCGGCATCTCTCTCTCTCTCTCTCTCTCTTCGCGAGTTAACTCTCCTAGATTACCGCGCCTTAATTTATCACGCAAAATACTGCGCGGGATTCTTAAAGGTCTCGAATAATTTCACGGCGATCAAAATTTCAGGAAAGGAAAATTTTCAGAGAAATAACTTTCAAAGAAATACTTTACTCTTGGAACAAAGGTACAAGCCGGTTTTCAGGGGTGTTAAGAAAATTTCACGTTAATTAACCGAATTTAACTTGAACTTTAATATAGTTCTACAATAAGTCTCGCCAGAAACGGTACTCGCTCTTCGAAGGCTAATTATCACGGTCATTTGGACGATCCATTTAAATGCTCAAGACCTTCCTTTAGAAATTCTCTCTAGTCCATAGTTTATCAGGGGACAGGACTCTGGGCACACACATCCTCTACCTCTGCCCTTTAAATTAAATCCACGCTTTACGGCCAGCACGCGGAGTGGCGTTTCGTGATTTGACATGGGACGAGGTTTACACTCCCAGCTGCGGCGCGCGTGTTTAAAGTTACTTGGCGAGGGATTTACGACGGGCACGGGACGATTGTTGTTACTGTCGCAACGAGAACGAGATCGCGAGGACGAGAGGATTTAAATAATCACGAATGGAGAAAATTTCGAAAATACGCACGCCTCTGGAAAAAGCTTTTTTGCAACGCACGGTTCTTTCGACGGATCGCGTTAACTTAGACAAAAACTTTGACACGGTGACATGGAATATAAACTTTTGAGAAACGCGACAAGACAGATATTATACCGTCGCGATGGTCGGTGTAGATTATTTTTCATTCATTTTATTACTTTTAATAATAAGAGGGAAATAATATTGTTGAAAATTTTTGAAATTTGGAGATGCTGTTATAATTATAATCGTAATGAAAATATGCCAACAATTTTTCCTGGCTCGAAATTTCTCGAGTCTATTCTTAAACAAATGTGATATCAAATTTTCCTAGGGGGAAAATTTGACCTGGAATTAATGGAGGCGAGGCGTGTCCCATAGTGTATCGAATTCCTTAGCTGGTAACGAGCCAACGTGCACGCACATGCACAAGCACAGGCGAATGTAGGACGCGCTTAAATCGACACTCACCCTTTAGAGGCCCTTCAGAGCGCCGCTTTCCCAGTTTGAGGATGGGTGAGGCTTATATACATGTGTAGCTATCGAATATTACGAGAGCGGCGAATAAGCGCGCCGTGTCGACGAATACGGATCAGCCTTAATACCCGAATGATCCTTCGGTACTCGATATGGAATCGCAGCTACGATCCGCGCCGCGTCGTTTGTTCGTTTTTCATCACATTTGGCGAATAGAGCGTGGTCGTCGTGAAACACACGACGGCCGTTGAAACAATCGCAGATCCTCGGCTTGTAAGAGCATTACTTAATGTGTACTCTGCTGGAATTTCTGATGGAATATCGTAATGCGAAATCATTTTCTCTCCTGTACGCGTTCCGTAAATTTCTGTCTCTATGAGTTTCGCTTTGAAGTTTTCAATTTCACGTTATGCATCCTTTTACGCTTACCATTTCTCCTTTAATATCAAATAAATTTTATATTATCTGAGTTTTTTAAATGCGTATGTGTCATTAGTTATCGCAGGAAATACCTAATATTAATTCTTTCTTTGCCAAGTTATTTTCAATTTGCAGAAATATCAAACTATTTTTTAAATATATATATTTAGCATATATATGTATATAAAATATGATTTTTTAATATCTCGAATTGCACGCTAAAGATATTTAGATCGATAGCAGAAAGTTCTCGTTCCACGTGACCTAATCGTCGTGACGTGTGTATAGCTGCTCCGCTCGAGTCTAAATACGTTTTTCAACATCTCTCCTGTCGCATTCGGGATATATATTCATAGAGTGACGGGGGGCCGTCATCGGTGCTCAGGCATTCGAATGGAGGAGAGAGGGATTGGTCGGGAGAAGAGAGTCGTCGGAAAGTTTTATTTACTTTAAAAACGCGGCGCCAGAGATCCGCTAGTCGGCGCGCAGGAAAAATAAAGTTTCGTTGAATAGAGCGAGGAGAGTCGGGACGAGGAAGAGAAGCAATAGAAATGGGAAGAAAGCCGGGATGAAGGTGATTGCGGCGGTACAGGGGGAGGCAAGAATCCGGATAAGTTGAAAAAGTCAATTATTGTAGCGACACCCTCTCTCGGCTTAGCGGCCGCACGAAACGCCAACTGGCAACGTGCATAGGCACGCTTTGGAATCGTTTTTCCGAAAACGCGAGCGAGTTATTCCGTTAAAAAAAAAAAAAAAACAAAAAAAAACTACTGACTCTCTGGCGCAAACCAGTCTTACGAATAATCCGCACGAAAATGAAGTGCCTGCCTTCTCGCCTTATCTATAATTTACTCGCGTGGCACCGTGCGCGCCGTTCCCTGCGCGGACTGCTCGTGTAACACGTGTTTCACTGCGGACTCTTTCCAACGCGAACAGAAACTCTTGCCAGACTCGGCTGGAGATATTACCTACGAGTCCGAAGAAGTATTACATTCGAATTCGTGTAAATATTCTCGTGTGCGCCATTTATTTTACGAATCTTGTATATTGAACGATTATCGCAACGTCGATGTTTTGTTTCACCTGTCAATCTGCGAAATTTTAGCAAGCGGAAAATACATCGGAAGAGAATAAAGAAGAATTAAAATGTCACAATATTACGATGAAGGTTTCGAGTAAAATGAGGTATCTCGGTAATATAAATTACAATATCATTTTCGTTTATAGAATCTCAAATGGTTGTTTAAACCTTCTCGGACACACGATTCCGGAAGAAATATACGTATCGAAGCGTTCGGATTATAAACTCGATAAAAAAAGAGCCGCAGGTAAAGGCTCGATAGTACATTGCGGTAACACGACGTCGCCCTCGTTTCGTTTTATTAAATGTAAAACACAAGTTACCACATTCGGCTCGCGAAATATCGCGGGTATCCAATTTCTCGAGGCGCGGATTTTTCTTCTCCCTTTTTCTCCCTTTCTCTCCCTCCCTCCCTCCCTCCCTCTCTCTTTCTCTCTCGCGGTATCGCGTCTATCGATATCCCGAACGAAAATTCTTTAGCCACTTCACGAGCTCTCGATATTCCGCGATAATATCGAGAACCGTAATATACCAGATGCAACCCCCTCCCCCCTCCCACCCCCCACTCGTCCCGCATGCATCTCCCGTTTGTGGCGCGGTAGCGCTTTCGATTTTCCGCGCAATTTTCGAACCACAGGCAGACAGATGGCCCACGAATCACAGCCATTGTCGCTCAACAATGCCTCCGTACCTCATCTTCCCCGTGCTCGCGACGGATCCTTGGTCGCGGTCTGTGCGTTATGTATATATTACCTATCCATTATATACACACACCCCGCGGACATACACCGCGTATTATATCACGTAACATATACGCGCTTGGCGCGCATACGATCGCGTGTACGGGGTGTCTCGGAGGTAACACGCGAGCCGTGACTAAACTTGTCGGTTTCTCGACGAATTATAATAAAGTTGACCTTACCTCCCTCGGTCATTATCGATTCGTGCAAGTTTTTATTAATTGCAGCGTGACCTTTTTTTTTTTTGCAATTAAAGCTTAAATCAAACTTTCTCGTTGCAATCCCTTTCCCTTCCCTACTCTCCCCTTTCCGGGGAAAAAAAAAACGAATGGAAGAGAGATTTCGTTATCCATTTATACTCCGCGCGACGCTTTAATTCATCAAGACTCTCGTCGACTTTCGATCGCCCTTAGGGGCGATAACCAAGTCGATGTCTCGACTTTGTAAGAACCGTCATTCTTCTTAGTCCACGACTCTCTATCATTTAGGTTTGAAGGCTCGCTCGTGCGCGATGGGTAGGTAAGTAGGTAGGTACAGGACACCCCGTACACCCGTTTACCCACATACGTATCTCACTCCCTTCCCCTTTCCGGAGAGTATTACGTACGTACATACACACCGGTTATGTGGCTGGGAATATAGGTGGTAGGTAATATTCGACGATGCCGAAAGCACGTTCGAGCGATCGATCTCTCTCGCCTCTCTGTCCCGTCCCCGTCGCTCCCAACCTCCTTTACCTTCTCCGCCTCCTCTTCCTCCTCGCGGGTGCCGGTTGCATTCGGGGTTCCAGACTTCGGCGTCGCCACCGAGAGAGGAGCGTTAGAGGAGAGAAGTACGTACAGCCAGAGAGCTCGAGCGAGCGAGCGAGCGACCGAGGGTGGATGGAAGACGGACGAAAGTGCGGGACGCCAAAGGGTGGCAACGGTCGGGCGGGGGGAGGGGGGGATTGGATACCCTACTAGGTATCTCAACTTACGATTGCCCCGGGGGCGTGCACAGAAGTGCAAAGCAATCGTCTCCCGGCCTCGACCCGTCTCGAGCTCTGCGGGTTCTCTTCTCTACACCCCCTCCGGAAAGGGGTAACGTATCGAGATACACGCGAGAAGTACCGAGGGGTTGGATATCTCTCGACGGTCCGTTGTTGCTGCCTGGTTTCGGGCTCGATTTACAGCACGAGAACGCACGACTTACGGAATTCCCGTGGAAGTCCGATGCGGCTCTCCTTCCTTCTGCTTCT
The DNA here is from genome assembly GCF_030449975.1 of Polyergus mexicanus. Lineage (NCBI taxonomy): Eukaryota > Metazoa > Arthropoda > Insecta > Hymenoptera > Formicidae > Polyergus > Polyergus mexicanus. The sequence goes on along the minus strand of NW_027223332.1, from coordinate 9,017,839 downwards.
CTCCTCTTCGCTCCCGCTTGTTTCTGTATACGTCTGTTTACCTCCTAGCCGATCCCCAACGATCTTCTTCTCTTACAAGGGGAAACGGATCAGCCGGCGTCGCGGATTTACGGCGCGCGGAATTCGGACGACGCTCGTTCGTCTTCGCGCGTTACTTCCGGTAACTCGGCGAATTCTCTCTCTCTCTCTCTCTCTCTCTTTCTCTTTCTCTTGTTTTTCACGGAGTCTCGAGCGTGCCGATATTTTTCTCGAGACTAGAAGTGCGACGAACGCGAGAGAGAAAGAGGATATCGCAACTCACGGGGTCGGATGGAGAAGACGCGCACGTCTGGGAAAAGGGGCGGCACTCCTATTATTTTGCGGTTCCGCGCCTCCCTCCGACGTGAAATATACAGCCTATGGAAACTTAGTTTCCCGCCTGCGAATTCCCGAGCTGTCGGCATTGGAATTTCTCGTCGCGTTATTTTGCGATTTTACACTCGGATTATAAGCAGATACGCGGCGCCTACGAGTTCGCCCCGTGTCTGTTGGAATTTTTGAGTCGTTCGCGTCGACGTTGTTTTTCGTTTATTTTGTGGCTTTGTATGGTATATGAATTCACGTACTTTTGCCGTTCCTCTTGCTTACAGACTTGATTCGAAATTTCTTCACTGAAGCGTTAACACGAAAATGTCAATGTTAATACTGTATCGGTTTTTCTCAATTTCAAAATATAACATATATCTTTTTCAATCGATATGAACAACATCTAATATATTAACCTCTTTAAAGTCATAATATCGGGAAGACATCGATAAATAAAAATATGATGAAATTTTTCCATTTATATGGAGATACTTTTTATTTTTAATGAATAAATAAATGAATAAATTTTATTTTTTCTCCGTTATACATTTTTGCGTGCAATGTTAATATTTGCATTCCTGTGGAAACAGAACAGTCGTGAAGAAAATAATATATCTATTAATAATTATTATAAATTTTATTTCCATTCAAGATTATGCAAAAAGAATTTTCTTTTAGAATTATGAGGAATGTATTAACGTATAAGAAAGATATGGAACACGTTTGCACCGCGGGTTTATCAACTCAAGTTAAATTGCACGTTAAGAAATATGTGCGCTATAAGGCCGCGGTTGGAAATTCTTTAATGATCCGCGATGGAGTCGGTCTTGGTGTGGTAACCGGAAACGTAACGGGCTTACGAGAAGATGTTGGGTGGGAAGAACGGGGGCGGTGCGTAGCGAGATTCCGTGACAAACGACGCGACTATACGTTATCTCGGGGACCGAGATACATGTCTCGGGGAGGAAGTTTCCCCTGTAGTTTCGCGCTCGAATTACAACGGGAACGCGCATTCTCGGCGACGCTTTCTCCGCAAGTCGAGCGCGCCTTTTCTTTCGCGCTCTGTTATTCGCCATTCCCGTTTTCACGTGCCCCCCCCCCCCCTATCATTTACGCGGTTCTCGACGATATCGCGGTCGGAATTGAAAAAGAGAAAATACGCGTTATATATAACTGACGCATTATGTATAACTCACGGTAATATGTCAATCTTACCTATTTCAAGTTGTACGCGCGCTATGAAAATTCCGGGCTAAGTTTCGCGGAATTATTTTTCATCATTCGGTACGTCGAGGGCTTAAAGAAACATGCACGTTAAAGAAATGGCTAACTACTGAAATATGATAGACTTGCATTAGAAGGAACTTTAGCAGTATTTTTTTGAGAGACGGCGCATCCAGGAAGATGTATGAGCTCAATTAAGACCAAAGGCATACATCAAAAAGTTTCGTCCGACTAACGTGGACGCGTGCAGTATGCGCGCAAAAATCTGTTCGCAATCTAGAAAAAAGACCGCGTTGCCGCCCTACATGCGTCTTTTGAAATGAAAAAATGAGAGATAAATTCAATTCCTTTCATGTTTTTGCGCGAATTAAAGGCTTTACTTGTATATTTCAAGAGGAAAAGTTTGAAATGAAAGAGACAAGAATATTTCTCGCTGTATATTTATCTATGTATTAATTTATTAATGTGACGAAAAAATTGAAGTTAACGATTTTACGCAGTTTAAATACATTTTGCTAGTTAGAAGCAATCAAAAACTAAAATTTGAAAATGTCGTACATAAAGTACATTTCTAAATTTAGAATTTAGTTTCAAAATCTTAATACCTTCCCGTTTCGATAGTCAAATGTCATTAATAGTGAGTTAAGTCGCCTTGGTATTAGCGCGTGAATGCGTCGTGTCACGGAATAGTCGCATCGATTTTCGTACAGGTACGCGTGTCTATGTATCTGTACGTGGAAGCGGATTATCTCCCGATGCTCCGATTCGTCGATCGGAACAGAGTTCTCCCCCGAAATTCATGGAGAGATCGATATTGAGCGATCGGAGCCGAAGCGGCGTGTCAATCACCTTCGGATTCCTCAAAAATCGCCGGTTAGCGGTCAGTTTGCGGCGGGATCGCGCTCTATAACTCGGAACACTTCGGATAGAATCCGAGAGAGAACATTCTCGACGTCCACAAACGTCGGCAACTGTCGAATTAATTCCACCGTGTATGTACGTGCACGCCTCCCTCGGAGATACGTCACTTCCGGCGTCCGTTCGAGGAAGTCGCGGTCGGCCGCAGCCGCGATCCCGTTCTCGCAAATACCGTTCGCGGATGATGTCAGTTTTGCCGGTTTCTTCGCCAAACTATTCCGAAACTCCCGCTAACAGCTCGGAAACGACTTACGTCGATTTGACGGAACGCGCGCCGGATCGCTCCCTCCGCGTTCTTCTATTATCGCCGCGCTCGTGTGCTGACTTTCCGATTTCTTTAGCCCGAAAATTCCTCGGCTGGCGCAAGAATTTCGGTTGGCGGAAATTCCATCGTCTCCTCGAGCGACACTTTACGCGTTGTCGCTACGATATTTCGTGGAATGAAAGAAGCATTGGCTATGGATTTATTTAACTACGAGTATCCGGCTGTTCATTATTCGCGAAATTGAGAATAATTAGCAAATATATACTTGCTTCGCGAGCTGAAGAAAAATAGCTCGATATTGGAGAATTAAATATGTAGATTTGAATGCGTCTGAACTTTATTTGGTCGTACGATGATTAAATTTCTCATTTGGATTATCGCTCGATCTTTCGATGACGTGTTTAATTTTTGCAGTTTATTTAATGAAGAATGAAGGCGATGAATGATAGATGCATCATGGAAAGCCGTAATCGCGTCTCTTGGATTTCGAGATATAATGCGCTGTCGGAACAAATACGATGTATTTCGGGACATACGTTCTATCCCGCTAATATGTAAATATATTATATGGATCTGCACAGAGTGTGTCAGCCACTTTTAAAATCCGTCGTGTCGCCGAACGCGCGATGTGTCACGCTCGAAATATTGCTCTCTCGAAAATGTCGCAATGCATTTACGTGATGTTTACTTATTAAAGTCTACGAGCGGAGCATAGTCGATATATTGAACGCTTGCACGTATTTCCTGTAGCGACTTACTAATACTCTGGGGCGATTAAATAATACATTGGCTACGTCTTACAGTGTTGGATGATAATACGATATCAAAGATGTAATAATTATAAAATATTAAAATCTTATATATTAAAATATATATGTATAACGAGGTGAGAATCAATCAGTGAGAATTAGGTTTTTAATCGGTACATTTTACAATTAATTATGCCGAATATCATAACATCATAAATATATTATAACATTAAATTTAAAGTATATCATAAAATGATATTACAAATATTTTAAATATCAAAATTGTTACTTTCCATACAATTCTGAATACTGCATATTATAATTGTGGAAGAATGATTAATTTATATATATAGGTCGATATTCATAGTCGTAAATAATTTTCAATTTTTGATTGAAAGCATAATTAATTACAGATTTGTATTCATAGATTATTATTAAACTATTTGGATTAATATTTTATAGAGTGTGTGTGTGTGTGTGTGTGTGTTTTGTGAACACACACTCTTGTTTTGTGAACTCATGTTTGAAAAAGATCATTTGCAATCCATAATTATAGATAATCTATAAATTATTTAATTATATTTTATAATGATTAATATTTTTAATTATTATGTATAAATCTCCTTTCTCTTTTATACAATATTATGTACATTATTGAATTTTTTATACTTAATAGTAACGAAAAAATGATTATCAAAAATACGAAAAAATAAATAAAGACTATTTAAAATTATTTCGATAGAATATACGAGTAAAAATATTGCTGATGTAGTGGTTTAATAGTTGTAAAATTATAAGAGAGATTGTAAAAATTATTATATTACTCTTTAATATTAATATTATCGATATTAGATGTGTAATTAGTATTATATTGTTAATGTTAAATATAATTAATATTATAATGAAATATTAATGTTAGAGTAATTGATGTACGAGTAATCAAAAATTCACTATGCATCGTCAAATAATGATCAATTATGAATTATAGATGCATTTCAAGTTGCGCACTTGTAATTTTTTTAAAATAAATAAAATTAATTCTAACATTGAGTGTATGAAATGTTGGCGTACAAATTCTCTGGCTTCAGAGACAAAATGTAGAGCGATTCGGTTTTTCGATCGTAGCTCGTTTTATAAGCTCAACCGCGAGTCATATGTTGCGAACGATTATTGTCGAAAACAAACATCCGTGGAAGCTTAAGTATCGAATCGATGATCTGTGGCGACCAATCTAAACTAATCGCGAATTTTGTTATTGCAGAAAAGCTGCTGGCAAAGCTACGAGTTGCTGGAGCATCGTCAGCGCAGCACCGAGCAGCTCTCGCTTTCATCGACACGGGTGAGTTTTCATTTTTACATTTTTTCTCTATCGTTTTCTTTCTGCCCTTTTCTCCCCCTTATTATATTATACATTTTCTACAACAAAATTAAAAAATTATGCGCGATACTTTATCACGCGTCTAACAATATTTCTTATTTGAATGAATCTTTATCGGATATTTGATATCTGATACTTGATTTAATACGCCTTAACGTATCTTTTCTTCCTCAACATGGCTTTGTTTGGCTTAAAGTCGACTTTTATCTTAATAAAAATCTTTCAAGACATAATAATTTCTCTCAAAATTAAACATTCTGATAATTGAGAGCCTGAAATTACGTTTCTGTCAAAGTAAAGTTCATTCGAAATTAAATGTAAATTTCTCTTATCTGCACATTTCCATAAGAAAAATTTTTCAATAATCTATTTTCAATTCTGTTAACATTATTTAATTTTTATTTACTTTTAATTCAAAATCGTTCCAATATTGAAGCGCAAGTGGCCATTTTTTTATTGTTTAGCTTTTGCTATCATTCATTTGAGGCAACGTACGCGATATTGAGACATGTTATATCTACTTACGTAGATTTCTTTAAAAACAATTTTTCTCCTGAGAATATAACGAACGTTTTTCTCGATCTTTCGTCTTCTTATCCGTATTTAAATACCGTCACCGCCATAAGAAAGTTTCGGCGCGCCGCCGCACCCATTACGCCGTTGTATCGATATCACGCTCGTAACGGCGAGGGGTCGAGTTGGTTGACCCCGCATAAAGTGTGGGGCTTGTGGGTCGTGTGCCGGGTATCTTGAAAATCTCGTGGGTCAGGGCGTGGTGCGCCGACGACGGCGGCGGGGTCTGCAATCAGGCTGGTGGTGTGTCTCATTCTCGATGGTGGTGCGTTCAACGAAGAGCCTCAACCTGCCTCGCTGCGTCTCTCTCCCCTCTCTCTCTCTCTCTTCCCTGCTCACGCACACACCGTTGCGTATCGCACGCGTTGCACGCAACACAAGCTCGAAAATACAGCCGCACCCGAGTCGACCGTCCGTTCTGATTAGCGGCAAATAATACCCGTAACAATGGAGCTACCGTTCCCTAACACAGCTTGTCCGGCGTCCCTGTTTTGTATATGTGCGTTGCGTGTTTGTATTTGTGCGCGCGTGACTCTCGATGTTGGTGCGTGCGTGCGTAAGACCCTTTGCGCCAGTCTCATCGAAAGGTCCGACCGGGCGCCCTTTGCGCCAAAGCCTCGAAGACACGAGTCAGTCAATCCCCATCTGCTTTCGATTCCCCTCAGCTTCTCTCTCTCTCTGTCTTTCTCTCTTTCTCTCTTTCTCTCTTTCTTTCTGTGCGTGTTCCTCTTACGCTCTACGTCCGCAGAATTTCGATGATCTCGTGAAAACAGATTTATCGCGCCTCTTTCCGAGTTTCCTGGACTCTCTCGATACTTTATGGTTCCTTCAGTATCGATCAGTATCAAAGTAAATGCGCCATGGTTGACTTCAATCAAGTTGTATTTGCCGCTTATGCTACTTTTTTTCTATTTTCTTTTTACTTTCGTATGAACGTTGCGAATTTACCGAGATATATATTGAATTTTTTATAAAGTCGCTTTGCGGATTATTTGCGGACGATTTGTTCACGATGCAAGAGATAAGAGCCAATGAAACCTCGTTCACGCAACAATGACAATTGCAACGATGATGATGACGGGAACGAGGTCAACGAAAGCGACTACGACAGCCCGCTTTGAATTTTTCGTCCTGACCTGAACATTTCGTTATCTCGTTTACGCTTTTGTTTAGCGTCGCTTCTTATCGTCGTTCTGGGTGACGAAAGTTATCGTTCGATCGCGCGGTGAGGCGTCATCAAGAAATAAATGGCCGAGAAGCGAGGAGGTTAAGCTGCTTTTTCGCCGCTTAACCACGCTCCTTCGTTATCCGAGTCTTGGCAAGACTTCCGAGACATTAAAGAGAAGCAACGTTCGGAGACAGGTCGGGGATTAAGCCCTGAGCTTATGGTTACGGTTAATAGTGGCGATTAACCCTTTACGAAGCCAATCTTTAAGCGCGGATAAAAAAATCACGCGAGATTAGCGAGGAATATTGGAAACTCTTCGAAAAAGACGATACGACGTTGGCTTAACGAAGAAGATATCGTTTTATTAAGAAGATGGATAAGTAGAAACCTTTTTTATGAAAATATTACGAGCATCCGTTATATTAAACCCTTTTGCTCTATTAGATATGCATAAAGTATACCGTGATATAATTTATACGTTATTAAATTTTGTGTAATTTAATTTTCAATTATTATATGTATTATGTTTATTAGCTACATTTCAAACTATTTCTAATAATGATGTAAAATATTATAACGTAATATATCTCTCATATAATATCATCCCAAAGATATTTTAAAACTAACCAACTCACGTAATTGGAAAAGCTTAATTTTATAATTTTGTTAGATATAATTTCATTAAATGCGAGATAAAGTGAGATATGTAATTTTATTTGTGCGCGAATACGATGAGAATTGTCTTCTAGAGGAACAGATACATTGTTGCTTTATGGAATAAAAATTAATATTATATATTATCTTTCGCGAAATTATATATCGCAAAAATATTTTTCTCGATCATATTTCTCTCGCGAAGATAAAAAACTATGATAAACTTCCTTATTAGCTTCACCTCGGGCCATTCGTCTTGAAGCAAGCCGCGTTACCCCGTCGACCCAGATACATTCGATCCTTCGTTATCGCCTTGAGGATCTCGAGTCACAGTCAGCAGAAACCACCTAATCCCCCGGAAAGCCCTCGTGAAAAAGCATCGATCTCCAATTCATTCCGTCCCGACCGTGCGCGATCGGGCAGCGGAGCGGAAAGCTCGCCGCAACCGGAACTTTCGGGACGTTCTCGATCGAGAAAGAGAAAGAGAGAGAGAGAGGGGGGCTTCTTTTTTAGAACGAGAATAATGACTCGAATTACGGTCATTTTCTGTGCGACCGCACAGGTGTCCGATTGTGCGCGCGACGCCCACGGATACACGCGCGCGTACACACACACACACACGCACATACACACACTCCGCATTGTGGTGGCTAGCCACCGCCGCCGCCACCACCACCACCGCCGCCGCCGCCGTACACGTGTCACCTGCATTTCCACTGCACGTCAGTAGCCGGCATCGCGCGGATATAGTAAAACTCGCCCCGTGAGGTGTACGACCGCGTTAAACGCGCAGCGGTGCATTTGAAAAGTCGGATTTAAAATCGGCTCGAGTACCGAGAAGCGAACGATCCGAGCGCTAAACGCTCGAAAATTAAATTAAATACACATTTTAATATACACACCGCACATAGGTATCACATCCAGGAACATATTCTCAACCACATTCTGCGATTAATTGATCGGAAAAATGTTGAATTATACTTGAGTAACATTTAGTAAAAAGATATTCCGGTCAATTAGTTGTAGAATAATACATATATACCTAGTTGTAAAAAAAAGTTATATACGTAGAATTGCGTCTGTTTGACTTATCGTTGGAATGCTTTCTTCAAATCCAATCACTCGATTTGCGATATAATGTGATATATTGCGATTATCTTTTGAATCGCTAATAACATTTATTTAGACTGTCGTTTTACGCGGTAATAAATCTACTTGAGTCAGATTATCGATTCTCGTCTGAAATTCTACACTCATTTCCTTCCGTTATGGCATTTTCCGTGCAGCGTTGTGTTCCACGTTATATTCCTTTCGGCTTTTCTGTCATATCCTTGCCCCTCGATCCTTGTTATCTCGACTTTAGATAGCTCGCGCGCTCCAGGATCGGTATTTAATTGAACTTCTTGGTTTCCCCATTACGTGAAAAGCCTGCTGCTCTTCCAGCCAGGCGCCGCTCGGAATATCGAGGTTGTCCCGTATATCACTGCCGGCAAAAATTGCCATTGACATCCGGTCGCAACCAGCTACCAACCGAGTTCTCTCTCAGGCGAGAAACGCGACGCTCATTCCAGGCGACGTCACCGAAAAGAAGCAAGACATTCGGTGCATCGTGAGGACTTATCGATATATAGGCTGTTCTAGAATTGCCGATCTTAAGTTAGTTATAAACTTTTTTTATCAATTTTATATTTATTTTTCCTTAAACTAGATTTCGGGAATGTTTGATTATTAATAAAAAAATTTTATTTGTTTAATAATATATTTCAATAATAAATTTTTTTTTTTTTTTTTTTTGCCATTTGAGTGCGATGCCTACATCTAGCTTCAATAATTTTTTATGTTATTGGACTGATTATTAAAATTAATTAGATTTTGCGACATTCTTTCAAAAATGAGGAAGACTAAGTACTTTAGTATCAGCAAATAATAGAGGGTTTAAAGATTTCGAGAACTCTGTGTTTATATACGTTGATCAACAGCGGCTTAAAGTAGGAACTAAAATTTGTATTGTTGTAAAATAATCTGCAAGATTATTAGAAGTTGACATTACGATAAAGTCAGTTATTATTTTCGATCGTTCTCAATCTACAAACTTTAGTTGCATCGGGATATTGTTATCGATGGAAAATCGACGATTAAATTTAACAGCAGTTCCAGGATTTTAGGACACTAAATGCAGCGTGCAAAGATGTTTAATGGCACGATGAATAGAGTCCGAGAGATGAAATAGACGGAACGAGCTAGAATATCTCTTGAAAAATTGATCGCCACGCAAAGGCGCGTTTATACGGAGACCAAAGTAAATTGTATTTAATTATTTCTTGGTTGTGCCGCAGCGATAAAAGCGGATCCGACTGCGCGCGTGCTCGACAGTTTGGTTGGCTGAATGCACACAGCGACGATTATATTCGCCTCGAAAAACAGAAGGAAGGATTAGCGCCTCGTCTCTCTCTCTCTCTCTCTCTCTCTCTCTCTCTTTCTCTCCTTCTGCATTAAAATTCTCAGCTTTAGAAACACGCTAATTTTAATAACTGCATTATTCAAACCATTGAAGTATTACATGAGCCGGCATGTTGTATTTTCTCGCTTGCCACGTTTAATTTTTTCGCGATAGGGATTCACATTCGTTAACTCTACGTTTCTCGGATCGATGTAAAAGCCAGCGCGGTTTTAAGTTTCGCTACCGATTTCTCTTAATTGGACATAATAAAAAAACGCGACGCACGGTAAGAAACAGCGGCCGCGTCAAGGGTAACAATTTCTCGTTATCTACATAGTTATCGACTCGCGCGAGAGCGTAACCCATAAAGATATCGGTCGGATAATCGTTTCCGACATTCGACTATGATCGTCGCCGCCGACCGACATTTCTTGCTGACCGATCCGTTCTTAAGCCGATGCGAAAAAGCTTACGAGAATCGATACCGCACTCCAGCCGGGACGCGCGAATTTACGATCGATCGACGCGTAAAAGCGATTATCGAAAGTTTGCTGACGTGTTTTTCCAGTCTTGTGATTTCGAGGCACGTCGACTCCGCCGGGCTGGGTATGTACACGAGATCCGGCCGGTCGTGCAATGGCCGCCGGTAATACAACGGATACGTGTAAAAGGAAGTGGAAAAATAAAGTGGATACGCTACCTCGTTAACCTTTAAGCACTTCGTGAACCCCTCTCGCGGAACGTTACACGCTCCGTTCTCGATTCTATACACCGGATTTGTTTAATCGTGACAAACTGATTACACGCAATCCTTCAGATTTTATTGACGCGAGTCGTATACATATAAAATAAATGTCGTAAATTAGAAAAGTATTCGAAATTTTTTATACATATAAATATTCGGTTTTGCATTAGTTTCCTCAAAGAAGATTAATATCTGTAAGAAATTGACGAGTTTTTTCATAATAAATGCTTTTTTAATTTCTCAAGATTTTTCAAAATTATTTATTAAATCATTTTATATTATTTTAAATTTTTATTTAGTACCTGATAAAAGATATATATATATATATATATGAATAAGGATGGTAAATTTAATCGCGCACATTCCACATTTTGACATACATTTCCCTTTATTTTTATGCGACATTTGTTGTTCCAAAGCTCTGACGTATACTAATTTAGGTAGCAGCAAGAGTTATATTATCGAATATAATAACCAGCTTCTCGCTTGATATACCCGTGCGGATGGATAAATGTCCAGTGCTCGCGTGTTATATTTGTAGGCAAATATGAATTTATATCACGTGCGCGCGCGCGCGCGCGCGCGGCGCAATGACGCTTTAATCGCATTTGTTTTGTCGCGGCTGTTTCACCGCGAACGAGCGAATTAACGAACGAGCTTGGTGGAAAACTGGTCGACCGGCTGTCTAATTTTTTTTTCCCCTCTTCGATTCGGAGCATCGACGACCGGTGACACGCAAAAGGTCGATCGCCGACAGCGTCAATCACAGTCAATGGACATAAAAGGGATTATCGAAACTTCACTAATGTGATTCTCTTCCGTTGCCATTCAGTTACCCCGATATGCACGTTACTTGCAATACGGTCGCATGTCAGTGACAGAGCCGAGACAACAAGAAGGCAAAGTCGATAAGGCGTTCTTCTCTGTCGACCGCGATACTTTCTATTGTCCATAAAGATTCGTATATATATATATATATATATCTATCGTCGTATTTCGAAAGCTCGAGATATCGAGCTTTCAATTGCGATTGCTGTTAACTGGACCATCGCGATCGTTAAACGGACCGTTATTTATTTCAATGATTTTCCCGTTCACTTTTTTCCTCGACATATACTTTATATAGATCGTCCTTATTCTTTTTCGCCCCTCGTGCAACCAATCGAATCATTTCGTTCGCTAAATTAATTCCAATGAACCCGATTTTTGTATGTATATCGGCTATTCTATGCAAAATCGCATGTTATATTTGTCTTCTCGTTCAAATAAAAACAAAAAGCAAATATAAAACGTTGGTTCTCAATACTAAAGAATATTGACAGTTTTTGAATTACATGCGATTAATAAAAGAATTATAATTTACTTAGTACATGCTTGTTAATGATATTCAAGAAAGTTGCATATGTCTATGGCTGTCATCCGTCCGGTTTTTCCAGGATTTATCTAATTTTTTCGAGCGTCCGGGAACCTTTGGGGGGGATTTTTTAATCCTAGTTTTTTGAGCGCGTGACGATACGCGCGTCGTAATTTGAGGCTGTGTCTTTGTATGTTGTACGTGCGATATTGTTCAAGCCTTAGGACATTGGGATCATTGACAGCAAACAAAATAATGTAGACTATTAATAATATTATTAATTATTAATAATTAAAGTAAAAATTATTCTATTTTTATCGCTTTGTCAGTAGTTGCAATAATTTCACGTAATAAATTATGGGTGTCCGGGTTTCAATTGAAAAAGTCCAGGGTTTTAAATCTTCCTCAGTCCTAGATCTGTATAATTACATGGCAGCCCTACATATGTCTCACGATACAAGAATAATAAAATTTTTATTCATGAGCGAATTATTGTGAAGGGACGCAAATATAATCGCGACGTTTAATCCGCGATCGTTTCTTAGCCTATACTCTGTCCGTTAGTCTATACTCTTAATTTTTATCTGGTATCACGGTATCTTCGGCGACATGAAAAGATCATATTGCAAACGGATAGAGACGAAGGAAGAAGTGAGAATAGAAAGCGGAATAGAAAGCGAGAATCACGTGAAATTGTTAAAAGCACACCTCTCGCGGATGAAGTACGCATGAATATAGAAAGATGCGTGTTTTGCAGTTGTAAAATTGGAAAATCGGTACGATATTTGCGATAAATGTATGCATAATTAATATCATTTTAATATATCACTCGCTAACACATGTATCTGTAAACAAAATGAAAGATTTCCCTATAAAATGATTCATTTTATTAAATAAAATATATTAATATATATTTATATTTTTGTAACCAAATTTTTTTTTTTTTTTTTTTTCATCTTTCTATATGCAATAGGGCGGAGAAATAATTTCAAAATAATCGCAAAGCTTCAATTTAAAGCGGTCATAGATGGTATATGCGCGCCCGGAATATATCGAACGTTACATATAACACAATTTTGAAACATTATTCGACCATAGTTAAAATACGTCAAATCGTTTGACGTCGGAAACTCTATTAAAAAGTGCACATCGCCGATGTAGCCTCATCGATCGAGGCGCTGTTCTTGTAATTCTTTCGTTTATAAACGATACGCGCAGGACGGACAAGGCATTCGACCGGTATTATGTCCACAGAATGACGCGATCGCGCTCCTAGATTTTTCCTCCGGGAGAGCGGATCCCCGCGGTGATACGACACGGCATGAAAGCGGATTCCGTCGACGCCGTCAATCACGGCGCGCCGGATATAAAAGCGATTACCGAAACATCGCTAATGTGATTTTCCTGGCGAGCGGTTGCGAGCCCTCGCGTATCGGCGACAGCGTGTATTGACTTTTGCTCGGTTTCTCCCGAATGAAAGATGGCGCCGTGCGATCGGTCGATATACCGCCTAGCAGAATTGCCTCTGTAAAATCGCCATCGTAACGATGGCGCCTATAGGAAAATCAGCTAAAAATTAATTGTGCAATCTGAAAATCGATCTACGAGATTAGAAAGGATTCAAGGATTCTAAATGAAACTAATATTTTTGCGATAGAATACGTAAATTATCACGCAACATCGATTGTTTGAGCTTCTTTGTTTTATTATTAATATCATTATGTATCTGATATGATCTTATACAGTAAAGTAATGATACATGTATGATTAGAATTCTCTCTCTCTCTCTCTCTCTCTTTATTAATACGATGGAGTCAATGGCAAATAAAATGAAAATCATGGACGCGTCATATAAAAACGTTTAGCGATGTGATGGTTTTTTCGTTTATTTCGTTGAACATCTCAAGATAGTTCAAATATCACCTCTCGATGGGGATGAAATGCAAAGGGCGGAAGAAAAGGTCTTTTGGGTACGGCGGCTCTTCGGCGCCCTTATCGAAAGTTCGCAGGCAGCGTCGATCTGCATCGACGGTCTAAGCGCACTCTCTCTCTCGTCAGTCTCTCTATCTTGTTTCCTCTGTCCTTCCTTTTCCCGAAGGGAGTTCGCCGGGTTATTTACCTGAATAAACCGCTCGATAAAAAGAGTACACACGATCCCTCGTCGGCGTCGTAGCGCGACGTGCATTAATAATTTCGCGGATACTTCGCGTATAAATCGCGCGCGTGCCTTCCCCCGCAACTTACTTCGTCATTCTGGCGGAAACGCGACATGAATTTGTTATGACGCGGGTTGACCGGCACGACTATACCGTTCCAATTATCGCGCTTTCTTCTATGGTTATTTGTTCGCGACGCGATACGCGGGGACTATAAAATTGCTTGTTGCCGGTAACATGATTAGTTGCTGGTAATACGTCGCAGTCGGATTTACGAACGGACAAATGATTATTACGGTTATCCGGCATAAAGATAAACGAAAAGAATAAAAGAGACGAGAATATACTCACTCGCAATTATAAATATATGAATAAATTTATAAGAATGCTACAAACTAGAGATGAATCATTTCTTTCTTTTTTTTTTTTTTTATCGTATTATGATATTATCAATTTAATTATACGGTATTTAATGAGATTGACCCGTATTAAATGACCCAAACGATGAATATTTGTATACTTGACCATTGAATTTTAACTCGATAATTCTAACATACATACAAACATCTATACAAATAAACATATATAAACGAAATATCTAAGTCGATGCGAACAACATTATTGTATAGATTTTTCAGAGAGAGAGAGGAAAACTAAGAATGATCAATTTTCATTTTGCGTTGAAATATTCGCTATTTATGCGACGCATACCAGCGTATCGTTCCTATTGATTATATTGGGGGGGGGGGGGGGGGGGGCAAATTCAATATATAGTTTAGTTATTTAAAATTCATTACAGACGTTGCCTCGTATTTCATTTGTTTAATTCGTTCATAATTATCTTTCCGCAATATTATTGCATAATTTTGGTCCGGCGTGATTCTGGTTTTGTTCTGTGTTAAATGTATAAGATATCTGAAATATAATTTTAATTTGCATTAATTCCATTTGTGCACGCCCATCGCTCTCGCATTAAACATCGCGTCGTGTTGCTCGATGAACATACATCGTTTACATCGGAGAAATTAGTACTCTTTGTACACAATTATTGCTTTTAATACAATATTTCGAGAGAGATAAAAAAATCGTATAACGTTAATTAAGATTTCTAATTGCATTTCAAACGTAAAATAAGTAAGGACGTTGTAATGTTGTTGTGGAATCGCGCGTGTTATATGATTTATAACTATAGTCGTTATAAGCATTTATAGCCGTTTAACAATTATTATCGTATTAATACGATAATAACATCTTTAAAATTGTGATCATTGTAGTTGCAAAATTTTTACAAACTCTTGTCAAATTACTTGATACTTTTTTTTTTTTTTTTTTTTTTTTTTTTTTTTTTTTTTTTTACATCAAAACCAAACCACAAAATTTTTGACGAGTAATAGTAACAAAAGGTGTGAATCGCATATTATTACATATACATTAAGATCACAAAGAAATGAATTTTTCGTAAATAACTTTTGATAACGTTGATCTTTTACGAGCTCTTTTTAAGAAATATTAGCATGTAAATGTACGAATGCTGCAAACAGTTGTTGGAAACATTTTAATTACATCTAACTACTCTCCCTTTCTCTCATTATTATCTCGGAGCATTATTTATCTTAAAGTCATATCGCTAATTATAGTCTGGCCTGTATCAATAAAGCTTGAGCATGTCATCGTGAGACAATTCTCTGGCTTTCGGTAATTATCATCTTAATAATCCTCCGGTGACTCCCCTGAGACACTTGGCGCGGATTTCCCACGACGCAGCGACGACGCGATGCGCTCGTTAGATTATTACTTTCTTCGAATTACGTGTCACTGACTGTCGCGTCCCTAATCGCAATTAATACGAGCCGCGATGAGAGTGCCGTGGGTCTCTCGTTCGAGGTCAAAGTGGCGTCCGGTTATTAAATTCGGCGTGCTTTCCGTGCGCGCGACAGTGTCACTGTCAGTGCGTGCTCTCCGGTAATTGCGGCTGCGCGGATAATCGTCCGGCCATGCATTAGGCGGTGGATTTTATCGTCCGCCCTGGACTCACCCGGCGCGCGATTATCATCGCGATACCTTCGCCAGGCACAGGGCAGGGCGCAAGCCCCCTAGCTTGGAAACGTACTATACGCGCGTGACGGAAGCATACACGCCCGGTTGTTGGCGGCACGTACAGGTGCTCGTGCGATGGCTATAATATACAGAGTGTCTCGCGAATATCGTACTGTTTCGTCGATCGTAGGTATCGGGATTGGGATGAAGGAGAATGCGAAGAAATAGTAAATATAGAGATGCGACGATTGTAAAATCTCGATCAATATGAAAAGATAAAACACCGAGACTATATATGTACGTTTTGTCTCATTCGGTTCATTATGCAATTTCAAAAAAATTTGCGGGGATATACTGCGACAGAATTTTACGTATCTATTTAACGTTGAAAGTTTATTCGTTAAAACTCAAATTGATATAGATTTCTCTTTTGTCAATTGTACTCGTCAATTTAGCTAATTTACAGTTGACAGAACATGATGCGATACGAATAAAAATTTCATCGAAACATTACAACATTCTCGCTGATGAATTGTTGCGTAATTTAACAATTTATCGAGTCGACGCTATAACGTAATTATCGCGCGTATTGATATCGTTTAAATTCGGAATATATACATATATATATTGCGATTCTACCTATTCATATCGCGAAATTATCATGGTCGTACATTGTATGAATTCCGAAAGAGATTTTCATCAGCACGTCCTGTTCACGTTCGCATTCCTTTCGTTCTTCTCTCACGGATAGGAGGATCATGTAAACGCGAGTCGTTTCGTGCCTCCTTCTGGAAGACATTCGACTATATAGGAGAGAAACGCTTAACCCGCGGACCTAGGGGATCAGCGCGCACAGATACCTGATTATAGCGGATCTCGTGCAACGCGATGCACGCCACGTTGATAAAAGTCAGCATTTTACGATGTAAAACAGTTTTTCGAGATTACGCGCGGCTGTTTCGCGGCGAGAGACCGAGTAATCGACTCGAAATTGGAAGAATGTTGTTACTAAACGACACGACGAGGAGAGGGATCGCTTATCTATTTGCTCGTGTCTATTAATCACGACTGCGAGATAACGCGTCGCCGTCTCGAAGCGAAGGCTATCATGCGCGCGTAATTACGCGTTCCTAATATCTTCCGATTTACGTCGGTAATTAGGCTTACTCCGATGTCCACTTGATTAGAAGATAATCGAATTTTTGTAATTTACACAAGCCCGGTATTGCGTTATGTCGGTTTTTGCGGCAAATACTAGACGTGGCAGATGCCTGAAATAAATTAATCTGCTACTCGACCAACACGATCTTTGTTTTGCAATGATGTGAAATTTGTGGCTTATTTAAATAGTCGAGGTCATTACCCAATTATTTTCAACTACTTCGCAATCGTGTCTTCGATCATTTATCGATGAGCTATATTATTTATTTTGACTTTTTTATAATTTTTCGTATTTATAGAATCGATAAAATAATTAGGAGAAAGAAGAACATTTTCTCTGAAAATATATTTTTAGCATTTTATTGCGAAAAGTTAATCGCTTTCTTTCTATATATAAAATAGAGAATATTTTGAATATTTATTATGCGTTGAGATTATCTTTTGCAAATATTGCACATTTCATGGAAATATCCTTGAATTCGTCGACATATTTGAAAGGGATATATCTTTGCTCTTTGTATTCGCACGATTAAATGTTTTCCGAATCGATTCGAAAACGTCAAATGATAGACATCGACACATTTCCCCTTAGATTTAATCTCGTCGTGTTTCGCTCTGAATCCGATTGCGCGCGAGGATTTTGAAATAGCCTGAAGGTCCGTTTTCTTTCTGGATTCAACCGTCGCGTTTTGCCGATCTCCGACGTCACTTCCGGCCCTCTCGTTCCCTCCTGTTCTCCCTCTCCTCTTTCAAGATTCGACGTAGATTGTGAAGCCGCCGTTTGTGTGCACGGGGGTTTTACGGTTTTGTTCCTTTGTTCGTTCCTACAGTTGTTGCTGCTGCCGCAGAAACTCCGCGCAGGACAGAGACAAAGAGCGCGACGTAAAACGTGGTTGAAGAATGTTAACGCGACATATTTGTAAGATCGCGAATGCCGTGAAAGAGGATTCTTTGAAGAAGCTAAAATCTCCACAGGCAAAATATTCCCATTTTCATACAGCATCGTATATAATGTTATACGATAGTAGTCATCAGATTTTTCGCGTGTCCGCAAAATTTTTGTCTAACACGATAATATTTTATTTATCAACAGATTTTATGCATTTAATTTATCAACAGATAACTCTAGGATTAATATTAAATATGGTTATCTGGCGATTCTGAATATCATTTGTCTGAGGATTATATGAGACTTTTGCAATATATCAACGTGAGAAAGAATGCATTGTATATGCGATGGGAGAATAAGAAAATAAAGAAGCGAGGATGAGATGTGGGGAGAAAAGTTAACGCGACATATTTGCGCAATCGTAAATGTCCCGCGATTACCGCAAAAGGAAGGCTAAACTTGTCGCTGCAACAAGAAGAAAGAGGAAACGTTGCGGTTACGGAAATGGTGCCGATCATTACGGAGCTTACACCTGCGTCGTAGAACTGCCGGGTATAAGATGATTCGCCGATAAGGCGGAAAGTATCGAACGTGTTCGTAAATAAGTAGGCGTTCGATTCATCTGCGCTACACTTGAAAATAATTTCGCGGATACGATATTTCCAGCGCGACATGGTTTCGATTTCAATTCTCGATTGATATAATGGGCAAAATTTCCTTCTAAATAAATTTATTACCTATCTGGTTAATAAAATCTGCGGATATCTGTTTATCGATTTTATTTAAAGATAAAGAGATTTAGCTCCCTTTTTTTTTTCTCTCGTGATAAAAATCTCTTTCGAAGCGTACATGGAATATCTTCTTAATTTCTTAATTACATGAAAGTCCGCATCATGCAAATCCAGCATCATGTCTTTCCGTAACATTGGCATAGTAACTGCGATGCTTCTTTTCTCGTTGCGCGCTTCGGGCGGATAATTTGTTGTAACATGGAGCGTCTTTGTTTCGCGGTTAAGCGTTTCCTCGTTATTGTATTCGCTACGAGGTTGTAACAGTTACTATATACCTCGCGTACTCTGTAGATACCGTTCGTTGCCGCACGGCGCATCGCAATAAATACCTCACGTGAGTTGCCGCTGCTGCTTCTGCTGCTGCTGCTGTTACTGCTGTTGCAGGTCGGAGAAATTATTCGCATAATGGTATCTCTTATTCTTACAAACATACCGACCGCCATCCTGTTTGTTGGCTTGCGCATTTACATATCGTGAGGGGTCCCATAAAAAATTTATCATAATCTAATTAGCTCCGCATAAAATTTCAGTTGAGACATAAGGAACAAAGGAAATCGATCAGAGCCGTAAAGTCTACTCGTAGCGACACAATTAAGAGTTTCACAATTTGATTATCATCGCGAAACGACGTAATTACAAAATATTTGCAACTATTTGCCTATTAGGAGGAAGACTGGAACTTTTGCGAGATCCTGGTATTATTTACGAAAGCCAATGGCTTGTTCGATCGACCCAGTTCCATTCTTCTTCTTCTTTTTTTTTTTTTTTTCAAACAAGCCATTTTATCTCATAGTTGCCCTCTCCCCATTTCCACCCTTCGGCTGCTGTCCGGAGCAGCCTTGTCATATTCAACTATAGAATAACTCAACCGCGAGCTATTACGGTTTTCTCGTCACGGCTGCCTTTTATTTTGCGAAAGCTTTGCACCCGAGCGTTGCGCTGCGCGACGGCAATTTATTTATATTAATTCGAAGTAATCTAATTCTCTTGGTGACAAGCTCCGAGTAAGCTATAAAAACATTGTCGAGGTATCTTTTCGTAATACTTTCATAAATCATTGTTCATTCATGTGTGTTCAAATTTGTTACAAATTGAAATAATACATAAAGAATAATCTGTATGCCCAGATTTATATTAATACAATCAAATATCTAAAAGACTATTTTTTAAAAATTTTGATAAATCATGAATTTTGAGACAAATAACTATATTTTTATTAATGAAATGTTTTATAAATATGCTCTGTCTTTTAATCTACGAGATCTATCTTTTAATTACCGATTACTGATATACACTGTATTTTAGAATTAAGATTATAGATTTAATGTAAATTTTCTATATATAAAATAAAATTATTATTTCAATTTATTCTACAAAATAATGAATATTGATGAAGGATATCGAAAGTTTTATCTAATATTCACGCCACTCGCGAATATTTTTTTGCTCGACTATGCGACTTACCGCGCCATTTTCAACAATCGAAGAAGCTTCCAGCTACTCGACCGATTTATCTCACATCCATCTCGAAACTCTGGCAGAAGCGATCTATCGATCCTGACGCGCGCGAGAGATATCCAATCGGTTCGATCTAGCTACTCTCAAGACGATCTCGCTACTTCTGATTTACCGTTCTATTTTACTATTATCGCACGGTGCGCTTCGCAATTATGCTTATTCATTCTCTCTCTTCCTTAGTCGCGGATTAATACGTACACTTATCAGAGATGATTTATCGGAGCCAGTTCGACCGGTCGGTCGGACTGACGCGCGCGACCCATGATCGCCCGAAGTCACGGCCTCCTCCTCCTCCTCCTCCTCCTCCTCCGGGACAATCAATTTGATGGGAATCTTACCGGCGGTCGTTCATCCTTGTCAGACGGTAATTAACGTAAGCAAAGATCGTTATCTTCTTTGAAGCCGGTGTTCTTCTCTCCCGTTTGTGCGCTCGCTCGCGGTCTTCTTTCCTCCGGCATTTCCCTTCTTTTCACCCTCCTACGTATGCGTAGGGAAGGGTCCCGAGCTCTTCCTGCCCTCGTGTGCTTTTTGTATTCCTTCCTCTCTGTTCCCCCTCGTCCTCCTCCTTCTTTATCACGGAACCATCCCCCTCTCTCTCTCTCTCTCCTTTTCTGCCCCTTCGTATAACCCGCGGCTGTCGACCGTCTGTCGTCTTCCTCTCTCTATGTTTCAGTTAACATCCCTCTTTTCTCGTATTCCCATCCCTTGCCAGACTCCCTATGTTTTTCCCGATAACGCGTCCATGGCCGACGAGGGATGTGTGTTTTGAATTTGCCGTGCAATGCGATTTTCATTGGACCGCAACAAACGCACGCGTCGTCGTGCGGTAAACGCGCATTTCGCATGGCTTTTGAAATTTCCACGCGACGTCGCGACGTTTCATGGAATACGTAGCGTTAAAAAATTACTCGCCAAACCACACTGTGGAAGAGAATGAGAGAGGGAGAGCGCGCACATAACTGTTTCGAGCGTTAATTTCTCTCAGCTTAGCCCGCCGTCGTGTTTGATGTTTTTGCGGTGCAAAATACTTTACTTTAGTTAGTTCCTTCGAAGAACGTTGCATTAATCTCGAACGATATCCGTAAACGTTAGAAACTTAGTACTTTGCGCGAGTTTGGTATATAAAGTTTTTAGTTTAAAGAATCTTTAACAAAAATCATCGTATATCAAAGATCCGAATGGAGAATTATTTACTTCTACGTAGAGAATTTTTTTAAATAATTTTTGAATTATAAACAGGATAAAATTGAGGATTTTTAAAAATTAACAGCAGGATTGCAAATAATCTTATTCTACATAGGGATGATCGCGCTTTCGGTAAGCGACAGGATTGTCCTCATCGGACTGTCGCAAATACGCATTATACTTTAATCACTCGACGAATGGTTAACGCCCGTGAAACGCATATAACGCTCTCGATCGTGTATACCGAGCGCGATACATATATTTATATACGCACACACGGTCTCACGGACGAGAATGGCGCGCGCACAAACGGAGGCTGAATCGAATGAATCCATAACGGATATGACAGAAGGGTTACCGTTTTTCCCATTACTCTGCCCGTGTATCGGGATCCGGAAATTACCTGCCGTCGTATTATCATACGAGGGTCAAATCGAGACCCCTCGCCCTTTCCCTCGCGCTCTCCTCGTGATTCTCCGCACGCGAAATATCGCCGCACCGCACCGTCGTGTCCGCCAATCAATAGCCTACGTGTCTGGCAGTCACGTCCGAATTTTCGACGGCGGGCGCGACCAGAGCGGGATAAAACTGCCTCGGAACGTGTATTCGACTGCTGTTCGAAATACCTGTACGTATACGTATATACGTACATCCGGAAGCTATTCGCCGCGACGACGGGGCGAAATCGCATACGCGATTTTACATGGCGCGCAGCATCGGCTCTTGATGCTTCTGGCGAATATTCCGAGATAATATTTGAGTTTGCGTCCTGTTCGTATTTATTGTATATAAATCTTAATAAATATTATTTAATTTAGTTTTAATACAGATATACCATGTATCTCTAAGAAAGGTATACGACGAATATTGCAGTTTGTGTTATTTTTATTTTATTTTTATTTCTATATCGTGCAGCTATTTTTTATATGTTAAAACATAAATTGGAGTTGAACGTTACTTTCTAAACGATTTAATTGCTTAAATTTATATGTAATTTATTTGCAATATATTATAGCATCACGCTACATCGCACCCTCTTAATTCGTGGATTTTGCAGGGGTTGGCCCCTAGCTTACCTCACAGGAATCCAACTATGCTCGCGTGTATTCGCGGGGTTTACGGAGATCGATGGCGCATAGTCCGAAAACAGATGATCCTTGGTGAAAAAAATAAGATGCGAGACGAGGCGACTTTTCCGCGCTATTCTTTATCGTTAAATTATTGCGCGCGCGCACGCGCCCTTGCGACGTCGTAAAGCGGTAATAGGAACGTATGGCGTTTTTTAATAATGCTTCCTTTCTTTTCTCCATCGTGACGTCGAATGGCATTTCCGTGTCGGAGGTCGAAAGTTCAAACACGATATATATTAACGATATTATATACTAACGCAATAACGAGGGAAAACGTGTGATACATTTTTCGCGCAATATTCGCGATTTTCGCGAAACGGGTCAAAAGTGCGAAAGGTTCATTTTATTTATCAGTCGTTTCTCGTACGCGCGAACTATATTTCTCCGTCTTGGAATGAATTTACCAAGGTCTCGCGCCTTACGAAAAATTGTCGTGCCACGTTCTGGTCTTATCTTTTCTCGCGACAAAAAAAAAGAGGGTCGCGCCCTTCCGAATCGCCGCGTCGATTTAGGAACCCACGGATACACGGACACACGGACACACGGGCACCGTCCCTTATACACACACATGCACGTACGTACGTGTCATATCCCCGTCGTTTCGGAACATCCGACGGCGTGGAAAAGTTGTCGAAGGCGAAACTTACTTGGCCGGCTCGGCGAACTCTCCTTTCGTGTCCCCCGCAGCTTCGCGCGCGCCGGATGTGTTTCCAGCACACGATCGTAAATACTTTTTATTTGTTCGTGTACACGGAACTTCTTCTATCCGTTTACCGTTGAAATCGCGCTGCGCCGGATCTGCTTTCCACCGCTCTTCGTGCTGAAGGGATTCGAAAGGTTTATAAGAATTGAAGGCCAATAATACGCGAAACGAAAAGAAGCTCGGCTTATGTTTATCGCAAGTTCGATAAAAAGAACGCTTCTCTATATATGTCATTAAATTTTAATCCGCTGGATATCCCGCTTTCTGTGCTTTATTTTTGTTTTACATATATTTTCTCTTCCTTGGCAAGTGTCAAAAATTTTTTTGAAAAGAATTTATCTTTAATCAATTTATATAGCTCCGCTAGGGTACGGTAGCCTCGCGGACACCCTATATATATCTCGCGCGGATGTCTGATGGTTTTACGGCCCGGCGATGAAACCCCTCGCTCACGATGAGAAGACGCGGAGTGGTTCGTTAATGCGGCGCATTATGGGGTTCCATCGAGCCTGGGTTTTCGAGCGCGGGCTCCCTGGGGCATTCGCCCGAGCTGACGAGGATCTCTCGGTACCGCTTGTAACCTACCGTGACGTGGCCGCGGAACAAATTATTTTCGAGTTGATTTAATTCAGTTTCGGTTTTATCTTTGGGCGAGAGGAAAGCGGCCGGGAATTGAATGCTGGAAACATTCACTTTGAGATGAAACATTTGGTATATATTTTTATTTCCGCATGCTATTTTGCGAAGTGACTTCGCGGATCTTTATTTTGTGCTCTACACTTTGTCTGCATGACTCTGTCCTTAGTTACAGATAAAAATGTTGACAACGAAGGCGAGACTCGAAGTAAAAAGCAACGTAAAAGTTGCTTCCACGAAATGGGTCATAGAAAACTTAGCTTTTTATTCAGAGCTATCAATTTCCGGTACGATTGAGAACAATGCTACGATACTTTAAAACCAATATTCTAAACTTTGTATTGTTAGTATTTATATCGCAATGCTAGTCTCTCATATCTACGCAAAATATACAGAGCGAAAGAAAAAAATTTTTCAATTTTCAAATTTTTCATTTATAATGAAAAATTGCACGCGACACGCGGCGATAGGATTATCTTGATATCTAAAATTATTCTCTATCATAGAGCTAATTTTTAATGGCGGACGAGCGAAAATGCCACGCGAAAGTCTGCTCCTTTTTTATCAGAGTATCACGTATTTTATAAATTACTACTCTCGATTTAATGTGCGAACTGGAATTAAAGAGTAATTATAAAATGTTTGTTCTCGAGCGAGCGTCTCCTGTCGGAAATTTAATTAAATGTCTCGACGTACGGCGATGTTTCTGTTTAAATTTTCCATGGAACAAGCTCGCGAATTTCTTTTCTAGACTGGACGGAACTGTATTAATAGTTATATCAAAAGAAAATAAGAAAAAATCAGTCGCTTATACGCCAATTTACGTCGAAGTTTGGGCTGAATCTGAATAAAATACGCGCGTCGCGGAAGCGCTTATAGTATCGCGGTAGAAAACAAAATTGCTTGATGTAATTCAATATTTAACATCGTTGCTACTTTGAAAACTTAATTCGCTTCCCGTTATCGCGCAATATTGCGCGATGAATCTTGTATCCCGCGATTTTTCTTTATTAAAGTAATGGCGGTGACGTGTTAAAAAAAAACGCACACGTCATTCTTGCACGTGATATTAACAAATGTAAATTGTGTATACTTTCGACATCGCTCCTTGTCGATTTAAAATTAATATTAAATTTGCATGCGCAGATACAAAGTAAGATTGCCGGGCGAATATCCCCACGATGGATACTTAAAGTAGTTTGTTACTGCAGTTGCGCGCTTTTTTTTATTACATCGCATTAACGTGAGCGTAACTCTTATCTCTAATAAAGCAGAAAATACGAAATAGGCGGGCTTTTCGAGCCTCGTTTACGCTGTCAAACGTCCGACTTATATTCGGTTGATTTAAGGTAAGCTCTTCGTTAATTGAATTTTCTCATTTTTCATACATCGATCTTTTTATTACATAGCATTCGTGCTTCTTACATCGCGTAAAAGCGCAAAGAGGACTCGTCTCAAACAAAACAGCTCGAGGAGAATCACGTCACGGCAACTGTGCAATTTACACCCGATAAGTGTAAATTGAACATCAAGTAGAACGGTAAGGTCCTATTTTTCCGTTCTCCGGACGATGCGAGAAATGGTACATACGCTCTTCTGTATCGTTTGTATTTCGCGAAGTTTAGTATTGGTAGACAGCCAACACTCATAAATAGAAAAATATAGATTGTAATATTTATCATTATGTATATATAATACCATGCACGTTATTAATATTGAAATCTGATAATTTACATATTTTCGCTTTTTAATAATATATACGCGCGCTTACGAATAGTGAAAAGATTCCCTATCGATATTCTTCCATTAAGAACATCGATAAAATGAAAGAAAAAGAAATATCGCTTTTGTTTGTCTCTGCAATCTCCTGGGGAAAAAAAAAAATCGAATTTCCGCAAACGGTGAGTCCCGGAAATTCATTCATTATCGGATTGTAGTGGCGAGGTAGCGGATAACGCTATTCGCCGACCGTTTTATCGCGAGGAATCGATTAGAGAATCGCTAATAGGTGTCGTAAGTGCGTCTCGCTAAATGACAACCGCGTTCGAGTTCGAGAGTACGAAGCACGGCATGTTTACGAGTGGCGCAAAAGTGTACACCGCTGTAGCGGATAATAGCGCGTGTCCAAGAGGCCATTAAAAGCCCGAAGGCCAACAGCGGACGTTCTATAGTCGACAGGAAGGTCCCCGGCAAGTTTCGTAGAATGTGTGCGTTCCCCATCTCGCGACATATTTACGACGCAGCATCGTATGGTAGCTGAATGGCCGTATCAACGTCGCTCGTTCGCATAGGTACAGCCTTGGTCGAAACTATTTGTACTCTCAATGAAAATAGAAGTACGTAAATTAAACCGATCGACGTTGATCGAACGTCACGGAAAATTCGTGTATTTTGTTAATATTTTACAACTATGTGTACTTTTAAATTTTTGTAGACCGCGTAATTCGTAATTTATCGAAGGTGCTCCAGATATTCAGTAACCGAGATTGTTTCGTGGCTACGCATATGTGCGCAGGATACTTGGAGAGCGACGGTAACGCAAATGTCGTACGCAGTATTTACATCGTAAAACCGAGAACAAGCATTTGCTGGATTAGTAATTCCGCGGTTGCTGTAGCGCCGTTAATTATAACTCAGAAGTTTATTGTTACAAACAATATCGCAACAACTCTGTGCGGCCTTTGTGTAATGCCCACACTTCTGCGGTTGAAAAATTTCAATTTCCATTTTTTTTTTAACCAGCTAACGCTTTTTATCGATTTATCATCTGCAAAGCAACGTCGATGTAATTAAAATACCGCGTGGCGAATCTCTAGATATAAGCAAAATAGCAAAATTGAGTGAAGGAAACGTGTATCGTACATACATATCTTTTCTGTCGGAGAATTAGCGTTTTAATCAATGATTAAAACATCGACTTAACGCACGCGTAGAAAAATACTGGCGCGTTACTAATGCGATAAAAAGATGTGAGATATAAAATGCAATAATAATCCCCTTGTAAAATCAAATCAGTTTTTATAAGAACGCGACGTTTCCTCTTCGTTTATTCCGTTCTTTTAATTTTCATCCAAGCGACAGCCAGAGTGCCCCGGCACACACACACATTTCGAATAGAATAAAATATTAACCGCGCCAATATACGGTAACTGCCACCGACCGATTAAATCATTCGTTCGATTGTTAAAGCGCTCGAAAGCGTATAAAATCCTGGCGGCGCCAATCCTGCCGATATCAGTCTGCGTCCAGCTAGCGTTTACCGATACTTCGCGCAGCACTCGGTGTATAGTTCGCCCTGACACACGCTCGTGCGCTTTACGCGTACGTGTATACGACAGGAGAGAGAGAGAGAGAGAGAGAGAGAGCACGCGACATAAATAACGGCTACACGTGTCCGACGAGTAATGCCTTGTAATGCATGCCGGTGTTCCGAGAGTCGACGGAACGAAACGTAGGACCGAGAGATAGAGAGCTGTAGGGGGGCAAATATGAATATGCGGGAGAGCGCGACACGCGAACGGGGGAGAGGGAAGGGAAGGAGAGCAGGGTGGAGTCCTGGTGGTTAAAGAGAGGACTGCACCAACAACTGCCTCGCTACCCATTACTATTACGACGGAATTTCACAAGAGAGAGAGAGAGAGACACCCTCACTGGTGAATGCTGCGCGCCTTTGTAAATATGACCGTAGGCCGCACACCCTCGCGCTCGACAAAATGCGCGACTTCGTGCAAGAGATTGAGGGAAGGAAAGGGAATAAAAAGCGGAGGGAAGATACCGTACGTCGGTGTGCAGGATGCATAGAAAATATAACCCGCGGCCTCTCGCTCAACGGACGGAGTTATCGATATCATAACTCGAAAAATTCGGATGCGTCATCCTTGTACCCTCGTCCTTATCCACATTCGTTGTCATTCTCTCTCGTCTTTTATTCCGTACCTTTTTCATATATAAAATTATATAAAGAGATTATATATATAAAACTTTTTTATTTATCGGCTTTGTGGAAAAATCTCCCGTCCGCCCATTGCTTCTCTCTTATTCTCCGTTCTTGTACAGTTTCGCCTTGCCATCTCCTTCATTCTTTAGTTGCCTCTTCTTTTTTTTTCCTTCTTTTTCCCTTTCTTCCAAACCTCCGACTTGGCTTGAGCACCGTTGTCATCGCACTTCTTCTCCTTTTATTTTTCCACCTCTCGTGTCCTCTATTCTTTTCTTTCTTTCGCAATTCCGTTTCCTTTCTTTACGAGTTGCCTCGCACCAACCTCCAGTCGGGTGTATCTTTCGCTAAAGAAGTTAATTGTGCTCACCGGCTCTTGTTGTCGTCGCCGTTCTTAGCTGAGAAAGCACGAAACTAGGGTTCGTCGTCGACATCGTCGCTTCAACGTATGCGTGTGAGTGTATGTCGTTGTCATTAAATATCCGAGTACGAAGATTTTGAATAATATTGCAGTATCTTTTAGAGGAATATAATAACCAGCAGAAAAAAATTTTATTCTGTTATTTTAAAGAATTTATTGAAATATATACATATAATAAATTTTTATTATTTTACAAAATTAGATGCATATATCTTATCTAGATATCATTAGAATATTTCTTTATAAATGCGGATGACAATTTCTTTGCAATTAGAAGAAAATTCTTTTTACATTTTTGTAATACTTGAGAGCCAAATTATTTTTATATAGTAGATAATTTGATTCTATTCTCTCAAACGGAATTATAATATATCATATTATCGCTGATAAGCAACGGTTTCACAGTTATATGTATTTTATATTTATGGAGATAGTGAAATCTCTCGCACTAAGAGAAGAATCAGTTAGTTATCAGTTAGCGATTGATTTCTCAGTGAAATCTTACTGGCATAATGAGTGAATGAAGAAAAATCAGTGAAACACTAATCTTTAAATCTTATCATTGCTCGTTTTAATGAGTGATATTTTTATTGATTCGGTATGCTATTTTGTTTAATATCATATAAATAATCTGGGCAGAGAGAATAAAATTTTATGTATATTTATTGAAAATGCGCGGATATCTGTGTAAATGTGCGCCGTAAGCACGATGCGCAAGCACGATGCTTCCGCACCGCATCTAAATGCAACCCGTCGCGAGTATCGTTATAAGCAGGTATCTTATCTCGCAAGTAACCGCATCTGCATCCAGATGCCCCAGAAGTATCGCGTCTTTAACGATCTCGGTGCGTAAGTATACGAGCGGCGTGCGCGTGCACGAGCCGAACGGATGAGAGAGAGGACGCTGGTAAATTTAAGCTAACCGTCTTCGACTCGCACGCCGGGCGAATTAATCGAGTTAATTGTTGTGTACTCTGCTTCTCCCTTCGTCGGCGCTTCTTTGCGCCTAATTAAGTGCATTCGGCCGTGCAGCGCAAGAGGGGGAACGTTAAACGTCGCTTAGCGTGCGCGCGAGCTCGACCCGCTTCTCCTTGTTTCTCCTCGCGCAAGTCCCGTCTTTTGTATCCGCGTCGTCTGGCGACGACGTAGCGATTCCTCGGAGAGGTCCCGGTAATTGTGAATTCGTTGCCGGGCGTCGCGACGCAGCCGTTTCGCGCGGAATAACGCCGCTCTGCCGAATTGGAGAGGACGAGTTGACTCTTCCCGTAAGATTCGAGACGAAATAAGTTCTTTCTTAAGGTATTATGTTCGGTTTTGTTTATATTCGACATCACGTTTGCAGATAGAAATCAATATTAATTGAATAGATTAAAATAAGATTTTATATTGCATTAGATCTTTTTCACTTGTTTTTTAAAGTTAATTATATTTAATAGAATTTATGAATAGATTTTTTTGTATTATTATGTTGTTAAAATAATTATGAATGATAACTGTTACAAAAATATACATACGGATTATCCACGAAGCGTGGATAAAAATATATGACTTTTAAAAGAATAAATGTCTCCGACTCTCGATAAGAGAAAAATACCAGACGAAATTAAAAAAGCGCGGTCCAAATTAAATATAGCATGATGAAATATTATAGTTCGCGGAGCAAAGGAACAGAATAAAAGTGACTGATTCATGGTTTATTATTCACATTTATGTTTACAATGCCCATCTCCTGGCTGCGTTCGCATGTCGCGGTTCGCGTAATCATTTTTTATAACACCATCGATGCGCATTGTGCGATATTATCCGTTAACACTGCCAGCGTGAAACTCCCTTCTCCCGATATGGATTACCGCGACATATTTTACACAACCGAAATCATTTCGCGAAATGAGTAATATATGAATGCTGTCTGAAATTCTCGAAACCTTTCGCTTAGCGAGCGCATTTGCATCCGATATCTGGTTGACGCGACGTAAGTAGCATATCTTATCTAGCCAAGGTTCTGCATTCGTCGGCGATCGATACGATTCCTCGATGGGTGACAAATCAGCGCGAAGAAGGCTTAAACTCGAAGACACGAATAACGTTCGATCTGGCTGGCGATGCAATTCTCGACATTCGACGCGATATTTCGACGGTAAAATATCGATCCAAAGAGTACAATCCGGTCGATCTTCGCCTTCCCGCTTCCGTTGCGATTTACGTGTTTTTCTCTTCGCAGATTAAATAAGATACATTTATCTTATGAACGTGTGGCCTGTTCACGCTATTTTCACGATTACGGCTTTATTATACTTTGGAGATTTCGCGAATTCTCTTTTCGATTTTCAACGTCTCGAAAATTACTGACGCGGCAATCTCTCTTTTGGAAGAAAAGTTAATTTCAAATTCGACAAAAGTTCGCTGAATGATAGCTTCGGGATATTCTGCGCGAAATTAGGCTCCAAGTGCTTTAAATCTACCTATCCGCAGAGACGGACGAGCGCCGAGGCGAGAAGTAGACGCGCGTGTCGTTGTCCTAGACGGGCTATTAATTTTGTATTTCGCTTAAACACACGACGATAGAACCTGCAACGGGCGGAAATTCATTTCCAGACTGCCTCTCTCTCTCTCTCGCTCTCTCTTTCGGCACGGCGCGCGCGAGACCGCGACTCTCTTATTGGCTTCCGCGCCCGAGCGAGATGTCTCTCAACGCACTCGGTTACAGAGGCGATTTATCGAAAGTTTAAATTATTTTGCACGCAAAGTCGTCGACGGAGAGACGAACGGAAGAAGGGGTGTAGAGTAACGTCGGAACCGAGAGCGATTTTCTCATCAAACGGACGCGGTACGCTCGTGCCTTATATGCCTTCTCCCCCCGAGCGGAAAATCAATGTCCCTCGACCCGGAACGATTTTCCGCGAACGGATTCGGAGCGAAATCGGTGGTTTTAGCCGGCGAATTTCCGCGAGTTAATCCTTCAAATACTCGACGAATTTTTGTCACGCGGGATGCGCGACAGAGCAGGAGAACGGATGGAGGAGATTAAAAATTTCCGCAATCATTGTTCCGTACAAATACGTTTTATTCAATAAAAATAAAAAAAAAACAACGCTAAAAATCTATCACAGATGAATTGTTCATAATGCAAATACGTGATACAGACAATTAATACAGATTTGGATTTTACAAAAGACATTTGTCGAAAATTACATTAAATATATTTATCTTAATAACAATTGCTTTTTCATATGTATGAGTTTTTATTATTTTGCGTATAAATCGAAAACTGCAAATCTCTCAACGTAATAATAAAGAGAAAATTGATTTCATATTTGTCAAAGATCTGCCAGTAAAAATTAAAGCAAAATACTTTGATATATTTCTTATAGAGTAAAAGGCAAATGCATATTTTAGCTTTTGGAAGATTAATCTATTTAACATCGCGAAAGACACTGATTGCTTTTATTCCTTTCAACGACCGCAACGTTCGGTCAATATCGTCAAACACAGGCGAGATACAGACGGCAATCTTTTTTTTATTATCTGTTAAAATTCACGCGATATTGATCGAATACGTTAATCGCAATTAACGTTTCGAGCCCGAGTTTTGTATCAGGCTAATCTCGCAGAATATATACCAGTCCGATCGTTGGCGAGTAAACGACGGGTTGCGCGATGTAAAACGATCACGCCGTTAATGACGTGACCGTCAAAGATCGGCGTGTATATAAACAGTATATCCTGCAGTAACAGACGGCCAATTAAGACCGCAATTATCGAAAATGGACCGTGCCGTCCATTAATCTCTTATGAGTGTAAACGCGTGGAAACAGCGTCTTGCCTCGCCCGTCGTCGTCGATTCGTTTGAGACATCCTCGCGCGGGGGAATCCCTCTTTCGATTATCGAATATGGCTAATCGAGCGGAGGTTTTCATCGAGGGGGGCACAGCTCTCAGCCAGTCTCGCAATGGTACATTAGACGCTTTGAAGAGCGCGACTGAGCAAGAGAAGCAAAATGAAATACACGGGCATCCCGGAGGGCGGAAGGTGGATTTAATTTCGCCTCGAGCACGCGGAACGACTGGGGGTGGTAGTAGTAGCAACAACGGCATGCGAAATCGCGTCGATAGTAATGACGCGCATGAGTTTGCGTGCGGCCGATGCGTCCGAGAATATATGTTAACATAATTGAATTTGTTAATCTGACTAGTAGCCCGCGTCACGTTCCCTGCGGATCTTTAAATTCGCGGATGAGAGCTATTTTTGAACGGCGTTTTACCCGAGGAAGGCTTTAATCAACTTAAAACTTAAACAAACGCGCGCGCATTTACATCACGTCGAAAAGTTTCGGCGGATAAATGAATATGCAATTGTTTCCGTAACAATGAGAAGGACAGAATAAGTCTCTCTCTTGTGGCTATAAAATACTATTTCAACATTCAGAAAACTTTTGGTAAATATGCATAAAGGGTTAGGTTACACCTCATCGATTTTATCGCCACTTAGATGCGTTGTAGGGAAGATTCTTCTGAGTAATTCGCCGCAAGGATAAAATGGGGTAAAGCATTCGTTTATGACAAATTAAAGTTTCATAGTTTTAATGCTTTATCTCGGATATTATAAAGTAATATTAGGAAAAGTGAAGGTTGTGTACGTTGTATTTGTTGTAGGGTAGACATGGAAAAAATATTTGTTTACATTTACGGGATAGGTACATGATCATAAATATTTTGTCAATAATTACCTTTCACCTATTTCTCGCAGTTCGTTAACAGCTTTCAATATGCTACTACATGAATTTTTGAGTCATATTTTCAATTTTACTTTTAAAACATAAAATGGGGGTTGGGTTAGGTTATATCTTCCGGAAGTGGAGCCCCCCCGCCGTAGGGGGAGCGGAACCCACTGCGTATACTTTACAACTCGTAGCGAGGTCCATCCTACAATTGTTGTGTACATGGAAAAATATATACGTGGATGCAGTGGGACCCCCCTCCCCCCCCCCCATGGGGGGTTTCACTTCCGGAAGGTATAACCTAACCCAAATCTATTTCTGATTTAAAACTAAAATTTTTTTTCGATTACGTTATATAACTATGACCATCTATGACCATCTGTACCTATCTCGTAAATGTAAATAAAAACATTTCCTACGTCTTCTGCAAGAAATAAAATATATCACTGTTCCTAATTTTATTTTATAATACTTAAAAAAAAAGGATTAAAATTGTGAAATTTCAATTTATTATATCTTCTAAACGAATGCTTTCCCCGACTTTTTTCTTGCGGGAAATTACTCGGAAGAACCTCCCCTGTAACATATTTAAGTGGCGATAAAATCGGTGAGGTGTAATCTTTCATGCATATTTACGAAACTTTTTCTAAAATTTTGTTTTTCAATTTTTATTGTTTCCGCGTTTTCCCTGTTATATTGATGTTCCCAATTATCGCTTTATTGCATCGTTGATCAAATTGTTCACTAAAATTAAAAAAAATACATTCTAAAAAAAATAACAAATATTATACATATTACGATGAAGAGTTTAATGAATAAATAGGAAAAAAAAAACACACACAGAAACGCTTTTACTTTGCATCGTCGACAATTGTTAAATTAAAATCCGGTTTAGTTACTTTCTGCAAATTGTACGAGTGATCTGAACGTTCGAGCGTAGGCGATAAAATCACCATGCGATCGGTGAGTAAAAGGGTTTTATTAGCGTGTTTTATTAGCGTGCGAGGACGCCCCGTTTCGGCGTGATGGGTCGGTGAGTTTTTTGCGCTGGTATTAATTAGCGCCGGCCGAAATCTCGTAACGTTCAAGGGAACGATGGGGAAGAGAGGGGTGAGCGGCGGGGAACGAAAAGCGCCGTATTTACCGGACGTGTGCAATTGCAACGTACTGCTGCACGGCCTTTTAGTATTTACACGCGGCTCGGTCGAATTCCCACGTGCGCAGAAATTACAATGAATAGAGTGGATCGCGTGCGCGCGCGGTCACCCTAAATATTCGCACCCCATCGTGAGGGATAGAGGGGGGTCCGGTAACCTAACCTAACCGGCGATATACCTCCGCTGAAATATCCCCCCTTGGACTTTATGGCTTTTCGCTTAACCCTAACCCATATAAGCTACCCTAACTACGACCCGACACTAGGACAAAGACAAAGGGGTGATCAGTTAATATTTTTAGCTTTCAACTGGGGACTACAGAGGCGATGCTAATGACGAAAGAGATTATGGTGATTATCGCTTTCCAGGATATCGCGTTTAAATGCCTTTGTCATTTGAAAGAGAGAATCTTCGTCGTTGTGTACGCGAGTCTTTAATTATCGAGCGTTTATACGAATTTCCGAGGCCCGCATGCACATGCCCATTGAATTCGTTCCCTCTCTCGATTGTACATATTTTTAGCGTCGTAAATATTTACGTGATTTACGGCGAATTTAACGATGCGTACTGCGGTTTCATTCCGACGCTAATTCCGAGTTACAATGAGTTCGCTATGCGGGCATCGCGGTAACTGTTTAACATGAGTTTTTATCATGCGATTACTTGAACTTTGCATCGCGACATGCACGTTCGAAAAAAGGTAGATTTGAATTTACTGTATATTATGGAGCCAAGCGTGTAAATTAAACGACTATGGAAAACTCATACTTTATTAGGATTTATAATTCGCTAAATGTTATTAATTAGATACAAAGAAAAGCGGGTGAAAATTTTGATACAAAATATTTCACGAGCGTTACATTTAATTTTGTCAATTTTAATTAAGCTTAATTGAGCTTTATGTGTGCAACTTGTAAATATTCAATATTTGATATTATCAGTAATGGCGCACATGTACAAAATTAGAGAGCTGTTATATCCGACATTCCATGTAAAATTAAATGAGCACATACTAAGGTGTCATTTACTTTATACACGTGTAAAACTTTATTAATCAGTGACATATGTTTGAAAGCATTTAACATTTAATTTTTCAAATGCCTCAAATAATATATATATGTAATGATATATAGCTCTTTACAAACAAATGGCTATTTTATTGTTTCTTCCGTAGAAGACACGCTATTGGAGTAACTAGCGCCACAGCTGGGCCCGCATAGTCCCATTTTCCGACAAGGGCGGAAGGGGAGGGATCGTTAACACTCTCGTGTCTGTTTGTAATAGGGCGCTTTATCCCGCCGCCGGAAACTTCACACAATTTATTCCCGTTGTTCGTCGGACGAGAGAAGAGCGCCGAGTCGAGAGCGATATATAATTGGGATTATCAATCGCGCGATGCGACGCGACGCGACTCGACTCGACTCGACTCGACTCTCTCGGCAATCGGGTCAGATAGCGAGGTATAAAACTGGACGGCAGAAATAATTGCGACATCAGCTGACGCGCTCGCTGTAAATCCCAGACTTTGGCCCACCATCTGTCACAGCGAACTTGGCGCCATACGCTACGGCGGTTTCTTACCGATGTGCGACGCGGCGTGGAGCGGCGGCGCGGAAAGTTTCGCCTCTACCCCGGTTTCTGTTTTCAGCATGCCGGAGCTGCCTGCTGCCGGGAAAATATCGCGGGCTTATGCGTCATCAACAAATAATTACACGCTTGCCGTCGCTGCCGCCGCCGCCGCCGCCGCCGCCGCCGTCCGGCGTGTCGCCCCGAGGTGGGAACTTTTTATCTCGCCGAGAAACTTTCGGCGTATAAAGACGACACGACAGGGACGACACAATGCGACGCGGGAGTCTTTTAAACGTCGACGGAAGAAAGTGCGCAATAAACATATTTCACGCGTGCGCTTCTTCTCGGTCCCCAGAGAAAGAGAGAGAGATAGAGATGGGGCTCGTTTTCCAGCGAGATAAACCGCGGCAAAATTTAGAGCACGCTTTGTTCGGAGGTCGGTACGACAATTAGTCGCATTTTTGTCTTTTCATAGGAACTGCGAATGTTGAATAGAAAATGAATATTTTTAATTACATTTAAATAATTTAAACAAAATACTTATAGCATAGGAAAAACTTATTAGTGAACGAAAGCACGATTATTATAAATAATATATAATGTAATTTTTAGAAATGTGAATACTCAGAAATATTCGCTGGATATTTGTATGCTGCACCAGATGCTATGTACGGGCAAAATGATAGTCAAATATCTTTTAGCACGTAGAAATCTTTTTGAAAAGGAAAAAGGTATCTGACAAGAACCGAGTTGCAATGTCAGCTGTTACGAAAAGGATACGCGTCGCGTATTCCCGTGTTTTCGAATCGACTTTCATGCGCTGAACGCGAAAGAAGCAGCATCCCTGCTGCATACAAACACGTAAATACGTAAGGAAATCATTTCTTATCTAGTGCGTTCGCCCAGATCAAACATTTCTCCATTCCCGGAGTTTTCACCGATGCTCTCTCTCTCTCTCTCTCTCTCTCGATCCGCGCTCGCTCTCGGTTATTTACTAAGCGAAGGAGCGGCAGTAAATCGAGCGACGGGCTAGCGCTCGCGCATAAGCGCGCTTTATTGCGATTTTATCTCGGGATATTGACAAGGTAGCCCATGGAGAACGAGGTATAATTTGCTCTTTATAGCTCGCTCGGACGCGACCCATTCCCGGAACTTTCATTACAATCGGCTTTGTAATAAAGCACTTTTCCCATCATACCGTTTCGGTTCTATTCCTCTGTTAACTTGATTCGCGCTATATGTATAGTTGGCGTGGATTTGCCATACTTTCATCATAACGTAAATTGTACAATATCGTTGAGATTCGTCCAGATAGGAACAGAGCGAGGAAGGGAGAAGAGGGGGAGAACGATTCTTACGAGCGAACGACAGAAAGTAAGTGGAGCATTCCATGCCAAATCGATCAAGCCCGTCCGATCAAAGCGAAGGGGCTCTGAATGTAATCCGAGCGCGCGCGCGCCCAAGATTGCCGAGGAAAAATCTAATTTGAAACTTAAATGGGGGGAATTTGTATCCCACCCCACCCCATCCTCGTTGCTCTCTTACGATGATTTTTCGCGCGTAGGAAATGAAACTCGAGACTCTGGCTCTCGAGTATCGAGCGCGCGGCTCGATTGCGTCTCGATTCGATTCTGATATTCTTCACGAATACGTGAATATTTCTCGCGTCTCGCCTCGCCGCTGGCCTACTTCGTAGATCTTCTTTCCGCACCATGGCGCAAAATCTTAGCATCGAGGAAAGACGCAGAGGGGGAATCTTTATGAAAGATGTAACGGGGCCCTGTTTTCGAAGCTTATATCCAACTTTACATATAAGTAGGACGAATAAAAAACAAAGAGAAAAGCGGAGAAAGAGCTGGGAGAAAACAAGCTTATTTTTGAAAGCATATGGTGCAAAAATTGCATTTTTCTTTAGACGATATTGATTTTTTAATATATTTTATTATAGACACGTTTGCTGGGGGATCTCATATATATTTCTTGTTTCGATATAAACAAATACTTATATAGGATTATACATAATACAGTTTATTTTGACGTATCACGAAGAACTTTTCTTGTTTTGTCGCGAATCTCGTTACTAATTAATTACCAAGTGAGGTTATCTATTACGTCCAGATCAAATTAATTATGACGATAGATACGGCAACAGACGATAACGGTAATAATGACGGGAATGTGGGACGCCGCTCTCGGTAAATGATTATGCGGAGTTTGCAATAGTGATGCCGCACGTTATATCGTCTACCTCTAAACATTTTCATTATTGTCAGATAAACGCGACGTTAATACATAACAATTACGTAATTATTCCGTAAGTATTCCGTAAGAGAGAAAAGTAATTTATTTTTCTATTTAATCATTTTTTCAATATAAAAGAAGAAATGAATGTATGGATAATCTTGAATACTTCAATAGCATTTGCTATTGAAATGTGTCGCATTAAGATATTAGCATCTTAGATATTTTAATCAAATTAATTTTATTTTATTCCTCTACAAGGGGTGTTTTATACGATTAAAAAAAAAAAAAGAAAAAAAATCTAGAACATTTAATGGGAGCGACAGATGGACCGTTCGTTCGCTCGTCTATTCATAATAACGAACGCATTAATACTTGACACGCGCGTGTAACAATAATCACGAGCGATAGGAGTCTCACCGGCTGTTCTTGTCGGGCTGTGTTACGAGTTTAGTGGCTGGAACATTAACGTTACTAATGCGCGAATCGTTTTGTTGACTTTGAGGCTGGTTGGCCCGAAAGTTTCGACGTCGAGGGGACGCGAATTAATGCTGGTTATCCCACGATAGCGCACACGCATTGTGCGATATGGTTTTGCGCCAAATAGAGCGAAGGAGAAGGAGCTAGAGAGCTCTGAACATCTGAGTTAGCAGCGTTCGAGCCATGGATTATCGCTGAGCTCGCGTGGGACTTGCGAACATCGTCGAATGCACCAAAGTTCGTTCGTTTGTGGGCCAATGACGTTAAGCTTGCTCGGTGGCGGTTGCATTAGTCCTCCGATGCACTTTGGAGCCTGAAATGATCATGTACGCGTGGCGTATAACTTTCTTAACCACGTAGTTTCGGCGATTTCAATGTCTTCCCCCTTCATTTCATTTTACTCGTTTAGAATTTTAAATGGAAAATACATTCATATAAACAAGACGTATATATCGAGGCGTGTTAAATCTCGGAAAGTTTCCACTTTTTCATATTTCGATCGAAGCATCTGAATTTAAGATTCGCACTCGTGCGAAAGATTTTGTATAAAATATTACGATTAATTGTCAAAAGATTCGAAGACGTTGGTCTCGTCGCGATTTAGGTATCTTATATTTATCGATTAGCGCGTGCGAAGAACTCGCGCCAAACTCGGTCGCGAAACTTGTTGCTTCGAAAGCCGAGATCGCGGCTCGCGTAGAAAAGGTTTTGCGCTTTGCCTCGAGCGATGGTCCTTGCAACGGTGTCGGTATGGTATGGTTCACCGAGTGCATTGTTATTACGGGCGGTGTGCAACGGCGGCGCGCAACGACGCTGTAAGGACATACTTGTCGCCGTAAATACGCGGCTACAGTGCGACAGCTTACAGCGGCGGGGTATTGTTCGGCGTGTCAGACCGTTGACTTACTTTCTTACCTAGGGGTTTCGCGACAACATTTTGATTCTCGAGGCATGCGCCATTTTGACAAAGGAAGCCATAGTATTGCATCGTCTGGAAGACATTGCCGCGACTCGAAAAAATTTTAATATTTCAAGACACACTGATAGTTGCTCTCTATTTCTCTCTCCAAGTTATTAAATATTAGGAGCTTTACCACGATAACGACAGGACTCTCTAATTCTTATCGATATAATAGAATAGAAAATAATAAAAGTAAATAAGAAGCATGCATATATTACAAGATAATAAGTATAATTAAAGATAATTAATTTTAACACCTAATCGTGTAAATAATCGTCTCTTTTCAATAGGCGAAAAATCAAATAAAGGATCAAGCGTATAACTGCAAAAAATAAAACATTTTTATTATGAAGATATCGAGCAAAATACGTCGTTCGCACGATTCGCGGCAGTTAAATCGTCGATTGTCGATTGTCGCCTA
Organism: Polyergus mexicanus; assembly: GCF_030449975.1. NCBI lineage: Eukaryota > Metazoa > Arthropoda > Insecta > Hymenoptera > Formicidae > Polyergus > Polyergus mexicanus. The sequence continues at coordinate 8,977,919 of NW_027223332.1, read as the reverse complement.
CGAATGGAATCGTCGCTGTCGGCGAGTTTTTTGGCGAGGGTGATATTATTAATCGAGTTTATCCGCGAGCGATGATAATCCCCCGCCTCTCTCTCTCTCTCTCTCTCTCTCTCTCTCTCTCTCTCTTTCTCTCCATTGTCTTTTGATTGCGCCATCGGTAAAATATCTAATTGTTTCGGCCGCATCGCGCGCGCGGACCGCGCCATTAACGAGTCGTTAATACTGAACTGCAACAACCGCGAGACCGCTTTGTGCTTTAAAGCGCGTTGCGCGCGCGCATCCGAATAAAGAGCATCCTAGAAATATATTTCCGAGTTTGCAGGGTACATTAACGGCATAAAATACCTCGGGTGCTATTACATCGGCGCGGCCGCGTTGCTGAATTCGGGACATACGTTTTTGAACTTTAATCGGAATCGATGAACTCGTCCCTCCATGCCCTATAGTCGACGGCGGACGACCCGATCGCGCGTATATGTACGTAACTGTCGAAAATAAATTCACGTCGCACTCGCGCGTAATGCGGCGCACGCGCGCGATATATATCGCGTCAACATAATTACGATTGCACGCAGTTATGCCGCGGGGCAATCAATTACAAAACGTTGTTTTTCGGCTATTGTTTCGCGTAACTGCTACCAGTTATTCTCGACTACTGTGATGTGCGCGCCAGATAAACTACGCGTTATATTTAACTGCATTTGGCGGAAACGGATACGTATGCGCTGTGCTAGCTGCAGAAATCGACAGTCAATTATTCGTCGCAAAATTCTATTCTATGTTTACATAAATGCTTTCATTCAACTATCATTATCACCGCGGCGTATATATACGGTGTACGTATCCAGTAACATTTTGCAGAGCGAATCCAGGACTCGCAAGAGAGTATAGACTGCCCGTTTCTTCTTCCGTGACCACGTCCAATTTAATTACGCGTCAAGTTCCCGCCGGGTTCGTAAAAACGTGTCTGGAATTGAATTAATTTCTGTTTGTCGAGAGAGCACCGTGTAATCTCTCCTTGGATTACTTTATGACTAAAAGCCGCGCATTCGTGACGCACGAAGGTGCCGCGCCTCGCGCGCGACAGAGAGAGAGAGAGAGAGAGAGGTCGACGACCGTGCCTGATACAGAGAAAAAAAAACATTCGCTTTGTCGGCCGCTTCCGCGCAGAAAATGCACGCGCTTTTCATCGCACGTCTTGCGATTTTCCGGAAATATATGACGCCGTCGGATTTTCGGCGGATCGACTTAATCCGATCGCGTTCTCTCGCGCTAATCTTTCCGTTATCGCGAGCATCTTCGGATCCGCGGGTATTATCTTTGCAAGTTTATATGCGGGCGGTCTTTTATCATCTTCTGCGCGCACGATCGGAAAGGATCATTATTAAATACGTTCCCTCCATCCACGCTCGCTCGCGTGTCGTGCGCGAGATCCGATTAAACATCAAAATTGACAGCTCTGTCGAAAACGCCGTCGCGAACGGGGACGACTCTCGTCTCGATATTGATATCGTTTTCGATATTGATCAAACGACTCCACGTCCGCGCCATCCGCACAGCATTTCGCGATATGTGTCGCGGCGTTTTATTAAAAATTGACGATTTTCATTGCGTTGTGTTTTCATTATATATAGATACATGAGTGTGTGATCTTTGGAGCAAGCGTGATGCTGCGACACAAATGATGTCACTCGACGAATCGCTCTTTACCTGAGATAAGATTGTGCATAAATACGAGTTGTGCCTATTATTGCATATAGAATGCCCTCTAGTATATTTAGGAGAAAAATATATTTTCCTTATACACGGAGAAAATATTATAATAAAAATTACGATATGATTTTTATAATCGTGGAATATATATTAATAACCACATACAAGAGAAATCACACGATATTTTGATTGAGTACTATTATATACGTATTATGTTTTACAAAGGAGTATTGTATTAAAATATTTAAATATTTTCATGCACAAATAAATGCATAATCGTTAACTATAAAACACCACGCGTAATTTACAATTTTTATACTAATAAATATCTTAATGTCGTTATATATTCCAGCTTTACAATGAATTTTATAAAAGGAAATGCATTTTTCACGTAATACGTATTCTGTAAAATTTTCTCCGTGTATAATACAATAATATCTCTATATAAAAAAAAAGATTTTGCGTATCAGTTCGTTTTTTTTTTTATTTTAATTATTTCCTCATGTATTTTCCATATTTTCATAAAAATCCATGCAATCATCGTATATGCTATGATATACGACGGTAAATGGAGAGAAATATTTCTTATATAATTAAACGATAGAGCTTTTTTTCAAAAGTAATTTTTTTCTCATGAATCTTATGATTATGTTCTTTTTCCCGAATATATATCTTTTACATATATACATACATATATACGCAACGGTCATCCACAACGAAAGTAGATTTAAAAGTGGATGACAAGAGTTGGATCGATTTAGACAGTTAGGCTATATAGCGTGCACGGAGCGAGGCAAGTTCGTCATTAGCGGTGCGGCTTCGAGGTTGACTTACTTGGTATACTTTCGATACTCAATAACGCTGTCGGACGGGCGCGAACTTCCCGAGGGAGAGGAGAGACTTAAACGAACATTTTTCCACGCGGCCGAAAGTGAGAATTTATCGGTCCCGCGTTGTATTTTAGCGTTGGTATGTCGGCGAGCTGTTGCATTAACGAGCGCGTCCATGTGCTCGCGAATGTGTTTGTTATCAGCTGGTATATGGGTGCTACACGGGGCAATTTTATCACGCGCACCGATATAAAAATCAAACGGTTGTTCGTACGTTAAAACACGCTCGAGCGTGTTTGTTTCAAGGAAACGAAGACGTATCGTTTTTAGACGGACGATATGAATTCTATCATACCGTCTAGGGGCGAATTGGGATTGTCATCTTTCCGGCAGTGCTTTCTTCCTCGCCGACGAGAGGGTAACGTAAAATTGTCATTTTTTTCCTGGCTCCTTTGTAGGATAAGCAGCACTATTTCAGAATATATTTATTTATAAGATAAACGCCTGAGAAAAGAAATATTCCAGAAAAGAAATATTGCGGATGGACGAGAAAGAGAGAGAGAGAGAGATAATTTATAGAATTTTATTTCACAGATAAAGGATTTAAAAACTATTTTTGTGCCGATTTCTACGATTATATTTTAACACGCGCAAGCTGTATATCGAGTTTACCGCGGTTCACAAAAAGATATGAGATTTACGGCTCAATAAATATTGCCTCTCCGGACAATAATGTATTCCAATTCGCTTTACTCTTTCGAGGGAAACATTCCATTCTTTTTTCCGCGCATCAGCGATTTAAATCCGCGGGAGATAAATATTAATATTTTTTAAAAATCAATCCGCTTTCTCCTCGCGAGCACAAATACACGTACACACAAAGGTATATAAAGGATCCATTGCAATGCTGTTCACCTCATACACCATCGATAGATATCAAACGATCGTTTGTACTTTAAAGCCGCTTCCTGCATTTGAACGCATTCCAAGAACGAAGATGCATCGGTTCTAAAAGAGCTATATAAATTATTTCGCGCTCATGCGAATCGGGTCATGCGCGCGATGTCTTTTTGCTTGTCGACGAAATATTGCATGATATTGCCGTGTTCTTTCCTAATATGTTGTATAGATAGATGAGCGTAAGATTTATATTTCTATTTTCATATGTTTGGCGCAAACAACATTAGAGGGAATTTGTACGAGAATCTAAATAAAACAATGTTATGTTTTATAACAAGGCAAAATAATGACGATGATAATAATAATAATAATATTAATAAAATAATAGTGATGGGGGGGCGATAATAATGTCAATATTGATTGTGCGATGATAAAAACAACGTTACAGGTAATATGTAACTGGAACAAAATAATATCTCCAGTTTCTCTAGTATATGAGCGACGAGTTTCCCCATTAGCGATATGTAGTCGAGTAACGTAGAGACCTCGTGGATTTTATATGCCCCGTCGCGAAATATCCACTTGATTGCGCTTTTATATGCGCAACTGCATAAATGAGTTACGCGAGTAACCGGCTTGCCGAACCGGTTTAAGTGGCAGACGAGATGATGGATGAGAATTTTATCGGAAACGATTCTGGATTCGTTGTTTCATTGGTTTCTTCTTTATCAGCGATCTAAGAAGAATGACGCTTGATGGATCTATCGCGATGCAACTCGCCTTGTCGTAGTTCGCGTCTATTAGATGAAAAATATACTATTTTTCATTTCTTTTCTCTCTTAATTGACGCGAACTCCGACGAGATGAAAATAGAGTAAGATTAATTAATTCTCGCTATTGTATCATATAATATGTAATAGCGCAAAAGTTGCGCTTAGATATTTATATACGATTCGCCGATGCAAATCTGCGTCTTATATCATGTAAAGACATTTCGCATTTCGTATTTCTCCCTGTTTTGCGGTACAGACGTCCGGAAACACGCATCTCTCGCGGACCCTTTCGTCTCGAGTGACACTGTCAGGTGTAATGTTTCATACTTGACATTACAATCAGTAATGTAATCTGTCGCGACAGATAGAAGGAGACAAAAGACACGCGGAGCAAAAAAAGGGAAAGAAAAAGAGGCGCAGTGGCCGAGAGATCGAGATGAATGGGGGGAAAAAAAAAAGAAAAAAGGGAAAAAAATTCCGGCACATATAGGAAATAAGAGAGAAAGAGAGAAGGCGCAGCGAACTATGATAGGAGCTGAGAGAGGGATGGAGATGAAGCCAGGGGTGTTGTTCGGCCTCCTCTGAAACTCCAGGGGCGTGTGTAAACGAAGAACCATTAATCAAAATTCGCTCCCGTGTCGTTCGGTATCGTTGAAATCGGAACAAACGGACCGCTTGCCCCTTCTTCCCTTTCTCCATGACGAGAGTGCGCGAGTTCTCATATTAAATGCGGATATATCACGTCACGAGCAGAGTCGAATGTGCATGCTACATACTGTTCGCGTTCGCTGAGGGAATCTGTGGATATTGCGCGCGTATTGGACCAATCGTTTACGCTCGTTCATGCAAATCCGCGAGAGCAGCGCGAACGATGGCGGATTGGCGGGTTGGTGGTAAAATTGGATCGAATAGATTTCTGGGCCGTGCTGTCGTCCTGTATGCGCGCGCAAAACATGACCGTATGATTTTCGATCCGAGATAACGTTGTTACGCGTGCTTTGTATAAAACTCAGACTCGGGCGGGCGCGTTTAGCGCTAAATACGAGTCGTGAGTATGGATTCTCTGCGCACAAGCGTGTTAAATATGATTATCCGATCGTTGACGGGTATTGACGTGCCACATGTGAATGCGATATCTATATACTGTAATATTCATATACTTAGAGATGACGTTAAATGGAAATGATAATGTACATTTGTATAAAGCTAAATGTAATATTAAATATCTTTTCGCGTGTATTTTTTATATATTCTTTATAGTATATTACGCAGATAAATTTTAGAATTCATATCGGATGAACATATTTAATGTCGAATAAATGGATAATGGAGGATTACGTGCTCTGAGAAAAGAATGATATAATATACCATTTTATATTTGCTCATCGTGAAAAACACTATTTTCAAGCACGTGCAGTAGGGCGGCGCGGGAAGCCGGAGTTGAATTAAATCGGCACATTGTTAATCAAAATAGCTTTTGAGGATTTTAAACCGTTTAAGATATAATCCGATAATCGTCTAAAATTTCAATATAAATTGTAATCATGACAGTGCGCGTTCTCTCTTTCTCGAAATTAATTATACTCGATTTCACCATGAATAACAATGTTGATCTAAAAGGCCTGTCGTTATCGAAAGAGTATAGGATGCCGTTTTAATTGGATCGCCACTTGGAAACGCCGTTAATTCTATTTAAGTTTTGAATCATCGTTCGTTTGTCGGCGAGATAATATAAGTACTCTTGCTAATACACTCTCGCATACCGTCGCGCATTCACTTCAACATTCCCGCGATACAAACGACTTCCTTATTCCTGAATAACGTCCTGCGATGCTAAATTAATCTCGGAATAAGTAAAAAATTTTGCGCAACACGCGACCCGATATTTCACGTACGGCCATTTCCCATAGTCTTGTCTTTCTTCTTTTCTCTCACTTTCTTAACAGTTTCCTTTGCTCTTCTGAATTATGTCGTACTCTAAACATTGCGCTATTAATTATCGCTTATACATGATATGTAGTAGCTACATATATGCTACATGTATTGCATTCTTCATCGAATTGTATTGAGAAAAAGGTACAAACGATATTTATTGGAAATTATTTTGCAAATTACTAGATTAAGCTAAAAATCACATGCAATTTTACGCATCTTTTTGGAGAAAACGGTTTATCAGGAAACTAATCGGTATAGAAAACTACAATATATTAGTATATCGATGAATATAAATCCATAATTGTGATTGCATCTTGATTAGCATTTCGACGATTCATTATTCGTCACGCGATCGCGAGTCAGCAAATTAATCGCGCGCACGTCAAGGCGCGTACTTTCTGCCGTAAAGAAGAAGATAGAAAAACAAAAGCGACAGCGAGAAGGGGAGAAAGAGAGAGAGAAAGAGCCACAAGGTCGGTTCTGTAATTGCCCCGGCAAGATAGTTTCCTCATTCTTCTTTTCCTTCGGGCCCTCTCGGCTATCTTGGAAAATCGAGTTATGTTGCAGCGATCGATCGAAGTCGGCAATTGTATATACGTATATGTGTGTGGCTGTATATATGTATATATACATGTAATACTTGTCTTACCTGGCTGCTTAACGCGCTCAATGAAATTCCGATGACGTAATTGCCGCGCTAATTAGATAATTGTGTATTCGACTTCGTGATCGTACGAGCTCGACAGTGAATTCGTAACGAAATAACGGGGCAATAAAAGCTCAAGCGCGCATTCTCATTCTTCTCTTTCTGCCCCGCGACCCTCTTCGACCGATTTTCCATTAATGTACTACTTCCACGAGAAATGCTTTCATTAACGTGAACGAGACAAACGGAGATGCGATAGATAATTGTAGACGAGGATAGGTCTCGCGGCTCTTTGAACGTTTCATCGCTCGAACGAGAATTTGAGAAAAGTTTACATATACAAAAAAAAAAAAAAAACTTCTTTTACCTCATTTTTACTTCTTTTTATCGTTCTCCTTTCATTACTCTTCCGTCTATTCTTTCTTGTGACAGAAATGTGATAAGAAATTTTTATTTTATTATCCATTATATATAGGCAACATAAACAGCGCTCATCTTATAATTGAGATTGTATGTGCCTGATGTAATATTAATTTCATTCGTATTAATCAAAATAACAATGAACATGTGAAATCCATGGATGATAGATAGGACTATACTGCGATAGTTTTGTATGTGTGTGCGCGCGCACGCGCGAGACACCATGCACATATATAGTCTACTCTACTATTTCACAGAGTGGAAAAGCGGCATACCTCGTCGTCAGATTGAAATCGAATTACGTAGGAGTCCACGCGTGCGATATTGAAATCGTACGCTTTACGAGCGCGAGCACGGAGTGTAAAAAGATATAAAGGTACGGGCGAGAAAGAGGATTGGATGGTGAATTCGAAAGAGTGCTGGAATCGATGTCGTTGTAAATCGTGAGCCTCATTGGCTGTCACCTGTCGGTCATCCTGTCGTTAATCGCGTCGACGATACCGCTTTAAATCGGAGTAAATGCGAAAACGCAATTAACCCTTTTCCTTTACGAAGTACGTTACGTACGCTTCTGGCTACTGACATAATTCCCGATAGTGATCAACTATGCCATTAATACAAGTTGTTGAATTGTGATAAAATAATTGAAGTGAAAGATATATTTACAGTTTGTATTGTAATAACAATCTATCGAATTTTCGAAAATAGATTTTATAACGGGCGCGTTTAAGAGAATGCGCCCAGCTGCGTGCAATTCAAAGAATTTGTAGATTAATATCTTGCAGCTGTATATTTTTAGACATTGTATGTGTATGTGTGTATGGTTTAATGACTTAATAGGAAATGCACGGAAAGACAAAATTTAATTTTTTTCCATCTCGTGTGAAATTTCCACCGTTAAATAAAATAGTTTCTGAAAGTTTATTTTATGAAAATAATAAAATAATATTAGCGTCAAGTATATAAAAAAGAAAGAAATGTTATATACTCTCAATTTTTTCTGTCAAAATACTAATAGAAAGTTTTAAAACAATTAAATTGACAAAGAAAAATTTAATACGTTATTAATAAATACAACAACTGCATTGTGTGCGGGCGAATTATTTTCAAAAATCAGAATAAAATTGAAATGAAAGGAATAAGGAAGTAGAGATAGCGTCGAGAAAAAGAAAACGCGGGACTAAAAGGCTTCAACGATTTCAATAGAATTCAAAAATTCGGAGGTCGACCTAGCCAGTGTACCATATCGAATACGAATGATAGAGAAAGTATCAGCTCCCTCACAGTACTTCGATAAAGTTGATCGTTTCCCACGATCGTTATCATCATGTTTGAGGAAGAAAAGTCTCTTCCATTGCGAAAGTGTTCGGGTTCGCGATTTCATTTCGATCTCGCGTTATACTTTCGATACATCCCGATACGTCTGCGGAAGTGTTATTACAAAAATCATCCCGTTCTTCGCCGATCAATTTCACATCGTCGCAAATCGCAAAAAGAGCTGTAAAGAGAAAGAGAAAGATACGAATCTCGGCGATATGTCGCGAAAATGGAAACCCGCAAAAACCGCGTGTGCTCCAGGTGCGTTTCCGTGGCGGTGGTAAAAAAAAAGGATCTCATTTTCTTTTTCTTGCACGTGCAGTTGCGCGTCTTATGTTGTTTTATCTGTGAGCAAGTTTAAACGAAGCCGCGCATCGTCTGTATAGCTATTATGAAAAATATATTATTGAGTATTAATTAATTAAAATGTACTATACATATGTCTCTTTTATCCCATATTATCCGAATAATGTTATCTGAATATTATAAAAGAAATTGCAGTCTTTTTGAATTTTTATTTAATGCTCTTAATAAAATATGTAATAAAAACATATGTACATTATACTTTATCGCAAATATTTTAGATTTATCTTAAGCTTAAATTACATTTCATATTTTTTTAGGTTTTTGTTATACACATAGTATATATTGTACATACATATGACTAGTTTAATGATCAAATGCAATCTCGTAATATCTCTCGTCTGCATTTACATTAAATAATTTTATTCTAAAGCAGCTCTATGAAAATTTAAGAAATTTTGATGACATCTAAATTTTTATGGAGTTAACGTATGATAAGATTAACTACATAAATAAATATTGCTGCCTTATTATAGTTACACATATAATACATATTTTATGTTTATTGTTGTACATATTTTTTTCTACCGTGATTACATGATTATATATGCCAGAAATGAGCGTGTTGAAAAGATGAAAATATGGGAGGGAAAAAAAAAAGAAACTCGAAATGCTCGCCGGATAACAACAACAATGTTAATGCCTTTTTAACGTGCACTGCACAAGAAGCGGCGCCGTTCAGTTCATATAATAGTACCGTTAATCTATTCTCCCCATTTTCCGCCCTCGGTGGTATCTCAAACCGCCCCCGTGTCTCCCCTCGCCGTTTCGTTTCGGTCTGTCTCTCCCCTTCCTATACATATACACGGCACACGATGCAGCTTGCGGAGAAAAAAAGCGCGAAGTTTTTCGACACGCGGGGGACACGCGAACACGAGCACGAATACGCTCACGATGAGCCGCGGACGGGGGGAACGTCGACGCGACATCGAAATGAAACGGAAGAGGACACGGAAGAGGACGGCTTCGCGTGAGCAGAGAGGAGGATGCGTTGTCGCTTTTATGGTTCGCCCAGTCATTCGTATCTATTGAGATATAAACAGAAATACCAAATCGCGAGGGCACGCGCGCGCGTGTACCCTCTATTTTGCGAGCGCGCGCCGTTATCATCGTCGCCGAATATCGGGCATTAACGTCGAATGCGTTCGACGAGGGATCGCAGTCTGCGGTCGCGTCTCTTCTATATGCGGTTGATAGTCACGTTTCGAGAAAGCGTACGAACGCGCGAAATGTTCATCAGACATGTTCAAACGAATGCCAGAGAGAAAAGATCGTACATGCGATGCGGCATCTTCGGTATCGGGACATTCGTTTTTCTTATGAGATGGGGGGAGACGTTTGCGATGCGATGAGAGCGCAATTTGTGATTATATCAAGACACATTGTGCCTCTTTAGTAAATATACAACGAAACCGCGAGAGAAAAATAACGCATCCGCGCGCGCGATTTATTATTCTAGACATGCTTTTCTTTCATATCGCATTTCCTTTCATAAGCGACGTTCATCTCGTACGAGATACCGCGATGCGCCTTGTTCCACGCCGACGAGATATTGTCGAGTTGGTTTTCCAACGTTTTCTGCGTTATTTGATTTAGTCTCGTGACGGTCTAGCTACTCTCGTTTGCGAAACGAAATGAGAAAGTTAGGAGATGAAGCGTGGTCCTTCGCTTTAGTGAAGCTTTCCAAGTCTCGTAGGATGTTAGTTCGGTAGATACAAACTCACGAAACGAACCCTAGACGAGTACATCAGATGGAAACGTATAAATTTTCGAATAAAAAAATCTTTTATTTATATTCTTGTAATTTAATTCGTTAAATTTTGTCAAAACTTCTTATAAATTCCACGACGAAATAATTATTATTTCTAACGTCGATTAAAGATTAATGCAATTCGAGCGAACAATATCGAGCGGCGTGTGTCAAGATCGAAATAATTATCAGTTCAGTATGTATATGTATGTATACGATCTCTAGTTTAGCGTGATTAGAAGACGACCCAGTAGATTCAGTGACATCGCGTATGCGCGAATACATGCCCTTATGCGGCATGACATAATGTCTGCGGCGTTACAATGTTTCAAAATGGAAAGCGTAAGGCGATAATAACGCACTTTAGCGTACGATCAATTGGATTAACCGACATATACGGCTGACTATTATTACGGGCCGGCTCGTACCTCGAAACGCTGTCACGCTTCGTTTTATGGAACGGCATTCGCTATGGTGCGCGTGCACGCACGCATGCTGTACCCCCCCCCCCTCTCTCTCTCTCTTTCGTTTTTATTCTCTCCGCCCTTGGACGCGTATCCAAAGTGACATAATGCGGTTTAGAAGGGAAGACAATGCAAGGACGATCCATTCATTATTCATGTGGCGGTAAATTTTAAAGATAATGCGCTTGTGTGAAGCAAAATCCATTCGGGATATCGTATGCAGAGGGATATTATGTGTTACTTAGCTTTTTTATTCCGTAATACTTTTTATACGACATATTTTTCATCTCTTTACATTTTGCCCTTTTACGTTCTATCTCTTGCTTAATTGAAAAGATCTGACATGAAAAATACAAGAATTAAAATCTGATATGTGTACGTTGACGTATATCTGTCTTAATTTTTAGATATAAATTATCAGCAAGAAAAATTCCCCGTATGTTTTATATCTTTATATTTTTTATTAAATATATTCATTCCTATTTAAAAAATTTTTCTTTCTTATAATTATTGCGTAATTTTGTATAATTTGTATATTTACAAAAATTTGGAGATTAAAAAAAAAAATCTTTTCGTTACGAAAGACACATGTCCGCGGAAAATTTAGTTGTGAATATTTGCGTACAATTGCGCCATATATTATTCATCGATTGGCTCTCGACGCGCAACGATACAATCGCGAAAGTCGCGCGCGTCCCCAGACAATCGTGGATCCTTTCGCGGGGTAACGAAAAATGCAATTCAATTACGAGCCAGTAGGGACACAGAGAGAGATGGAGGGAGGGAGGAAAGGTTGCAACCTGGATCGCTGATGCAGCAATTAGCGCGAGTAAACGCTCGGTGGAGCGACTCGCATTTCCTATCCATCGCGGCAACAATTCCGCGGAGAAAACGACCGATAATTAGACGATTTATCACTCGGTGCCCGAGCTAACGCCGGCCGGTCGGCCGTCCCATCTACACGGTTGACGATGAAAAAAGATCACGACGGTGAACATCCGATGGAACATACGTTGGACGTCAATAAAGAAACATTTGTCAAAGCAAACCGGGTACGAATGGCAAAGTATGTGAAAATAAATTATCCTTGGATAAATGGTGATGTGAAAAATGATAAAGGAGGAGATAAGCTTTTTTTTTCAATAACTCATCTTTCTTCATTTAGTGCGGAATACTCTCATAGACATAAAAAAAGAGACCGATGAAATAATTACAGTAATAATAATGGAATGTCGAGATGTGCGAAATATAATAATATTTAACGCTTTACAATTTTAAATAATATTCTGTTAATTCTGTAGATTAATGTAAATCTCTAGTTTTTCTGAAGATTATTGGAAAATACGCATGTAAAAGAGAACTATTTATAGGGGGGGGGGGATTTTGAGAGTAATGGTTAACCGATGAAGAGTAATTAATTATCATTTTATGTCTCGTGGAGAATCGGCGAGCTAGTTTGTCGATCATATCGCGGTCACGATTACTTCTTCGACAAAAATGAAACAGTTCTGTTTTGTGAAAATGGAATCCGTATATTTTCGGCGTAATTTGCGTACCGCCGATTAGATCGCGACCGGAGCTTTACTTTCGGAGATTTTCATTTCGATACAACGAGACGGTAACGTCCATGGTGCAAATTTTCACGGAAATTTATATCCAGCTTCGATTCTCGTTCGTATCGTCGAACGTTCACGGATCGTAATTTCTGGCACGGCTCATGTATGTATTGTGTCGATTATATCATCGACAGTGTCTGTCGAAGGGGCGCCCGAGCAAATTTTTATAGTTGACATCTTGAGTGGATACACGTTTCATCCCGTCAGACTTTCAACGATCGCCACGATCGGCACCAAACAGAATTTAATCCAAATTGTAATTCCGAACCGCCATCAGTTTGATCCAAAGAAAAATTTTAACATCGATATTCTGAGCGCGCGAGAGTACACTGTTTATTTAATCCTAATGTTTAAACGTCAATCGCAGAAAATTATCAATCGAAGAAAACTTTTATTATATATTTACTCGATTTTGAAAGTTTTGATGATCGGTTGCGGATAATGGGAAATTTAAAAAAAAAAATTTACTTTGAAAGGGTAAAAACAAAAGCTTCTTCGGAAAAGCTACTTTTCTAAATATTGATTCGAGGAGAATGTGTGCAGAAAGAAACATACTATATATATTTATTTATCTTACTTTATTGGCTTTTTAAATGTTGTTTGTCGTCACTTTTCAATTTTCATCGATTTCGTCGCATATAAATGCGCATTTTGCCCCTTTCACCTCTGAGACCGGCGACTACAGTATCTTATCATTTTTTAAACAACCGTAATGCTATAAACGTGATAATGGTAGCCCGGGTTTTTTATTCGGAATGACAAAGAATCGATAGGCGTTCACACAACGAAAGTATTTTCACGGGGCACCGCTCGAGATGAAATCGGGACCTCGGGACATGAGAGGGAAATCGGCACCTTTGTATGTAGAGTACGATAGAGAGAGGGATCGAGTGGGTAAATATCGATTCGTGGTAAAATACAATCAGTCTCGACCACGTTGCATACGTGACTTCTCTGCGACCGCACGAATCTCTTGTTACGAGATCGGAGTTACGTAATTTTACATCTCCGAACGATTTCTTTCAATTTGGATTCACCTGAGCAAAATGTTTATAGAAATAAACATTGAAAAGGAAAGAGTAAGTTAGTAACATTTTGCGAATTGTATGATTATTATATCTTATTTGTTTATCGCGTTTTCTACGACATTACAATGAGAGATAATTAAATATTACAGTATGTGAAATAAATAATCTTTATTTTATGCGTAACATATATATACATATACGGGAATACGGATTAAAAAGATCACTTGTACAATGCATATATATTTTACCCTCAAAAAGAAATCCAAAAGCTTGTACTTTCTCATTCGTGGAAAGTTATCTAATTAATTCAAACATTATGAAAAAGTATGCGGATTATTATAATCTTTGTACAAACTAATGTAAAATATATCGTAGCCTATTTACCTTTTTTTTTTTTTTTTTTTTTTTTTTTCAGTGTACAATGCCGAAGAGATTTTTTAATATTAAAAGAATACAATGTATTTTCTGTAGGAGGATCTAGATATCCATATCATATTAATTATATAGTGCCACGAAATAGTTACAACTTTTAATTAAGGCATTCCTCCCTACGGCCCTTACAATGCAATAAATCAATCGATAAGGAGATGGAAGAGACGGGGTGAAATATCGAGGCATCCGAAATATATGAAAAGGCGAAGCGTCCGCGATCGAATTATCTTTTTAATCAAGAAAATCCCGCTCTCCGCTTAGCTTTGCAAATTCGGCGATCGCGAAGGATGGAGAATACCATATATACGTCGCGGTCTCGGGACGACTTTGCTCTCGAGTTAAAATTCAATTTGACGACGTCGGTAACACGTCCCGTGACCCGCTGGAGCTGTGACGGTATACAAAGTCGGAAAAGGATCGTGCAAATTTTCAGAATTTCATCAAAAATTCAACGGGTTTCTCCTGCTTAAACTGATTCCACCCCATGTGGCCCCGGCGAGTGTGGCTACCGTTGCAACGTCATAATATTTGCTCGTCTAATCTGACGACGATTAGACATATCGTTGAGTAAAAAATTCTAATTATCCGATAGCTATTATAAGAAGATTTAGCGTTGTGTGAATTTATTAAATTTTTCTCTCTTATCGCAATTTACTCTATTTTCAAAATATTATCTCTATAAACTCTATTGCGAAAATTATCGTTTGTTAGCAGAGTTAAACGCGATACATTGACAATTCATTTAATTCGTAATTCTTCAATTCTTTATATCCATTTACGCGTTTAAACTCAGAATAAGTATCGCTGATGTAGAAATCAATTTTTATCGTTTATTTGCGTGTTTCACTATTTTATTATTAATGTCTTTATTTTTTTACATATGATTAATTGTTACAAGAGTATTTTATTATGATAATTTTTTTTTTCTATTACGATGACTTTAAATTTATTGCGCATATCTATCTACACTCACTATCCGCTTAAGTATTCCGTCTAGCTTATTGTATTCTTGAAGATTATTTTGCGAGATAATAAGACTCTCTTTCTCGAAGCCTTTCGAAAGACTGGCGGTCACGTAAGATGCTTTTGTAATCTAGACTTTGGGCGCGATACAACACATCGGCGCTTAAATTCTTCGCTAGGGACTCCCTCTTGTCCTCTAGTTACCGCTCACGGCGATGAGGAGCCCGTAGCGTCCGTACATTTTTCACTGTCTTACGGTCCTCCCGCTATAAATCTTCTCCCATTGGAGAAAAAGAGAGAGAACGAAATTTATTTGCGGATCTATTATTCATCGTTGTGCATTGTCCGGTCTCCGGACGCGCTTCGTTCATTCATTTCGCAGCTCTTTTCGCTCTCTCGATCTCTCGCGATTCGCGAGCCACAGCGTGAACGCGATATTCCGCTCACGTCTCAAAGACGATCTCGCGGATGTAGGCGAAACGAAAAATCGGTCCCACGAAGAACTTACGGGCGTGTCGTGATTCATGCACGGAGCTAGAAAGGGAGAGGAGTAAAGAGGGAGGCAAATGTAAACGGATCTTATCTCGGTCGATGAAGCACGCCGCTCGATATTCCGATATATATATATATATATATATATGTATATAACTCGCATACATACATACACACTATCTCGGAGATATCGAGCCCGGCATAATGGAATTCCTCGTTATATAAATTTCGGTGCACATTTTTCCCACCGCCCATCGATCTCTTCCTTCGCGCGCGAGCCGAGCTTCTCTCCATTTTCTGCTCTCTCTCTCTCTTAAAGTGCGTGTATCCCCTTCCCCCTTGCGCTCGACGTTTTATTTCACTCTCCATTCTCTATCGTGCCAACCCTCCCGCCATCGCCGCGACGCGGAATCGCGAAACGATTCCTCAAACGTTCTCCGAGAAAACGAAATTCCATCGATAAAACCGCCGGCGCGCCGTCGCTTCTCCGAATGATTTTAGCTCGCGGAACAAAATGCACCGCGGTGATAAAAAGTGATCTCCCTTCCCCCCTTTCTTCTTTCGCCTGTTTCTCTCTCTCTCTCTCTTTCCTCCTGTTGATTAACTGTCGTTCCATTCTCGCACTTTGATCGGGAGAATGGCGAAGTGGTAATTCTCTTCCGAGACTCGACGTCCCTTTTCTTTCATCTCTTTCTTCCTGACCATATTACCCTTATTTCGCTCCTCTTCCCTTCCTACGATTACGCTTTCTTATTTTTCCGTTCTAATAATCGAGTAATTCCGCGAATTATATCGAGTTTATTCCAATCCAGCTGCTCAATAATTCTCGACCATCTATTTCTCGTATTCCTTTTTCCTATTTGCATTTTGTGCTCGCGCGCGATATAACCGTCCAAACAGTCTCGTTCGATGGCTATTATCACGAGGTTGGAATTCGGTAACCGCGCGCATGATTTATCGGGCCGGAAATGGAGTTCACGGGGTTACGCGGTTGTACCCGGTACGATCATAAACAATCGTTCGGTGTCGAAAAATTTGGGCGCGCAAACGATCAGGCGCATTTATCGGCGAGATCCGCTGGCCGCATTTTGTCCGCACACCCGATACTATACCGATCTCTCTCTCTCTCTCTCTTTCTCCTCCTTCTCTTATGTATTATGCATTGGCGTCTCTAATGCCGGTGTGCAACGTGCGCTATTGATTTAACGCTACTTACGTATGCGCGTTAATTTCGTTACACCGCGCGTGCCAAATATTTTGCGCGAGACTACACACCCTGGAATATATTAAGGCTAGCTAAATTATGCTATCCCTGCACGAGAGGTGAATCCAAGCTTCAATCGATTCGTTCGTGTGAAAGGAGGGGTGCCTTATATCTACAATTTTTTATCATCTTTATATATTGTTTTAATACTAATTAATTAATGAAATTAAACCTGTTTTTATTTTTAAGACAAGCCAAGTATGTATCCCAAACGATTGGTTGCAATGAAAAGAGCGAGTGTAAAAAAATCTTTTCTGTACTGTTTCATTTTAAAATAGTAGTAATTATCAGAGATAGATTTTTACTTTATACGTTTATTTAGGATTATTTTTTTCGATACAAAGGTATAACTTTGATACAAGGGAGATACGAGTTTGCAATATCTCGAATTATGATATATAACGTCGTCTCGAAATGGAAGATGTGTATGAAACTTTTCGAGTTTCCCATACAACACGGTTACTGCTATTCACTCTAGTATTCCATTACTCCGAATATGTATATTGTGTGGCCGCGGTGGCGGAAAGTGGCACCGAAAGACAGCCTCGCGACAACCTCATCATATCGTTGCCGTGCATTGTATAAAGCCACATCCACACTTAGGCACGCGCGAATCCGGATCGTATAAGCCGAACTATTCAAACCGTAAATGCGCAGGGGACATTTTAACCATATGGTTTAAATGAGCTGGGGACTGGGGAAACGTCAGACACAGCTGGTGCGATTCTGCTATGATATATATCTGTTCTACTCTCTTCTCAAATTATTATCTGTAAAGATGTAAAATTATATACATTACATTGAAAATTAATCACTTTCGTATATAAGATTACGCTTCTACTATTTTAGCAGGATGTCAATTTTTTTTTTTTCCAGCCAGAAGTTTGGTTGAATGTGTACGTGGCTTAAAGCAAATCAAGAGAGAGAGAGAGAGAGAGGAAAAGTTCCGTTCTCGTCATATGCATTATCTTTTTTTCTTTTTTTTTCTATTTTAAAATTTCCGCATCACCGAGCGAACCGTCTCGAAATTCATCTGACGGGAAAAGGATGCGCGCGCACCAATCCTTTCGGTAAATAATTTTCACCGGGCGGAAGGGGCCGTTTAAAGCCGACGGGGGCAGAGATTTTCTCCGATTAATTTCCGCCTCCGTCTTTGCCGCTCTCGCGCTCGTCGTTACCGTCCGTTTCTTAGTTTCGAATCCACCGAGGCGTATAGCGTCCCCTCCACCCTTGTTCTCATCCCTTTGCCTATCGTCGTCATTTTCCTCCTCCTCACCTTCTTGCATTCCTTTCCCGTCTTACTCTTCTATATTATGCATTCAGGTTATTCGTTATTTATAAGTATTACCCTTAAACTTTTTTAGACCTTATTGCTCGCGGGAGTTAGCCACCGCCGCGAGTAATACAGGTATGATTTATCCTCGTCTCGTCTGACCTCGTTCGTGCTACTTCCACTTAGGGAACGCGCGGCATTTTCGCTATCAAGAAACGTCCGCGCAAAAATCGTCCTCTTACAATTTTTACGAAACTTGATGCGCGAATGAATTTACGATTCTTACAATTTCGATGTATCCCTTTGTTTCTGCTAATACGTGTAAATTTATTCTAAAACTCGAGAACAACCTTGTGGATAGATCGCGGATGAAAAAGGAAAAAAGACTATCGGAGATGAAAGAAAATATTCCACAAAAGTTTGTCAAATGTTATAAAACTGAAAAAAAATATTTGAAGAAATGTAAGGAAAGAAGAAAATGTCTAATTTCATATAAAATCATCTCTTTTTCTCGCAAGAGTTTGAAATTTCCACAAAGATGCGCCACGACCGACGGCATATCTCGAGCGGCTTTTTATCGCGCCGGAGGTCGGTACTGAAAAAAGGAGCACTCTCCGATTAATTTCCGTTTCTCTCGGTCTTCCGGTCGCTTCGTGTAAAATGCGTCCGGCTGTTTTCGGACTCGACGAGGCGTGTCATATGCTCGATGCATCATCGCCGTGCCATGTATCTATGATAAAGAATTGCATTAGAATTTTACATTTTGCTCTATCTTTTTAGCGCAATTTCATGAAATTCAATATTCTTGAAAACGATTTCATTCGCATCTAATTTAGCATACGCCTAATAATTTAGCCGAGTTTTAATGTTTTTACTGTATCTATATTAAAACTATCGAGTTATTAAAACTAGTAAATAACTTTGAAAGGTGCATTGAATTAATGTGAAAAAAAAAAAAACTCGTTTTCCCCATAGAAAATACCGTGATTGCTTTTCAAATGATCGAGAGAGAGAGTTAACAGATTGATAGAGCTTATGCGGATGGAAGCGAATCGGTGTGCATTATGTTAAGATAAAATCTGATCCAGCCTCTCTCGCACTCCAATCCCATTCACGCACGTTCGCTGCATTTTATCCTACTCACATAGGATGCCTGTAGGCGCGCGCGCGAGCGATTGTGCTATAATTGATTACTTACATGGATTTCATTTCCCTGACCATAGGAGAGAGATCGAGGTCCATCGACAAAAAAAACAGAGCTCCGCCGCCGATTAATTTCCACCCGCCTCTTTCTCTCGTTCATTCTCTACCGTGTGTTTATTCGCGCGCGAACGCGCGTGCACGTTTCGAATCCGCCGAGGCATATTATACCCGCGACGAATCATCGTTGTGCCCCGCCATCCCCCAGATCGTTAGCCCCCCTCCCCCCTCCCCCGTTCCATTCCCCATCCTCCGACCATCCGTCGTCCCTCGTTCGACGATCCCGAATTCGTTATAACCAGCCGAGAGCCACGCAACCGTAACTTCGCAGGATACGATGTACGCTACAGAGAGCTCGGCTAAATCAAATTTACAAGCTGCTGAGTGTTTCCCTGCGTCCCTCCCTTCCTCTCTTCCCCCCCCCCCATCCTTTCGTGCCGTTTTCGCCTCACGCCGGCCGGCTCGTCTGCCTCTCCGGGTATCCTCGGACCACCGTGTTCCGGCTTATGCCGCGGCTGAACCACTATTTTCGTCAGAAGTCATTTAAAAGTTTTTCGTGCCGCCACCGTCTGCCCGCCGAAGTAGACTCTGAATTATTTATTCGGTGCCGGCTGCACCCGGGCGCACACGCGTCGCGATCGTCGCGGGTTGCGGTCATTATTTCCCGGCCGATCGCATTATATGCAACCGCGTTGCAGCCACCTTACCGCTCCGGTAAAGCGAGATGTACGAGTCGAGGAACCGAAAACTTTTATGGATATTCGATAGACGTGTGTTACGTTGCTACCTTCTTTACGTCTTAATCGGCTGAGTATGCGAAGGAAATATTGCTGTTGCATGATATATGGTACATAGACTAAGAAAAATGTATCATGCTTTAAGATGTTTCTTCTCAACGACTAATAGCATTGTGCATTAATTGAGTGATAATACGAATGAATGACATAATCAGAATGAATCGTTTGAATGAGGATTATGGAAACTGTGAAAATATGATTGTCATGATTAATTGTCTGATTAATTAAAGAGATGATAATTATAGATGAATAAGGATAAAGTTGATAAAAGTTGATAATTTAATATATGTGATGTAAATATATAAATAACTCTGAGCTTAATATTTTGAGTTTGCAAGAAATTCTCCAATTATATAACATTACTGATAATATTAATACATCGTTTAACTGACAATATATTACTGAATAATAACATTATCGATAATATAATGTATAAAATTACTGGTGGGAAGAGACACAAATTATGGCAATGATAATACCGAATATTTCATGGATTGTTGTGCGAAATATGCATAGGTTTTGATTTATCGATAATTATAACACAAATCATCAACTAAAAAAAAAAAAAGTAATTTTAAAGACTGATAATATACGAGAGAATAATAAATTGTGTTATAAATCTCAGAAATACTCACAGTTATAAGACATTATATATACACGATTTTATATATTTAATAAATTTTGTTCGCCACTGACAGATATATAGGATGAAATACGTGTCGCGTGAAATATATTAGAGGGATTATTTGGAAAAAAAGATTACTTATTACAGATGTGTAAAAAGTTTGATGCAACATGCATTACATGTGAATTTAATTAAGGGAAATAGATAATTACGGCTATTTTCTGCACAATATTTTATATCGATATATTATTAAGAATGTTGAGCGCTATTTGTAGTCGAAAATAATCACATATTATTTGTAATCTCTGATTGAAACTGTAATTAATTATCGATCCGTCCCCATTCATATTTTATGAGTTTCTGTTTCACAAATCGTTATATGAAAAATCTCTATTGTTAGTTAAAATTGATACTTTTGCGCGCTTTTGAATTATTATTTCTTATTTTATTATTAAATAATAAAAATATTATATTGTTCAGCGTTTGTTAATTTTCTGATAGGCAAAGTAATCAATGTTTCATATATCGGTGTGTTTCCTCAATTAAAGATTACTTAAATGTAAAGAATAAGCAATAGATTACTGGATATAATCGCAAAATCATACAACTGTCGATATTTAATTGAGATAAGTGAGTATTTTAATAAACTGAATGTGAAAGGAGGTCTGATAGTGTAATGGTTCCCCTGAATTCATGCGATATATCGACTCGTGAATTTAAACAACCCATTAGCGTTCAATAATCTAACAAATTAGCTTATTAACTATCTATTTTCAAATATATATATAAATCTGTGAATTACATAACTCTGTATTGTTGACTGTATCTGAAAAAATTGATATCTTTTGATAGATAAATTGAATAAGCGAAAAAATATTATAAATATTATATATATAAAATATTATATTATATTATAAATATTGATATTGCGTTAAATGGTTTTATATATAATATTTTATACGAGAGCATGTTCGCTCTTTCTGGTTGCGCAAACGAGTAAATCTGAGAGTACGCGCGATTAGCATATATAGTCGCGCGCGCATTGGATACACCGTGAAGCGTATACACACGCATGCATATGCATCGCATAGACCGGAATTAGCCTGAAATGTTTAATTGAACGAGCATCATCGACGCGCAAGTCTGTTGGGCGTCGCGAATTGACGTATTACACAAACATAGCGCTTACTAAATCGCGGCGCCTGCCTTAATAATATCAGCTGTACAAGCAACGATGGGGAGACGAGAATTGCCCAATTACTCTTTCGGTGCTGATTGAGTGTTTACTCGATAATTTCAATATACGCAACAAAAATATTTAACGTTACGCATATATTTAATTTGTACCTCGTAAATTGTCAATTAATCGAATTATCTTGCCAATTTCAGTTACATAAAATGTGCAGGGAGAAATTGGAAATGGTCATAATTCATACGAAAATGCATTTTATTACAATACATTCTTTCTTGCAATATCGTAGACGCACGTTATACGAGTTTCGTACACACGCGTATACGCACGACGACGTACGCGAGAGGGAATGAGAGGAGAAACGGGAGGAAGAGAGAGAGAGAGAGAGAGGGAAAGGAACAAAAATACCTACCTGGCCCATGATGAATGTCCCGACACTCATCACGGCGCAACGACGTCACAGCGCGTCCCTCGAAACAGAGCTACAATGCGGCCTCTCGTAGCCATTATGTTAAAATGCAATCTCCTGATAACCGCAGCCGAGCCATCGCGGGGCTTAATCTCACCTATCTGTACAGCCGTCGGGGAACGGAAACAAAATGGGAATGAGAGCGGTCTGCCCGGCCGGGTGATTCGGGATAAAGAGAGCGACATTGGGGATGCAGAAGGGAGAGCGACCAGATAGAGAGAGAGAAAGAGAGAGCGAGAGCGCGGACAATGGTGGCAGAGACTGGAGAGATATACGAAAAGAAATAAATTCCGCAATCGATAAGCGTCCGGTTAAACGTCAAAGCGCGCCGGTGTGGGTAGACGAGGCACTTTCGATCCTTGACAAAAAACACAATCGCCGATATCCAGGGGATATAAAGCTCGCTCGCTTTGCCTCCCTTTTTCGAGCTCGCCCGCATCTTTTTTCTTTTCGGCGGAAAGTCGAGTCAGTGTCGGAGTACACGTTGTAATGCCCGCGATCTCTTCGGATTCGTTTCTCATTCTCTCTCTCTCTCTCTCTCTCTCTCTCTCTTTCTTTCTCTGCGTAGTGGATGGGCTCCGCAATTTTACTACATTGCCGATAGAGATATCCGGGCAAAAATTATTTCCGACTGCTTGAAGAATTGCAATGAAACGTTCCAAATTCCCGTTATAATGTTAAGTGTTACATAGTAAATCGTTTTCCGCGATTAACACACAAACCTCGTTACACGAATTAGTTTTTTAATCTTTCCTTATTATATATATATCTCGTAAATATAATCAAAATAGCAAATCTCTCTTTCTATATAGATGTAACACATATATGCCACATTTCTTATTTTATTTCCACATTTAAGGTTTTAAATTTAAATTTATCGAGATTCAAATTTATTTAGGGAGTTCAAAATAAATGCGCCATACGTACGGTTTATTTAAAAGTGATGCAAGTCAAATGTCGAAACGAAATGGTTTCATCCTATTTGTACAGCGAACATAAATGTATTCGTTTGATCACGTGAATATGTCAAATGTCGATATCGTCGAATGTTCCATTGATGTGTGCAGTATGACATAGTTGTTAACATACAAATGGATTAGAAAAATATAATTTAACGCTGAAATTTATTTATTTTAATAAAAATCTCAGAGTTTAAAATATAATTACGACTTTTTTTATACAAGTCATTTAGATTTTTCATTATTATTTTCATCGAAATGCGTGCGTGTGAATAATTCATATATCGATATCATGACGCAATTCGGTTAACGATCGGCAACCGATCCCCACCGGTTGCCACGACTTAATCAGTGAAGAGAAGAAGTGTTCCCCTGCCGAAGTGGCAGCGAAACGTTCGGCGTTTAGCTCTCTTCCGGGGAGCATTCGGAAAGTTTAGATACCTCTTCGGGATCCTCTTCCAGGCGAGCGAATAAGCAGGCATTAAAGGCTTAGACCGCAGATCGAATTGGAAGTATCTACGTAACGTTCCTGCACCTTTCCTTACCATCCTCTTCTTTCTGCAATTTCTTTGCTTCTCTCTCTCTCTCTCTCTCTCTCTCTCTCTCTCTCTCTCTCTCCTTCTTCTCTTGCTCGCTCTATTTCTTCGCCAATGTTCTGCAACGAGCGACCAGGTACGATTCCGCTGATGTAGGTTTGGCATCGAGAATCGTCGAGATTCTCAAGCGGATCCGCAAAGCAAAGATCCAGGAGAGGCCCGCGCTTAATGGAGGATCATCGTGCGATTTCGTTCAGAGTTTTTCAACGAGATATTTGCCTCGTGACCAGATCAGTCCAGCTCGTCAGTTCTGGTTACGGCTCTCTCTCTCTTGGTTTTTTCCAAGTCGTGAATAATGTATCGTAATGTGATGATAAGTGATCGCGCCGCATACGGTCGAGACTCGTGCGGAATTATGTTCCCATGGTTGATCGGAGTAAGCGATGCTTGCCTTTCCATGATACGGTTTACAACATGTCCGTTTCCTGTCCAGCATTTTGCGTGTATACACGCATACTATAGAAACAATAGCGCGCTTTCACGTGCAAGCTTACGCTTGAATGAGTAACAACAATCGTAATCTCTGATTGTATATTCCTGCTGTAGACTGACATTATTCTCTCATTCTGGTATTAGATAAACATTATATTATTCTATTACTACCGTTGTAATTCTGGTATAACGTTAAAGTCTGAGAGTGTTAAAAGAAATTCTATAATGAATGATTAATTAATAGCAGATACAAATAAAAGTAGTTAGATCGATAAATATACTTTATAATGATTAACATTTTTAATGTACAACGCAAATATAAAAATATAGTATACAATATTTATTATCGTCCATTTTATATGTAATATGCGTATACACACACACACACACATACACACACGCAAAATACATGTGGCAATGATATATCATTGTTATATTAACATTTCAATTTATCGCTGAAAGCATGAATCTATAATTTTACATTTTAATGCATTATTCTCTCTTCTCTCTCTCTCTCTCTTTCTCTCTCTTGTCTACGATAATTCCAACATTTTTGTCGACATTTTTTATATTAATATGGATTTTTGTATTTTTTTTCCAGCGTCACCGAGTCACCGCGAAGCAATCTAAGCTGAATTTCGACATTTCCAGAGCGCATTCGGTGAGTTGATATTTATTTGGCATAATTAATATGTCCATTAGTCTTAAACGCACGGTTTTAAAATATAGAATTACTTTTGTTAATTATATAACATCATATACAGCGATAATCTTCATGAAAAATTAAAATGCTTTTATTTCTATTAAATTTTATGATTGTTATTTGCTTATATAATCTTTAGAGTTTTGAATATCAAGTATATAAAGATTTAAGCTTAAGATAAAAGAGCATTAATCTGTTTTTCTTTATGTTATTCTTATGCTTTTCCGCATTACTTGTAATTTGAAAACTATTGATGTGTGTTTTGACACATTCTTGTTACGAAAAATTATTTCACTTTTCCGCGAGAAATATCGTTCTATTCGCCAAGTACCTCGTATAAAACTCTTGTTGCTCGTTGCGTTCGAAAACCTCTCTCCGTGATTACCTCGCGCGATGTCCTCCTTCCGTACCGTGTAAGAAACGAGCTTAAAAATCGGAGCCGAGTTTAAAATCACGACCTATAAGCTCGGCCTGTCGTGACAAAAAACGAGAACGTAGGAATGACTGAGGTTAAATATCGAGGATCGTCAAGCTACTCGACCGACTTCGTTCCCCAAAGATGAAAGCGCTCTTAATGGAGTACCATTGTCTGGTTTCGTCCAAGTTTCGTCCTATGACGTCCCAGATTCACCCGAGCAATGGTACTCGCCGTTTTATCGCGTTCGGGATTTCGGGTTCGACCACTGCTTACAAGGTGGTCCGTAAGACAAGGGGACTGCTCGAACCGGTATAATTAATGGCTTCATCAGTTCGTCCTTCGACTAATTAATTCGCCGTCTCGGACATGTCACTTTCCCACGGAAACTTCCTCTCGACGCTACTCTAATACATGGGTTCGAATATCAATCAGCTAAGAGAAAAGAAAAGTGTAATACGTGTTGTTGAATATGTACAATGATCAAAATACCCATGTTGGTAACAATTTTCTCACCTGCTATATGTTACAAGCAAATTGTTATTTTGATATGAAAATCGGATATACCGCGAAGTAGTTCAAGATAACAAGGACGTGTACTATCTTTTATATTTTTTTAATGTTTTATTGCAAACTGTTTTTCTACATTTGAAATTAAGTATGTATAAAGTATTTTACAGAGTCCTGATAATATATGAATTTTTTTTTTTTTTTTTTTTTCGATAATTTGAAATTGAGTTTTCTTTGGAAAAATTTTCGAGAAAAAATCCAGAATTTATTTTATGTCATATGCATATAAATAAAAGATATGTTTTATTTCGATATATCACAATGTATCCGAATTTAAGAGAGATTTTCATAAATCAATTGTTTGATGACGCTTTCAGAAAAACATTCGCGATTACCATTATTTAATCGTATAATTATTAATTGGTTAGGTGTTTCAATATAAAACGAAAAATGTCGGGCACATGTCAGTACGAACTCATGTGGGAAACGATAAAAATTGTGAAATTCATTAGCACATTCTCAATCCAATTTAAAATTTCTCTCTCTCTCTCTCTCTCTCTCACAATCTCACCGAATTTCCCAACCCTGAGCATATGCGTTATTATGTATATTATGTATATATTTCTAGTCGCGCTCCAATGCCACTATTATATTCTAACAATCATGATTCACAAAGATATACATCTTAGAGAAAGTGAGAAGATATTAGAGCTACGAAAATTAGAGGCGAAACTAAATTTAAGAAAAACATTCCAATCTTAAAATATCGATATATTTTATACAAACCATTGAACTCTTTAAAGATATAAGTAGAAAACAAAATCGTATTCTTGAGAGTTAATTTCAAATTTTTTAAAAGCGCACAGAATCTCTCTCTCTCTCTCTCTCTCTCTTTTTTTGAAATATTTAATATCGAAAATTTAACGCACATGCACACAATGCACACGATTATACAAAATTAATATATAGCAAAGTTACCACGAGATAAAAAGAAATTAAGGTAAAGTGGGCGACTATCGATAGACATATATCTACATATATTTTTGTATATATTATCAAGTTGATATTTGCTAAGATTTGGACATCTTTGGGGGCCCATGCTTGATCCTTATTTATTTTCATCGCTTCGCCTTCTCGGAGACGATACGTCGATATTTTTTAGATACGCTCAAGGTAAAATCGCGCGGTGTGTTAAAGGAAAATCTGCAGTCTTTCTGAAATGAGACGGGGTTCGAGAATGATCCGACAAAGTGGAAAAGGGGATCAACGAGAAGAAGGGGAGAAGGGGAAGTTACTTGGGAAGGTTACGATAATCCGCCGAGCTCATCGTGTAATTTCCCGTAAGGCGGTGGAGGCTTGTACTTCTCCTTCACCGAAACTTTCGGTAAAGTATATTTTGCCACCCCTAGTGTCTACATCGATCCCCCTATTCCCTTCTCGCCTTCCTTTTCATCGTTTGCACTCTCTCGAATCTGTCTACGGCAAATTACAATTTTTTTTTTTTTTTTTTTTTTTTAATTTAGTGTTTTATTATAAGCATTTTTGCATTTTTTCTCACTTGTTTTTGAATCTGTTTTTTTTTTATTATTATTATTAAATTATTTCTCAACGTCCTTTCTCATTTTGCTCGTCTCATCGGGATGAGTTTCGACCGGTGCAGCTTCGCGCGTGTCGCGAGGCTTAATTAGGCTAATGGATATCCGTAATTGATGCAACGAGACTGTCCACTCGAGTGCTGAATTACCGCCTGCCACCAGCCCTGCCGTACCGTGATATAATTCGCCCTCTCGACGAGAAATCCGTCTGGTCTCGTTTATTTTTCCGGCACGCGCTCGACAATAATCTTAAGAGTGCATTATCCAGAATTTATCTTGTCTTGCGAGTTGAAAAGTTGCATACAATATAATGGAAAAAAAAAAAAAAAAATCAATCGTGGATTGAACCGAGAAAGCAATGTCGACAATTAAAAAAATATAAAGTGTTAAGAAAAAAATGAATAATAATCTTGAGATTGTTTGAATTCTTTGATCTTTAATCTTCCTTATAGTCTTATAAGAGTGAAATAAATTTGGAATATTAATTAAAATCTTCTTACAATTTTCCGTACGGCGTAATACGCAAAATGAAATACTGAAATAACAATCCCAGCGAACTTTAGCAGGGAAACTCTATACCGGAAGATTTTGTGGTTTCACAAACTCGTATTAAGATTCGCGACACGACGAGGAGAGATGAAGATTAATGATTCTACTATACGCGAGCGGAATGGAAAAATATCAACGTTGAAGCGATATTTTCATGTCGATTATCGCATTAATAACGCGCGAGAGATAACGTCGCGTGAGTTTTACGTTTCTCATCTCCGACAACGGACACGAGCGACGCTAAAAATTGCGACGCGTTTCTCTCTGCTACAGTGAGAAACCGCCGGCGTTGCGAAAACGCACGGTCTGAAATATTAAACCGCGCTAAAAGCCTAAAGTTAAACATCGCGCTCGATTAATTACGAAAACATGACCGCGGGCGTAGAGAAACGCCCGCCCGAGTCGCGGCCGCTTCTCGGTATCTCCACGTTGCGTATTTTTCGCGCGAGAGCTTCGCCTTCCGTTTCCGTCGACGTATCGTGCTGGCGAAGGTCGGCAGCGGAAGAGTTGGCGAGAGGGTAGGACGGGAACGCGACAGGACATGGGACGACGGTGTATTCGGTTTCGCGAAATGCAACGGAGGTGCGTTAAAGCGCGCACGTTCCTTTTGGCCAAGAATATAATAGAATTTCCCGAGAAGAGGAAGCGCGGAGAAGATTAGAGCCGACCGCTAGTCTAAGAGAACAAACTATCGTCCTTTATCCTAAATTCATGGTTCAGTTAGAGGATCACTTTTGATGGAATATCGATTCGAAGAAAATATTAGTGTCGATTATTATTATTGAAAATTGCAAATATTTTTGTAAAGTTTTAAAATGTTAATATTAATTTAAAAAAATTACAGACATTGACATTTTTCTCTTTCTTTAGAATTGTTTTAACTTTAATAATTTATAATCGGAAGTGTTAGAATTTGACGACGGCCTGTGACCGATAGAGATAGAGACACTGTTGCTGAATGTAAAGATACATTTATAGATACATTTACGCGGTGCGCTGGCAATGGGCCGTATCTCGTCGAGCGCGATAAAAAGCTGGCGCGGTAGATACGCTCTAATGCTGCCACTCGCGAGCAGGAGAAATATAATGGAATCTATGACGCGTAAAGTGCGCAGCCCCTCGTCTTACGGGATTGCGCGCGGCGACAGATAAGCGCATAAACCGCTACCGTTACCGCCGTTTTCTCATATGCAACGGATGGAAGGCTAAGTCACTCTCTCGACGGCACTCGCGAAATCGATAACGAGCCTCGCCCGCCGTCGTCGTGCCGAGGAGACCGACGGGCGAGAAACCGCGTCTCGTCGAGGTTTCTCGACATCTCTGGAATTAAATCCTTCTGATATTATAAATTCGCCTCTTGTCGAGTGCAAGAGAAAAAAAAAAAATAATTTTTTTTTAGGAATCGATTATCCATTCGTTTACGGATATATTGTATCATTGAAACATAAGTAGGTTTTTCGAAAGAGAAAGACGATTATATAAATATTTATTTAAATATATAAAATATAAAATTTATATAAAAATTTTTACAAATATCTTAATTAATATTCATCACTATAAATAGTTAATTTAAGGGAATGAAATGTGAAAACAAATTTCTTTATACGAATATGCATGGGTAATAATGGCACAGCGATGAAATTATGACGGAAAAGTACATACGGGAATATAATTTATAAGAATTGCGACAATAGAAATAAACAGGAATAAGTCCACGACACTTTGAGCTTCATAGGTACAATGCGGATATTTTATCTCGTGTCTTGCGACAGGAGCTTCCCATTAAATACAATATAATAGACGAAACAATCTCCTCAAGAACTCTTATCTTCATCCGTAGTTCGCCATTACGAGACGCAAGTATTTGCGGAATTTATTTTTAATCGGATCGCCGCCGACACAACGGAGGGAGAATAAAAAGATCCTCCTATCGGCCGCCCTTTCCCTCCTTTCGTCCGTTATTTCCGCAACGTTCGAAAATTCCCTGGACTGCGCCGCGGTTACCTATCTAACCGATGGGGGGGCATGGAGAATAATACACTTCCCCCCTCCCCTCTTCTTCTCCCCTTTCCGAAGTTTTCCAACATTGTTTATCGCGGTTGCCGCGAGAGAATAATCGATTAAGGGGAAGCCCCGATCTCGCTCTCTTTTTCCCCACTCCTTCCCCGGAAACTTTCGTCCTTCCGGCTAATGCCAAATTACTGGTTTCGCCTGGGCCGCATCTGAATGGAGGCTGACAGCACTTCGCAGCTAACGTGCACTCAACTACTTAATAATGTAACAGTCAGCCAACCACTATGCGCCCATTATGTTTCCATGCACGTTGCACAAGAACCCAGAGGTAACAGCCTGCCGGTGGTTGTAATATAGGATTCACATCCTGTATCGCGTTGCATCGCTGTGTTTGTGTATGGCACCGCATCAAGAGAAGAGAACTAGAGAGAAAGGGAAAAGGGGAGAAACGGAGAAAGAAAGAGAGAGAGAGGGGGGGGGGAGGGGGATAAAGAGAAAGATGGAGAAATTTATTATGTTCTAGGATAAATCCTCCAAGAACAAAAAGCAAAGCGCAACTGTTATGTGTGTGTATATATATATATATATATATATACAGAAGTGAGTCGGCAGTTATAAGATAATAATAGAGAATACAATATGTATCTACATAACAAATAAACGTGTCGGAACAAGAGAATATAAATTACAGTTATGATAGAATTTATAAAGGCTAAATATATGTATCTACAGAAAGACACACACAAAAGTTATATGAACTTAAAAAAGTTTTAGTCGATCTCTTTCTCTCTTATTGTACGTGTAACGTTATTTATTATGTAATCGAAACTGTATATATTGTTTAGATCTATATATTTAGTCGAAACCTTTTCGAGATAGTCTCGAAATATCTAAATTTTTTTAATCCCTCTTTGTGAAAAACGCAAGAAGCGTAAATCCTCCTTGCATTTTCTTTTTCTTCTTTTTTTTTCTTCTTTATACGTTTCTTTCTTTCTACTCATTCTTATCCGCGAATAAGTCGAGTACACAATATTCTGTTCGCTTTTCCCAAGCTATTTTTAATCTGTTAAATAATGTGCCGCGATAATTTGCGCACAGTATACGTATTCGAGCCCCGATGCTTACTCCTTTTTCTTAAAACATGCTTTATCAGGTCTTTCCGGCCTTTTTGCAACGTGTACGTGACATCTCGCGTCTGTCGGCTCTCCTTTGATATGACAGTGTTCGAGATCTCTTTTTAATCCAGAAACGCGATATGTTATCTAACAGCGCTTTAAATTTCGTTTAAAAACTTTCGATAAACGTGACATTGTTGAGAAAACGCAACAGCGCGCGAATTTACAATGTTGTTTAAATTTAATCGGCATACTCTTTCTACATTTTTTTTTCTTTTTTTTTTGGCGGATTTCCATTTACTTAATTCACTATTACTCTCAACTCTTAATAAATGTCACTTAAATTTTCCATATAACGCGCTTTTAAATTTTTAATTCTGATTCGATAAGACACGCGAGATTTAGAACGTGAAGTCAAGTTCCTCAATAATGCAGGATAAAGCCGACGTACTTCTTACCTTAGTTGTACCTTAATTACGTACGATCGCGGTTAAAGGAGACCAAGGTTATGCGAACACACGCAACGAAAAACAGTTGTAACAGTGGAAAAGTGGAATAAGACTCTAGATCGCGACCTAAACGTGCCAATTTATCCTGATTGCAGTTTCTATGCAGACTTTAACGTTCTAATCTATTTTTTATCGTGTCGTCTTTCCGTTTAGATTGAGACATTACGATATGTACGCGGTTGTTAACCGCGCAGAGGATTTTAATATCGAATGACCGTACACGTAGACTGTCCATCACCATTATCTCTCCTGTTAACATCTATTTCTTTGCCGAACGTATAAAACATCCATAGTTGTACTATATTAAATTTATATTATGTCAAATTATAATACCGAATATTATACTCAATCAAATATTATTTTATTAAAATTTATTAAAATTTTATCAAAATTTATTTTATTAAAATAATATTTGAAACTAAAAAGGTACTCGGGATATATCTTTAATGATTATATAGCTTTACTTCTAAATGGAAGCTGGATGAATTTTACCGCTGAAATAATAAAATCTAGTTCGATAATATCGGCATGAATATTGTGGGCATACCGACTAGGATATTGTCCTCTTCCCCCCCTCTCCCCCTCCCCTCCCCCCGCTCCCTCCCCGAGAAGAGCAGCGTGCGATTTAACGCGCGTTCTTCTCGCGAGGGCATAAACGGGGATTCTCGATAACTCGCCGATTACCCGGACGGAACGTTTTACGAAGAGCGTTACGCGACATAGTGGGCGACTAAAAGGGGGATAATCTCGATTATCGAGGTGGCGTTCTCTGAAAATTACGATCCTCGCAATCTGTCGTCGCGAATTTCGATCGAACGTGAAGGGACTCGTGAATATAATTCGATCCGCTTAATATATGATTAAAATTAGTTACATACATGTAATTCGATTGAGTTTATCCATCTGCTTAAGAATTCATTTTGCCGAATTAGAGAATGTTGTTCTCAAATTACAGTATGAAATAATTTAGTCATATATATATATATATATATATATATAACGAATCGAATTATTATATATTCACAGGACCTTTCACGTTTTGGTTGAAATTCGGGAACGATTCTCGAAATGAATATCTTAAAAACCGTCTGTCGTCGGATAATGGAAGTTTTTGCAAAGATAAATATTAAATGCGAATGTGTTGAAAATAATTTCCTTAAAAATTAATTAGAGCAAATGAAGAAAAGGATGTTTTCTTGAAACGACGATCTCGCAAAAGTATTATTACCAATTATTGTCAAATTTTGATTTAATCGAAAGGATTAAATTTGAAAAAACCAAAGGGTTAAAGTTTTCATTTATTTCCCTACATTTTAAATAATATGTTTAATCGAAAAATAGAACAACCTATTATAGTTAAGAAATATTATTATTTAATCCATTTATATAATTTTGTCATATTTCGAAGAGAATTGCTAAATTGTGGGGCAGAAAGTTTCATTGCGTTCTTAGCTTTATCTTAGTGTTCATTCAATTTGAATTTACTCGAAAATATAATTCATCTAGAATTCTTTCTTTCTCTTTTAAACGTGCGAGACGTAATGGGGGGTCGACCATAATCGGGTCGGCCGTGCTACCGATGAAAATTTCGCGCTTAAAATTACGCGAATCCGGATAATGAGCCGCTTTTTTTCCCTACGACGAGCAGCGTTGGTAAAACGGTACGCTCGTTTAAAGCGCGATACTTGAAATTTATCACTCGGCGATTCTTGCGCAGATAAATGGACGGTAAATCGCGATATCGCGGCCCGCGCGCGACACGAGCGCGTTTCTCTCTCGCCGTCGCCCGATATCGCGAATTGGTTCAAACTATACCGAAACTTTTTTCGGATACGTGTAAAAAAGAAAAAAAAGTGGGAATTAGAGAGACGCACCCACTCGCCGCCAGTTTGAACGGCGGCCGGAGAGGAGTGATGGGGGGAAGGGGCGGGAAATGAAGCACGTGTGAACGCTGCGCGCGGCATAAAATTCGGGACTCCCCCGTATGGCGTATGTAAATTGCGTGCAGCGCGCGCGACGCGCATGAATTTAACTGCCGCCGCATGTAAATTCACAGCGTCGGTGCATGTAAATTTTATTGCAATCAGCTATTGTAAACAGGATTACTGCGCGGATGCGACGCCGAAACCGGCGCGATCCAGCCGTCTAGTCGATGGAAACGTACGAATATTTTGGATTCGAGAACACCTGGCCGCCAATTGGCGGCGAATGCTTACTTTGCTGCTGTTGAAACTAGGCATCGGTATCGGGAAAGCCGAATAAAAAATATCGATGTAAATATATCAACGATCTCTCACAGTTTAATTCTGAGATATATGCCACGTATAGTATTATCACACGTATATACACACTAATTAAATTAATTTTTATTATTCGTGATCTTACATTTTTGCATCATTCTTTTCTCGTTAAATATTACGAGTGTAATCGTACTAAGTATCGAGACTAGAAAATATTTTTGGAAAGATATCGGTTAATATATATAAGTTTACACTATGTAAGAGGTAATGAGGAAAATTATCTCATCAAATTTAATTCTATTCCAAGGTCATGCGATCTAGAATGCAACTTGTATAAATCTCTCTACTGGGCGTTGTCTTTCTCGTCTCTCGCGTCAGTTGTGGCGAGCGTGCGGATTCTCGAAATAAGAGAGGGACTGTATTTAATTTCGAGTAGTTGCGTTGCAAATTCAGTCGCCGGCGGTTCACAGATTGCGCTCGCAAATATTTGTACGCCGCATAAGTTGAGCATTTCATCGGCGCTGATATTAAATGGCGAATATTAATTAGAAGAGAGAGAGAGAGAGAGAGAGAGAAAGAGATGTCAAAAGTTGAAACTGCAAACAAAAAAATATTTGAATGTTATATGTTTAAATTATGTATAGAATAAAAGTATACAACTTCCGTTGTTTTTATCATATAGTATGCAATTTTCTCGCGCTTTTCAACTATACAAGACTGATTTCCGACATACAAATTTTTTATCATGCGTACATGATACCTAAATTATTTGAATTTGCATAAATGTTTACATATCCCGTTCTCCTCTGCAGTTATAAACTGTGACGAGATAATGACCATGTTCGTGTTCGGTTAATATTTGCCCCATAGTAGTTTTAATCTATATATATATGCAAAATTATACATACACAGAATCGTTCTCAGAGCTCGAACTCACAATCTTTGCCTCCCATTGTCTGCTTTTGCGTGATTTGCAAAAATCTTGCGCTTTGGCTCTCACTCGTCGTCGTTACCGATGCCGTTATATATGTTTCCAAGTCTCGGTATTCAAAGCACACAATTCGCAAACGAGGCATGTAATCGACTATCTGTAAATCCTCTACAACTATCGGTGAATCCTCTACAACGAATCTATCGCAGATTCTCTATCTATCTATCTTTATCTCGATTTCTTTTTCACGTTAAATACAGTCGTCGAATTTCGACTTCGTATTTACTGAACTGTGCATTATAGAGCAAGTCATTCTCGCTGTTGGCATATCA
The DNA here is from genome assembly GCF_030449975.1 of Polyergus mexicanus. NCBI lineage: Eukaryota > Metazoa > Arthropoda > Insecta > Hymenoptera > Formicidae > Polyergus > Polyergus mexicanus. The sequence goes on along the minus strand of NW_027223332.1, from coordinate 8,942,558 downwards.
CCCCACATATACATATTCGACGTCGTAAAACCCGATAGAATTCACGGTCGGCCCGTTGGGACAGATGGGGAGAGAAGGAAGCGGATTTATTAAGTCGTACTAAATAATGCGTCGCGCCACATTTCGCTACGGTTTTCCTCGTAATTAACAAACAGCCGCATTTTTCAAATATACGAAGAAAACTTGCCGGAATTAACTCCGGAAATAACAAATATATCGAAGGAATTTATAATAAGAATTACGATATAAAGCGCAAATCTTTAGTATCTTGATGAAGGATATTGAAGGAAGGATTTTGAACTCTTACATATTTCTGCACCATTTACGAAAATACGATCGTTCTAATCTTGCTAATCCAATTAGGCGAAACCAATTTGCGATACATAATCGAAGATGGGAATGGGGAACATGAAATTGGACCATGACGCCCCTTCGGTCTAGCACGATTGGCCAGGTGCAAGATCGAATCTCGAGGGATCGTGCGTCGCACAAATGCAAGAGCGACCGTCTCATAATGGGGAAAAGTCAATCGTTACTTTTACACGTCGACCGGTATGCGACGATATGCGCCGATTCTAAAGGAGAACTCTTCGGAGAGTCTTTCGACGATAAAGAGGATTTAGATCGATTTAAGATTCCAATTTCCGGACTTTTTCGCGGGATGGGTCTTCCCTCCTTGGCAACCCCCGCAAATACAACGTCGTCGCAATCGGTGAAACGCTGCTGGCATATCGCATAAAAAAAAAAAGGATTAAAACCGTGTTTCTCAAACTTTTTTATAAGGTATCTGTTTTTTTTTTTCTCGACGCACTTGAATAAAATCTATAAACTTCCATATTTACACGCGCGCAATTTATGATTAAATTAATTAATTAAATAAAATTTAACAAAACGGAAAATTTAATTAGAATATATTTAAAAAATGACCTATTAACAACAAGTATATTTGTTAAAATAATTCCAATAAAATTTAATTTTGAAATTTATACGAGAGATAAAATGAAAAGAATAATAAATAATGAATTGTTTATTATTCCATAGAAAAAACAAATCCAATAAAATTTATTTCATTTATTTCATTGAAGAAATTATTTTACGAAACCAGTAGCTTGTTTTCAAATCATATTCTCAAATTCTCCTCGCGTAAGTCGATTTGAGAAACGCTGAGGTAAAGAACGATCAGGGGCGTAAACGGACATTGCCGATGCCCTATCCTAATGTGAGAAGAGAAAACAGTGGTCTTTCTCGCCGCATGAATTGTCAGTTATCCTCCTCTCTCTTTCTCTCTCTCTCTCTCTTTCTCTCTCTCTCTCTCTCTCTCTCTCTTCCTTTAGTCCTTCATCGTTTCTTTTATCGCATTCCTAATTTGTTCTATTCTTCCTCGTCTCGCTGTTCTCTGAGAACGACTGAGAGATTTTTATCCCCGACCGACGCTTACTTTTTGCTATCTCGCGCCGTATCTCCGCGCAGAGATTGTAATTTTAATTCTGGCGGTTTTACCTCTCGCGCGCCACATCGCATTCGGAGACGTTTGTTTTATGCGTCTATGTACGTTTGTGTGCGGATCTAAGGCTCGTATATCACACGTGTGGCTAGCTCTTCGTCGAACTCTCCTTTTTTTTTTCCCTCTCTCCTCTCGCGATTTTCTCGCAGGTCGATGCGATCCTTATTCTTTTGGGACGTTCTTAGACATTTTCTTTCCGGTAAGCGTTTCACCTGCGTGGCAGTTGCAATTTTAATTCCTACGAGTCTCTTTCTTCGTATCTCTCCTTTTTACACAGCCAATTGTCCGCACAATTGCGTCACAGTATTGATCGCATTCGGGTTAAATTCCAGCAGTATTTACCTAGTTTTGTTTTTCCGCGATCCTTTCCAAACTCCCCTTTACGGATTCTCCATTTCTTTATCGTATTTCTTATCGTATCGGCACTCCATCTGGCTTTAGAGGCTACTTAGATTGCGGAAGATCGAGATTTAAGACAGCCAGATGGACACACTACTGGTTCCCGGATCGCAGTCGGCTAGATCCGAATTACCAATCTCCGTTCTCATCGTTTCTTTTTTGCCATCCTCGCTTCTCTTCGTATTTTCGCCTAGCCTTCCTACGCTTTCCTATCTCTCTCCTTCTGTCTCTCTGTCGCGAAGTCTCTCATTTCGTCCCCCTCTTTAACCCTCCTCCAACCACCGACTTTTTGCCGCGTATCCCATCCGCTGGAATTCTAATTTTAATTCCGCGGCTTTTGGCTTCGCCTCGCCGCAGTCTATCCGTATAATCGTCCGCAAAATTAGATAGCGAACTAATCTTGTTTCAGCGTATTATACAAAAACCACTTCGTACTTTTATACTGAAGCAATTAAAAGGCTTTTAACTCTTGCGGAAATGTATTTTATTTTAAGATCCAAAAAGTTATATATTATATCGGCCAACATTCATAAATCGGAAAAAGACAATATATTACTGTATTATTGAAAGATACTATATTACTGCATGATCCTCTAAAACATGGTTATTATAATAATAAAATATTCAAACGTCACAACAAGTTAGTTTTGCAATTTGTGTCTTGATTAATGTAATGAACAATTTATTAAAAATTTATTAATAATTTTCCAAAAATAACACAACCTTAACTTCGTAAGATGATAAATTCGAAGGATGTAGAAATACACGTCCGAGCGATAATATTTGTTTTAATAAGACTTTCAAAGTCCCTCCATCTTATATATACTATATCCGAGATGGCTTATGTGTTCGTCTATCCACACGTTCATACGCGTAATCTTGCTTTTATTCTGACAATGGGATACGTTGGCGACATACTTTCGAATTAGGTCGGATATTATGTGCACGGTCCTTTATCCTATAACGAGCTATCCGGCTTTTAAGGTTTGCTTAAATGGAATAAGATCCAGATTTTAGCGAAAGGGGCACAGGAGCGGGTCGGCCACCGCTAGTACCCGGGGTTTCATGATCGACTCGATCCAAATTACCAGCCTCGGCTTCTTCCTCTTCTTCTTTTTTTCCCCTCTTTCATTCGTCATCGTCCCCTCACGTCACTCCATCCCCCTTCCTTTCCACCACTTCTCTCGCCCATCTCCGTAAATATTCTTCTCTTCTTTTTACCCGACCCTCGTCTTCATTGTTGTCTTTCTTCTCCACCCTCGCCGGCAATGCTCCTTTCACCCGTCCCCAGTAAGTAGCTTCCTCATTTTCATTTACTCTCTTTTTCTTTATTTACTTTTTTTATATCTGCATTCTACCTCGTGTCTCTCGGATTGGTGTCGACCAATGGTCACTGTGTGTCCCGAATATCGGGCTCGTAACCACTCTAGGATTTTCGCGTGATTGAGATGAGGAGTTACGATATCGTCGTATTTTTCTCGTTACGTCGCGATGACATGACTAGCCCTTTTCTCAACGTTCAAGACTTTTTCCATTTATTAGATAGAGAAATAGAGACATCCATTGAGTTTATCTTAAGATTAAATCTAACGATGATTCTCTAATCATCGTTATCATATAATCTGACTCTTACAACTTGATACACATACGAATATTTAATTTTGAATTTTTTTAAACTGGATCGAAAGTAAATTTAGGATAAGCTAAATTTATAAGCTTTTTTTAAGATTGACAACGGGATATAAACGAAATATATATAGGAATTCTGTTGAAAATCTAAGTAACTGCTCTTACTTTTTTACAATTTAATAATTTATTAACTGACATATCTAACATACGTAGCGTGCAGATTATAAGAAGAAATATTACGAGAGACGATAGATTCACAGATTATCTCTTTATCATCCTACATTTGACACGACAACAAAAAATTCCCCAGACAGAATCTTATGGTTTCAGCAACTACTCTGGGATTATCTTTCGACTTCCCCATTCGACACCCCGAATTACTTGTCACGACATTTTTTCCACACATGTCGTTTTTTGCCCCCTTTTGTCGATCTCCTTCGTTGATTGTTATTTGTGTTTTTCAGGGATTTCCTTCGACGCCCGCCACGACGACGGCGTCCCTTTTTGCCGCCGCCCTTTCTTACCAGCCTCCGTCGCCTTCACTTTTTCTTTTGTCCAATTGCTATGTACATTTTTAGCGTCCAATCTCGTCCGGCTTTGATGCTCCCTAAAGCTCTTTTCTTCTTCTCTCTCCGTTCCTTTATCTAGCCTCCATCGAGCGAGAGTCTCATTTAAAGTGCATTATTATCTCCGGATTTTATATATATGTGTGTGTATATATATATATATATACATGAAACGTTTCGCGCGTCGTCGACCTGCAAACGATAGAATGCAGAATTAAATATTTCTTCGACCAACTTAACCGTCCTTTTTCCTTCTTCTTCGTCAATTCTTCATTCTCTTTTTGACTATGGTCTTCTTTCTCCTTCTCTCTCGTTATAATTTATTATTCCATTCTGCTTTCCTTTCGAGCCCGTCGCCTTTGCTCACTATAAATTACTCTTTCGTTACCCAAGGCGCACTAATCGATCTCGCTCGCGCCTTTATCTTTCCACTGAAACTTTCGATCGCACCCCCGTTCCATTCCCTTGGCTCTGCATCCTCTTCCAACTCCAGTTCGTCGACGGCGCGTCCATATTCCGCCTCTCTTGAATGGTCTGCGGTCCATCGAGTCTAAGATCCAGATCTCCGTGGAAATACTTTCGTCTAGAACCCTCCGGACCATCCCCGGCTCTTCACGACCTTTCGTTCTCTCGACCATCCCCTGCTTCTACGCTCTTCAGGCACTACGCTGCACTCTCGTCTTTTCCCTCCCTCTTTCACTCTCCGTCTCGTCGTCGTTTCTTTTTCTTTCTCTCCTGCTTTTTTTTTCCATCCCGCTCTCGTCTTTTTCCATCCACCCTCGTCTCCGCCTTCTCGTAAGGAAGGTCGTAATTGGCCCTTCGGCCACGAGCGACCGCGGCGGAAAGCAGCCGGTAGAGCGAACTCTCCGGATAGAGTGGGAAAGGATTGGGGGTTGTGCGGGATAGGGTAATAGCGGCGGTGGTAGCGGTGGCGAGAGAGATCCTCGGGAGTGTCTACCCTATATCACGGGGACTGCTAGAAAGTACGAGGGACACGGGGCTCTTCCTTCTATCCTCCTGGGAGCGAGCCGGCCATCCCGTCGCTCTGAACTTTACCTCGGGGAGGGGGGTGGGGGGGATGAGATATGCAGAAATTAAATATTCATTCGGGTTACCGGCCCCACGGTCCTTGTTTCTCTCTCGCTCTCTCTCTTTCTCTCTTTCACTTTCCATTTTCTCACTCTCGCGTATGTATCGTCTCCCCTGACTCTTTTTCTTCTAACCCTTCCTGAAAGTAATGCTCTGGCTCGAGGCCAGTTTCGTCGATCTCTCCGTGTTCGACATTCTCTCGTCTCGGCATCACATGCATCGTTGAAAGATGTGGAACGATGGTATGCACGAATATACGGATCGCTTATATTAAAAAAAAAAAAAAAAAAAAAAAAAAAAAAAAAAAAAAAAAAAAAAAAAATGCTAGGAGTAAAAATAAAAAGGGCGATAAATTTTACATTACAAATGATTAAACAGCAATGAATTTTGTCAGTATAATTTTTTCGTACTGGCAATTACATATTTAAATCTAATTTATAATTTTTTATATAGAAATTTAATACGCTGCACACTCGCGCGTTATTTATGAAAATATTTAATATTGAAATGTATGTAGAGAGAAATTCATACGATGCGCTTACATTCAATTTGATCACGGAACAATCTACGTTCCACTTTTGCGACATTCCTGTATACAATCATCCTGCATATACCATCATTCTCCCGCGCATCCGTGATCTCCTCTCGTTGTCCCGCTTTCTTTTCTCGGAGTCCGACGACTTTCATGGAATCGGGATCGCGACGCGAATATTGCGCCAGAAATAACGTACCTGTTGAACCAGCCACCGACTTCGATGAAATAATGACGAGTGGCTTATGCGCCGTCTGCAGCCACTGCCGGCGGCATCGGGGACGATAACAGATCGGGAGACGGTGAAAGGGGGATGAGAGGGAGCAGAATGCAGACGTGCTGCGTCGCGCAATGTGCCTCGGTCCCTGCTCCATCCCGCTATAACCGACAAAGTGTTCTCCGTCAACGTAGAATTGCGTCGTGTTCTCTCAACACTCTTCGTCCCGAACGCATCCTGCGGGATGAATGCGGGCTACGGTTTCGAGGAGACGAAACGCGCGTCGTTCGGGATGAAAGGATTTGTTTTACGCTGCGGCGAAGCGGGAAGCGAAGACAGGGGCGAGACTTGAATAGCGCCGTACACCGTTGTATAACGATGAAACGCTAAATTGTTGGAATCGCGCGACCAATAATTTGCACCATCGTCGACGTCGGTGTTTTACGACCAGAATTGCTTTCTCGACCGTCTTTGACTTCTGTTTGCTTTCTAAAAAAATTCTAAAACTCTAAATGCGTTTATAAATAGTGAAGTTTTCGCTGAGGATCGTGGCGTGAAGAGAAAGAGAAGTTAAGGTTACGCTTAAAAGTTAAAGTTAAAAAAACCGTATTGATACTATGAAAAAATATTGGAACAGAGAATATTGTTTTAAAAGCAATTGATTAATCCAAATGATTAAATAAAGTATTCATATAATCTCGATTATATGTTTCTTTCAAATAAAAGAATAGCAACTTTGGAATCTTCAATAACTTGTATATACGAAGAAACACTTTTTTTTTTTTTTGTATTAATTCGTAATTTAATTTCTATTTATACGCGAGACATTCCTTCTAGGATAAGTAAAAAAATTGTGATCACAGATTGTAGAAATTACAGATTCATTTTTCTCTATCCGAGATCCGAGGAATGGAAATTCTAATCCAGTCGCGAGTATTTTCTCCGGTAAGAATTAATAACTACTTTTCCCTCTCTCCCTTTCAATTATCATAATTAACATTCTACGACGATGGATTCGTAATTATTAAATATTGAGATTGAAATATTACTGAAATTTTTTTTAGAAAAAATTAAGAAAATACGTTTAGTAAGTCACATCATATTTTGAATATTAAAATCCAGAGCTTTAACAAAACATAACAATTTTGGTAATAAATAGTAACTCGTGTCAAGTTAGACCTTCAAAAAGTGAGTTTTCGCATCTTTTTAATGACTAGATTTTTTTTTTTTTCGAACCTATGTAAATCTTTAGGACTAGAGTAAATACATATATAGATTTCTGCGAAGAAAAAAGAAACCTTTCAATGATGGAACTTGTAATGTTTCTTTACGTAATTTATTTGCAATCTTCATCATATCAAATCTTTAGCCGTCAATAAGTTGCCGTTACAAAAACGGATGACTTTGACGTTACGATGATTTGATACTATATTCTAGCGCGACAAATTCTTCATAGATATAAAAATGCATAAGAAAATAAAATTCTTTTCGAATGTTCCGGCTTCCTGCCGATGACGATAATATCCCGATTCCTATCCTATGATGATCTCACGTACCTGTTTCACGACGTCGTTTCAATGCCAATTCGAGAATGTAACGATTCGTTGGAATGCGCGCTATTTCCGCATTTGTGATTCATCGTCGCCGATTCGTTATTTCAACCATTTTATTGCGGTTACTGCGGAAAAAAGTTATGTAAGAATAAGAATATAAGTAGAATGTTAAAACTTATCAGTTTGTTAGATAATTGTATTGCATTTGTATTTTATTTCAGAAGAAGAGTTGCCTATATTACTTAATGTATCGCGTTTTATTATTGCTCTTTTGCTTTTTAACTCATCTATTCTTTATATATATATATATATATATATATATACATACGTATATAGGTAATTACAAATTGATTGCATAATAAAATTATTGATAATAAAATGGATCAAAAGTTGTGACTTACACGATGAAGATTTTAGCAATCGAGAAATTTAAAATTTTGATGAAAAATGAACTTTTTTAATCTTCCAAGAAATTCATAGATAATCGATGCAAAATGTAGAATGCGCCCATCTTATAATGAGAAACTTTATAATACTGGAGAAAAACGCATTAATCTTTTAAAACACATGACATTACCTAAAATCATGGACATTTTGCATAATTTCTATCCGATAACGAAAGGCTTAATAATTCGACAAGCTGACTTCTCGTGCTTCAAGCGGACCTGCCGGCGATCATGTCGCGCGTTTCACGGCACGGTTTGAATTTCGACTTGAATACGAGCCAATATGGGATACATAACTCCGCGCCGACCATTAGTTTCGCCTTTATGAGGCAAATGGACTATGGCCCGCGCTTATAAGATCGTGGAGTTTACATTTTTAACGACGGAACACGTTCGCTTCCGACAGTGTGCGTCGAGAATTTGCTTTGGGGCGGGCGAACGAAACCGCAACGATCGATTTCTCCGCATTCAGATTTCGCGAGATAGATAGATTTAACCCTAGAGCAAGGTTCTGATTTGTTACCATGGCGCACTGAGAACGGATCGATCCAGCTATTGCAAATTTATATTCTTTATTATTGAAAGAAATATATACTTATCTTGACAAATAACTTATTTATAATAATTTACTTATATATATATATATATATATAAAAGAATTTTTTTATAACATAATTCATATGAAAAATGTATATATAATTTTGAAAAATAATATATATAAGTTATATTTATAAGTTTTAAGCACGAGAGAATTATTCTTTAAATAATGTTGGTAGAAGATCCAATTATATACACAAGCGAAGAAGCGGTTTAGTTTGCGATAGTGTTAGTAATATAGATAATTTCAGAGTTGGTAATAAAGGGAAATTCTCTCTCTCTCTCTCTCTCTCTCTCTCTATTGTGTTACAATCGCTTTTGCACTTCTCTATAATATCGATATATCGGTATCCCAACGTGACCCTAGCATTGTCGAGGACGCGGTTAAAGATATTTGCCGTCGACAAGGGATGGACTTTAACTAGTTAAAGCCACTTTCAGTAAGAGTCGCGTTGCCATAACTTTTTTACAGAATTATGGCCCTTATGGAAAATTTCGAAGGAATTGATCGGCGACGAACAGAAATTCATTAAATTAATTCGCCGCAGGAGCGATACCGTCGTCACCGACGCAATTATAAAATTTATTAAATTAAAAAATTATGTAGCTCGCAGAACATGATTAGTATACATCTCTTTTATCGTTCGACTAATATTATTTGATTAAATATATATTACATAGTATATATCCCCCGCAATATAATTATTCAGCCACTAATTATTACAATTGTATTTGATTTGATTTCAGAGCCATCAACAGAGACGAGGCGAACAGCAGCAGGAAACCCGCCAGGTAAATTTTCAAACCATCTTCAATTTTCCCCCCCCCCCCTCTATTTTCTTCTCAATATCGGGAGGACGATTTTTATTAGAAATAAAAGTTGAAATACTTTTAACTTTTCGAAGCCGAATTAGAGAGACAAATATAAATTCGATAATATCACTTTTACATGTATCATTATTAAAACTACTAATACGTATATAAATTTGCGACACTGCTATTTCATAGCAGTCGCAAAATCGATGTCTGATTAAATTGATATAACATTGTTTGCCGTTGCTTCGCTGTAACGTCGTATGATTGTATATGTACAGCAAACGTCGGCGGAGACAGTCGCCAAAGTTCAAAGTAATTTCGGTACACGCGGCAAAACGTTTAGCACAGATTCCTTAGCGTCCATTGACGATCCCGGAAACACGTCCGCAGCATTGTTTGAGTTTCGATTTGAATGCGGCCAATATGTACCGCGTGGTACATAGTCGTCTATATTAGCTTCTCATTTGCCTGCTACACTTGATGTTACTAATGCTACGAGAGAGAGAGAGAGAGGGAGAGAGAGAGAGAGAGAGTGGCCAATTAAATTAACTAATAATACGCATCGTAATCACCTTCCATCACATGGCATTCGATCAATTATATAACAGAGAACCGATAAATTAACAAGGGTCATTAAGTGTCGAGAATTATTGTATAAAAATGTAATTAATTTTAATGATCATTAGGAAAATAATTATGGTTATTTTTAGTAATATAAGTTATAATGCAACTGACTTATGACGAGAAATAACATGGAATCGAAATATCTGAGAAATCTCCGAGTACGATCGAAAATATCAACTCTTCTTTAAAAATCAAAATTTCTATCTTCTCAAAGTTGTGTCGCGACTCAATATAAAATCTTTATTTTGCGCTCTCCGCTCATCAGACTACACGCTATAATATAAAAGCAGCGTTCTCTTCTTTTAAATCTGATTGCGCAAAACGTTTAGATAAGATGAATCAGATTACATCGCGATGTAAAAGGTAAGTTATCGTTTCCGATTTTAATACGTAAAATTTTCAGATAAGAAAAAGCAGTAGGTCGAATCGTTGGGGTTGATAGCGATTCGGTAACATATTACCGAAGCTTTCCGGATACGCATTTTTCGCGAGGGCATCGTCGTCTCGTTTCGACTTGAACTCGAGCCAATACGCGAGCCGCTGTTTTGCCCTCGAGAACGTGGCGAATCGCGTCGTAAGGACGATCGTTACGATTCACGATAAAATCCTTATTCCACGGCTCGCCACCGCCGTTGCCGTCGAGGATGAGAGAAGCAAAACCGCTTTCTTAAATACGATATTATTCGCCCCCGAGCGTTCTATTATTCCACGCGAGACGGGAGTGGCCAGGAATTCGATCTCGCTACAACAGAGGATTTCCGTCGGATACAACTCGGCTCTCTCTCTCTCCATTTTTTTTCGTCCCTGGTTCCTCTTCTTTTTTTTTTTTTTTCTTTCTCTCGACATTCCTATCGACGCGGATGAAATCGGCAGAATTATGTTGTTGCGCCGACGAAACGAGATATTTCGTTTCTCGCCTTCGACGGGTGATCTAGTGTTTTATGTAAAGACCGAACAATTTTATCCCATGTCCTCGACTATAGTCTTTTCTCCTTTCTACCTGCCCTTTTCTTTTTCTCCCTTTGCCTCTTCTTTAGGGACCTCTCCTTCCTTCGATGCCATAAATTTAACCCGCGTTACCTATCTACCTACCTCCCCCTCCCCCCTTGTGTTACGCGCCCATATATTCCGATATCCTAGAACTCAACCTTGTTCCCGCAACCCATTCCGAAGCACTCCCGCGGTTACTTTGGCTCGCCCATCTTATATACGTATATATCCCGAATTCCGATATCGCGACCGCAGTGTTGTATAGATTACATTCGGCAACTATATCTCTTCGTGCGTCAAGTAGGATGGATGACGCTTTCAATTTCATCATCGTTTCGGACATTTACAACGGCGCGTTTACTTTGTTTATTTAATCATATCTGAATCAAGAAGCTCGATTTATAACATGATGGATTAAAAGTATGTAAGCTAATTGTTATCTAATTGTGAAAATTATAAATAAAGATTATGAGAGATAGATATATTTAATAAATTTTGTTGAATTGGAATAGTCGACGATTCTAAGATATAAAGAAATAAATTTTATTAATAATATATATATATATATATATAATATTATTAATAAAATTAATATTATTAATAATATAGCCTTTTTATTCGTAAATTAATTTTTTGCCAAGGAAAGGATATGATGTATGAAATAGATGTCACACACTAACGACGATCTATTATAACGCCACAGCCCGATATTATAAAAACTCGTCATCTATCTACTGACCGAACTTTTTAATACGCTTTTTTTTTCTAAAAGCTCACATTTCCCTTGCTTCGTTTTTGCGTGCATTTGGTGGAACGTCAACAACGACGTGTCGTCCTTTTCGCTTTTAATTTAACTATAGACGAGATCGATTCCCTCATACATCTCTCCTATAGAAACGATTTTCATTCTATTTGCTTGGCCGCCGTTTAACGGCCGCGCGGCTATTAAACCATCGCAATACGATGTATGCGCCAAGAAACTGTATTTTTCTCATCTTTGATTTTTCCGAGAGGGACTTTGTTCTATTGTATTTGTACAATTGCCATCGTATTTCGTACGAATCTCTTTTCCGCCTCACCGGACATTTCGATTATCCCATTGCTTAACCTTGTTCTCCATTTCGAAGCTTTCTTTCCTAGTTTTATGCCCTTCTTTTTTTCCTTTTTTTATTCATTTAATGCAAAATTCCACAGCCAAGTTTCGCGGCAATTCGGTGGATCAATAATTTTAGAATCTTCATTATTTGTGACATCTAAAATTTGAATAGTCACAGCTTGTAAGATCAATCTCTTTAATCTTTATTTTCGATGATATATAATCTTTTTTTTTTTTTTTTTTTATAATACAAAATATATTGTTTTCCTTATATTCAATTTGAAATTTACATTCAAGGATTGATTATTTTGATAATATACATTCTCATTGATCTATGTTAATCTTTTCGAGTATCATGTCTCTTAATATATAAATTTTCTGATCTTCAAATTTTGAATGGCGTGATCTTTTAGGTACGATAAATTACTTTCTTCTTAATTTTGTCCGATATTCGTTATCCGGTGATTCTTAGCTCTCTCGCCAATGCATTTCTCCTTTTTTTAACGAGGAGAATCCATTCGACGATTTCTGTAATCCGTAATCCATTCGATTATCGCTCGTCGGCGTGAAATTTTAATACCAAATCGATCCTCGCTGTCGCGGCTTTATCACCCGGTACACGCGCGATATCGATTCCGACCGTTGTTGCGACAATTACGATTGACGTTTCGATACGCGGCGTGATCGGATTCTCGCGTTGACGTTGCTGTTGCTTTCAACAATGACTTCGCCTAACCATAATCCGCTCATCTCAAGTTCGACTTTGAATTCCATCATCGCAATGAAAGGATACACCTTACTTTTTGACAGTAGCATAACCAACGAGCTTGCAAATCTCAGGGGAGACCTAGTGCCGAAAGGAGAAATGAGGAGGCAAAAAAGGAAGGCAAAAAAGAGAGAGAGAGAGAGAAGAGAGAGAGAAAAAAAAGAAAAGTCGAGAGAGGGAGAAAAATAGATCTGTTTATTATTCTGAAACAAGCCCCATCAGAACAAGAATAATACAAAAACGGAGAATGTAAAGGATACAAAGTAGTGAACGGTGGTAAACATTGACATGATAAAAATCGAAAAATAAAGAAAGATAAAAGATAAATATGATACGTCGTTGCATTGTATTTATTTTACATGAGAATCGTATAAAAGAGACTCTCTCTCTCGCTCGAAGAATATCAAGTAGTAATATATTTAAAACAATGAAGCAAAGTCATGCGCGCACATTCGAGGATGCTTGGGAATAACTTAAATAATTTGAAGAGAAAGGAAGAGAAAATGACAAATCGAAACAGGATGAGAAAAACGAAGGGTAAAATAACCGAGATTGTAGTTGTCCGAAACTACACTAAAAGATCCTTTAGCTTCTTCTGCGTCGGAGAGTGCACTATAAACGTGAGTTCTCTTACATCACTGTCTCTTGCATTCGCACTCAAATATTCGGGCAGCGTCATAAATTTTATTCCGCTACCGTATATATATATATCCTATGTGCCGTTCGCTATTTTGCCCCATGAATTCCGATATCCTAGAACTTAACCTTGTTCCCGCAATCCATTCTACAATTCTTTCATTTATTCCGATCCGCCTTTTTCGATACTACTTGCGCGCGCACGTTGCACTTCTACGAAAGAAATATATCCGATCTGACGTTTACGTCGACACTTTCTCTTTCTCTCTCCATTTCTCGTTGTAATTCTATAACGTGACCATTGCAAAGAATTCTGTGCGAAAATCCATTTTCGACGAGCCTGCGAAAAAAAAAAAACTACAAATCCAGCTATCGATAAATCTATGTACGTATATTGATAATTATATATTTCAACCCCTAACAAAGTAGAATGAAATATATGATAGAAGAAATATACAAAAAATATTAAAACATTTTTTTTTTTTTTAATTTTCTACAAGAAAATATATAAAACATCTTTCTTAATATAGTTAGATATAAGATTGATTTTATACATGTTTAGACTACAGTAAATTTCCGATATTGTGCAAAGTGGTATAATTGATACGCGGATGGAAAATTGTTTTTTTTTTCTTTTTTTTCTACTGGCACCTATATTAATACACGCTCTTCATTGATACTGGAATTGTCATCTTCTTATCTATTGTAAATTATTTGCATTGAGCAAATGTCAGAGGAAACTGGAAAATGCATATCCAGTGCCGGTTATTGACACATTTGTCAATAATGTTTTCGCGCGCGCGATTGTAAGTAATATTAATAGGTGACAAAATAATTATGAAAGATGTCTGCTCTATCGAAGAATTGCTACAATCGGTTATCGCGACATCCACAAATAGTTAATGAACTGTATCGAGTGATGGACTAGTATTTACCGGTTAAAGCGTCGAAATGGCGAAATATCATCCTTCGACGGGATACACGTGGTTACAGCTGTCGGATCCGCTTCAATTAAAATCTCCGACAAACTTCAACCAACGTTGAATTCTTGACAGCGTGGCTGTCAGAACTAAACTTCACTCTTTCGGAAAAGTCGAAACACGAGTGCTGTCGTGCACCGAGTGATTTTTCTTCCTACTATATTATACTCTTTCCCTCCTCCCTGACTCCATATCCTCTTATCACGGGAGCTCGTTCCGTTTGTACCGTAAATCCTATCCGGTTGCGAACACACACCGTCCTGTTGCTCTTGCTTGTTCAAAATCCGCTATGAACATCCCACAATATCCTCGAACTTAATCTTATTTCTGTCTGTCTCTCGTTTATTTTGGCTTAACTTTCCGGACACGCCGAATCCCATGACGTTCCGTTCCCCGGGGAGAACGTAACCTGTTTGTAGGTCTCCGGTACATACGCGCGATAGTCATCGGCGACTCGATCGTTTTACGAGCGGTAGAAATTATTGAAAAACGATCCAGTTTCTCCATCTCTCTTGCCGCTCCTCTTTCCTACGCTTAATGAATAATGTAAGGAGCGAATTTCTTTAGCGGCGAGCAAATTCTACAGCAAATCCTTAGATGCATTTTCGCGAAATCTGTGTGACGAAAGACTAACGTAAACGAAATAAATTTAAGTAAAATAAAAGGCACTTATATATATATATATATATATATATATATATATATATATATATATATATATAATACAACTGAAAATAAATTGCGGCGTCAGAAAATATGAATTAATTGTTTACTTTCTAAAATTTTTCGTGCAACAACAAATTGAATGCATGAGAAATTACGGCAATGTAGATTTTACAATATTTTTGATAATTGACCGTGCGCTGCTGCTGTTGCGAGCGAAAATTGACAAAATAATAGGAGCCGTCTATCCGCGCGAGAATAACGGAATAATTCAGGATCCGCGCGGTCTCTGACTTTGGCCAGTTGTTGCGGATATGCCATCGCAGACCACATCCCATCGTATCACGGAGTTCACCGGCGTGCACCGCCACGTCACCGCGGGTACAAACTATTGGATTACAACACGGGCGACGTTCTCGATGTGCGCGCGGACGTCAACCCGGATATATATTCTCCCCTGTCGAAAAGGGTCGCGCTAAGGAAGTTACCGTGTTGCGTAAGCCTCGTGCAATTCCGTCCCGTACGTGTCCCGACGTTCCGGAACACGGACTGCCAGCTGATGTTCCTGTAATCAACGATGATGTTTCCTCGGTTATCTCCGTGCGAGACCCATGCCATCGTCGCGACGTCGTCGCTGCGACGACTTTCTCGGATAAAGGGCCGCTCGAGAGAAAGAGAAAGACGATCCCTCCGGGTGACTTTACGAGGACGGATTACTGTGGCATTAGCAGCTAAGTGTTTCGTTAAAGAGAAAGAGAAATTCGAGTCACTTCGTGTCGAATTATTCACGGTTCTGTGGCGGATGCGGCGGCGATTTACAACACTAACGGCGTCGCGTTGTTTTCAGGATCAAGATATCTGTATTAATTAATACGTGGCATTTAGAGCTCCGTATGCGCGACCACATATTATATAAGTCTGGATCTGACTGTATTTAGTACGATATATACGGAAAATATGTAAACTTCTGTTTTAAATTTAACGCACGTCTTAAATTCCATCGTCGGAAGAGAGAGATAAAATCGGCCGTTTCGTTATCGATGATATTCTTAAAGCAGAAAGCACACACACATTTCTCCATCGCGGAAACGCGATTCTCTTAAATGAAATTTTCCTCCTCCACGTCGAAGGGGGACGAAGAAACTCATCTTATTACTGTTTATCGGTATTTTGCGCGCTGCATCCCGCAGAGTTCGAGCTTTATCTTAATAGAAAACTCCAATATCCACGATTATCTTAATAAGCCAGACCGCGTCAGCGAGAGTCATCGGCTCTATGCGCGATGTGTATCCGCTTCAAAATTGCGTAACCTCGTTCTCTCCCGTACGGGCAAGCAAGCAAGCAAGCAAGCAAGCAAGCAAGCAGGCAGGCAGGCACAAAACTTTCCTGTTTATCCCAGGCATGGCTACGTCGGCGAGCTCCTTTCCCCGTGGGATCATGCCGCACCACGGGTATATATGTGGGTGTATATATATATATATATATATCGTCCAGACCAGTACATATATATATGTATGTACTGTATCGGAGAGAGGCCGTGTTCGTCTGCGGTAATCCAATCTCGCGCTTTTCGAAAGGTACGCGTTTTTTTTCTACCCGTCCGCGATCATTATCTCCAATTTTCTCGCTTCGATTCGGGGCGGTGTTTTCCAAAGCGCGAACCAGTCGCCGATATCGGCGCGGAGAACTGCACAATAATGTAACAATGTAATAACGGAGATCACCCAGGCGAGGTAATGCACCCAGATCGTACCGAGGACCGTATTGCATCCGCGGAGAGCAATACGCGCCGCCCTTTTATACATTCGGACCCCTGGTATTCTCTCCAACTTGCGCGGCGAGAGAGCTCGTTCTCCAACATCGAATCTCGCTCGTTTATTCCGATTTGACTTCGCTCTGTATAACGGAACAACGCGACAGCTCCGGGGAATTGCAGATCGCGGGACCCTCAAAGTTCCCCCGTCTCGCTTAAACCAATAATGTACTCTGGCTTCACAAAGGATACCGGCGAGTTCGCGCGACATCGATCTGATAATTAATTCTTTCGACCGGAAATTATCGCGAGTCCATCACACGTAAGGAATCCTTCGTGTAGAGACTTTCGTATACAAGATTTTTAACTACGTCAAGCTGAGAATCGATCCATCGCAACGGATACGTTTTGTAATAAATTAATCTTAAATTCAATCTCTAGGTTGCATAAACGTAAACTTTAACACATTTCGTAAATTATTGAAAATTTATCCTTAATTATTTTCTACTCGCGAGAATAAACGATGCAGCGTATAGGAGACAATAATTGTCAGAATAATTGTGACAGATGAGAATAATGCCGTGGAATATTGTTCGGCGATCAAACTAATATATCCATGGTCGAGCATAATGACAACGCATTTAACAGTCATAAACTTATGATAAAATCGTGATTATTCATTTATTGAAAATATTGTCATATCATTCAGTTCGACGTTACAATTGCTCTGATCGATTTCTCTGATTTTTATATCAGAAAAATTGTACTTCAGTTTTACATTCATCCAATCATAATTTATTCAATTAATATTAATATATTTCTTATTTTTTTTAAAGAAATATGCTTATATTTATATATATATAAATATAAAATTATCATATAAACATGGATCGATCAAATCAAGAATATATTTCGCAATCTTAATAAATCTTGTTTCTAAATTGCAGAGGAAGTGTATTCGTTGTACAAAAAAAATGGACTTTTATTCTATTATTTCTCTATTTGCCCGCTGGAAATATAATCTTTCATCATACAGAGAAATTTGATAAATGAAGCCCTTATTCTCATATGGCGGATTCTTACTATGCCGCGTGGGAGTGGGTGGAAATAAAGAATACATCCCGCTCGCGTAAATTTTTCATGCTATCTGTTCATTGATACGTGATCTTTTTATGAAGCGGCGAATCGACATCAAAGCCGACTATGCTCGAGCGGTGCGTAACGAAGGTTTTTAGAAAAGGGATCCAATAATCGGTGCGCGGAGTTTTACTCGCGCGTCGGCTGCGGGCGCGTAATTTGCTCGATTTACGAGCGTATCAAGCGTGGAAATCGAAATTGCAGCTTGCGGTTGGAATGTAAAGCTCTCAAGGAACCGATCGTGAAAACCCGCTGAGCGTTTCATATCACAAATTTAAAGTCTCGGAAAAATTTATTGAAACTTGACATTCTCGATACAGATCGTAACTCGAAATTCGGCAATACATTATATTATATCGGACACTTCTTTCCGCTCTAATTACGTATATTTGAATTTCTAATAAAAAAATACGTGTCTCTAAATTTTTACATATCTGTAACTCTTCCATAATTTGCGTTATCGTAATTACTATTTTAATAAAATTAACACACTCTTTACAAAAAAAATATTAAAAATAAAATAAAAGATTGAAAATCTCTATGAGATGTATAAATAATATAAATTTTTTATCGTATTTTTTATTTTAATAATATAACTAATGTAATAATCAATTTTTTTTTCTTTTTCTTTAATTCTACTAAGAATTCAAAAGATTAATTAAGAGTTGGAGACTGTTAATGTAGCTAAATTTCAGATATAAAAGCGACAGTAAAACTCGTGATATCTAATGGAGTTTTTGATTTAATGACCCCATCAATCGCGAACGAATCGGAAAGAGCTATGCTCGGTCGTGCCCGATTCCGGTCTGGTTCTTCCTACCGGAAGTAAGCACCGCTAAGCGCCGTTCTCCAAAAATTATGACGACTATTGCAAAATCACAAATTATGATGTATACGTGGTATAGTATCGGATGAAATAATTGCTTCTCTCGTTTCGGTTCTTTGCATTGAATAGATCTAGCTTTTAAATGTACATGAGCTATTAACTAAATTTTTATATTAAATTATTATATGTATTATCTGTATGTATGAAATATAGTAAAATTTATAAACAAATATATACGATAATAAACAATTAAATTAATTCACGATATACAATGTGCCTTAAGGTGTCACCGCACCATAGCAAATTTTTGAGATCATTTGATGATTATTTTTCTTTAGCGAAAATGTTGAGGGAGATCATTTTTTGCAACTTTCCAATTTTCGACATCTCTCTCATATCTTTGTAACTAAGCTTAAAATTAAAAAATTCTCTCTGTTAAAATAAACTCTACTTGAAATTAATTTAGAATGTAGTTTTGGTAATGTTCTAATTCTTCATAAAGTTTTATTTTAATGGACTAGAAAAGCTCTTGTTTTTTGATCACTTATAACTCAGATATTATTAATGCCTTCGACATTTTTACCGAGGGAAAATTGTCTCCAAATACTTTTCAAATCTGCAAATTAGCAGAGGTAGCGCGCTGACTCTGGGATACCATATTCTTAAGTTAAGAAAATCCTCAGCGCGAAGCTCTTCGAAAAGGAAAAGAGTTCATTCTGTAGGATACAGTAAAATCCGATTTTTTTCAATTCGCGGGCCATTCGAGCATCAACCATCCTATCCCTATCGTTTGCGACCAATAGAAGCGAACGCTCGCGGGGATCAAAAGTAAAACTCGTTTGTGTCGCTACAGGCGAATGGCATTATATATATCTAATGTATTGCAGCAGACGGTAGTAACGTAATAATGAACGTACCCCGGAATTTCCTGGAGACCACTTCCCCCCATCTCCTCCCTCTCCCCCTCGCATCGTAAATTTCGTCGCACTTTGTGCCGCGCTCTGCGATTTTACCGCGGATTCCAATATCTACGACTAAACCTTGTTCTCGTGACCCCCGCCGAATCTGCCTCGTTTACTTCGGTTTAACTTACTGCAACCCCTCTTATTCCCGCTTCTCTTCTCTCTCTTTCTCTCTCACTCTCTCTCTCTCGTCCACCCCCTTGCGCACCCTGTACGCACGCTCCGTTGCCGTCTCCTCAGGGACCGTCGTCCGTCTATGGACTCTTCAAAGACTTGCGGTAATTTAGTCGCATCTTTCGGATCACAAAGGCCACCCGGTCGAAAATATTTAAATTCTAATTCGCGTCCCTCTTATGCACTCTCTTGCGAGCACGCCCTTGCTTTAACGTGTAATAAAGCCGCGCCTAGTAACCTACGAGAAATACATTTACATAGAGAAGAAGAAGGTCAACGAGACCTACTTCCGCCCATAAGGGCGGGGTCGCCCTCGCTATTTCGCGAATGCTAAACGTGGCTTTATCTCGTGTTGTATCTACGGACCGACAAGGGTATTTGTTATTTTTTATGCGCTCTTAGCCTTGCTCTTTATTCGCAGGAAAGGCATTAACCTGAACTCCTCCTCTCTCTCGTTTTTCTTATCTTCTCCTATGTACCATTTTAAAAAGGGTAAAAGCTACTTTCGGTATCCTATATGCATATATATGCATATTTATGCAGTTGTAAACTCTTATCGCTATTAAATTCTCGAGGGAATATGAATTCGATATAATTCAAGTAAACAAACAATCTTATTTAAACGTGTACTTGAGCTACGCACATAAAGTGATGGTTTAAATATTTTACATCCAAATTATGCATGAAAACGCCCCGTTCTATTCCTTCCTTCTGCTCTGGCGAGATGTTACGATGTGCATTGCGTTTATTTATCGGATCTGCGTGCTCGGTCGGGAAAGCTTTCGTACCGAGAAACATAATTTGGCAATGTTATCCACCGTCTTTTCTTATGTACATAAGTACGGCGAACGCGCTCCTGTTCAGCAGACGAGGGAATTGTTTCTTCTCCGTTTCGATCTGTCTAATCTAAACGCATTAGTCTCGCAACAGCTACTTAGATTCCAGGGTTGCGACTCGAAGGTGCGCCCGAGGGAATTCTGTCCCTGCGGATTTCCAGATGAAAATCCGCAATTCGATTTGTTTCTCGCTGCACCGATAGAAGAAGCATGTTCAGCTGGCGCTGCGACGATTTCGTTCTGATTTCGCGACGCGAATGATCGGCAGAAATTCCTAGACATCATATCGTTAACGCCACACCGTACTTTATTCGCATTACAAAGGTTTACCCAGACGGCCATGCCACTCTTGATAAGAGCCATCCGACTCGGCTGTCAAGGGATAAATCGAGCCTTAGCATTCTACAGCCACCATCTACTCACGACTAACGCGATACATTTGTCTTTATCTTCGGTCGTTATCTCGGTTGCGAACGTATCTCCTGCAAACTGTTCCCACGTGAGTAAGTAGCTCGTTATGTGCGCGAACTGTGCTGTTGTCATCTTTTCTCTTTTTTCGTAGAAAAAAATTAAAGAAATTTTTGAAATTGCACGAAATTACATATTGATATCTACGAAGCATTTTTCTTCATCTGATCCTGAAAAAGATATTTAATATCTTATTAAATTTGCATTATATATAAATTTTAGATCTTATATATTTATATATATATATATATATATATATATATGTTTTATATTAAGCCATGCAATTAAAATTTTATTTTACATGAAGATATAAATATATAGCTTCCAAAGGAATAAAATGAAATCTTTGCCAAGATAAATAACGTCGAAATACGTACGATATAACTCCAATTGACATAAACCGCGAGCAGCCTCAAGGGTCAATAAGTAATGAGTATATACCAGTTATTACCAATAAATAAAAGATTACTCTCGCAGGAACAGTCGATTGTTGTCAGAGTAGATTTTGAAATACTTTTGCACGTTCGAAGCGATACTATAAGAGAGGAATCGCGTACGAATATGGAACTGCATCATTTATAAATTTTTTCTCCGCGCTCAATAACATTCCGTGATTTATTTTGCACGATTTTTCGTCGCGCAAACAGGCTGACAGAGCGTATATAAATGCGACGCGCACGAAAATATGCAATGACGTGCGCATCATTATCGTAGTGCTTCTCGGGTATCAACACACGCTCGATATCTACACGGCTCCTAACGAGACTCCGTAGTCGCGATTCAATTTCGACTCGCGATTCAAGATAGCACATCCTTCCGTAAATACGTCGTTGTGTACGTTCTCGGAACTCCGTCGCGGAGGACCGGGAACGGAATATAAGAACTCGTTACGCATTCCATACCACGATATATTTCAGCATCGCGAAATCAAACTTTATTCTTCCTAACTCACGTCGTCCTCGTTTATTTCAACTTAGGCCATTACCTTAGTCACTTCTCTCTTCTCCTTCTATCTCCGTTTCTTTCACCGCAGCTGTTTCATCCTGAACCGTTATATTTGCTCCTCGCACGTTCAAACATCACCGAGTTACCTCTTTACCCGTTTTAATCCGCCAAGTTTCCCGGATAGAACATCTTCGGCGCGATTCTTGAAGCTGAAAGAGCTACGAGATATATATATATGCTATCGATAGTATTTTTTCCTTCAGACAATTCGAAATTCTGGGATAAAAGCGATAAATCAGTCAATCTGTTGCAGCACCATAATACATTATTAAGTAAGTTAAGCGTTAGACGCCAAATGCAAAACGCTTGCTTGCTTGCTGATGTCATAGATATTAGGTATCTTTAGCACAGTAAAGTATGACTCAGAACTCTGAATCGTATTTCAGCGTCAGCACAAAAGTATTGAGATAATTTGCGACTAATTTGAGACAGTCAAGAAGATATTGCGACAAAAGTCACAATATTATTAAATATGAAAAATTCTCTCTCTTTCTCTTCTCTAACATACTTGCGTCAAAATATTTTATCGCCCTCGCGCCGCGTGACTGGAATTAATTAGTTCAACCGGTCTCGATCAACCCGACAAGCGTCTGACAAATAAGAAGAAAGCAAGATCGACCGTCCGAAAGATTTTCCCGCGAATTCCACCCTCGTACGCGTTCCCGACGAGCCACCCTCTGCCCCGAGAATATATACGCCCGTTGGTCCTTCAGAACCCGCCTGTTGTAGTCACTTCTCGTCCGTGCTCCGTTAGGGCCAAAGTCTGCTGGTGACGGAGCAGATACTCTAGTGCGCTGCTCTGTTTCCCAAGCTATCGCGGCGAGCAGAAGAGCCCGGAAATCTACCCTCTTCGGATGTTTCCGTCGTGCTACCTCGCTGTTTCTCTTCCTCTCTCTTTCGCTGTTCCCCCTAGCAATAAACCGTTTCCCGTCGACCCTCCAATTCGCATTACTAACTTTTCGAAACACTACGATCTGATACGGAGAGGATTATAGTATTTCGGAATTTATATGTAGAGAGAGGCATGATTATGGAGCATGTCTATAGAAATATATGTAGAATAACTGGAGAAAAACCTTAGGAAAGATATCTGCGCGTAAAGTATGCGATTAGAGAGAGAGAGAGCGCAGATAATAACTGAGGAATTTTATGAACCTTGAACTCCTTATCGTATCTTTTGATACGATGATATATTCAATGTTATTTAAATTATTAATTTCGCTGCATACACATCTATAACTTTTTATGTGACATTCAGCTGACACGATGTTTAAAGTGATTTAAAAATTCGGACGGAAGCGATTTTGAAAAATCGCTGTACTCGATCTCACAGAGCGATAAATTTCTATCTGAGAAAGAGATCGATCTTGGAAAAATTACACACAAGCCAGACGTCAAATGCTATAATTTACGAGAAATTGCACAGCGCGTGACAAAATGATAGCGAAAACACTATAATTATAGTGCGGTCGGCAACGCTGTACCGCCCATTCTCTCATCAGACGTGTGCACAAGTTTGTTGCGCGACGGTGTGTGTCCGATCGTTATTGCGAAAGTAGCCACCGTCGTCGTCGCTGCCGCGATAGGTCCCCGAAGAGAAAAACGGGACGGAAGTCGCGAAAAAGCTGCAAAGTGCAACCGACACTCCGACGCTCCCTCCTCTCGCAAACATGTCGTCATATGGCGGCTAAAGAGGAGAGAGCGGGGACGAAGCTGCCTTAATATTTCGAGTTTTCAAGAGATCGGAAAAAGGTTCAAAGGGAAAAGGACGAAATTTCAGTAATTGAAATTTTGTCGAACAGTTTTCGTTGTAAATTCGAATGCAAACTTTAAAATTCAAAAATTCGGCCTTTCACCCCTTGACCGATAAGTTTGCACATGCCGAAAAATGAGAAATGTGTGGAAAATTGGGTTTTTGTCGCTATGTACTTTTCCCACATTCGTTCATTGTAGCAATGTTGTCGATACATAATATCGTGCCATTAGATATTTCAGGTTTAATTTTCTTAATAAAAGTATTATGCTATTTTTAGAAAGATGTGGCACTTAAAGGATTAATAATGATTTTGCCTAAAATAAAGAGATATGCGGAGGACATAAAACTATTAACGTCGAAACTGTGCCGTTCGCGCGATTCAGACGTCTCGATCTCTAAATGTATAATATTACTTTATTATTTTATCACGCGTTATATTTCTGAGAAAATAAAATATTAACGCTGCGATCTACCAGAATGCAAAATTAAATGGACGCAAACATGTGGACGCATACAGTCAGCACGTTCGCGTGTATGTCAAGCCAAGGATCACATTAAAAGCGATTAATAATATAATAATTTTGAATTGCAATAGATTTCTAGAAAATAGAATTTTGCCAATATTCCAGTCGATATACTCAAGAACGAGTCGAAAGCTATGCATGTATATCAACGATTACCTAATTATAGCTTATATTGAAAAACGTGGGGAAAGATAGAAAGAGCGTCGAAAATAGATTGAGAGACGCGTCTGGCAATAATTTAAGGATGAGGGATTAGTGATCTATGGACCATTAAATTGTCTGATCGGTACTTTAACCGAGTCAATGAAGAACGTGACAAACGAGCGTCGATGTCACGCGAGCAATAGAATTAATTCATAACGATTTGTGATTTACGAGCAAGATGCCGAGACTGTGAAAAAATTTATATTCTGAAAAAAAAAAACAGATCTTAACAGGATCGTGCGTATTGTTTTATTAATATGAATTCCATTATAAGACTAACATAAATTTTTTTTGTTTCGGTTATACGCTAAGATTAAGTTACACGCACATCAATATAATTATGTTGATGAAAATATATCGTTGCAATATTTTTTGATTAAAACTCTGCATTTTTGGCCAATTCAGCCACTTTACTCGATTCCTCAATTAACCGATTCAATTGTTTTCAACTGCCCACAAATCCGGATCGACCGTTCGGCGATACACCTCGAGGAATGGGAGGTGCCGAAACAATTCGAGTACGCTATGAATATAGAGTAATTAGTTACGTACAGTTATTATTACACGCGTTATTAAGATCGTAGCGCAATTGGAATATTGACAGACGGCGCGCATAGGAGATATTTGTAAATGGTTGAGTTAAAGCGATCGTGCGGTTGAAATCGCCGGATTAATTCCGTCATCGGCGGAAATATTTTCGCGTTGATTACAATTCGCGCATGTATTCTTAATACGATAGTGCAATTATAATGGCGCGATGCGAAAGAACGCGCGCAGAGTCCATTCAGGGATTAAAAATCCTCGATTCCTGGCGCGCTTTTAATCGCTTCGCGATCGAAATCACGTGCCAATGCGATTACTCATCTCCCGCCGCTAATTGATTAATAATTCCTCGTACGGTTGTTTGAAAATAACGATGAAGAGTACAAGTCAAAAGGTTAAATTTGTTGAAGTTTTTATCATCTTTTTCTTCAGTCCCATCTTTCTAAACTTTCCAGATTATCGACTTTAATCAATGCTAAGCGAGCACGCGTAAACAATAATTACCATAAGCTTCCGCAATTTTTCTCGCCAACGAAAGATTTGCGTTCACTCATTTTCGTTTTCGTCAACAAAGCTCTCTAGCTCTCCTCTTTTTTTTCTTCTTCTTCTTCTTCGCCGGCATAAAGTTCGCGAAACAAAATGCGATCGAGACGGCTTTCCGAGACGTCTCTGTCAGAAATTTCGATCGACGGGGTGTGTTTAAACGGTGGACAAAGCGCTTTCAGAAAATGAGTCGCGAGTTTTTCTCGCTCGGCGGGTTAGAAGTTTAAGTGGTCGTGCGCGAAAGTATAGAGAGAATGAGAGAGAGAGAGAGAGAAATCCACTTGCCGAGAATGAGAGAAAGGGAGTAATACGACACGAATGGGCTTTGACTTTCTATATCTGCGGAGAGACCGGCCCGGGGATTCGCGCGTGGAAACCTTTCATTAATTTCACAAAGGCTGCCACTTGACCCCTTAACCGTTGCCGGCTATTCTTACTTTTTTTTTTTTTTTTTACAAGCGCATCCTGGTCGGATAAGCAATCGCAAACGCGGAGGGCAACGAGCAGCTTATGCACATCTCGTTAAACGCGAGCTGAACAAAGCTCTTGTTCTCACCACATTGAGCGTCGAAAGTGTATCTATGCGCACATTAGACAAATAAAACTCAAAATCAGACAGCTGCATTAGTATTAAATGTGAACGGAAATGCCATATTCTTGCATTATTATACGCGTGACTTTTGGTTTTAATTCCGCCGCGATACGAACTTTTATTATTTTGTTCCATTTATGTATTGTAATATAGTACTATATGTGGATAGAGTAAAGTGTGATAAATTTAGCAAAAGTCGACCTATACAGCGAGGAAAATAAAGTGACGCGGATCAAAATTGAAAATCGACATATTCAAATCGTTTCATCGCGCGCACGTTCTAATTTCTGGTGGAAAATAGTGGCCTCCTTATTTACACGTGCTTACGGTATCAGTTTCCATTCGCGGCACGAATCACCGATCTCGCCTAACCGAATTCGCCAAATTCTCAATCGAAAGTCAATAATTGCACAGTTAAATTTGAACTTGTGTAATTCGACTGTGATCAGGGGAACATCGGTTAATCTCAACCGGGTACACAAACCGAGACGCTTTTGTACAACATTTTCGCTTTGTCTTCCTACCGCCGCACACTAAATAAATTAAATATTATTTCAGCGCGCGTTTTAGTCTAACCACGCTTAGATCCATCTCTATTTCGACATGTTCTCTACTATTTCATCGAAATATTTGCTCCATTGATTTACTACATCGTAAAATTTCTTTTCGATTGCTAATCTGACTTGATTCGCGAGAAAATTAATTCTTACATTCGAGTCCTAGTAAACGAAAAGTTTTTTACATTGAGAAGAACAAATTGATGATAATGAATAGTGACATCTCTTCGAATATTTTTTATTTTATGCATTTTTTAAATTTTATGATTAATTAATTACGTTTCGATATATTAGAAAGATGTGTGCTCGAAATTTAATATTATTCGAAAAATTCTTCCATTTTCTGTAATACACGTCAAGGAGACTCTGTTATAAAGTGGAGCACAAATTTTCCTCGCTACATAATGAGGGAAAAGCGATGAAAGATTAATGCTCTGTCGATTTAATGTGACGCAAAAGATTCTATAAGATGAATTGGTTATCATTAATTCCATTACGCTTTATATTACTAATTGAGAGCGTGCAGAGCAAAATATAGATGATCCATTAGATTACGAAACAAATTTTGTATATTAAATCTTAAATGTTGTATTTTTAAATTCTTAATAAATTAAAATAAATTGAATTTTATTTAATATAAGAAGATTGTTTAATCACTAGCCGCAACGTGACATAATTCTAAAATTACAATGTTCCTTGTTTGTGATCAATAAATAATTTGATTGCATCGGCAGTGAAATCGATGTTTCAATTATTATAGTTTCTTTCACCGCGAAGATTACAATCCGCTGTAATGGCTAAAAGGAACAGATTACAAGGCTCGTTACTTTCCGCGATGTCGATAAATTTTTAAAGGCTCTTGCAGCTAAATGGAGCTTGAAAATTCTCGCGCGAGCTTTTCTCGCGATCTATAATTCATTGTCTGTGATATCCGACGACGCGTCAAATAATAGGAAAGCTTCATTTTTCCAAAACCAAAAAGAACAAGAAATAATCGCAGTCGTAATCCGTTTAATATAGCGCGTTTGAGATTACCAGAGCCCCATATGCGCGAAACTAATGGCGGATTTTTTTCGCTCGCGTTAACGACGTGAGCGATTAATAAAGCGCAAAGTGCGCGGTGGAGAGCGATCAGTTCGAATCGCTCTCGAAACAATCGTATCACAAACTCGTTTTATCAACAACTACGCCTCTCCCGCGTTTGCTCGCTTCCCGGCTTAGCCTATATATTTTTATCGCCGCTTTTGTGCTCGCGCATTTGCTTACATTATGTGGTGAGGGTTTTTTACTCTTCGATAAATCTTATAAATCAGAACGTGGAAAGTTAGTTACCTTAACGTCTAAGTGGATTGGACATTTGAAAAATAACATGAGATAAGAATGAGGTAAGTATGTGGGACAAGCATATAGGGTGATTGAAAGTTACTGAGGTACCTCTCCTTTTCCTAACTTTGGAGAGAAATTTCTAACTTCTAAGATAGAGAAGACTAGAAAATAAAATAGCATTAAGTTTATTAAAGTACGAAGATATTACATGCACTTGCTCTTTATGTGCACTTAATCTCGTATACCCTAAATAAATCATTATTACTGTTAAAAAATTGCCGGTCGTATCTTAATATATGAAAATCGTCAACTAGATTCATCATATCTGTCGAAAGGTATCAATTTTCTTCTTGCATAACGCAGTCCGTAGATGCGATTACAGTAATAAAAACGTTGGTAATTACGTCGCTCCTGTTTACGCCTGTTTTTCAACTTTACCAGAGGAACGCTGTTTAATAACGGACACGCTCTTGATAGAAGCGTTGATATAATAATAAAAATAAAAATCCGGAGAGTCGTGCGCGAGAGACAAATGTACGGACCGTCTATATACCATATATATAAATATATATGCGATGCGGTGCAATAATTGTGAAAAAACTGCAGATTTTCGTAGCAGCTCTCGAATGCGCACAAAGGAAACACAACTCCCGGGCTCGGCGTTCGATAAAAGAGTGCGAAATAGATCGGTATGGTACGACTCGCCCACGTCATCGTCATCGTCATCGTCGTCGTCATCGTCATCGATACAGTCTTCGGAAAACGATTGTGAAATGCGAGCTTTCTCGCGTATAAATATCTATAAACATCGTATATTTGTGTCCGTATAGAGAGAGACGCACCTGTCTCCAGGTGAGTGCGCTCACAGGTGAGGTCGCCGCAAATAAATTCGAGAAGCGTACACTCGGAGTGGAATAATATACCGTAATAGAGATGTTGCAATCTTCGGGAAATAATATTTATCGTGTCGTGAAAAAGGAGAACGAGAGAGAGAGAGAGAGAGAGAGAGAGAGACAGAGAGAGAGAGCTCGTGGGGCAGAGTATTTTTACGCGAGATATGGAGGAACGGAGGACGCGTTTAACGAAGAGTGGTTACATTACGTAATCATGAACTCGTCTTGACGTTTTCCTTTTGCTTTCTTTGTAAATATTTGGCACTTTAAAGGAACGTATACGATTTTATTTTTATTATTCGCGATAATTAATGATCCTTTAGTACTTTCAAATTGAAAATGCGAGAATGAAGATATTCCGTAAAGCAATTCGCCGCTTTAGTAAATATATTCAAGCAACGAAACGAAAGTACATAATTATTCTAGCTTCTGGATATCGGCATTGAAATTTTTCGAGAGACGTATATTTATCTACTACTAGATTTAAATTCGGTCGAATCGAGCATATTCCGATCGCGTATACGTTTCAATTAACTCGTTACTTTATACGCATATTCTTCTCGATCGCGACTACCGATTAATTGCGCAAATACAAGCAGTCACGGTTGAAAGGTAGATACAATATATGCATCGTGAAACATCATGAATCGTACGCGGACTTATTTATGCAGCGATCGAATACGCCTTTTATGTTTTGACGAGCGAATACAATGCAGATTTATTCTATATGCTGGCGTTTACACAACGCTTCGTTGATCGAGAAACGTTTTTTTTCCCTCCCCATGAAACAAACAGTCGGAAAAGCCGGATGAGAAAATTCTACACGTACATACACACACAATACAAATATGCCGTTAACCCCCCCCCCCCCCGTTTTCCCTCCCTTCCCCGTACCGTTGATTTTCGCGCCCATCCGTCCGAGATAAGACCGCTTAATTAATCGTAATTAGAGTTGTACCCTCCTGAGATCCCTCCTCAGCCGGTCAGCTGTCTGCAACTTGACTTTCCACTTCTCGATCGGGGCTGCTAATTAAAATTAATTCTTCATTTTTATCAAACTCCCTTCCATCGATTATGCCGACTACCGGGTTTTCCAAGCGGTTATATGGACATTTATCTTCGAAAATATTTAGTACAAATATATTAAAGGGGGTTTAATGTAAAATATCTTGAAATTATAAGAATTTATAATATTTTAATTGATTACGTGTATGTTTTTTGAATTTTCTACGTCAATCAAATCACGTATCCATAAAAAAAAAGTTATATAAGATTTATCATAAAATTATAAAAAAATCAAAATATTGTTTGATAAGTTTGTGTTTCAACATTAAATCTTATATAAAGTTTTATTAATATTCCAGATTTAAAATAATTAATTGCGCGTGTAACAGAGGAAAGATTGGCACTTGATCGCACAGCGTTACCACATCGAGGCTTTCGATTCACGTTGAATACTATAATTTACGTCGCAAAGTGGACGTTAAACGCGCTAATTTGTTGACCATCGTACGCAATTTTATCGTCGAAGAAATTAACCCTCGAGCTCGTTCGGGCTTTACGATGTCTTCTGGGAAGAGTCGCTTACGCGCGCGTAGAGTGCAATATCGGAATACATATTACGAAATGAAATAAGCTGCAAGGGGTAATTCGAAACATTCCGAGCAATCGTTACGTCCAGCGTCTCGGAGCGCTCATATTTTATATTTTGCAATGATAAAATCAGATTAGCTTAAAAAAATCTCCGTCGCTTATACATATAATTTTGCATAAACACAGTGAACATTTAGTAAAAAGTTATTAGTTTATATATATAATTTAATTTTAATTCATTATAACTGCAGCTTTTTCAAATCATCTTTCTTATTAAATTTCTTCGAGATATCAAACATTAATGTCATAATATAATTTGCGTGATGTATATTACGAGGTGAAGAGCTAATTTAAGTATCGACAACTTGCAGTGTCTCGTTATACAAAAATTATTTCGCGTGCTTGGCCGCGCTAAGGGCACCAAGCCGCCAACTAATTGATTATGGTAATCGGTTAATTATTATTAATAAGTATCCATGGAGATCGCCGTCAACGGCCGTCGATGGGCGACGTTCGCGCCTCTTAATCCACCGCGAGAATTTATGAGATCCCGAGCCGAGCTGCACACCACGCCATCGTCGATCCGGCCTCCTCTTCTCGTAAATTATTATGGAACGCGGCATCCGATCGAGTGACATCCGTGCCATGGCGTGGAGACGGAATTAATTACTTAGAACTGATATCGCCCGTCCACGTTGCCGATGCCGTCGCGGTGAATCGCGTCGTTTGCTCCCGGCACGAATTTCTCGTATTTATCTCTAGCTTGAAACTTCTCGCCGAACTACTAAAATTGTAATCTGAAATCGAGCGATCCTTTCGACAACTTCGTCCTTTCGGTAATAGGTAACATCGTACGGGGGATACTTCTTGATGGCGACGGGTCGGGCGAACCGTATGAGAACAGTCGGCATAAATAGTATTTAATCCGCTTATAATGAAATATGATTAATATATTCGTTTTAAGCGTTCGTGTTTTTTTCAAAATTTGTTTTTTAAGAAGCCTTCAATTTTATTTAATTTTTTCTGCAACTGCACGCTTTGTACGCTTATATAGGCTTTGAGATACAGAGATCGAAAATGATACAAATCTAATAAGGTCAATTTTTGATACTATTTATAAATATATGTGAAAGATACATCTTATGCCCAATTGTTGCAAATAAGCATAAAGACTAGTTTTTACCCTCGAAATTTAACATTTAAAAATGTTTTTGCTCTTTATTGTTACTGTGGCAAGTATATAATTTGCCAATTTCGTCTCAGAATACGGCTAATAAGCATGAATCGCTCTTAATGGAGCATGTTTTCTCTCTCTCTTTCTACGATCGAGAGTGTAAGATGTGTAATTAAGCACGATTAGCTGTCGCGGTTGTTTGAAATCCCTCTCTCTTCCTCTCTCCTTCTCTAGCTCTCATTCGTCTACCGTTTGTAATCCGATTTTCCGCCTCGTATAGCGCGCGCACGATGGGACATCGACACTCCGAATTTTGCGCGTCGCGACGCGGCCCTAGAGCAGGCTGGGTATAAAATCGCGATCTAACTTTCGACGCCGCCGAGGCCGTTTATTCATGCGTTTATTCCCGACGTCTGCCGAAACTTGCTTCATGAATTATATCGTTTTAAAACGCACCGAATGGCGAAAAAGCGATTGACTAAGTTCATTAACATAAACGGCCTGCTTGAACAAAACATTGGAACGTGGTATATAAAGCCCTAAAATATATATGAATTTCGAAAGTTTTTAAAGAAAATTTCAAGCATATTCAGTATACGCTGCGTTAAATAGATAGATATTTTGCTTGTATGCGTGTCGGATGATTATTTAAAGAGATTATTTAAAAAGGCACTTTTAATTATTTTCTAGACATCGAGACGGCATCAATTTTTGATGCTTTATATTTTAGGAATGTACAAGATATTTCTTAACGTTACGTTCAATAATTGTTTACTGTTTAATGGTTATCAGCAATAAGTTTCAAATAATCGACAAAAATGTTTAAAACGAATGATTAATTTTATTTCTTGTAGCGTTTATTATTTGATTATTATTATTCACTCAATATCATCCAATTTTTCATTTTAATCCGCTAGCACAAACATGAAGACGATGCTCGCGTATTGCAACTGAATTCATGCGACTGTGAAGCGTGACGCGATTTTACGACGAGGACATAGATGATAAAGCGTGTAGCCACAGTTCGCGAAATGTTGCCCCTCGAAATCCCCGCTTCATCCGTCTCGTGCCCGTTCGGTAATCCGATTTTCCGCTCGGTATCGGCAGAAAGCGCGCGCGGCATCGTGGCAGTCGAATTTAAGCGACGCGACAGGCGAAAGGCGAAATTTTCATCACGTTCTTCTCGGCCGGATACACCCACTTCCATCGCAACGTATGCATCCGATCTCTCTCTCTCTCTCTCTCTCTCTCTCTCTCTCTCTTTCTGTTCCCCTCAAAAACCTCTCGATATGCTAATATTCTTGATGCCCAGATTGCGCGTTAGTTGCAAGTTGGATTTTTCCGTGAAAACGTTCGCGCCGCTTCGTTAGCTCGTTAGAGAGAGCTCCATTGATTTTGTTCACGCGCAAAGGAAGGCAGGAAGGGAAGAAACTCCCATTTCCCGCCGGCTATTTAGATTCTCCTTCGCGCGTTACTGTTTACGGGTAATTTGATTTTCCTCTGTCGTTCTTAGACCAGTGTACAACCGAAATTGTGCTGCGGAAAATACGCCATATTTTTTTTTGAAAAGATGAATGCAAAGTCTCTCCCTTTATCGCATGAGAATCGAATTATTTTATATCTGTGATTAAGGTTTTTTTTTTTTTTTTTTTTTTTTTTTTTTTTTTTTTTTAGCAAACAAATATTGTTTTATATAAGCGAGAAGAATTATATTTCAAAGTAGATTGTAATTCGATATAATCTTTGAGTTGGCGAAGAATTAAGATATAAAATTGCTTGAATTTTTTTAAGAATATAGCAGCATAGATCGATGATGATGGGGTTCGAATATGCGGAGGATGATAGGTATTCGTATTAATTTTGCGCACTAACGAGGATTATACGTCGCGAGTGGAATGCGAGGCCTTTCCGATCCGTGCCAGTAATCACGGACAGTTCGGGACGTAATTCACTTTGATCGCTTTTCGCACCAGTCGTTAAACGGCCGTTAATATCGTTGTTAAAGGCCGATAGTGATTAACCCACATATTAGAAAAGCGCTTCTCGTTTAAACACATCGCTAATTCATGCGATAGCGGTAAATAATCTCTCTACCTTTTTCAAATAGAACTCGCGCGTATCCGCACGATAATATCAATTAATTCGAGAGTTTTACAACTGTATTCCTGTAATATTAAGAAATTGGGATTTTGATATATAAAGCATGGTTCAAAATTTTAAAAATAAGTATTTAATTATATAAATTATATAAATTAATGTCAAGCAATAATTGAAAACGGAATTTAAATTGACATCTTGGCCAATAGATTGGATATATTCAATCAAGAATAGTTTCATTTTTTCTATATCCTATGCAATTCAATATACAAGCACTTAAACTCATCTATTTGAATGCTTTGGAGATTTATATTTTTTAAAAATTTTTATAAATTATCAAGCAATTATATATATATATATCATCTGGTCTTTCTTTGGAAATTTTCGACAAGGTAAAAGTATAATTGGAGATTTTTTTTTTTTTTTTTTTTAATATTTAAGGTATTTTAGTTGAAAGACGTTTTATCTTCGAAAAACATAATGAACACTTGTTACGTATTTGAAAAGTATTTGTCGTCCTATTAGGTGCGCACGCCATTATATCGGGGACCGAATCCTCGAAGCGAGATCTCGCTCTCGACAAAAGCGCGCTGTGCACTTAACTCAATCGCGTGTCGCGCGCGACGAATCCCCGTTTAATCAGCGCCTTTTAGGCGGCCCGAGATAAGACTCGTAATTAGTTATACAGGTCGCTTTGAAGCGCCCCGTCTCGATCTCGAGCTACTCTACTCTCGCGCTTGTACCTACCTAATCCGATTTTCCGCCTGGCATGTATCGAGCTGTCTCTCTCCCGAAAGACGAATTCGACCGGCGAACCGAAGACGTGCGGTGAGCCAGGGCATCGTCTTCGAGGTCTTCAAGGGATTCTCCAATATCGATATATTTCGGTGTCCGTAAATTCTATTACTTCATTTCATAGGAGAAGCATTTTAAGAGATTTAGATACTACGAATAAATTATACGGAAATTATGCGAGAGAATGCGATGGCACTGTGCGCAATTGCACGATTATTCGTGTTTATTTATTTCCATTTGCAGTTTAATAAATAATCGTTATTAATTGATACTAATGAAATTCCGATAAATATTAAATAATTCTTTTTCCTGCCTTTTTATTCCCTTTTTGCGAAAAAAAAAGCTCGTCGATTTTCTCACTTTTTTCGGGCACTTTATTCGCTTGGAAAATTTCAAGCGATATGTATTCCCTTAAGTTGAAAAATATAACACGTCGCAATCTCTTACCAACGACTTGTCAAAATATGTGGCGCAAAACTGCTGTCTTCGAAATACATCGCCGCGAGAGATGAAGCTGAAAAAGGGAGAGAGAGAGAGAGAGAGAATATTGACATGACGGAAAAGAGCTGAGAAAATGCAGCGATCGAGACACGAAACGCGCCGAGCTTTTATCGAGCTGCCGCGTATCAGAGAAGCCCGATTGATTCGTCGAGCTATCGTTATCCACTCGCTGACACCGCGTCGTCCTACATTTCGGGAGATCGCGATTTTGCTGTCCTCCCGGTCCCCCTTTCTCCTTTCGTGCGGTTTTGCCCCGGCAAATTTCAAAAGCGCTATTTCATGCGGTCGCTATTTAACCCCCCCCCCCTCCTCTCCCCCCCCGTCCATTCGTCACAGCGTATAGATATCGCACGATTTTTCGTCCACGTTCGTCCCCGCTATCGCGCGACGATGATACGAAGCTCAGCATCGGATTCGTTTCGCACGGCTTTTTATTTTAATGTGTTTACAATGGTTATTGCGACGCGTTACAACGGGGCGCGCATTCGTATCGCGAATTCACGCGGTAATTGGCGTAATTGGTGGATAATGGTGCCGCGCTGTACCGGATATTTCGAGACGATGTTTCGGTTTGCGAGCAGACAACGAACTTTATATCGTATAGTAGCCCGGCGCTCACGCGAAGATTACATTTCGGCCATCGTGCAATAGCCTCTCCGGGCAGGGATTTCGGAGTTTTGCCATTCCACCCTCTTGATAGCAAAACTCTCGTATACGGACATTCGCTTGCACCTTTAATCCGCGTATGGGAAAGCTAAACTTGCCCTACTCTCACCGCCAGCGATAAAACCCACCGGAATTACGAATTAATATCAATAGATTTCAAATTTCTTTGGGAGCAATCCTTGATAAATATCCAGATCTAACAAGACTGCAATTATTATACATTCATTTACGTAACTTTGCGTTAATACTAATAAGAGGCCGCGAATGTACTGATAATTGTCCGAGTAGAAACAAAATTAAATATCGCGTATATGAGCGTGAAATGCTAACGCGAGCTTTATTATGAGGCATCTCTCTAAAACGATGACAATTTTATTCTCCGTCGTAGCATAAGAATTGTACTCTCTCGCCGAGGTAGCGTTTTATTTCGACTTCGAAAGTCCTGTTCGCGAGATATACAACCATGTGCAGCGATCGAAATTGGATTTCTCGGCCGCGAAGGCTTGTCGTCATCCATAGTTAAAGTTTCCTGAAGATTTCGCCGAGAGATCTTGGA
Organism: Polyergus mexicanus; assembly: GCF_030449975.1. Lineage (NCBI taxonomy): Eukaryota > Metazoa > Arthropoda > Insecta > Hymenoptera > Formicidae > Polyergus > Polyergus mexicanus. The sequence continues at coordinate 8,905,974 of NW_027223332.1, read as the reverse complement.
TGTACATACGACGTCAAGACTGGCTTATGAGTTCAACGTCGACAGACGTCAATTCTCAATCGAAAACGATCGGTCAAATTTTATGCAGAGTAGACTGTAGATTGTTATCCCTAGGGCGGTTCCACCGCAAAAATAATGCGTATCACCGGCGTGATGTAGCGACTGTCATTCAGATGGTGGACACATATTATAAGAATATGATGGCATACGCGGTAACTTCTCGATACGATCTTTTTTTATCAATTCGATTTCTTGTGGCATGCAATCGGAATATTTTATTGTCGTATATACACAATTCACTTTACAAAGATTTGAAATCGAAAAATTCTGACACAAATATTTCAAATGGAAACATTCTAATTCCTTTTAAAAAAATAGGGTTTATTCATCTATATTTAAAAAAAAAAATGACAATATAAAATAAAAAAATTTTTTAGTCTCGAAAATCGTGTGTTTGACAAATTTCCAATAATGTGAACGCAGGAAGCTTTCTCTCGTGAAAGAATAAAGTTATATATCTGTCAGGGGAGAATCGCGCGTGTGACGTAGCGATACCTTGTTAACCGATATCACCTACGAGTTTAAAGTGTTAAAAAGCTATCTTCTATTTAAAAGAGTTTGGCTGAACGAATGACGAAGAGAGAGAATCAGGGAAGCAGGAAGTAGGAGAGTATTCGGAGAGAAACCGCCTCAAGTTGAAACCGTATACACGTTTCGCATCCCCCTACCAGCCGCTTGTCAAAGTGTGACAGAATATGTGACAACGGGATTGCATTTTCGCGCGGCGCCTCGTCGAGGCGGAAAAAGGCGAGGGAAACTCGCGCGAGAGAAAGAGAGAGAGGATAGCAACACTGCTACTGCGAACAGATAGATAATATACGTAGCAGTCGAGACAGTTTGAAAACTGCGTCCGGGGAGGAAGCCTAAGTAGATTTTGTCGTCGGCTAATCTGCCCGTCTATTTTGTCAGCGCGGTACGCATAAACGTCCGTTGGAAAATGTTGTTTAAGGTACAACAATTTCCGTGTATGAGAGAGAGAGAGAGAGAGAACCGGACTTCCCCTCTCGGATTTACGGAATGCTGCGCACAATTCGATGTATAAATTGTGTTTTTAAAATTCCCCCTGGTACATTGTAAACAAAAAGGTCTGGTAATACAGATAATACACATTGAAAAATATCTGGAAAATAGAAGAAAAGGTGTTTTTAGGTTACGTAAACTATAATATTAAATATTAATATGAGTATGCGAATATAGCGTATATATCTTGTACCATATGTCAAACCCATAATTTGTGTTAATTATACTTTGCTTACATCAACATTTGCTCGTAGGCAATTTTTTCTTTATCAAAGAGAAAATCTCTGTAGTAATTAATTAATGCGTATACAGAGAACATAATGAAAAATATTTTTTCAGGATATTTTAATGAAATTTAAAAAATCTCGTATATATATATGTATCGTGCGTTATTTTCGTAGACAAGATATATAGAGAAATAGCACTGTTTTTTTTTTTTTCGTGCTGATGTAATTTATCATAATCACGCAAAGCAACGTGTGCATATATACCGAACCTGTCGCAAATTGGGCTGCATTACGTCGCGCGGAAATCTGCGCAAACAAAAACGCGTCCGGATTCGCGTTGGCTTTATAACGTTACCTTTCCGGCCGACAGTTCCGGATCGTTACGCGAATAATAATTTCGACCCTATGGACTCGCGTACAGATTCGTTCAGTTTTTGACCGTCGAACCGACGAGTCCGCGATTCTAATTGAAAAGGAAAAAAAAAAAAGAAAAAAAAACCATGCACGCACAAACAGCTTGTTGTAATCGAATAGCGACGTCTCGCAATTGCATGGGGCAATTTTATGGAAATGGACCGATGAAAAAAGAGGGGGCGGGCGTTGGGAGATACCCGAGACGAGATCGCGCCGGGAAAAGTGCGACGGCTGTTTCTTGAAAAAGTTCCACCATTATCGTTCCCCATTCGCCGTTTCCGCTCCCGTCCCGCGAGAGAGTGACACGCCGTCAATTTTTTCGGGCTATTTCCAGAAGAACATAAATCCAACCGCGGGATCGTTCGTCCGTTTCCGAATCGTTTATTGAACGCCTGATATACGGCATGGTCGCGCGTTTAAAATTATTGAAACGTTTTCTTCCGTATTTTATTTAAACTAGATTGATCTCTTTCTATTTTATGTCAAGATTAATATCCTCGTGATAGATTATTGATACTTATTAGTTTGGATTTAAGCCGATATGTCACAAGAATGTGATCATATTCATCGAACACTTCAAAAGATATCCTTCTGCGAATCTCTTCGCTTTTTTCTTTTTTCTTTTTTTTTGTGAGAGAGGGAGGGGGGATACATACAATGTGTTAATAAAAAAATTCAAAAACGATTTAACTCTAGAATGAAAATTATAAAAACCAATAAATGTCATGCACACGAATTTTGCATTTCAATGCTAATCCATTTTATTTTATCGAGAATTGATTTGCACAATATACTGTATTAAACGTTGCTCGTTTCGCACATCCGGTGTAAAATTCGAGCCGCATTTCCACTCATGGATGCCGAGGACATGCACCCTTTTTCGATGATGCTCTTTATCAGAGAATTCACTGTCTCCGCTTTTCAACGCGCTCGAAGTTACGAAGCGTCTATCGAATCTGTCGCGAGCATCTTGAGCTGAGAAGAAAGAGAGAGAGAGAGAGAGAGAGAGAAACGCATCACGTTCGATTGGGCCGGTGACTTATCAGCCTTAGTAATATATGGTGGCAGCGATCGCATATCTTGCCAGGTATCGCCGCGATAACTGCGAACGAAAAGAGACAATAAGCCGTTAAAATCCCGCCGTGTCGTTCTTCGTCGTTCATCTGAGATATGATGGAAAAAATTCGACTTTCTTCAACAGATAAATAAGCAGCATCTATACCTATTGAATTTTTACAAGCTGTATCTCGAATGAAAAAGTAATTTAAACTAATTTGAGCGGTATTTTAACGATATTAATTGTCAAGATATTTAATGACAAAATATAAAAAATTGAAAAAAAAATAATAATGTTTAATCAGCGTGATATAAATGAAAAGATTAATCCGCAAAGAGATAAATCTGTATATATAGATCCACTTTTTCGGAGAAAATTCCAGAAAAAAAAAGACCATGTTAGAGGTGTATTCGGGATATGTCGCATTCAAGTATATAATTTTCGAAGAGATCGTTCTTCTACAAGTTATTTTGTATGCAGTACTGTCTCCGCGTGAAATTAGTACCTTGAAATTGAAGAGCACAGACATCTCGAGCTCTCTCAAAGTTGCGGAACCATTGAGAGTGATCATCCGGTCGTCGAGAATGGCAACGCTGAAGAATACAGAGAGATGCCGCCGCGAAGGAAATTATAATTCCGCCGCGAGAAATTAATTATTACGCGGCCGACTATAACGAACGAGCGTCTTTGATAACGACGCGAGCATCGCGACGATAAGTATTCATCGCGACCGTCGTCGTCATTGTCTCTTTGTTTCTCCCCCCCCCCCTTCCTTCTCTCTTTCTCAGCGGTAATACAAGCGGCTTGACAAACCGGCATCGCGCCCCTTTCTCAATTATGAAGTTCGCGTAATTGCGGCCGATTTGTTAGCGAACTTTTCCCGCCGGATGCATGCGAAGCTGAAGCGAACTGAATGATGACACTATTGGTTGCGAAGAATCAACAGAGTCGGAATCGATATCCTTCTTCGCGCAACAGAAATATGGCAAAAAAAAAAGTGACGAGTATTTTAATTTCGCGCACAAAGTTAATTTTGGTTCGATTCGTATCGATATGAGTCGGTGTGGGGAACAATGAAACCGAGAATTAGAAAAGTGAAAATAGAAATAATAATGAAAAAATAATAAATGAAAAAAGAGAGAAGCCAAATTAAATGTTTAATCATACTTACTGGTACATACACGGAAGCGACTCGATTTATAGCGAGAGAAAAAAAGAACAGTATTGAATATCCGTTTTCGATTTTCAGATATAGATTCTTCGATCAATTTGGATGCAATAGTGTACCCGCAGAATTATCTAATCTGTTAATAAGTGATACAATGTGCATTTGCACATGGCATATTCGTCAATGAAACAATGGAATTTCATAAATACCTGGTCAATTCGCCAATAAAATGCATAATTCCGTGATTATTTTAATCAAGATACTATACACTCTTTCTCTCACATAATTTCCCGTGTATACGTTCGTCGTGTTCTGAACCTGTGGAACGTTGCGTAAATTCCATTCCGTAAATTTCTTGACTCTGGCAGATCGAACGTTACCGTCGGTGCAATTATTTTTCGCGCTGCCTGGCCGCGCGCGCTCGTTCATCCGGCGATCGGCGAAAAAAATCGCCCATAAAATCGCGTCGGTGCGACCGAACCGCGACGTGTTTGGTGTCTCCGCGTTGCCAAGCCGCGAAAGGGCTAAAAGTCGCGCCGGTCTCGCGAAAGTTATCGCGACCGCGAATAAAAAGCGGGGGTTGCGCTTTTAACGGACGGTGAAAACAGATTCCGCGACGTTATTTTTCATTCTCGTCGGAAAAGGAGCAACGCGCCACTTCCCTCCAATCCATATATTTCTATCCGAGCGGTTGGCTCCAGTATCGAGCGAATGTCGATAGACCGCTGCGGCTCCGACAGTCGGAATACAAACGGGGCGGCGATATTGCTATAAAAATATCCAGCCGTGTGTACAAAGCTACCGGCGTTCGCTTCCTGCTCCTCTCGCGTACGCCCTCGTGTTTCTCCCCTTTTAACTTCCCTCTCGCCAAGACGTACACACCCTGTTCGACCGTTATTCTGTTTGTGTAAACCGAGTTCGGGATGCGTTGATAGATGTATCATAAACGTAGCTAGATCTTAGACAACGGTGGTAGACAGAATATTAATGATACTTTCCGAAAGTATTTTTCCCCACCTTCCTTAGATATCTAGATAGTTTTGACATAGACATAGACGTAGACACGGATAGAATGCTCAGATTGCTTTATATGACAGCATTCTCAAACCCTTTTTGAATAATAGAACAATTTTGAGAATGTTAAGTGATAGAAATATTGGAAAATTTCATAAAAATTAAAATATATATAAATGTCAATATATAAACTATATCTTTTATATATATATATTTATTTAAAATATAAAAATGCTCTAGTTTTATAAATAAAAAAATATGTAAAAATTAAAATGCGGTTTAAAGATACTAATAGATGTATATATAAATAGTATATATTTAAATCATAAGAATACAAAGATTTGTGCATTAATTAATTTGCTAACTAAGTGATAATTGTAAATTCTTTAAACGTGTAATTCTTCGATCGCGATGGGAAAGAACGAATGACATACAGCGGAATGAAGAATGAAGAAAAGCAATTCGGTGTATATCTCGACAAGTTATTACGACCTCATCAATTCCGATATGTAGCTGCGACAGTCTTCAATTAGTTCACGCATATTAATGACATATTCGAGTGTACACGTGCGTAATATCCGTATCTAGTGGTATACGAGTGGAACTATAAAAAAGCAAAGGCGCGCAGGAAAAAGTTACTGAAATCGTTGTGCGTCTACGAATCTATTTTACTCGCAATCGTGTACACGTGTGTGCGTGTGTGTGCATATATGTGCGTGAAATCCCGCACGTCTACATACGGAGTGAATGCACGTTTGCAGCGTGTGTAGCTGCCATTTGAATGAAAGTGGAAAACTGGGAAAGCTTACATCGATCGCGTTATCCTCAGCCTGTATATGTGTAATCAAGGTTTCGCTTTTTGAAAGCATCGCACGACTTAATAAAGTTTTCAGATGAATGGAATTTAGAGTGACCCTCGAGGAAAATGATTTGCATTCTCTCAGAGCGACTCTCGATATTAAATCTCGCAAATGGACAATCAGCCTCACTGGAAAATTGAAGATAAGAGAGATATGAAAGATATAATTGTATATTAATTTTATCAAAGTATACTATATACACTTTTCTATTTTTCGCTTGTATATTTTAATCTAACATCACTCTCTCTCTCTCTATTAGAGTTCTCTAAATATTTTTATTTAATTTTGCGACTGACATTTAAAAAAATTTTACTGTCTAATTTTATTGTCGCTAAATAAAAAAAAAATTTCGTTCCTACAGTTTGGAGCAATCTTCAATTGGTACACACTTGAAAATTTTAATTTGCGGAAACGACTCTCGATGATAAAACTTTCATCAAAGCATGCAGTTTTATGTTACTCGAAGTTTTGCAATATGAAAAATATTTCGTGCTTCGAAAATATCGCACATTTATTTTCATCTCAAAAAATCAGGTCGTTTCCAACATAACAGTCTAAAAATGTATTACTCACATTCATCCGCATAATGCTACCAATTAAATAGCGAATGTCGTTTACCTATTATACCCTTATTGCGGTATGGAAATAACACTTGATTCTAGAAGATGGATTTTCAGAAATATACTAGCTTGATTTAAAATTGTGCAATTGTATTGTCTTTCAAGTTTTCGCGCACATACAGAAATACTTTATGTATTACCTTTCAGAAGCGTAGCCAAAATTGTAAACTTTGAAGTGCAAAGAGATTTATCTCATTAATATAATAAATATAAAATATTAAGTACCGTTATTTATTTATTTTTTTTTTTTTTTTCATAGGATACATTATAACCGTATTTATATTTTGTTTCATTTCTTATTTACATATCATAAGTATGAAAATGAAAGAAATGAACTTATAGCTTAAGGGCGTAAATGCACTCTTCTTGCACTCACCTGTAGCTACACCGGTAACCCATTTCATTCATGAAGCGCATCCAAAGTTCATAGTCTTTCTGATTTTTTTTTTTTTTTTTTTCGTCGCTTAACATCGATATACCGAGAGTTCAATTAACACACACATAAATGTTTCGCGCAAATGTGCGCGGACCGACTAATAAAAGATCGAAATTCGACAGGGAAAAAAAGTTATCATAGAGAGCATTGCGACTGTGCACTATACGTGTGTGTATGTATATACCTATATATTCGCAAATCGCGGATGGACCCAGATAGATAAATGCATGTACACAGACACATGTCTATATATATATAAACGTACGCGCGCGCGTGTGTGTGTGTGTGTACAGAAGACGAGCTTATAACTTCCGATTTAAATTTGAATACAAGACGTAAATCGAACTGGGGAAATTGTCGTGCGAAACTTATATTGTCGCCCAACGAGATGGGCATCGGGCTCTAAAAAATCCACCTCTTTCATAGCGCTGGAAAAATAGTGAAATCTGGTCCGCAGTCTTTTCCACATGCCTATAACGGTGCTATTTATTATTTTTTTCAATTATTTGCGGTTTTTTTTTTTTTTTTTTTTTTTTTACATGCGTACGCGATTCGAAAATATTTTTAACTTTATGTCATTAGATGCATTATCGTCTTTCCTATTTGAATATATTGTATTATCCTGTCTGAGGATATATTATCTCTTTTTTCTTCTATCTCGATTAGGAAAATTCACTGAGATTTTTATTCGTCATTATATCACTATATTTCTATCGAGGCACAATTTGAAGAACGAATACACAATTATCGAATATCTACTTATAGTTCTACTCATTCATTATTCTCGTTAAGATTGTTTTTCCCATCTCTCATACAGTTTTAGAAACTTCCGAGTGTCGCCGTCGTAATAGTTTATGTTTTCAGAACTACAGCTTGCGCGACGTAAATAATTGAATTTTCTTTTCCGACGTCGCGTGGTAAGTTCTTGACAGTTCAGCGGCATACGTTGAAGAGTCGGAAGTATGCGGAGCGATTATCGATCCTCGGATGTCGGCAATTTCGAAATCGCTGCTTTCGCGTCTCTGCAATTTTTTTTCCACCGTTCGCGAGCGTTCCAATTAACGCTCGCATTAACATTGCCAGTTCGCGTATTCGCGAACGGTCGAACAAGACCATTGGCATCGGGACGCGAAAAGACGTAACGCGGGAAAAATGTTGCGAAATTGCGTCGATAGCGGGAACGGTTTATTTTATGCACGCGGTCGCGAAAATCGAACAAAAGTCGCTCGACGAAGCTTATTTCTGCCCGCGTATCCTCATGGTCACGTGTATCCAAAACAATCCCGATACGGTATCGATAGATGTATCGTTAGAATCAATGACCATTGATGTATCGGCAGAATTGGCGAACACGCATGTCCGTAGGTGAAACCGACGCGATCGGTCGATATTTTCAAAAGCAATCGGATGGGTTTGTTCGCCGACGTGACTGTTAGCCCGATTGAAGTTACGAACGGTAACGAAACGAATGGATTTGGACTGCCCTTTTCAAATCCATTATTATTGAGACGAGCGATTAATATAGGCACCTTTTTCGCTGCGGACGAAAAAGAAAAAGCCAATACCCGGGGCATTCCATTACGCCCGAGCGAAATTTTAATGCGAGATCCTTTGATGAATTTGTGGTCGATTTTCCCGAAAGAGAGAACCTGACGGATTTGATGGCGGAACGACATTCCTCTCTATAGGTGGAGAAGAGCATGTTCGGTGGAAAAAATTTCGAGCCGCAATATCGTTGACCACGGAAAAATTCGAGAGTGTTAGTGACTAACGAGAATGATATCTTCTCTATCTTTTTGAAAATATCAATATCAACTTGACAAAAGTTACAGCATATTGTTGTGTATGTGTGTGTGCGCGTGTGTGTGATGTTCCATTGTTATTAAAATATTATTTTACGTAAATGCTCGATTGATTATAAGAACGCAGCAATATTATAGGAAACAAAATAGAATAGAAAATAATAATTTTTATCAAATTTTCAATAAAAAATATTTAGAATGAGAAGTTTCTTAAAAAATGCATTAGCATCGCAAGAAGAGAGTATCTTTGATCAAAAAAGAATTAAATCGAAAAATTTTCGCCGTAACGCATTTTCCGTTTCCAAAATCCCGCGAACAAATACGATAGAGCCACTTTACCTAAAAACATTCGACGTTTAATCAGATATGCTAATATCGAGCGGTACGTTACGATACTCATTTGCAAGCTGATAAGCGTAATTCGCGGCAGCGGGTGTATCCGAACACGCGAGAATTAATTCGAATGGTCGAGGGGAGGAATCGGGTGGCGGAAAAATTAGCAATTATCGCGCGATCACCGAAATTCGACCAGGACATTCAGAGCGAACAACCGGTCATTCGGCGAAACTGATTTCCAGATCAGGAACAAGGATATCATTATCCAATCGACTGGTAGGCAGAAGTACAGGAGCTCGAATCTGCCAATACGACTGTATCATTGTAGGCGAGAGTAACACTTGGCTGATATATATATATATATATATATCGCCGACAGATGATTGAACGCGAGGATTGCCAGACGAGAACTGGAGGATAGGAATTGATAGGGTCGACGAAAGCTGATGAGCGAGAAGAACAGGGTTATTTTGTGATATTTATGAACCGTATTATCGAAAACATCGCATAGTTCTGATTTGAAACTGAATTTTCAAGCGGAAATTTTGGCTAAGGGTCAGTTTACAAATTATCTTCAATCCTGTCTCATCCTTGTCTAAATATTTAACACATATATACTCTGTGGAAAATAAAAATTAAAAAAATAGAAGCTTCCCTTGTAACTTATGTTAGAGAAATCGTAAACCAATGTTTAACGCGATAAAAAGGTTTCTCTCTATAAATAACAAAATAATAAAACAAGTAATTAATATGAAATTTCTTATTTTTTCTATTAAAGTATTCGACTCGTTATGATTTGACATTTATATATAATATATTTCATATAGCGATAAATGAACGGCACATCGATTTAACACAGCGTGAAAATAATCTTTTAGCATCGATCTTGTCTTTCTCATTCTCTCTTTTTCTATCGTCGAGCACAAACCGCTCTTTGATTACATAATGATTTCCCATTCGCCATTCGCACTTGATCAGTCTGTTCTTGGTTATTTCAAAATCAGCGATGATTCAAACGAATGCCATCCGTTTTGATAACCAGAGATAATAGTCGTCGCGAAGAATTTTCCGACCACGAGTATCAACCGGCGAGTTACTAGACGACCTGAAAAAAATACGCGAGCGTAATTGCGAGACTTAATTGAGACGCGCGCGCAGGTGCGCGAGCTTCAATTAAGCGTCGCCTTTCGGACATGTACGCGATTTAATTAAATTTACAGAGGACGTAATTTTTTAGACGATCCGTAGATGCGCGCGAGCCATTTAGAGCGACCGCGGAATATATGCATATTTACGTGCGAATTAAAATCGTCGGACGTACACACTGGAAAATGGAACAAAATTTTTGTTTCTCGCGTAGTCATCTAAGCCTTCGCGAGACGCGAAAAAATTACAACGCACCGAGTAAAATTAAGATTAGAAGTAATAAGAAGATCTACGAACGCGTTGCAGGAAATGAAAAGATAATATCTCCGCTGCTTGGTACAAATCGCTTGAGTCAAAATATTCTACTCTTTTAAGAGAGACAAAAGAAAATATAAAATGCGAATATCTTCATATACATATAAATCTAAGATGATTAAACAGAACTTGATTATTGCCGAGCTGGATGAACGATTTTCCTTGTTACCATCGCATATAACAAAGATTATTTATGATCCTCTAACAAAAAATGGCCGACATCAAAAGCTACAATGGGTTTATACGACGCAACGGGGTAATACGCGATGTAATATCCTCGCTCGAATTTTTGGCATAAACGTCGCAGACGCCCTAAGGGGCAGTATTCACTGCGGTCCGACGCGACGGGGCGATTCGAAGGGTCAAAGGGTGTCGTTAACGCGGTCGACGTACCCCGATCGCGTATCAAAGTGCTCCAAAGTTCAGCGGTTTCAGCTTCAACGGCGGATTGCTTCTCTGGATTAAACAAAAAAAAAAGCGAGTGAGAGAGAAGAGATAGAAAAGAAGAAACTAACAAAAAGGTGCGCGAGTCTTTTATTCGTTTACACTCGGCCGTTTCGCGGCGAAAAACAGCCACGCAAACTTATTTCGCGCGCAGAATTCCCATTCGAAGCGCTATGCTTTCGACTTGTTCCGAGATTTAATCGCAAAAAAAAAAAACGAAGAAATCTAAAGTTTCTCGCGCACATCCATCACCCGCTCGTTAGAAAAAGCGTGATAAAATTGTCCAAAGTTAATCGCGCGTATCGTATTTTGCATACTTTAATCCTTTAATGCATGTATATCTTGATATACGTATTTTATTTCTTCGAATATCTTGTATAATTATAGATATAGGTTTCTGCTATGAGTTGTCGATCATCTAAAGTGAGTTTTAATACAAATAAATAAACTTTAAATTTTCGCTCTCCGGATTGAGAGACGAGAAGAAGGTAAATATGAAAAATATGAAATCATATATTTATTAAATGCTATCTATTATATATAAAATCTTTTAAATATAAAAACATTATTTTCGTAATACGAGTAAAAATAAGTTTTGAAAATTAGTATACGTTAGAAACATACGGCTATTCTTCACCAAGTCGTTATTCATCGAAAAGCAAATTATTAATTGTTGCAGAAAAGATTTTTTTGAAAGCGATTCTTTAAAAATCCCGATCGACTTCTTCATTTTCGAGATCGAGTTCTATCGATATCATAGTCAGCGACGGATCGCTCGTCTGAAAGACAGCTCCGGTGTCGGTCGAACGCGCTTTTTCCGTCGCTCGCGACGAAAGAAAGTAATGGCTCTTTGAATTTAACTGGCGCAGAAAATGGAAACCCGCGAGGAAAAAGATAGAAATGCAAATGCCGCGCACTCGAGACTTAAAGCGACAACGTTGACAACGGGCTCGCGTACAGCGCTCCCCACAATTGCAGTCGCGCGGCTTTCTTCCGCGATATCATCGTCCTCCACCGCGATGAATTCTAGGATAGAATAAGACGTACACGTTTATTATATTCCCGGAGATATTCACTCACGCCGAAAGCACCGTAATAAATAAAAATACTATTCACATTTAAATGAAGAAACGTAAATTGTGCCGGCTACGGGACACCGAGACGGTTTAATTTGCTATTAATTAGTAGCTTTAATGTCGTCTCTAGAGGAATATCTACTACGTTCCGTTCACGGATAAAATATCTTCTATTCCCTTTTGTGGATCCTCGTAACCTGGTAACGTTAAAACTGTTTTACGCAAAATGTTATGTAAAATTTTGTTAAAACTCTCGAAGGGCCCCCCCTCCGTTAGCTCCTTGGGTATCATAAATTGTTATTCTATTCTATTCTACTCGATAAATTCTTGCGAGTCACGGATGAAATTTCGCACGAAAACTTCGCCTTCGGACTGACCGGACCGCGTAAATCGTGGCCAAAGAATGGAAAAGCGCCCACCACACCCGCCCAACCACATTAAAAACTTAACAGAGGAGGTCAGGCCCAACGGCGTAACCAGAAAGGCGCAAAGGAATGTAACAAATTTCTCAATATGTATCAGCGTATATATCATATTCATCAATGTCCCAGTTTTTTTTTCCCCTCAGTTGTTTCTGTTTGTCGTAAGAAGAAAACTTGAATGATTGAATTGCGCAAAAATTTTCTTTTTCTAGAAAAAAAAACAAGATTATTGTTATAAGACAGTATTGTAAAATTCGCGCATGAGATACGAAATTGAACCATAAAGAAGAGCAGGCAATTCTGACTTAGAGATTTCGCAGAGATTTCAATCTAAGATTTTACGAGCTGCTGCACCCTAGTACGTCACCAGTAAAAGAGTTCGCAAGAATCTCTATGCGAATTACAACTACTAAAGAAGTTTTTACGGTTCAGGAAACATTTAAAACGTTATATCACATTCAAAGTATGAATTTACCAGACAGCAGTCAAGATATCTATAGATTAAACAGAGGTAAACTCATAGATCTAAAATACAAAAATTAAAATTATTATTGGATACTTCCTTTTCTCTCCTTATTTATTGCATAATCAAAACATTTCTTTCTCCTTCGTGTAATCGAACAAATCACAGATACGCGGTTGTCATAAAAAAAAAAAAAAAAAAAAACCTTTGAGGAACAAAAGATATGTAAAGCTCTCTGAGGAGGCAGATGCACTTAAAACCTCAAACTGCCCCTGGCTGCATGCTCACCTAGTTACGCTACTGGCCGGCAAGGCTTGAGCATTTCCCTGTCCTTGGCCCCGCGCGCAAAAAGCGAATTCCATTTCCGCGCACACCCGCGCGTTTTGCACGCCCGTTTGTAAACGCGAAATCCAACGCGTACTGCAAATACCGCCACGCCGACGTCAGACGAGCCCTGCCCGGGGCGATGACGGGCGTCGAAAAGGTAGAGCGAGATTATTAACCCTTAACGGGGCGGGCTGGAAAAAACTCGTGCCTGCGTACGCGTAGAATATCGTACGCGAGATATTCGCGTGGAGTATCGTGGACCGAACCGTTAACGAAATGAGAAAGGGATATTGGATATCGTATTTTTGTAAAAACTCGTTTTGTTATACCGAATCGTATTGAAAATAATTAAACCTTAAAACGATAACATCTGCCTGCTCGGCGTCACGGAAAATCGTGAAGAAATGTGAACGCTTTTTTTTTTTTTTTTTTTTTAAGCTATAGGAAGAGATGAAATACGAAGAGAATTCAGCAGTGGATAGATTTTGGAAATTAGTTGAAAATGTGTATAAATGTTGTACGCAGTTCGGCCGTAATCCTCAAATATTGTTGAGAAAAGTTATCGTTGAAAACATTTTAATATATTGTTACATGTATATCTTTATTTTTATTTTCGTAAAAATATAGGAGGTTTCGCGATACAGTTAGATATGAATAACTTGTTTTATATGAATGCAATTAGCATTATATGTTAAATTGATTTCATTGAAAGCAGCGGTGAGGAATCAAATGTACTTTTCAATTTTCAAAGTCCCAAGTTCGTTTATCGAGTAATTTTGAGATATGAAAGTCGTTCATTTAATGGTCGCCCGTCGAGCGTATTTCGGACGCACGTGTGATTAAAAGGGTTCAACCGCAAAGCGGTTAGTAATGTACGCTCGTTAAATCCACAGCTGGCGACATCAATTTAATGGCACAAGAAAATTAACCGCTTTCACACCTAATAAGATTAGGATTTATTTAATTCCTGTCGCTGTAAACCCCCGTTGGACGACCCGTTAGATTTATAGGAATCACTCATTCCTGATGTCAATTACAAGTATCGTAACGTAAACAGCTTTATAGAGCTATACTTTACTTACTCGCCGAACATTAATATAAAAGAATTGCCAGCATTTTATTACGTCTTTACGTGCAATAATTTAATCGGCGAAACAGATGGAACATAATACGATATATTAGTCGTTGATATAAATCTCATTTACAATAGCCATAAAAAATATATAAATAGTGCGAAATGAGAAATATTCAAACTTGCACCCGAATCGTCGATGAACCCTCACCTAGTCAAATTCTTTCAAAATGGAAACGAATGCTTCAAAATTGGTATGTATGTTCGATCGCTCGTGAAAGTAAACGGTATATTTGTGTCGTCGAAAATAAATATCCGGAAACGAATGGAGGTGTAAAAGTAAATTTTGGTATCATATAAAAATCTATCAGGAATTTCGGAGATTAAAGACTCGTCGAGTCTCCCGGTATAAACACACGGTAGATCGTCCGGTTTCCGGTGAAACGCCTAATCTGTATGTATGCGATGCATTTACATGAACACAGCGGCCGAGTTCGTCGTGTGCGTATCATGGCCCATGCTAATGGACGAAAGGGTAATCTGTAATCGCTAATTACATCGAGTTAAATCCGACGTATTCACCCTGAAACGAGGGCTGGGCGTGACGTTATATTCCATCGCCGCCGTTTCTCCCCGTCCCGCCCGCGACATCCGCGTTATGATTAGTGCGAGCGATAAGTCTGGAGATGTCTGGCGTATTCTCCCGCGCCGGTTATCCGGGAACGATTAACCCTCTTCGACCCAGCGAATACAATTGAATTGTGCTATTGGAGAAAACAGTTAACATTTACTTCAATCTTTCTCTAATAATTAGCGTTATAATATTGGTTAAATAATTTATATACAAACTTATTTTTTCATCGCTGTATATATAAATTTATATATAAATATTTTGTTATATATAAAAAAGAATTTTATCGAATTTACAAAGACTATATACGCTTTGAAATGTTCTTAATGAATTTTCTTAACGTAACTTACTAATAAACGTGATTTTCGCAATAAAGTAAAATATAAAAAAAAAAGGGTAACAAAGCGATTTTATATATGACTATATATATATATATATGACAATATTTTTAAAACTAGCGAGGATAAATCCATAAGCAACGGATGAATATTTCTACTCGAAAGACTCGGGAGAACGTATCTTCGAGAATAAACAATTTTACGTTGCATGAATATATTGGCGACTACGTTTCGCCGGTGCAACAACAGTTGTTTCGCTGTGATAGAAAAAAAAATTATCGCGTGATACGCGACGATATCGATCAGATGTTTCATTCGAGAGCCCGTATAATACACGTTTCTGCAGTGGCGAGTCGTGTGAAAAAAAAAAAAAAAAATTAAAAAAAAAAGAATAACGACGGAGCGAGACGAAAAATAGCGAGTTGAAAAATGCCGCCGCCATAAACATTCGTATAAATAAATGTAAATCTGTCCGGCGCGCGTGAGAGCGTTACGTGTATAAAGCGGACGAATAAATGTAAATCTCGCTTTTTGGAAAATGGTACACTCGAACAAAATCTCCGGATGATATTTCGGCGGATGAACCAAGGGAAAGTGGGGAAGAGGGAGGAAGAAGATAGCAGGCGTAACGGCCGGTAGAGTGTAGTTTTGCACGCACGGTAGTTTATGCCGAGCCAAGCTGATTACGCTATGATGATAATTAACTGCGTTTATAAGCGCGTTATGGCCGCGTATGTTGTAGCGCGGTTTCGTTCGTGTCCTCGCGACGAGAGTTGATTAAAGCTCGAAAGTGATGCAACGCTAAAAGCACGGACACCTGGCGATTTTTAACAAAATTCTCTAGTCGGATTATCTTGTGTTTATGAAAAGAAATTTTTTTTTTTTTTTTTTTTTTTCCACGAGGAGCGTAAAGAATCATTCACGGAAAAACGAGAATGCCTGACAGTATACACTTCTCGGTTAATCTTTGTACTATCGGCGCAACGATAGATTCTACAGAATTCTCTCGAGTTTAGAAATTTAAACAGGATAACAGCAGTTTAACTGCAGAGTGTACAGTCGTTTTAATCCGTAGGACTAAGAGAATTCCTGCGAAAATTCAAATGCTTAATTCATGAAATGTAAAATGGAGAATTTTACTAAGAAGTTCAGTTTAAAAAAGTGTTTAATGGAACATCCTGGGTTTACTGAAAATTTTTAAAGATGTATTATCTTACTATTAATTTGAAATTACTTTTTACATCCTAACAAAAATGTTGAAGAAAAGTCATAAGTCTACTGTAATCAATTTTTAACATTGAATCTTGTCGTGAATAAATCATCCAGCAAAAGGACTATATTTAAAAGATTTAATAATATCAAGATTATACTAAAACTGTGATAGAGAAATGTTGTGTTTCTTATCCTAAATGAGATGTGAGATGGTACGAGACACACGTGTGAAGTCGACCGGCATGATTATTCGCAGCGGTTATTACACGTTGCTCTATTAATTTCTCCGGTTGTCTCCGCAGCAGACGATGACGTCTGAATCGGACACCAGCATTCCGATTCCAACCGCACGTTGTCGCATACGTAATTTGCGCCTCGTGCACGCCGATGAGTCGCGTTGCTCTCGGGTTGCCAACAGTAGCTTCACGAAGTGCATAAATAATATTGAGAATTTGAACTTGTCGTTTCACGTGATGCATTGATTGATAACACGCCCCTCAATAAGTTGAACGCAACAGATTGAATACAAATTTCAGAGAAATAATAAAAATTTAATTCTAAAAGTATGAAAATAAATAAATAAATTCATGTTTTATATTATAGTTATAAAAATCTATATCCGTAGAAATAACATTGGAAATTTTAGGATATTTCACACATAGAGAAAAAATAATTCAAGTAAAATATAAGAAGAAATGTGTGTGTGAAAAAATAACAAAGAGCAATTACGAAGATTATGCGATTTACAACACGGACAAAGAAAAATAAAGAAAATAAAGAGGGAGACAGCTAGACAAGAATTTTTAAATGTTCTGTGGGAAGTCTTGTAGTGTAAATAGAAATATATACAGGAATATATAGACAAAAATATATGAAAATATCATTTTTTTTTTTAAATAATAGTAAAGAAATATATAATTTTTTTACTATTACAATGACACAAGAAATATATATATATATATATCGAAAATAAATATTATATATATTAATTGAAATATTTTCATACATCTCGAATTAGAAAGATAAAGTATTTGGATTCGAAGATTCACAAATCTCTGCAGATAACAAATTTTACAAATAACTTGTCTAATAAAAACAATAGGGGATTCCAATAGGAAATCACTAAATGCTTTGGAATATATTGATATGCCGAGAGCGAGGATATTTAATTGTCTCTAATATACTTGGGCTAATATCATTAAAACAATATTAACAATAAAGAAGCCGATTGTATGTTAAGTGAGAAAAGACGAAAGGAAAGTCTCTCTCTCGATTTGTATCCTAAAGTCATTAATAACAACTGGATGCTGCGTAATGCGGCTGAAATGGGAAATGAGTAATGGGATCATGCGCGCGTGGTGGGTACGAGGAAGTTCGGTATTCGCGGAGCTCGCATGATCCTTTCCTAATGACACAACCGTTTTTAGCTTTAATACGCAGCACCGATATCCGGCTGCATCTCCGTACTTGTGCGTCGCGCGGATTAGCACTCAGCGCGCTGAAACGTATATAAAGTCACATTGTATACACATCAGAGAGACGAATATCCGGACCGCATGTCTCCAGATTCGCGAGTTGCTCGAAAACAAATATCGAGAATATCTCGTTTTACCATATCCTCGCATCTGGTTTACCTTTCAATATTAAATATCTGGGCCGACAAAGTATCATAAATTTATATATAAACTCTGTATTAAAACTAAGTATTCCATAAAATTAATTACGAGCGTATCCCATCCTTCCCTTTTTACATTCGAGAATTTTTATTATTAACGCCTCGTCGCTTATCGCTCGAGAATTATCAGTGCATGAAAAATATTAGTATATTTTTTAGATTAACTTTTTGATATCTGTCATGTCGAGATACGGTATGTATCGGTGATATCGAAACACTGTATACGTGGCTTAATGCGAACATACGGAGTGCATCAGCACGACACCGATTCAGCTGGACGAGGCGAGGCGAGGCGAGGCGAGGCTCTCGAAATAAATCCTTCCATATGCGTAAATCACGCGAGCTCTTTTTTTCGAGCCGCTGTTAATATTCCCGGCATTTTCTAGCGACACTGTCACGTCGCGCGATCGATTTCACCGGATTTTTAGACTTCTGTTGACCCGGATTATACGATTGCAAGAAAAATATCCTTATCAATTCGACAAATCATGTTTCCGTGATCGTGCATGCAAATGATAAGTCTCCGGATAATCCAAGTTGAATGCGATCTATCAGACCGCGAGCGATCTTGATCGAACTCGCTCGATCCGATAGGAACTTTCTTTGTTCTGTGCAACAATTGAGATACGTGTAATTACCTGGAGTACGTGAAAGCATTTAAGCTAGAATAGTACAAGTATCGATTATACTAATTCACACAATGGAGCTTGAAATGAACGTACGCATAAGCAGAGATGATATACCATGATGAGAACGTCACAAAATTCGAAATACTTGCAGGGTTTTCTCGATTATCTGATTCACGCGGTATCTCTGTCAAGACAGTCCAGGTCGATATCGAATTTTTCCCAGGTCTGCCGATGAGCACCGCTTTCTCTTTCTCTTTCTCTCTCGGTACGAACCATCGGGCGTCTTCGCCCGTTGCAGGGATCAGCCATCCCGTTTACGTTTTACGGCGTACTTTAGCCACAGCGGCGCGCTCGGACTCGTCCGGATGACCGTGCTCTCGACGTTTCCATCTCGAATAGAAGTTTTTACGCCCCGGGAGCTTATTATTCGCGGAACAGCCGCGGCGGGAGAGCTCGTATTTCCGGATATAATTTAGCCCGTCGGATGTTTCAGCTGCGCGTGGCAGGCTTAATTTCGCACCTACGTGCGCGATCGCGGCCCACGAAAATGGAAATAACTTCTCTGGCGTTACGAGAGGGTTACAGAATGAACGGGCGCCATTGCGGCTCTTTGCCGCTATCGCGGTGAACTCCGCGCGGAAAATAATTCAACGATGCTCGCGTCGTAAAACCGGCGTAAATTGAGCGCCGGTGTACATGAGATGGTATCCATTTCCCGAGGCAACTGTCGATAGCGTTTCTCACATCAGTTAAACGTAGAATTAAATATGTTCATTTTCAGCATCCCGAATAGCGGTTCGCGAAAATAAACCTGATTGATAAGCATAGAGCTGATGCAATTTTATTCGTCAAAAATTATTCTTAATAATAAAATTATTTAAATTATGTGTACTGTTTTAAGTAAGATTTTTCACTAATAAAACTAATCAGAATTTTTATTTATTATTTGCAGACATCGCGGCGCAGCTTCACCGTCAACGGCATTCTCCACCTGCTCGTTCTGGTCGGCCTTTTCGCTCTTAGCACGGCAGAGGCACGGACTTTCTGTCCAAATGGCTGTACTTGCGACGACGATACCTTGGTTGTCTCCTGTGTAGGCGCCAATCTAGACGTAATACCGATCGCGCTGAATCCCAGCATTCAGCGGATAGTGCTGAAGGACAATCGTATCAAGATCGTGGACGCAGCGGCCTTCCAGTTCTATGGCGATTTGAAGAACGTGGATCTCTCCAGTAACCATTTGTTCACCATACCGAACGGCAGTTTCGACGCTCAACGACACTTGGTAGAACTCCACTTGAAGCACAATAAGATCTCGGCGCTGACTGAGAAAACGTTCCAGGGCCTCAAGTCTCTCACAGTGTTGAATCTGCGAGACAACTATCTGGAAACGCTAAATAGCGGCTTGTTCGCCTACCTGTCGAAGCTCGAAGAGCTCGATCTGGGTCAGAATCGCATATCGAAAGTCGAGCCAGGTGCATTCCAAAAATTAGGCACTCTTCGGGTATTGTATCTCGACGACAATCAATTGCGAACTATCCCGTCACCAGCCTTAGCGCCGATGAAGGCCCTCGCCGAGCTTCACATCGGCTGGAATGCCTTTTCCTCGTTGCCAGACGATGCATTTAAGGGTCTTGAACAGTTGGCGGTACTGGATATCATGGGCGCCGGGTTGGATAATATTAGCGACGGGGCGTTTCGCGGCTTGAACGCCCTTCGCAACCTGAAACTGAGCGGCAATAAGTTGCGCGAAGTACCGACAAAGCAGCTGGCAGTGTTACTGCGCCTGGAAGAGCTCACCCTGGGTCAGAACTTTTTCACGATCCTGCGATCGGGCGCCTTTCAGAGTCTGTCAACATTGAAGAAGCTCGACGTGTCCGGTGCTAAGCTGCTAACCACCGTTGAAAAGGGAGCCTTCTCGGACAATGCTAATCTGGAGACTCTCGTATTGAATAGTAATAAACGGCTGGCCACCATGGAGGACGGTTCTCTGGCTGGTTTACCGAATCTAAGGCATCTGATGTTGCGCGACAACGCTTTCGTCACATTCTCGGAATCGCTGATCGCCTGGAATGAACTGCGCCGATTGGATCTCAGTGAGAATCCATTAATCTGCGACTGCAGTCAACTCTGGTTGGCCGAGGTTCTCGTACCGCGGAATTCCAGCCCAGTGATATGCGCTGAACCACCCGAATCCAAGGGCAAACCTATCAAGGGCATGACTCCCGACGAACTGGGCTGTGCTTTCTCGGATCCGCGCAAACAGGCTCTACTGGCGACGGTATGCGCCGCCGGATTGGCCCTCTTTACCGGTATCGCTCTGATTTTGTACTACCGATGCCGCAGACGCGTACGAGACGCGCTCAAGGATTACAAATGGAAGAACCGCGCGATATCGCGGAAGGAGCACGAATACCAGAAGACCTTCTCCGATGACGAGTACATTGTACGTTCAGCGCACGCTCATCACCATCATCATCACCATCAACCGCCACAATCCCAGCCAGTGTCCACGCATCATCATCACCATCATCTTCAGCAGCAACTGCAGCAACAACAACAGCAGCCGCATGCACAGATGACGGCCGGTATCAAACCGATACCGGTGACGGAGCTGTAGCTAGAACTTCGGGCGGCGAGCCCCGGGACCGGCGGGGTCTGGTTTCTGCCACACGGCAGCACCACTCTCGCCGAGGGCTTTACCTACATCGACGGCGAGACGGCGCGCCAGATGCGCCGCCCGGGAACGCTGCCCGTCGCGAACAATACTTCCGGTCACCGCGGAGGAACTGGAGGAGGAAAAGGAGGAGGTAACGGAACGGGAGGAGGCGGTAGAGACGTCGTGGATGATAACACGTCGTCACTGAGCTCCGTACCGATCGACGGGGTCACGTCCAGCGGAGCGAGATCCCATTACTCCAGTCACTCCTTGCGTCGAACGCCGCATTCGCAGCCGCAGCTCTCGGCCAGAGAACCGGACAACCGGATGCGAACTCTGGAATCCGGACTCCAGAATGGAATCCCGGCTGGTATTCGTCATCAGTCGTCGCCACCACCGCCGCTGCCCTCCAGGCATCAGGCAAATTGTGGCCAGGCCTCATATCCCACTCTGCCGGTTAACGGACACGCCGCTCATCATTATCATCATCACGCGAGAGAACGCGAGAAAGACAGGTCGTCCACTCGCGAGAGAAATCGTGAGCGAGACAACGGTCCATCACCGCCGCCGCCACCACCGCCGCCTATATCATCGCACCGATCTGATAAGCATCGAGAGGCCCAACTGGAGATGGAGCTGCGCGATAGCCTTGACATGGGCGTTATCGGGACATATCGAGCGTAGACGAGCGCCGATGAATCGGATGCGGCACCTTGCAGATCAAGAAAATCAGAAAACGCATCTGGAGTCAAGAAAAGATATAATCGCACGTTCATGTAAACTCCATCGCGTTGTTTCACTTAGTACGGAAAAATTTGCAATAAGAATACTTCAAAGACGTGTGACGATGACAACCTACAGTTCTTGTCGTCACGAAATGCAAAGAAAAGAGAATCAATGAAATAAAAGGAAGAAACATTGAGGAAATATATCAAGAAATGAGAGCAAATGCGAAGAATAATCGTCATGTCGATATGATAGCGCCATCGGAAATATATTCGGGATATCTATTTGATCAATATACTGTATTGATCAGGACATCGATGTAGTCGTTTGATTATCGATGTGATAATGCCGCAATCAGCAGGTCAGGTCTCTTTTCTGACACAAGATCACATTCCAAAAATTACGTATTTCGTCAGCTCTCAACGGTTCTTTAGTAAATTTATCTTTCCGTGCGACCACTCGAGAGTTAATACTCTACGTTATGTTGGAGGTTATCATCGTCTCATGAATCTCCAGAGAAAAGAAGATTCAACAAACACGAAAATGACTTTCGCCAGGAGTTTTCTCCGTCTTATCACTGATGACCACAAGATTGTCGCAGCCTTGTCAAGGATGAGTGATGCCAAACGAAAATCTCTCGCGGATGAACAATCCGTGGGAAGACAGGATCGATCTACAATCCCCAACCGATGGAAATGACGGGTCATCGGTCACGTGAAGCCTGTTGTTCCATGTGATACACATACACCTATACATGCGCGTAAAAATGCTGATATACATGATACGATCGTGCCGAGACCACCGAGCTCAATCGAAGTTCAATAGCGGATTGGTCTATGTCGAATGACTTTTCGACAGATTTGGAGAATTAACGAGAACATAACGAGTTGCTTAAACAACGCCGAAGAGATGACCGACAGCGGATTCATTAGGGTCTATCGATCCGTCGCCCGATCGTTTTATTCGAGACGAATACGCGATAAGAATTAATGTCACGGAACGTGTATCATAAGCGAGGAGATATCGTACTATAAAGAACGTAGAATTGCAGCTATATAAATATACATATACAGATATATAAATAAAAAAGTATATATATATATACATAAATTATATATATTCTAAACGGTCGAATTATTTTCTAAATAAAAACACCAATGTACAGAGGCAATGACAGAGACGATATAGTTGAGCTAGTGTCACGCGTCCTCGACTATCGTAACTTTAATGAACTTAACTTTAAATCGAGAGTTTCCGGGTACCTGCCTACTAAGAAGAAAAGAGAATGAAAGTCAGTAAGCGGGTACCCGCTTACAATTTGATCCCTCGATCACCGAGAGAGAAGAGATCGTGGGATTGAGATATTATCAAAATATTGGTATCGCGCACGAATTAGCCGTATGTAAAATCGGCCGTTTCTTTTTCTGGTCGATGTATGTAAGACTCGTTAAGGATTTAACCTTAAGAAGGTTTATGCTGTTGTTAGGGAACCGCGCAGGTTTCTGAACGCGGGTATCGTCAGTTTCTTTCGTTTTAGCGAATGTGTGTCTTTCGAGATCTAAATGTCAATCCACGCGATAGAGACAGTAGAGAATTCTTGCAGATTTTCGGATATACAGATTGATTAATATATGGATGATTTATCATATCCGAAACATTGCCCAAAAATTAAAAATTTTGCTTTATTATTATTAAAGCATTAGTTTTTTTCATATAAAAAATTGAATAAAAAATAGTCCCTTATTTTTATAGCTTTTTAAAATTTTGGTTTTATTTGGAAAAGAGAGAGAGAAAGAGAGAATACTTCGTGCACTTGTCAACATCATCCATGTCATAGTCTATAGCGGAATCGATTTATCTTGTCCTTGTCAGGGTTTTAATTCGCGCGAAGAAAGTAACATCTCGCCGCATTCTCGCCGATACTACACGTCAAATTTCAGTCGGTCTCCAATTCACGCCATCGGAATAATCTTTTAATCGCCATTAAATGATGTTGATACACGCCATGTGGGTCACTTTTACTCTCGATATTATACAAGGCAATTCCTGCGGCAACGTATCCGCGGCGCGCATCGGAAATCCCGTGGTCCTGATAATATCGCGGCTACATTAAAATGCACGGGGCGCGACCGAGTTTAAGTTAGTTTCCCGAGAGACGTAATGGCTACGGTAGAAAGAGCGAAAAAAAAACGAAAAAAGGAAAGAGAGAAAGAGAGAGAAAGAATAAAGAACGAGAGAGGGCAAGGTACGGCGAAGATGTACTTCACGGAACGAGATTATTTTTCCGCCCGAGTGTACCCAGTGGAATTCCACGGTCACCCGGCCTGAGAAAGGTGACTGCACCTTGAATCGACTCCCGGCGGCGCGGTGCAGTCGCTTGCTCGCTAGCTCGCTGCTGGGCGTGGAAGAGAGTAGCGGAATTTCAGCTCCGGTAGAATCTGCAACGGGTTCGAAGATTAGGCTCGAAGAGCATTAACTCGCCGGCGCGACGGAAATCGGACGGAAATTGAATACGTTTAATATTTGCAGCGATGTGCGTTAATTTGCACTCGGACTGTCTCAGAAATATCGCGATTACTTTTTTTTTTTTTTTTCAATCGACTTCTCCCTTTTTTTTCTCTCTGTTTCTATCGCGTGTGGTAATAATATAATAAAGTTGCATAAAGATCAATTTTTAAAAAGTTAAAAGAAAATACATGTGTGTGTGTGTATATATATATATACATAGCAAACTTGATTTATAAAATTATAGATACATTAAAAATGAAATAATGTGCTTAACGTTAAAAGCTAAAGGAATAAAAACATCGCCAAATAAAATACGGTATTAATGGTACACCGAGCATGATTTTTATCGGAAGAAAATTACGGATGCATCGAATGGCGAAGATACGGCGGGAGTGAAAGTTACTATCGATAATGGAGTAACCGTCGCTCGGCATCGCCGAAGAGAAAGATATATCGCAGCTCTACTTTTAGGTATAACTGTGCGCAGAATTCTCTCTTCTCTCCCGTGGATGCGTTTGCATATATCTCAAGGACACTCTCATCTTCGCTCTCATAAAACTCTTTTTATCCCGTTGACGCCATTTGGCATCGGAGACTTTATTATTTGATATGCGACGCGAATTTATCTGAATAAAAACGAGGTTTATAATATTCGACTACGTTCCTTCGAAGTAAGATTAAAATATATGTATATTGTTGCGTATCATAATTTAATAATAAATTAAATCGTGAAAGGAAAGCGAGAGAGATATTCTTGTACCGAAACAAGATTTGGCTGCCAAGGATCGAGATTCGCGAGTAATTTTAAGCAACCGCTGAAATTTCCAGATGAGTGTGTGATTTTTATATTAAGTTTCCGATATCGATGGTAATCGAGTATACGTCGATGATTTTTCGAAATAGTTCGATATTGTTCTGTAAACATTCCGCGCTGCAACGCGCTTTGAGAAAATAAGTGTGACACATTCTGGAAAAAATACTGAAACATATATCAATTATAAAATTTGGATATTCGCGAAATATCATTTCAAACGAACGACTCTTAGAGATAAGTTGTTGGACACGAAAAATTAAATCGTACGATATAATACCTATTTTTTGGTAAATGAATAATGTCACCGAAAATCTGAGAAAGATTTACAACATTATTTCCGCTCAAATTATAACTGCCACGAAAAAGAGCCAACATTTTTATTATTACATCGTCGTAAGTCGCAAATACGATTTATAATTTTATACCGTAACAATTTTCACTATTTTACAAACATGTTTATATCATGTGTCGAAGATTGCTTTAAATTCTTGAATATTCGCGAGCGTTACGCTCAAATCGAATTTTACAGAATAAACAAAACGGCGTAAGAAACGTGATCTTTTATCGATACATAAGTAATTAAAATTTTTTTGAGAATATGATATTACGTTTATGCTGTAATATTACATTTATATATATACATATGGACGAATAGTCGTATATATACTATATTACGTATTTGAGGATCAATATAATGCATATGTTCTGTGACGCAAACACTCATGAATCGATGCACTAAAAGCAAGATAGCGGCGTTTCGGGCTCTCTTACGTTACGATATCGACAGAGAAAACTAGGGACATAGTATTTAATTTCGTAAGTTTGAAACTAATGCGAAATATTCTGGCAAACTTTACAAATATTCATGGGATGGCTTTATCCTCGTCGCTTTTGACAAAACGAGAGTAAAATCGAGAAGCTTCTCCGCGAAACGCGCGATGTAACATTCGTACGATCTTGAACAGCGATGCCTCTGGAAAGACGAATAGTATAATTGCATCTCTTTTAAAATGAAAATCATTATTGCATACATCGCTCGCGATGATTTTTTTCACGTGTGTAATTCGTTGTATTATATAATTTTATTTATAATGATACACAATTTGTATATCGAGATAAGACAATGCTCTTATTTCACAATCAGTAACAAAAGCATTTTACGCGCACCTGAAATATGACATATTTATCTCATTATTTTAATTCCCTTTTTTTCTCATCAATCTTTTTTTGAATTTTATAAAAAACGTAAAAATTAATTAGATGTGAGACTAACATTTCAAATATGTCGAAAGTTAATAGTGCAAAAATAAATTTAAAAAAGTATTTTTTAGAAATTTTCATTTTATGAAAATGATGATAACAAATGTCTGTATGTTTTATTACTTAAGTTGTGACGTTTTCTACTTCTGTCGAATCTGTATTGCGATATTGTCGAAAAATGTTAACGGATCGCGAATTTGTGCGAATCCAAATTCGGAATTATTATATTTTCTTGTATATATATATATATATGTATCTTGTATCAATCTGAAGTTTATGTGATGCGAGTTAATTTCACGATTTTTGAAGCGAGCCATCGGATAAATCTTAAATAGCGTAATTAAAATGCATTGTAAATGTCAGGATTCAAGTATCATAGATAGTTCTGTGAGCAGAAAAGAAAGAGTATTAAAAAATCATCACATAATAGAAGCGGGACGACAAAAAGTGTATATTTTACGATATGACCGTGATACACTATAACTCATCATATAATATTATCGTATCGCTAGTCAGTCGACGCGTATCGAAAGAAGAAAGAGAAAGGAATAAAAGCATAGAAAGAAAGGAGTGTTTGAATGGTCGAGTAAATTAATCGAAATATTAAATTGTTGTACAAAATTGAGCGCCGGTAGTTCGTAAGGCCTATTGTATCTTTTTTCCGTATCGTATCGATTACGTATACGTATACGATACGCACATGTAAAGTGCATGCGGCATAATGAAATACACGAACGAGAATTGAAGAATGCATAATCTAAATCCAAATCAAAGTTGAAAGACATTATCGTTTATATTTCTTCTGAAGATATAGAAATAGAAATTTAAATTTAATAGTAATGTTAAATAAAAAATTGTAAGTAATATTAAATGAAAATATAAATGTTTAAAGTTTAAAAATCAATCGAAAATATAACTCAAAATCACTCATATGTTTGTTATCCTTTAGTATCATATCTATTTCTTGTAAATATATATATATATATATATTTAATTTTTTTATTCGTTATATGCTTCTTATACTCGTGTATTTCACTGTGATTCAGCTCCTAAATCGGCGTCGTGTCAAAAAGCGCACGCACCTCTCGTCTCATATCTGTCATAATAACTCTCATCCGAGTTCCTTCGAGAGACAAGCTCGAGTTCTGCCATTCGACCGCGAGCTCATGCTGATGCCCCGTTATCGGACGACGACAAGACGTCGATTGACGAATTCCGCGTACTTAGCTGCGCGCAATGCAATCTCTCGCCGGAGGTGCCAGTGTGCAAACACGCGCTTATCACTACTCTCGATAAACTTAGTATCAATACGCGCTCTGTGCGCCATTGTGATCGCGATTCCCGGATATGTGCATGATAACGGGAACTTACGGGGCAAAGGCAAACGTAACGGTTAACTCTCTGTGACATGTACACACTTTCGATACAATATTTATCTAGAGGAAAAAAAAAAATCGGATTTTTTTAAATTTTCGTTAATAGTCGTAACGAAAGCAAAATTTCGAGATTGGATTAATCGCGCTGCGCGTGATTTATTTTGAATTATGTAGAAATTATATCTAACATGCCAGTCTCTACCAAGTACTCAGTTTGTTAATTGGATTCGATCTAGGAGGAGAAATTAATATCATCCACAGAAAGGATTCGCGGATGGTTAAACAAGTTTGCCTTCGCTGATAATAGCCCATATATCGAATTCAAACGACCTAATCTTAAATTGTGATATATACGTATAGCATTTGATTCTCGTGCAGCTGCGCGAAACTGTAAATTTCACATGATAATTATATGCACATTCCACGGGAGATCGTACATATATCATTAAAGTGATGGTTCGCGTTTCTCCAGGATGGCGGAACTTAAAGCTTCTTCTATCGATCGATATCTTTAGGCGATTATAATTCTTCGATCTCGTCTCTGTGCACTTTAGATTTGAAAGACTATCATAGAGAATCGGGGTCCAGTCTGAGTCGAGATCTGATCGGCAAACGAGCCGACGTATACAGACGACATACATATGACACATTTTCAATTTTATTCACACAAACGCGCACGCACACAACTACACATTGTACATTCGTGTAAAGCATAGCGGAGCCTTATTGAGAAAGCAATATTCATTATCTTAAACTGCTTAAAGTATTTTCAAGCTGCTAATCTATCAAGTGATTAATTCCTACGCTAGGTAAAAGAACGAAATGTCACTCTTGCGATGCGAACAAGGAAAACTCGACGATCGCGAAATGATTCGCGATCGGCGAGGATATGAATTCGATTCGCGCGAGAGGATTAGAAGCTGCGACCCACGGATAACACGTGCCAGTTCAGGAATAATCGTGAAGATCCGTTTTCGAATTTTGATTATCTGTTACCGCGGATAAGGTGTACATCGAGCTTGAAGTCTCTCCTTTTGATTTCTCTGACATTTTTCGAAAATATTATCGCTTCATGAGTTCGCAGAAACAACCGTACCATCATCCGGAACAAATTACGGTAGAAATAAAAGAGCGTATTCACTCTCTCTAGACCGTAATATAGCGTAGAATTGGATTGGAAGGACAAGTTTAATTACCGTGCTCCCGACTCCCGCGTTTACGTAAACATCGCGAAATTTCGTTCGTATACAAAAAGCGTTTCGCGAACGAAAAAGTTTTGCGGACCAGCCGCATCTGACGGCGAGACTGAAATACATTTTCGCCGCGAAAAACGTTCAAATCGAGTAAAAACCAAATTAAACTCTTAAGTCGTGTCAGCGGATTCGTTGAACGGTACATGTATTGTACATAGCTGGAATTATCAAAAAATTTTTAGAGAAAATCTAGGAGAGTCGCTCTAGACCACGAGAGTGCACCTTTCGCGTAATATAAATAAATCGTCGCGAATCGAAATTCAAAGTTTTTCGCGATCAGCCCGAACTGGCCACACTTTGAAAGTGATTCGCGCGCAAAAAAAAAAAAAAAAAAAAAAGACGTGATCTCCCCTCGTAGCGTTTATTAATCGATAGCCGCTCTGCGCGTCCGAGAGCGGCACTCCTACCTGCAAACGTATACGCGGCGTGCGCTGTTTTTATTAAACGATCGCATCACGTTCCACGGGGGGAGAGCGGTCAACAATCCGGGTCGGCAGAGAGTAGTTATCCACTTCGCGCAAATATCGATCACCAATAGTCGTTTCGCGGACCAACTGCGAAAGTCGTCGATATCGTTATACCGTGGGCACAAGTATAGTAGAGCTCCATTGTAAATACATCTCAAATCCTCTCCCCTTATCCCTTTATTCCCGGAGAAAAATAATCCGGATTTTTGCCACGCGGTTAGCGTCAAATACATCGAGATGTGCGATCCTCCTCATCTCATCTCTATCGATCCGAGAGAAAGAGAGAAGGAGAGTACCCGCGTTCCTTTATAGAAAATAAATATAAAATTTCTATAAAAGTCATTTATATATAAAATTAATGATATTCTAAATAACTCGATTTAATGAAAAAAGTATTCAGGCGATCGTATTTGACGTTAAACGCGGCGCTGGACGCGGCTGCTCGAATCTCATCCCGTCGAAGCACGAATCTTGTAATGAACAAGTCAAATTTCATTCAGACGATACGCATCGAGTGCAAACCGCCCGATCGTTTCATCATTTTACTTGTGCGAAAACGGAAAAACTTATTAAATAAATAAATTTTTGACTGCGCTAAATTTAACGGCGCGGGAGAATGCGGGACGATTTACGCGCGTTACACAATCGCAATCATCGTCTATACTCGATTTTCTCTCTTTACTTATCACGAATCTTTCATTAAGATATACCGTAAAGGCGAGCCCGCGCGAATATTACTGACAAATCCTGCGGCCTTCTTTTCATCCGCTCTCCCATAGAGATGCCGATACAATCGGCCAGTGTAAATATTATTATCGCGTGTGGGCGAACGAGAGAAAAAGAAGGCGAGCGCGAAATGTGCATAGCGCTCATCATCGCCGTCGTGTTTTTTGGCGTGGAAAAGACAAGCGAATGTGTACCGACTCGTCAAACCGAGCGGGGAAAGGACTGCTCTTTCGAGAGAGTCTCTGGGCCATAACATAGGTCATTAATAATAATAATAATAATAGTAATAATAATATTAATAGGGATATTCCAGCGTTATTTTGTACATAAATAACTTTATCAACAGATATTAAGAAGTCATCAATAAATCTATATATAAAATGATATGAATTAAATCTCTTGTTATATTTCTTTCATCTATCCTTTATTTAGTCCAATTATATTTCATATCGAACAGATTTAGATTTATTAAAAAAAGACAATTTTGTGATATATGATATATAGATTTTGCATCGCTTAAATGTAAAACATTGTTTTAGATAAATAAACCATGCACAACGCTTTACAAATGCTATTCGCTATGAATGCGGTCGAATATTTGCTGCGATCAATATTCGCATCTGTGTTTAGCGGTGCATTTAACGTTAGGTATGGCTGACTAATTCTGAGTTTCATTTATCTAATATGGAAATCACATTCTCTCAGTGTAAACACGGAAAGAGACTCAGAGAGTTACATTTGCCGTAATGTGGTTCCATTTGGGTAATACGAAGATCACATTGAGTAGTAAACATATAATGCGGATCGGACACAGTTGGATTTAGCGTGAAATTATCATTTAAAATATAGACCAGTATTTTGCTTTCTCTCATCAAAACTAGATTTTTATTTTTATTAATATCATATATGCTACATTTGAGAACAAAAATTTATCATAATGTCTGTTCAAGCACGCTGCAGCTTGCTGCAAATAAAACGATGCCAAATTTGGTATCACGTGAATAAATTTCTGTGCAATATTACAAATGAAAAGCGGAGCTGCCTTATATATATTTTGCATAATTTCATTACGATAGGATTACGTCAGTTTCCGGTAGTTTCGAAAAGTTATGCATACGTACTTTAATAATTTGCATAAAAAAAATATCCGATATGTAGCTTCAAATATTGATTTTTATTAAATAGATTCAGCAACAACACAAATCCGCAAATACAATTGTTTTCCTAATTATATACAAAAGCTACATTTGTTATCACTATGTAACGCTTTAATATGATAATTGAACATACGCTCACATATATTAATATAAAAAATTTTTAATATTTATAACTTAAAAATCTTATGATATCCGTAGATATAGTATACATAATGTTGCAGGATTTTTCTTTTTCTAAGTTAGTTTTATTATAAAAAGCTTACGCTTTTTTATAAAACGCAAGTCTATCAAGATTCACTGCCTTAAAAACAGATTTTACAAAATGTCTGCAACATTCATATATGTGCATATATGTATATCCCTATTTATATGCATACATAAGTTTCAAAATCACCTAATGTCCTTTTAATGACATTATTTAATTAGTTTAGAATTGACTTTTTTTTAATAAAAATGTTGAGAAATTAATTTTCAAATTAAAAGTAACTAAAAAAAGCTCTTTGCAAATTTTTAATGCTAATCTATTCAACCAAATTTTCAGAAGTTAAATAAAAACTTTAATAATTTTAGATAGAATGTTTTGATATAATTTTAATTTTATATTTAGTTATAAAAATATATAGTGCAAAAAACTTGAAAATAAATAATAGCCTCTCTCGAGGTTTTCACTAAGGAAATTTAACTTCTTAAATTAATCAAATAATCAGTCGTTAAAAAACATTAAATAGTTTCTCGAAATTATATATACATGCATATAGGGTATAAAATTGAAAAATAACATGTAATTTCGGAATGTATTGAAAATAAAACTGATCTATCGAATAGATATTTTTGACACACATGAAACAAAGAATTACATTTTGCGCCATTGCGCAAATATATTTATTTGGAATAATTAAACAAGTCATTAAATAAGCAACTACACTGTGTACGACTTAATAAGTTTTTTTTCCTGTTTTCCTCTTTGTTCTACTTTTTTGGTTAATAGAAAAGTGACGTTTGTTTAATAGAAAAATGATGTTACCACAAATTGCATAATTTTTGAATTTGGTAAAGATCTAGTACATTTGTCTTTTTCTCTTCGAGACTAGTCTATGTCTCACACAGCAATTACAAGACAATGTATATCACTTTGTGCGAATAAGCTACATCACATAATTGGATTATAAACACTTTTCTCTGACAAATAACTAATTTTTTTTGGCCATTGCAATGCCCAGGCCCAGAATACTTGCAATACCAATAATAACACCTCCCGCGACAGCCATACCCACAAGGCCCTCTGCAAAAAAAAAGAAACAAACGAAATTCAACGCCAATTTCAATTACAAAAATGCAATTGTTAAGCATTTTTAGATATTTATAATTTCATCATGTTAGTTCCGCGAAGCATTATTCATCATAATTATAAAGGATTCGATTAATAACAAAGGAAGAACAATACAACATACATCAAGCAACATAATGGTATTAAATAGTGGTCTTTCATGTCATCCATACACAAATTTTTATTAATAATTATACAAGATGGTACAGAGAGATGAAATATTAAAAAGATAGATGCACTGTAAAAAATATGCTACAGTGACTATGAACAAAAATAGCGGATCTATGCTAAATTCTTTAATTTATGTGTTTAAATATGAAATTAAATACTTATCACACATAGAAGGAATTATAGTTTTTTGAATGTTCACAAAATAAAAAAAAAATAAATATTAAATTTAAAAAGTCATGAAAGACATTATGTCATTGAAGTTAAAATTAAATCTGTACTGCAGAAATGTATGCGATATAATTGTTATACTTTGAAAATTGATGAGGTTAGTTTGAATTATGAGGACATAAAAATATTAAGTACAATCAATGTAAAATTTAGCAATGCAGGAGAATAGACAAATGATTAGAAGCAACCAGAAATAATACGACTGCATAAGAAAATCACAGAAACTTCTTAGCGATATTGCCCCTAAATAAAGCATTTTCATTCTCTTAAGCCGATAATAAATTATAAAAAGAAAACCTTTTTCCATCTTCTTTTTTATCAATGTTTCCAGCTGTTGTACTTGTACATTTGCAGGTTCAATCTGAAGGAATGCCCTTACATATGACAATGCTTTTGAATACTCCTGAAAAGACATAATAAACAAAGATCAAGAATATTATGGGTAAAGTATCAAACATATTCGCTTATAAGCATACTTACCTTTATTCTGGCATTTCCAATGGCTAAGTAATATAGGCAATCACGTTTTTCTGTATCGTGATTACTATAGAGATCTTCTAATAATAATATTCCTTTTCTAATATCGGCAGAATATTTGCTTCTTACAAGGCACCAAGCATATTCAAATTGTGCTTTTGGCGAAACATATGACGCACGTAATTGCTCGTGATACACGGATTCAAATTTCTAAAATATATCATAACAATTGTGCGTGTTACGAGATGATGCAATATATTCATGTACTTTTCCCAATATTTCTCAAGCTTCATAACATTTTTTAATTGATAAATCAGTTCGAATTCGTTGAAAATAGTAAATTATGAACATATTAATGTCGAACGAATTAATTGCTATTTAAATACTTATACTATTATGAAATGTTATTACGATGCTCCTCGCTGAACATCTTTTTCACAGAATATGAAAATGCAAAATGACATTTCGAGAATTATAAAGTACACAAGAATTCTCTTCTCTATATAAAAAAGTTTTCCAGATTGTGATAACGTGTAGCAAAACTATAAAAATTGATAAATAAAATATTGCACAAATAAATCTGGATAAGCCAGGTACATTTAACCTAACTTTCTGATATATATTTCGATCAGTTTAAATATCCAACACAAAAAATGATACATCAAAATAAGTATCGCGAAAATATCAATGACGTGAAAATCATTGTTTGACACATATTACCTTTAAATCTTCAGAAGAAACAACATCATTTAAAACATCTTCCATCTTTCCTGACGAATAGTACGTAAATAGCACGTCACTATTGCATGGAGAGATAATAGTGAGAAAAAAAGACTATACACACTATACTCTCTACAAATATATATGTTTTATATAATCCAGAATTAGGTTTTTAAATGATTATAAATATATTATAAAACGATTTTTGACGTATTGTAAGAACGAGAGACGCGGTGAACTATCTAGATATCATATTGTGTAGATGGCGCTATTTGCTAATTTTATCTGATATAAAAAGAGCAAAAGGATTAACAGAAATAAAAATAATATATGTATAAAAAAATACGTAATAATTATTTGTGCGTAAGTACACTCTCTTCCTTTTGAAGAGGTACTGCAATTAGAGAGAAAAAATTGGTAAATGAATTTCTTCTCTTGGAATTTTTTTCAAAACTCATTTTATGAATATGATTTTAAAAAATTGGAGAGAGAAACCCTTATATATATATATATTATCAACATTGAATATTTATGATTTGATTTTAAAGCGCTCGAAATATATAATACATAAAATATATCAAAATATGTCTAAAAAATCAGAGAAGAGATTTTATATATATATATATATATATTTTTTTTTTTTAATTAATTTATTGATATAATCGACAAAAAATATTTTGAGCTATGCGCAGTCATGCGAAGTTTATTTAATAAAACTATCGCAGCTTCTTGCGCTATCGACGCATTAAACTGTATTTTACACATAATACGACAGTCGCTCGATACTTTTTTTAACATTTTCAATACTACATACTTATCATCCGCGGATGATATGTTTTCAGATAATTTTATTTCTCTATGATTTTATTAATACTTACTCTTTAATTGGAGTTACAGCCGCACGGAGTTCACTTACCGGAACTATCATAATATGACGATTGTCCGATACTTTTCTCGGCATTCCCGATATTATACGCTTATTAATCGGCAATACTTGCGTATTTTCGGTTATTAAACTCCTCGGTAACTTTATTGATACATTTGTTGCAATGCTTGAAACACTGTCGCCTTACATTATTTAATCGCGATTACACCAGCACCACAAACATCTTGACGCCACAAAAAAACGCGCGAAAGTGTGAGCAACACACTGAAGTAAGCGCGAAAACCGCTAACAATAAACATAGACAACATATACACATATAGACTACGCATCGCGCTTCCATTAAAAACAGAAAGAAAAACATTAATAATAAGAGGATAGTCAGATGCTTTTCTTGTTCAACAAAGGCAGAATCGGACAAAAAAAAGCATTTAATTCTTTATCTTTTTTTATGACACTTAATGCTGTCTTCTTGTCTTCAGTGGAAGCGCGCAGTTTATTTATATAAGTCTATATAGAGATGCGCTCCATTTGACATTACAAATTCTTCAAAGCATTTGATTGACCAATGAGAACGATCCTGAAATATATAAAATATATGTATGTGAATTTAAAAAAAAAAACATTGGAGAACGAAAGTGATAAAATATACGTTTCTAGAAAATTCGGATTGTTCTAATTAATCAATGAAATAATTCGAAATATTTTTAAGTAGAATGTATCTTATTTGCTGTTCCGATTCCGAGATTCCGCATTGCTATACGTAATATGGCTACCATTTAACGCGAATTGTTCGAGCGCTTGTTCCCATCAAATGCGATATTAACGCATATATATTATTTGAATATAAAGATATAGCGTTAACGCATATATCGAATATAAAGGTGATATTAACGCATATGATGCACGTCGTGGCAGTTATGTTTGATTAGCGCGATATAAATTCATCATTTTAGAGGTCGGATCACAGAGTATTCTAACTAACGGAATCAGAAATGAAGAAGTTCAGTCCTATATCACGTGCGGTTACCGTGGTGTTGGACGTGGTGCACATTTAATCTAGCATCGTGAGTATTGAAAGAAACTTTTTATCGTAATTATATAATTACTTGTTTTATCATATCCGCGAGTTACGATTTTTAATTATTGAAAACAGATATTCAAGTACTATATATAAAATATTGTTTATATATTATGTTAAAGTGCAAAAATGTGCAGTGAACGTTTTGCCAAAGGAATTCTGCGCGGGTGTAGTTCCAAGTATTATTCAAAGTTCGTGAGTATTAATAAAGAGAAATTGTATCAAAAATTCTCTTTTTTTTTTTTATATACAAAAATTTTTATATATTGATATAGATTGCAGAGAAAGCTTTTATAAATAAAAATATAATACTGAATAATTTCATTATAATCTCGATAAGCGATCCGCTTTGTATTTTTAACAATATTAGTATGCCAATTATTTAAATATGACTGTTATAAAGGACAGTTAAATGGGAGAGAGGGGAGAAGGACAATTAAATATATAAATTCGCAAAAATTTACGAGATTGTTAATGTAATAAAATTTATTAGAAATATGGGAATAGTTGGTACCACTAGTGTTGCGCTGCAATCACTAAGCTCAATATAATATTCTTATTAATTATTATTTTTATTAACTATTAGAAAATATTCGGTTCAG
The DNA here is from genome assembly GCF_030449975.1 of Polyergus mexicanus. NCBI lineage: Eukaryota > Metazoa > Arthropoda > Insecta > Hymenoptera > Formicidae > Polyergus > Polyergus mexicanus. The sequence continues at coordinate 8,868,775 of NW_027223332.1, read as the reverse complement.
ATGTTTCGCCAATGCATACAGTGGCAAACCTGTTATAGTATAATAATCACCATCTATTTTTTCGATCAAGCAGCCTCCTATGCCTTGAAGACCATACCCTCCTGCTTTATCCCTGAAATAATATTTTTACATAACAACAAGTTGCGCAATATAATATTAACAACAATAATAATATTACAACTTACATGGGATCACCTGTTCTTATGTATTCTCTTATTTGTCTTTCGGATACATCTCCAAATTTTACATTCGCAGATTCATAAAACTTGAGTTCAATTTTCGGCGTTTTCAAACACACACCGGTGTAAACAATGTGTTGCTTATTCGCTAGGCTAAACAAGAACATTTAATTGCTGTATACTATTTGATGGTACAATCTAATATAAGTTATTACCTTGACAACATTTGAAAAGCTTCTGTTTCGTTGTGTGGTTTCCCATAAATAACATCATCCATTGTCACCATTGTATCTGCTCCTATTATCAATAATGGAGATACTGAATCTGCTTTTAAACGTTCGTATACCTCTAGCACTTTGTATTTGGCTATATCCTGAACATATTCTCCATGATTGATATATTTGGATCTATCAAGATTTTCATCGTACAAGGATGGTATTATTTCTGCATTTATACGCTGATAAATATTATTCGTGTTAATTTAATAGCTTGTTTAAATAATCTTTGCATAACTTTTATCTTATTTATTTATATTTATATAATATTTATAAAATTTTTTATATGATTTAACGATTGTTTACCAAATGTTTTATTATATCATATCGCCTTGGAGATCCACTGGCTAAAATTACTCTGCCATTTGCTAGCGCGTGAATAGTCGACTCTAACATTTTTTCCAACGTACGAACATTCAGTAATTATTACTGATCCTTGTTGTAAGTGAAACTCGCTTGATTATTGATTGTAATAATTGCAATAATATTCCACGTGGTGCGTAAAATACATTCGTAAACAAACACAATATATTGCACCAGTCGATAAATGCAGATTAGTATCAGCTGTTTTACATGTCGATAATGTCAACTATCACTATTGCCTCAGAGAACGCTGTAGGCGCGCGAAGAAAGGAATATATTTCTTATTTCATTATCAATCATAATTATAATTTTATGCAGAATGTTTCAGAATTCTTCAATTTTAACTCTAATAAATTTTGCGTTGGTTGGCATTCCATTGAAATAAGTAAGTATGGCATTGAAGTAAATATATGGATATTGGAAAAATATAAAATTTTATAATAAATTGATTAGAATCAAATTAAAATATTAAAATATTTAAATGTAACACACACGCATATAAGACTTGTTGATTTTATTATATATAGATTAAAAATATTATATTATTGTATATAAAATATTTTAAATGTTATCTTACTCTCTAAAAGCCATTTTTCGTTATTTATATCTTTTCTCGAAAAAAATCAGTCCATTCTGCAATGCATTGAACATTACACCGGAAATGTGTGAGATTGTTGCATCGATTAAATTTGCATGATTCTCGATGCATCGATCGTAAATCATGTAAACGTATTATAATCTGATCCATTATATATATATATATATATATATAGCGCATGCATTCAAAAATATATTAGCGTTAGAAGGAGAACTGTTCTCCAGGCGCATAAGACTCTAATACATATCGTAATCGGTAAATTACGTAAATGCCGCATGCCATGAACGAACCTAAAGGTCAGTCAGACCGAGGCCTTACATAATCGCAAGGCGAAAGGTTGACCCATCTTTACCGCCGCTCTGCCTTCCAGCTGAACAAAGATTTAGCGGCATTTTTTACGTGTCACTTGTGTGATCGTGTATGATGCTTAATTAATCAGTACGAAATTTAAATTATTGTGTAGAAAAAATAAAGATTCTCTCTTAAAGAATCTCTGCAATTCTGAATTTGTTTCCGATTTTTTTTTTTTTTTCAATAAATAATCAGAGTTTTATGTACATTTTAATATTTTAGTAGATTTATTATGAATTAAAAATTCCGTGTAATATCTATGTATATTACAAAATATAATAGAAAGTTTTTCACCAAGCAATTTCTCTTTGTTTCATCTTTCATATAATTAAATTATTATGTTAAAAGATTTATAAATATAAGATTTTTTTTTTTTTTGTTAGTGTAGAATTACATTACAAAGCCTGAATTCCATTAGATTTATTTTATATATTTCATCGTTGTCCGCGAAATTTGGTTTATATTGAAATAAATGTACGACAATTACAATATATATCTGTAATTAATCGTTGGGTTGAAAATCAACAAACATATGCGTCTGTCTCTAGTAAACAATTTTCATAACAATTAATTACTTTAATTTAACGCAGATGCAGATAGTAATATGCAGTAACTGCAGGGTCAAGTTTACTAATGAATACACGTGTGAACATTCTGCCGGTATTATTTATTAGATAATTGCTGCTTGAAGTCGAGTGAAATTGAAATATCAGTTTATCGCCTTCAATCGCGCGTTTGTGTAGTTTGATCTATAATAATTGAGAATTGCGTTTATATAATGGGCTCTTTGAGCATATCTAAAATCTTGAAAATAATGATCGACGCACGATGGTTATCATATGATAATATATAAGCATGAGCTTGTTGCTAATTATTAATTTTTTATGTCGATGTTGCTGCATGTAAATTAAATGCATCTATGATTGTTTATGTGTGTGATAGATACAAGGATAAAAATGTTTGAAATTATAATCGCTAAACTGAAGGTTAATACAAATGGAACTATGGAACTATGATGTTTTCAATCTTTTTCCGTAGATATTGAATAATTTTCATAAAAATTTTCTATTAAAAAATACACATGTTAAATTTTATCTTTTTATATATTTTTATCTATTTGTGAGAATTAATATTGCGAGATAAAAAAAATACATCTATCTCGATAAAATATATCTAAAGAATAAGACAAATAACGAAGTTATTTTCAAAATATTTATTTATGTGTTTGAAAAATTATATTTAGTTACTTTAGTTAAGATTATTTGCTCTATATATATAATTTACCTTTTTATATATTTTTTTCTATAAATCGTTTTAAATAGGCATTGCTTAATTTATTAATGTTTAGACAAAATTAAATCAATTACGGCAGATAAATATAGTATGTCGCGAATCGAATCGCAGGTGTTAGAAAGGAGGAAAATAAAATACATAATTTACTTGGCAAAGTGCACAGATATTTACTGCCGTAAGCAGGATATTACAAACCAGTTATTAAAAGCACTTTACATGCGGTTGTATCTTTTCTCGCTTTTCGATCAAGTCGTCTCGCACACATATAAAATGTGGTTTTACATGATATTTATTATCTTAACAGGATATTCATATTCCTCATGAAATCCGTTTCGGTTCAACCCCTTCGTGGTAGGTGTACGATACACAGAGTATCATCGATTACGTCACTAGAGTAACTCAAGGGACGATTTAACAAATATCCAAGCGGTCAAATAAATCGAATAATTTGGGACGAGATGGTTTATGATAATTCAGCAAAATGCACGCGCAATCATGCTTAAATGTAAATTTCTCTTTGAACATCACTAATATATCATCTCGTATGATTGATCGGATTTCATTTCACTCTACTCAAGTCGTTTCTTATGTGCGTATAGTTTTATTTTAATCATTTGAAATAGAAGCAATAATAAATATCGTAAATTAAAATTTTTATTAGTACCAAATATCAAATAAAAAATATCTCTTTCTATCTTTTAAAATAATACTATTTTTATCAATGTTCTAAATATATGTTTAGAAATCTAACATTGGGTATTATTATAATAATATTATATGATAACATATGAATTGTTTATAGATTGGCTAATATAATGACAATTTGACACACGATTACCCCTGTAAAACTGTTGAAGAGAAAAGTATATAAATCATAAATAAATCGCAAAAAGGATAAGGGGAGAGAAAATCTCATTGTTCTCGTCGCGATGCAGCTTAATCCGAAATTTAGCAACGCGCGTTTTCATGCGCAGTTGAATTTATTCGACACGTTCCGTCGTGAAAATCCGTTAAAGTGTCATAAGAGCCGCCTCGTGCACGGCAATCGCGCCGGGGCTCTGACGTTATTAAATGCAATTGCGCAACTCGCGCGCGAGAAGCAGCTCCAAAGGACGCGGGCATTATGACATCGTGGCATGTAACGCGGCCTCTACGAGGCCCGCTACGCGTCACGCCTGCGGAGTGTGCCTTTGCGGTTTTGTATTACATGTAAAACGCCTGCACACGATTATCAGGGACGTACCTTATGATCGGAACCCGATCCCGAAGCACTGCTCGTCGATCTTCTCTGCGATGCCACGTCTTGGCACGCGTAAGCCGCGGATAATCGGACGATCTGGGATTGGTGGATATACCGGAAAGTTTCGTCCTTTGTCTCGTACATAAATTTACAGGGAATATTATTAAATGCTTACTTCGTCGAGTAATTACCAATCACTTTTTCGCAATATACAAGCAGGTCAAAATTGCAGCGTGGCGACTCTAAAATGAATTTTGTCTGTTAAAATGGTTATATATCTCAAGTATTATATTAATTAAACTTTTATGATAATTATGTGAATTTCATATATTTTCTATTATTATAAATATCGCACCCTCCTTTTATTAGTATATACACATTATACATTATTAAATATTAAGATACCGTTTCTTTTTTAAATAAAAAATGTCTATTATAAAATTCTTTCTCTTTCCAATGATTGTCATGATTAAATGACAGGAACATCCGCATTGCAATGTTGTGGTAAAGTGTGACAGTCTATTCGCGCGATTATTAATAACGCAATACGTCATCGACGTTTTTCCATCATCGGAGTAGGAAGCGATCATTCATGGTACATCTTGTAGATATCTTTGTTTAATTAATTCAATTGTCATTACCGTTTTATTGTCTGATGCGACATTGCATAGCTAGTAATTTAAAAATACGGACTTCCTGCTCATCGTCAGACTCGCATTCTCGCACGAGCATCTCATCTGCCGCGTTCATGGAAAATATGTATTTTCACCTCGAATTTTTTTATCTGCGAGGGACATTAGCTTATCATAATAAAAGCAACTGACGTTTATTATCTAGCATGTATTGGTATTTGTAGCTTATAACAAGATTATACATTTGATTAACTTTTTTATGTCAAAGACAAGCTCCACTTCAAACGAATCATGATGTTTGCTATCAGTTTTAAAGTAAAGTAAGAATGCGTTTAAATATAAATTTTTGCTAAAAGGAAATGTAAAAAATGCACTGTATATTATACTTTTATTAAGATTATTTTAAATAATAATTTAATTTTTATCAGAATATGACATATTCTCCTCGTTCGTTCAATCGTTTTCGATTTTCCGAAATCTAAGCCAACGATGAGATCGCGGTTCGCATAATCGCTTTGTTAATTTAATCCTGCATAGACGGGCACTCGTATACGTATGTACGTATGCGATATGTACTTATATCTCTGATAAGCACAACTTACGTGATCATCTCATCCTCTCAGCTGACTCCTTTCGAGACGCGGCACAATTTGTAGTCGTGTATGCGTATAGTCCCTAACCATTCTATAGGAGGCAACGAGGCTACCACCCATCGGAATGCAAATTGTGACTTTAATGTCGTGCCGATAGTCTTCTCTAGAGTCGGCCTGAAATGTTACAACGGTCGCGTTACAGCTGCACGTTTTTACATTGGATTATGCATCATGCCGAGGCGCATCTCGTCTCCTATGAGAGGAACGCCTTTCCTTTTCCCCCGCCGACATTCTTGTCAAAGTTTTCTAACAATCCTCTCTCTGCATAATTTTTTTTATTTTTTTTATTAAAATATATTACTGTAAACATGCGTATATATGTATACATTATAGTTGTTTTTTTTTCTATTTTATTTAAACTCGGATTATATACAATAGTTATTAAATAGTTTTATACTTTCCATAAAAATTCATTGAGATAGAAATTTCTAAAAAATGAAAAAAGTCAAATAATAATTTTCATAAATTGAATTAATAAGACGCGAAAATATAAAAATTACAAGGTGAAAGGTCAAAAATGGAAATAGAAAGCTAAATAGAGAGAGTTAGATATACATATTTATACTTTTGAAAGTATAAGAAATGATATTTATACCAAAAGTTTAAAAAAAAAATATGAATCGTGTATTTATTGATTGAAGAGGATGTATAACATTTTTATTTTTATTAATTATTATGTAATTGCATATATATGAAATTACATGTGTAAGAAAAGAGATTTTAAAAGTAAATGCACTTTTTTATAAGCAAATATCCATAGATATTTATATGGATAAATAAATGTGTTATTGGATAAATGTCGTCTCCGATTTCAACAAATGCGAGAATGACTCATCTGTGCATAAACTGTTACATAAGCGATTGCTTATTAATTCATGATGCGTTTTAAGTTTTTGGCCAACATTATACAATATATAAGAAATGTGACTCGCGCGAGTACCGAATATATTCGTATTGAAAATTCAGCGCACTCTCTTCGGTTAACACGATTCGTGTGCTTGCAAGCTTATTAAATAACCAACGAAAGATCACTCGCTCGCGTATACTGTTTCTTCGGACGATCTCGATTTATTGCCTGTTCTTCTATCGACGTTCCCAACGGAACGGGAATGCTCGACGATCCAAATAGCCAAGCGCAATTTTAATTAGAATTTTTCAACGAGATTTATGTCTCAATCATGCACATTCCCAGCGCGTCTACAAGATTGAAGTACATCGATGGGATGAAATCGATTAAGACTAAAAGATAATTATTTCATTCGTTTACTCTCATTGACAGCGAATAAAAATCCGATGAAATTTCTTTTCTCGGAAGAGAGATATCAATTCGTCTGATAAATCTTTCTCAAATCTTTCTCTCGCTGAAAAAAAAAGCTTACATTACATACTATAATTGATCGAAGATAAAAAAGCGCGCGTCTATTGATTTTTCAATTTTAAAGGCCTTATATTCATTTCACCCTACCGATATAAACCATTCTTTTCTGTGTATGATATTTCAATTTTTTTCATGGACCATTGGAAAAACTAATCGATATCAATACGAACGAATTAATAAGAATGAAGCGGGACAATCACCGCGCCTTTTTTTAAGGATAAATCCTTTTTGGTTCGATCCGCTCGAGGATAAATCACCTTCCGAAGAACCGTTTGCATTCTTTGGTATCACCGCGTCATGAATGACATGATGTAAATGTCGACGTATGGCCGTGGAGGCTCGCGAGAAAGGTTGCATATATTCAACATGAAGAATTAATAGAAGGATTACAATTCGCCTGGGGGCGAGGGGCGGGGGCGCATCGTATGAGTATCCTGATTGACACTCTCTTTTGGAGCTACCTTTGCTCGCGAAACGAACGATGAATGATCAGTAATTTATCGACCACTGGATGCGGCGTAAAAAAAATTATTCCGTGCGCCTGATTATTCATGCGAGATTACGGAAATTGATAAGAAGCGAATACCGAAGCTTGGTTGGCGAAGGTGTTTATTGGACCTCACGGCTATGAATGACTGGAAATTACGCAAAGCACGCGGTTGCTAAGGTTGCTTTGATGCACCACACAATATCTGCGGGCGTATCTGTTGTTATCCGCCTCTTACGTGTATGCACGAAATCGACGATGCTGCTCGGTATGCGGTTGATAACGTTTGCATGTAACGTTTATTCCAGAGAAAATCTAGCCACAATTATATAACATTCCAAAATTGATAATACTTGTAATCTCTAAAATTTCAAAAGAATTAGTAGCGTTTCTCAGCAATTAGAGAGGGAAAGGGAGAGAGGAAAAAAATTTTAGTATAACTTTATTTTAGTAAGCGTTGAAATAAAACAGTATATTGCCAGGTAGAATAAGAAACATTTGTTCAATCTTATTTTCACGAGAGCCATAGTTTTTTCGTGGCCACTTTCAGAAATTGAACCTTGTCTCTCCGTCACGTTTCTTCATCTTGAATTACGTCTCTTCCAGAAGAAAACCAGGTTGATTCGAAAGACCGAATGACACGCAAGAAATCGCGAGATGATCGGCTAACACGCGCGTTTCTCTCCCGCGTTGTCAACACCGGTAAGTTAGGAAAATGTCAAAAGCGAGGGCGCGAAATCCCGCTCGGCGAATTCTCGCGATGACGAAAGACCGCGGCTTTCGTATGAGCAGCGTAACGAGCGTCTAATTACGAGCGGTAAAAGTCGGGCAGATTGTACGCCCGAGAACCGAACGAGCACCCTCGTTCGCAATTGCAGGATGCGGCTCGACACGAGATGCAAATCGGAGATCTCGAAGAATGCGTCGCGTAACGGTCGGCGTAATTCATTTCAAGGATCCGACGTGCATCGGTGTAATAAAAAACGAAACGCGACGAGTAAAAAATAAAGCTGACGATTCGCGAAAATTATAAAAATTGATAAATAGAGAGATGGCTAAATATTTCTTGAATTATAAATATAATTTATAGCATGGGGGTCATATATATACATGACATAAAGCTTAATATAAATAATTGTCAAAAGTACAAATTAACGCAAATTTAACTAGTAAACGTATTTACATTTATATAAAAAGACAGGGAAAAATTGTTCAATTTAAAATATGTTTTATACGTATATAAATAATTTTGAGACTAAACAATTCAGGGAAGATCTTCAATTCAGAATATGCAAATGATACAAGATTGATGGTAACACGATGCTGCGAAATAACAACAATTATGATAGATTTCGGGGAATTTTGCAATAAATTATTTTTCGGCTTTTTTACGATTTGTCATCTTTTTTCATTGCGCTTCTCTTCTAGTAATCTATTCGCGGATTTATGATCTGGCGATAGTCGTAAAAGTCGAAAGTAGCCGGTAGCGATCGCAAAGGTCAATACGCGGTTCAATGTGTGACGCCGTCACATTACAGAAAGAAACGGGAAATATTTTGTACGCAAACATTAGATTTATTCAACAAAGTTACGAGAATTTCGATTTCCAGGAATATTGACACGCGCGAGTTGAAGTACAACGCGTGGGACTACGTAATAATATTTTAATTTCTGCGATTTCTGAAAACGGCCAGTTGTTATTGCAATAATCTTTCAGCTTAATTATGATATTATAAATGCGACTTCTCAAACTCAATTGTGAAAGAAAGTTACGTAAAAAAAAAAATAATAAAAGTAAAAAAATATGTCTGTCTCTCTAACAGCATTCGATAAACATACAAATCATCATACAATTAATTTTTAAGCAAAACAAGAATATGCAAATTATAATGTAATAATAAAATTCAATGAAACACTTTAACACACAACGTGACGTAACAAAGTATAATATATATGCATATGAGAAGAGGATTTGTATATATAACGAAAATAAAAAATAGAAAAGATACAAAGAAAAATAGGTAACATGCAATGTTACATCGGTTACTTTATCAGACATGTGTTAACAGATAGACACGAAACATCGTCGCGACCGCTGAAATATATGCGCGGGTCGCGTTTAGGATTATCCGACGTAGATTAAATTCAACAAGCGGCTTATCAGCGACTTGACACGAGCGCGTAAAGTATAGGTTTCCCGCATGCACGCTTTACTCTAATGCGCTATCGGGCTGCGTGTCGCGGTGTTATGAATGGTGCGAGGAAATCACTGCGACGCCATGCCGATGCAACCGTAATCGACCTAGACATTGCATCCTTAGACACGCATCCGATGCTCAAGCGCGATGCACTTTGCTCCACTTCGCAGAATCGCGATCGTATCAGTCGCGTCGCAAGTCAACGCGAGATTTCCATCGCCCGTCTCGAATCGGATAAAATAATATCGATCCGATACATCCACTAATAATGGATGTATCAATAACGATTAAGAATTTAATGTGTAGAATATGATGTGTCGCAATTTCGTCTGGACCTTTTTTTTTTTTTTTTTTTTTTTTAATCAAGGAAAAGTCAGTTTCAAAATCCTGGCTAAAAAAATCAAGATTAAAAAAATCTGATAGCCTCCTAGAAAAAGAAATCTGTATATGTATAAATTACAATAGATTCCAGTATTAAGAACAAAGATTAGGAGAAATACCCGAGAGCAATTGAATTTTATTGCAGATTTTACGTAAGATTCTGCAATCAATATCTTTGTATTATACATACAGATTAGAAAGTTTTATACATTCCTTATATACCTAGCTAAAATTACGAATAAAATTGTTCTTATCTTACTCATTAATAAGAAGAAGGACAAATTGAAATAACGAGCAATAATGACATTTTTTTTTTTAAATAAGCAATACTTGTCTCTACATTGTTTCTATTGAGAATGACATTTTTTTCATTTTAATATCCATTTAACATTCTTGTGTGTGTGATAAAAAGAATATTTATAATTCATGGAGGTAGGAGATTTTAACGCTATTTTGTGTCTCCCTTCTCGTGAAGGATGTGGACCGGATGTCCGATTGCGAGGAACGTACCGGAATCAATCTTCACCGTTCACGTGCCCGGACACGTGGAGGGGGAAGACGAGGACCGATGTGAGTATGTGAGTGGGAAAAAAAAAAAAACGTACGGAGTCTCGACTCCTGATTCATTCCAGGCATTTTTCCGAAGATGCACTGGCCAGAAGAAGAAGTATTGTGAAGAGAGGGCAGGGATGACCCCTTTCACTGCACCACGTTGGCATCGTCGTGTATATAAAGAGCCGAAGCATCTGACGAAGAAGCACAAGTACCACCAACCTATCTGCATCTCAAGCAAGAAGACTCTTCTGATCGTTGGACACCCGTGTGTGACAGAGATTATGTACACTATTAAGGTAGGTACAACACGCGCGCACAACACAAGTCGTCGGGCGCGATCGTTCGCTGTTGAATCCCGTCTCGTCAGGATCTCGCACCGTTTTCCCGCGAGCTGTCGGATATCGTCATGTCCGCGAGGATCCTCTTTCGCCGTGCGACAGTACGTCGTGGAAACTAGGGAGAGAGAATCGGGTCTCGAAAATTTCGAGTCATTCATCATGCGCGGAATCGCGTTTGCGTTAGGTAACGACGAATGTCAGGTCCCTCGGGCGAGAAGACGCGTCGCTGTCACGAGATTAGTTTAAGTCGGGAGCCGGACCAGCAGCCTTCGAACTTCATACGCGATTTGTCGCCGGCGGTACGGAATGATATTACGACGCAAATTTCACATTGCGATGTCTTTGACACTTATGCACTTGTATAATTAACTGTCGAGCCGAGAGAATCGTGTCGCAACAGAGCTAAATCTATTGCGATAAATTATCAATTACTAATTATTCAAACTTAAACGAGTGTCTGCATAGCACGTACCTTATAATCCGGAGCGCTAAAAAAATTGGATTTCAAACAGCGCATTCATAATATATATGTTGTAAGATAAAAAAAGATAGATATCGATTATTATTATAAATATGAATAAAAAAATATTTTTTATTCTCAATAGTAGTTCAATATCGGGTTCAACGAGAGACATAAAGAGTCAAAAAGAGATGTCGAAAAAATGAAATATTGTTTAGATAATCTTTCAAGTTTTGCGATTGTCTTCTTTCATTATTTTGCAAACAAATGTGACGGTACATAGTCAGTCCAATAATGCATAATTTAAGGAAAATGTCATCGAGTAGCGAACGATCGACGTTATAGCCGGCATAGATTTCGTTTCGCGTTGAATACGAACACGGAGCGAGCTTATCGATAATGGAAGGAACGTTAGATCGCTTTTTCAGCGAGTTATTATAAGAAAAATACTTTCCTGCTTGCATTTACTCGTCCGCTCGGAGAATAAATTCAAACGCCATTCGGGATCCTCTTGCCCGGCGCGGGCGTCCGATATCAGCAGAATTTTTCACGAAGAGCCGTTCACGGAAATGAACCGATAAACTTTGTGCGACTTCGGCAATTTTTCCGGCACGCTTTCCGTATATTAGTAAATACGAAATATGCGTAGCTGTTAGTTGTTCGCTATCGCGAGAGCGACACGCTACCGCATACGTATACATCGTATCGTACACGAGGTCGGGAGAAAAAATTATTAAAAATTCTGAAATATCACTATATTTGACATTCGAAAATGCATTTTATAAGTTACATACCGAAAACGCGCGCGCGTCTCTTTCGCTATTTATATAAGAGAGTGTTAATTTTTGATTTTGAAAATAAGACTTTAGGCATAGAAACTTTGATATTCAATATTAACATTTATATATCTCAAGGATGATAAGAGTGCAAATACGTTTCACGAAAATCTATGTTCGTACAATAAGATCCTATTCTCACTTTAATCCCAAATCCATGTGTCTGGCTCTGAATGCTACATAAGATACATAAAGCATAAGATTAGATTCAGACAGTCAGATTTAATCAGTAATGGGATAAAACGTGTCTCAGCGCTCTTTATAATCTTGCATACATAATACTAATTGAATTATAAATAAATCATACGTTTTAAATAACAAAAGTTTTTTTTTTTTTTTTTTTTTTTAAATAAAAAGACGAGAGAGAAAAATATATCTATTCGTGTCGACCCGATGTTTTATTATCGCGATGCTCTTATATTACTTGTCTGCACATATCTGTACGCCTTTTACAGTTTCTTCATTCTTTTGTAATGTCGTCGTGCTTCTTCATTGTCTAATTCGAGGGCCTGCGTCACACTTTTAATGATTCTATTTTATGCTAAACTCTAATGTTACCCGCGTCTTTGTTCCTCGCAAGAGGGTTGCTCTGTGACGCTGTATCGAGTATTATGTCAAGGTAATAATAATTTGAACAGCCATTTCGAGTATCATTCATAACGCATGACGCAAGTATCATCCGCGATGCATGTGGTGCATACATACCTACCGAATAAATATAGAATTGCGAATATAAAGTCAAGTAATGAATGAGACACTCGACGGGAGTTGCGTTATATGTACGATGCGTTTTTGGTGACACTCCTTCTTTTACAAATGATACGCGCGCATTATTTTTAATGATCCGTTTCATTAAGAAGACGAGATGACGCAATTGCCGTCATTTGTACGATTATTTATCTGTTAATTATGATTATTTTGAAATGTTGCAAAATTTGTGCAGATACACACTAGTTGCTACATAGCCACAGATTATTGATACACACACACATACAAATTCCATTTATCTCGTATTTACATATTAAAATGGAAATTTCGAATATATATTATGTCTTATTTTATGTTTGCTGTAGATTATGGGACAAACGATTTTACAGAGTCGCTCGTTTTCGAAAAGTTTTCAAACATTAATTTAAATGAAGAAATATTTTAAGATTCTCAAACATGAACGAATACTTGTGTGTGAACGTGTACATTTTACAAGGTAAATCGGCGTTTGATACACAACGGAAGCATGTATTCGTATTTTTACTTCTTACTCGGCGCAAAATATCATTGAAATTGAAATTCTCAATGTCAGTTCGTCGAGCGCAAGGTGTATCGGTGTTTCCCGACAATCTTCGATAAAAGCGACGCTATATTGTAGAAAAAAAAAGATTCCTGTCTTATATCCTGATAATCATATTTTATTACCATCCTTTAGTACGATCGGCTTTTCCACGAGATTCTTTTCAAATTGCAGCATCGCAGGCTTACGAAACGCGAAACTGATTACCGTAGTTACAATATAATCAATCTTGCTACAAAGATCAACATTGTTAACAATCTCCCATCTAGAGGCAAACGCGAAACTTCTCTTCCATAGTTAGTTCTCTTTGGCTTTTGAGCAAGATCTAAGAAATACTTCTAGACATTGCATTCAGAAAAATTCGAGTGTCGCTTTTCGAATATTTTTTTCCTATCGACAATTTAAACACTCTTGCGTGTTTATAGTCATAATAGAAAATCTTTGGGTGAACTCAATTTTTGCTTCGAATTTATATCATCATATGTACAAGATACGCAACTACAATGTTTGCTGTACTCGATAAACAATATTATATATTGAGAGCTGTTATATAATCTCGCCGTTAACTCTAAAATCAGCTGAAGAGAAATCCAATATCGGACGCATGCGCCTCGAAGGAGAGTTTCCTGCATGATCCTGCGACCTTAGAAGATAGAAACGTCTCTCCCTCTTTCATAATCCGCATCACGTATTATGTGTTACACAGAACTGGTGGTTCGATACGGTACCGTCATTATATGATAATCTTCCCCGCGTCTCGTTCTTTGTTACGATGACGAGATTTTCCGAGACTTTGTCATTTTTCCCGATGGCTTAATAACGGGTTTGCCGACCAATCAGCATCTTAGATAACGATTTGTTTGTTGATATAACAATTACATGAGCGCATGGCGTGAAATAATCTCGAGATGTTTGTAATCGCTTAGAAAAGAAAGATGAAAAGAGGATCTTGCGCGAGAAGTCACGCGGCGCCTCAAAATGCACCGTAACGATCATTAATGATGCCGACCTTCTGCCTCTCTCAAAATTACATATGTCGAGAGGTAATTAGCAATCTCCGGTTGGCCGACTAACAGGAGAGCAAATGTCGATCTTCGATATATGTTTGCATAAGTATTTTTCTCGACAAAAGTTTCTGGCCACAAAAAAGAAGCTCGTTCGCGTGCACCTCTGAAGTATCGATTCTTCTCAATCGCGACGTAAAGGTAAAGGAAAAGGCTTAATCCTCGTTTTTTTCTTTTAAAACTTTCATAGCAGTTTCATTTAATTATCCTCTTGAAATATTCACAGAAGATTTTTATTTTTATTTTGAGAGAGTTTCGAGTAGTGCGAAATATTTAGAATAGTCATGATTATTCAGATTTGAATAAAAAAATTTTTGATAATGTGTTTTGCAAGAATTCGAATGACCGAGCGAATTTGAAAATTCTTTCTTTTGCTTGCTAGGATTAAAATATAAACGATGTCGTACGAAAATTATGGATCGTTGTAAATTACACATGACAGCTTCGTTAATCTACAGGCTTTACCGGGGTGGCTCTTTATAATCGCTCGTTGCTCGATTAACGGAAATCAATCGAAATGATCTTCTGATGCGCGTTTTATTGCATGGCAGTCATGTGTTTGAATTAAAATTCAAAAATCTAACTCGGCTGAAACGCACATAGAGAGAGAGAGAGAGAGAGAGAGAGAGAGAGAGAGAGAGAGAGAGAGAGAGAAAGAGTGCGCCAATTATTATTAATTGGAATTAATTGTAGGAGCTTGAAATTTGCAAATTTGCTTTGCGCGGATAGAAATGATATCTTTCGTATAATGAGCTTGAAAATAGTTTGTCGGTTATAGTATTATCACAAGCCAATTTTATCAGTATTATTTAATGTAAAAAGTTTAATAATGTATTATTTTGCTAATTTGCATAAGAAACAATCAAGATCAAAATATAAAAAATTGGATGAAGGAAAACTTCAAATTTCAATTCTGCAAAATGCTTACAACATCTATTGATATGCTTTTCTTATCAATTTCAATTCATTTTTAATTTTATTTTTAAATATGAAAGCGGCAATGAAAGATGAGTAACTAATTAAGATCGGTTGACATTTCTGATAATTTCTGGTCGTCCCTGGTTAGATTGAAGTCTGATGAAGTTTGTGAATGAAATTACACGTTCACTCCGCGTTCGTGTACAGAAAAACGGGCGCGTTGCTCGACACCACTTTCGTTTTGTCATTACATGCTGTATTTCATAATGTCATTTGCAACTGACGTAACTACGCCTTGCAATTTCTAAGCATTATCATCCTCAGTTGCCCTTTACAACCGCACCGTATGTATACACACACACATACATATATATATATACACAAAGTCGACTTAATTTTTACGAATTCTATGAATAGTTGAGCAAACAGAAAGATTTTACTGACACAGTATTGAGGACTGGCGCACCATTGTTCGCTCTGATCTATATTCTCGCGATACACACAAACTCGAAAGTATCGATTTAAAGTCAGCCAAGCCGAAATCCCAATTACCATTTTCGCATCGGAGCGAATTACCGTCATCATTGAAATTCTAATCGATTTTCAAAGGGATTTGCAATTTAATCCATTGATTGTTTAACAATTCGTCGAATGCGACTAATATAATTATATCGTAGCGGTTTTTCTTTCCCTTCTTGCTTCGTAATTTTTTTGCGCGAAAATTCCACCGCGATGCATCGTTATTATGGGATCGTGAAAATTAACTCATTCGATGCGATAATAAAAGCACGCGCTCCCGCATTTATGACCCGCCGGCATTGAGACATTAAAGCGACATTACGCGCGCGACTATAACGCGACGTGAAGCAACAGCGAATTTTCCACGCTTATGAAGCGCGATGAGTTCGAATTCCGTAAATTCCAGCTGCGACTTTCAACGAGAGAGAAAGAGAGAGAAAGAGAGAGAAAGAGAAGAACTACTTTATCTCGCTCGTATGTATATATATAGTCGTTGACAAAAATATTATTTTAGAAAAGAGAATACTCCATTCTTTTAATAGATACTTTTTATTTAACAAGGTTGCAGTATATTGTTAAATAATTAATATAAGATAATTATTAACAGGTGTTGGTGGCGGTCGTACTTTGTACGACAGGCACATTGAGCGCACCACAAAGAGGGTCAGGCGGCGCGGATAAGGATGCGGTAATCACGTCTCAGCAGCTCGAAGTCGGCTTCGACGGCAATTACGTTAACAAGTAAGTTGTACCGTCAAAACGTCATATTCTCAAAACAATTTTAATTTTAATAACCGATAATCAGTTAAAGGAGAACATTATTTAATTTAATATAAAACAAACATATAGATAATGTCAAAAATAATATTTCATTAAAATCTTTCTTTTCTCCATCTATCAAGTAATCATGTCATCGACAAATTCCCCGTCATTAGCAAATCAACGACTTCGCGAAAATCCTCTGAATATTCCGCGCGACCCACGCGGGCATTCGTCGTATCCTTTTCGCCTACCGATCGTACACGAGGAAGACAATAGATACGGAGAAGGTCGGCAGATGCCTGCATATATCAGGTACTCGATGACACACCGGTTTGCTAGCACAGCTGCCAATTGTCGCCCACAAATGATCTGCCTTCTGCATAACTCCATTGTTATGCGTGAGTAGGAGCAGTCGCTACTGTGCCGAGGCCTTTTCTCCGCGACTGTTCCTATTTTCTCCTTCGTGTAGTGCTCGGGGATCGTTTGTGGTCGCGCGATGCCTCGTAAATTCATATTTTAACCTCATATGAATTGCGGATACATTCTTCATCCGATCGTTAACTCGATGATAATAGAATTTAATTTTTTTCTACAATCATTGGTATAATTGAGTTATTAAAGTGTTTCATAAGTTAAGTAGCAAATATATAAAATATATATATATATATATATATGGTAAATTATAGAAATAATTTCTTGGGGATAATTACGAAATTATAAGGATTCGTTTTCATACTCATTATTCCGTATTCTTACTCATATCAAAATTTCTACATTTAAAACATTATGCGAGAAAACTGGCTTAAATTTTCGATAAATAAACGAAAAAAATTAATAAAACTTATTTGTTATTATTATTACTATTATTACGCTAATTTTTATCGTCATCAGCTTCGAGACGAGCAACGGGATCAGTCATCAGGAAACGGGTCAGCCGAAACAAGTGGACAATGAAAACCCGGTCGTCTCGCAGGGCCAGGATGCGTACGTGGCGCCTGACGGCCAACAGGTCAGCATCTCGTGGGTAGCGGACGAGAACGGTTTCCAGGTGCAAGGCTCCCACATCCCGACGGCGCCCCCCATCCCCCCGGAGATCCAAAGGGCGCTCGAATGGAACGCCGCTCATCCCGAAGAGGACGATGGCGGTCAAAGACCACCACCAAGAGGTGAGATTCTCGTCATAGCAATTAAATAATTGTCTCTCGAATTTTGTCGAGTTTGTATCATTTTTAGATTATCTCGTGGCGATTAAGATATTAATAAAGATGTTATTAGAGTTGAGGATTATTTATCGGTGTTTCGCAATGCTTCGGTGGTGGAAGAAAAACGCGATCTTGAATTGCGGACGTAACTATTTTAATATTTTAACGTTTAATTAGAATTATAAGATTCAATAAATGAATGAATCAGTTTTCGATCAAAATGAAAACAAAAGAATTTTAAATTTGATGACGAAGATACGAAATAATACACATAGCGATACATCACGAAATATTTGCATGAGATCGGCACACGAGATTTATCTCGAGCCCGAAAATACAATTAGGGGAGATTAATAATCAAATGTGCGACCTCAAAAGATACGGGGCGTTTGAAACAGCATTTCTACACCCCCGAGGGATATCACTCATATGACTACGTGGCGCTGCGTGGTAGAAATGAAGCTTCTTTGTGTTCCACAATCGGAGATTTAATTAATTTCATAATTGGTAGAAGCGCCTCTGTCCAGAGTTAACAATTAAATCGCGCAATTTTCCTTTTTCGTCGTCGGCTGAAATTTGACCGTACGCGATTTCTCGCGTACGAAAAACGACGTTAATCGAATTACTGCAGGACAGGATTTTCGGGTATAATAAATCGGTGGTAAAAATTCTGTCGCGATGTCTATATCGGATAATCCCAATCGTCGGTCGTGACCCGTTTTGATCAAGCAGCCGTTTAAATTTCCCTATGCGTTAGGCGACGCCTCGTCCTCTGTGTTTCCGACAAACCGAAGTAAATCAGTTTATTCGCTCGATTCGACAGTAGCTCACGAGACTCGCTCGTGGCGTCGTTTAATTCACTTTAGTCCTGAACTAGAAATTGAAATTGGCCTGAATCGGGGCGAGCCGGTGAACCGAAAATATCTTTGTGGCGACCGTGCACGAGGAACGAAAACAATTTCGGCGTACGTTAATCACTTTTACGGAGCAAAATCTGGTTACCCCGTATGGAGATACGCGCCGGAAAAGGCTCCATATTTCGCCGATAATAGCCCTATTCGGATCCACCGTCGTTCGAGGCGCGGAACGGATTCTCCTAGCAAAACGAACGCATCAAAAGTTACGATGCGAAAGTGTAATCACGAATCGCCATAGCGCAATTTCCCATACATTGTTCTGAAATCGTAGATTCTATATAATTTTCTAGTAGATCTGAATATATTTTCCTATATAACTATTTTATATCTCATTTCGAATCCTTTATTTATATATTATATACATTTTTCTCTTTATATACGTATATAACTTCTAATATTCTAAAAACAGATTTTGTATTTTGATTATATATACTCTTTCGCTATCCGTTGCTATGTCCGCTCATTCATATATAATACAGACACCGAACACAATAAAGCGTCTCTCTATTGATGTGTAACTACGTTAACGTACTATCAACTCTATGTGTGTGTGTGTGTGTGTGTAACCTGTCTTTGTTAAATATTTCAGATACCGTCCTTACGCTTCTGGTTTACCTTCTGTTGCAGGTTAATCAGCCCAACTTTACTTCAAACGTGACCTGATTCCGAGCCAGCTTGCCATGGATAGAACCGACCCCGAGCTTTCGACGCAAACATAAAAATAAATATAGTGTGGTATATTAATCTAGAGGATACAACGTAACACGAAGACAAGGCATGAGACACCGGTATTTAATAAGCAATATACTCTCGAGAGATTCTTTATATTACCTTTGTATAGATGGAAAATAAAGCGCACTGTTCAACAGTTTCACCGAGGAGGGACGATGCCGTGCCGAGATGCACGCGCGCCGCCTCCGCACGCAAGAAACGAAAACGACACGCGCGTGCGAATCGTTTACGCGCGTCGGTCGTTGATAGTATATACGTATACTTAACTTGTGATTTTTGTATATAAATAAAAGCGTTTTGCCCAAGTTGGAAATTTTCTTCTGATTCTCGATAGCTTTATCCTTTCCATCCCCAATCTTTTTTTCCTGCTAGAAGTTAACGATAATTTGTATATACAATGCCATATTCTATAAATTGTATGAATAATAAATGCAACTTCAGCAAACTTTATTTCTTCGGTATAATTATTTTTTACACTTACTGCATAAAATTGCAATAAAAAATATATAAATTTTATTTTGTATTAAAGTTGCGTGCCTTTCTTAATATTTCTAGTATTTTTTATTAGATATCATTATATACATTGTGACAGATTTTTATTCTTTACTACATCGTATAATGACGTGTAGAAATAAAGGTCATAAGAAGCTAGAGAGAATGTTACCCAAGTACTTCTTAAAATGCTTCAGTGAATTACTTTTCATCGTGTAAGCTTTTATTTTTTAAAAGAATTATTTATTTTCCTCGCGTATTACAACGAGAACACTCATTTTCCGACTCTGTTATTTAAATATTGAGCCTCTAAACTTGCGTGCGCGTAAATAATTTTATGAGAAGGACGTGGAGGAGAAGCGCTCTCGCTTTACATTGATGTAAATGCAATACACAACATAAATGCAGTAAATGCTAAATAATCGCGCGTGTACTAAAACTACAAATGTTTCCTTTTCGTGCCTCGCTTGCATCGTTAAAAATTTAAAAATTATCGATACATCTTTGGCTTTGCGTCATTTCGCAATTTATTGCTTCGCGTACATTTTTAATTTATCCACTCTCTCAGAGAATGAATGTTGCATCATCTAGCGGGAGCGAAAACCTAAACGTATCTGACAACAGATTTCTTTTAACAATGAATACTAAATAAAAAACTAATGACTCGCGCGGCCGTATTATTATATTGTATTACGCGGAGTGTCGCGGAAAATCTCCGGCTACAATTTCAATGACGTATCCTTTTATGAAATGCTGATTTCTTCGACGTGCGTGCGTGCGTATTTTAACGAGTATCAAATTCAGTTACAGGATGATTCAATAGTCGATAATGAAATTACATTATGCAAGTGACTAGAGAATTCACTAAAATTAAATGTCTAATAAACACAACACGATTATTTCTATATGTGACAACATCGCGCAATATTATTTACTTATACCGCTTGCTAATAAATAATTGTATCGATCACTTTTATCGAGCCAATGTGTTCTTTGTCCTAATTCAACTAAATGTGTGACGCATATCTTAAGATCTGATTGCCATAACAAAATTAATACAGAGATGGTCAAAATTTCACGCCAAATGTCATCCGTTAGAGATAGACACTTTCCATATATGTTAAATATTATAAATATTATATTTTTTCATAATTTAATCACGCTATAAATATGCAAGAGAATTTAACATTAAAACGAATGCAAACAAAATATATTTGAAAAATGTTAATGGCGATATCGGATAATTAATGCTTTAATAAAATTTGTAGCTATAAATGAGCAAAGCTACAAAAAGCTGAACGTACATGAAAATTGCCACAAAAGGACTCGAATGGATATAAATGTTTCAACGACCCATCGTATACGTCGCAGCTGTCGGGCGTTAATAATAAAAAATCACCCGAGTGCAATGCACATTGATCGCGAAAGGAATCCCGAGGAAAAACGAATGGATACACAAAGTGCGTTTCAAAGGTTAAATCACTATATGTATTTGCAACACATACTTGAACCCTATCTGCTCCTTTGCAGAAATGTGCACGAGCAACATGTAGTATGTTGAATTCTTTATTTGCTTTTATATAAAGGTTTCGCGGATTAAATTTCAAATAAATTTTACACTCTAATCACATGCAAGATTTCACTATATTGCATTTATATAATTTCTTTTCTTGTGATCTTATATAAAAAATAATTGACACATATTCAATGACACATGTTAGTGATAAATATTGATAATAACAGGATAGTGTATGTGTGTGTATATCCGCGAAAGGGTAATGGCAAAAGTATAAAATTTCCGATACGTATTCCGAATCGTGGAATAAAAGTAAAAGAAAACATTCCTTTTGCAGCGTGTGCATCAGTCTATAATAAAGTTCGAACCGGTATCATCGAGTGGCATTTGAAGCAATATCGACGATAGCACAGGATACCACTATCTATAAAAGGCGAATGCAATAGATAAACGCTCAGTAGTATCGTGTATGTAATATCTGGAAAACGAAGCACGAGTTGAAGTAAGAGTTTGAAATCGCCTGCCAGTTGAATCACGAAGTACGTTGTTGCAATTATATAGTTTGTATATAATCATTCTTTATATCTAAGAAAATTTAACAAAACTCCAATAATATTCGAAACGTATTTCTCGTTTATATTATATTTAAACGCTGTAGCTTTAAATTTCATCTATTAGACAAAAATACGAGATAATTAAAAATTATCAAAATCTTTCTAAATTACAAGTTTGCAATATTTTCATCAGTTGTTCATTTTTAAAAAATTGCATTTAAAAATTCTTTAATTATATTTTATATAAACTACTTACTTGAAAAATAATATAAATCAAGTAACGTAACGCTGTTAACGAATGTTAACAAGATTATAAATAAACGAGATGCATACGATGTGCGATCGGCAGTTAAGTGTTAGACAAGTCCCTAATCCATCTCCGATCCCGCTCAGGATGAATCCGCACGTAATTATCTTGCTGAGCCTGGCGGCAATAATATCGGCGGCGAATGAGCCGATAGCCATCATCAAGCAGGAACGGGACATCAACCCGGACGGTAGCTTCTTCACGAAATGGGAGAGCGCCAACGGGATAAGCTTCGAGGAACGGGGCGTACAAAAGAACCCCGGCCAGAAGGACAAAGAGGCTGAGGAGGTGCGCGGCTCGGTGACGTGGACCGCGCCTGACGGACAGAAGATTAATCTCGGCTGGTTGGCGGACGAGAACGGCGCCACTTTCCAAGGAGCGCATCTGCCGACCCCGCCGCCCCCGCCGGAAATTCCGCCCGTCATCCAGCGCGCCCTCGACTGGATAGCCGCTCACCCCTACAAGGAGAAGAGAAACAGAGTTTAATCGCTGACGTGCCTTTGCTGCGAAAAACGTTGAACAATCATGTTTCAGTTGTACATGTTTAGCTTGACATCGTATGTAAAAATAAAAAGGGTACAATAGTCATATATATTGAACAAACGTATAATTTATTTTTAGATTCCTTGTGAGTATATTCAACGTTTGATGAAACAATCGCGCGTGCACGATTAATTGGAGTAATTGTGATAAACTGGGATAAATATGATATCGAAATCGTTTCGCTAGAGGGATAAACACAGTTACAAAATCGTTGAAATTGATAACAGCTTGTTTAATATATATTGTCAGATTATTAAGAAGTAATTACGCTATCAATTATAATATTGCAAAATATGACATTGTCTCATACACACATATTATTTACTTCAATATTATAATTATCTTGTTTAACTATATATAATTTGAACGATTCTATCCATCGGCTTACCACAGAGAATAGAATATACACAAGATTGGGAAAGAGAGAGAGTTATTGATTTAAGATCAGAACATCTTTTAAACTAAGAACTTTAGAACTAATAATACATAAATCTATACAAGTCCGTAAATAATAATGTATCTATTGGACATTTCGGATGTATTCAAGAATATCTACATTATAAGAATATTTTATAAATCTACAATATTTATTATTTATTTTTTGAATGTAATAGAAAGAAAATATTTGCTAATGCTTTTTAAAATATTGTATATTGCTATCTCTCTCGACGAGCACTTTCCTGATCGTTAAGTAAGGATCGATATTTAAATATTTACTCTTTCACGACATACAGCAGCATTCTTCACCTACCTTATTTGCGAGAGTTATCTGTGAGAGGCTATGCGACGTGAGAATAGCAAACTCATCAAGTTAGGTGTGGACACATGACTGTGGTAATAGAAAAATCCAGGTCAGAAATGGTTATTGCGGCGAAGGAGAAAGACGAATCGTTACATAAGTAAGCGATAGTGAGAGTTTCTTGCTGTCGTATTGTCAACCACGCTTTTTCGAAATCAGATATAGTGATAACTCGAGCAATTAGATTGCGGGTGAAATGCGCATTATGAGAGAGAAATAGCTTTGTTAAATTGATATATACATTGAGACAATAACTTGATATTAAAATACGAATATAAACGAGTTAGTAATAAAATAATTAAAAATCAAGAATATAATATTAAATGAATGATAAAAATATATATATATAGTTTACTTACATTACACACAGTTACACACATACTGTATTATAATAATTATACAATAATTGATGTTTTTATTTATTTCAGTTAAATGAGCGAATATAAATCAATTTTTTTCATATTTCTCTTCCTGTTTATTTTTTAATTTATTTCTATTTTATTTTACTTTTTCTTCTTTAATATCCCCATTTTTCGTGTCTGAAATAATTATAATCATCAAAATGAATGTGCGCGTAAACAAACACGGATTGCTCGTCTACGGGAATATTCACATACGTCAATTATTACGCTAAATTGTTTATATGGAGATGCGCGTATGTGTGTTATGTTCATGCGCCACCGCGTTTAATTTGATAATTAATATCAAGCGGCCGCTTCATAATTCGGTTATAAATTCTGCGAATCATGTTTCTTGATTGCGGCAATAATTTTGATTCGACGGCACGATCATAATCGGTATTTGTTGAATTGCCAGCGCAAATAAGACTGCGATAGGTGGAATTAATCGAGGCCGGATAATCGAATTTATGGAACTATTAATAAACATTATGAGTCGCGCTGGCTATATCTCGCCGATGTATCGCCGATACATCGCATCCTAATGCATATTCAGATTAATATTTTGTCAAACGTGAAATTGTTATAATATTTGTGAAATACGGTCATATAACATAGCACCATTATACAGCAAGAACGACATTGGTTTTGTTCGATAAGTGTACTATAGTATTCTAGAATGTATACCGGAAAAGAGAATTTCACTTTCTCTAACCACAAGTAAAATAAAATCTATGTTGAGAGGAATGCTGTTATGTTAATATAGTGTGGCATTTTAATAATTTCCGATATAAATATATTTTTATTGAATTTTTTTCATGTATCAGAAATAATGCATAATTTTTAATCTATTTTTCTCAATTAATTCAAATATATTCTAACTTGAATATATAAATATTTATTTAAAATTCATCAGTCAATTTCGCGAGATTTCTTATCTTATTTCGATCGAAGTATTATCGAGAAAATAATATAATTTAAAGTTGTATTAAATTTTGACTAAGAAATCAAACTATCGATAAATTATCAGGAAACCGCGCTTTTGGGAAATACGAAGCTCGTACACAATTTCGTTCTTCTCTGTGGCAATAAACTTTGCAATAGATTCAAACACGAGCTTGCGCGAGGGAGATTTATGTAAGTCGCGGTTACGTGATGCTGTAACAAATTTAGAACACGATTCACGCGCTATACATGACGAATGTCGTATCGCCCGCGGTGAAAGTTCAATGAGATCGCCGCGAAGTATAATCGGTTCCGGTTCCTGCACCCTCTCCTCGTCCTCACGGAGCCGTCTGGTGTCAACGAATCGCTGCCAGACGACCTTTTAGAAAGTCTCCGGCGATAGATGACCGGCCTGCGAAAAAGACATCGCTCGTAAAGATTATCCGCGGTGTCACCGTGACACGACCACGTGTATACTAATCTTATATTATTTCGCTCGAGATAACAAATCTCTCCATGTAAAAGCATTCTTTGATTTCATCGTTAGAGGAGATGAAAGCAGTCGACGGAAGAAATATAATAACGCGGATCTCTTTATATATAGACGAATATTTGATCATCGATAATGGCGTAAATCACTCGGGATGAAAAGATTCATGAGAGGAACAATGTGTCGAAGCTAATTTATATTTGTCATCGCAACAAAATGACAGCTTTTCAATTGAAAAAAGATATATATATTTTTGTTAATTTGCATCTACTGTAGCCTACTAACCCAAGCAATATTATTAAAAAGATATTGAAAAATATAATCTCTAGATTATTGCCAAAATGGCTTGAAACGCGAGAATAACATTATTTAGGCGCTTTATCTAAATTTAATTATAACATGATTATATTTAAGAATTAGTAGATCGTTAATAAATGACGTACATATAAATGTGAATCGTGATTATCTCGAAAGCGATTAAACAAACTATCTAAATGCACCTTCATTGCATCAAACGAACGTAATCAAAATACTCGCGCTTTTCATATGACGCTCGTTATATAAGACGCACGTCTTTGTCTACGTGATTGATTAATGATAGCGAGCAAGGTCCATCGTGTGTGTGTGTGTGTGTGTGAGTAATAAAGACGCGCGCAGCAGCTGTGTTTACAGCAATGTAATATCTTACAGTAATAACCATATGACTTTCTATCGTAAATCAACTCGGCTTAATCGCGTGATGGCCCTAATATCTATTATATCTATACATATTATATTATTGCTCGAATACGAGGTCTCTCTTTAGCTTCTATGTATCTCTGAGAGATGTAAATTTCGCAAACAATCGACGCGAATAAATTGAGAAGCATTTTCGAAATTGATCGGAATGAATTCGCGCGAATAATTTTATTATATTGCATGTGTCTTTAAGAAAAGAAATTTTAATTTTAAATTTTAATTCACGGAATACACAAAAAGATGAGCAAGTGTGACGCTATCATGCTAACCACACAATTACCCGCGTCCTTCCTTCCTGGAAGGCTCGAGGTAGAGAGAACCTCGCACATACTTTCGTATATATTTTGTCGGAAAGATCGGGCATATTAATAGGATAGCAGCGTCTCTCTCCTGGGATGCAACATTTATTCTTAATGCACCATGGCATATACCTAACGACGAGTCAATTACATAGTCGTATAGGTACTATGCTCGTGTCTTCCTATACGTATATATATAATGTATATGTATATCGTATATTAATACAATATAATAATAAAATATGTGTGATTGCATATATAATATATATCCATAGACGTACAATAAATATTTACAACAATTTGAACCAGAGCATTCCGTGTTGGCTTCGAGGGCAAGAACAGGGCGAGGGTGGCACAGCAACACTCATCGTCCGGTATCATCGGGTGTATCGTGTCTCGTCTTCCATTCGCGTTGGCGTAATAATTACGTGAGAGATCGTGAAATCACATATATGCTGGACGGCGACGCCGGTCGCGGTTACACCTGGTTCTCATCGTCCTTGGACGGATGAGCCGCGATCCACTCGAGTGCCTTCTGTATCAGTGGCGGGATTTCCGGTGTAGTGGGTAGATGAGCACCCACCGGCTGGAAGCCGTTTTTATCGGCCTTGTATGTCAGGGAGATTGGCTGACCATCGTCACTAGAGTAACTAAAGCCGCCCTCCGCCTTCATCGCCTCGTTCTCGGTGCCGGCGTCCTCCAGGTGGCCTTCCTCCTCGGCCTTGATGCCATTGCCGCTCTCATAATTCCACTTGTAGGATCCATCCGGATTGGGACCTTCCTGGCTCTGGCTGACGATCGGTATCACGTCGTCAGCGGGCGCTGCAACGACGTACGCTGACAACGCGAGCAAGATCACCTGGTAGTTACCGCGGAGAAAAAGTTGATTTTAATAATGATTAAATTAACCGCGATAACGCGTTTATTATGATTATAAAAATGTACGCATTTAATTTTGAACTAAAAAACCTCGATGTAATTAATATTAATGATGTAAATATGACATTACGATATTTTCCATTGTGTTGGAATTATGTTAGAAAATTATGAAAAATGATGATATCGCTATCCGTTTAATAATTATTACTAAAAATGTTTATTGTTAATTTATCATTGGAATATATTAGAGATGACAGATTTATTATCACGATTATCCTAATTGATTTTCAATTTTTTCAATTGTGTTGCTCTCCCTGCATTTATATCAAATACAACTTCTTGAATGTACGCACGATAAATAAAAATTTTCAACGTTGATAAATTAAAATCAAGCTGACATTACATTACGAAATCACATAGCGTCGGCCATTGTTGAATCAAAGTTATAGAATCTGCGAAAGATTTAATATAAACGCTGAGTTGGGAATAAAAGTAATATTCATCCTTAAAGATTAAGATCAATTAATTCCGTTATTAATTGACTCGTTCATCGATTTTAGATGGAATCTCAATTAAAGTGACGATTAAAACGCACCCGTGGTGCAAATATAATTTAATATCGAGATGTACAACGATAAGATATATCCAAGCCACTGACATAACATGTGTTATATCGCAGAGAAAAATAAGCTATCTTAGTCAATCATTGCACAGTGCAAATTTCCAGATGCATAAACATCAGATGAACATTAGCCTTTTCGTTAGTTTCCTTGTTTGACATTCGTGTCGTTGCACAAGTGCTTATGCGGGGAATGCTAATGGCTACCGCTACTTAGAAGATATTCAGCCGTCTCTTACGACGTAATTTGCACGACAGTTAGTAAAAACGGTGATTTATCTACGGCGATATCACGGGGTAATTAGAAACAATGCGCTTATCCTGATGTATGCAAACTCATCTTTGATAATATTTCTACAATTTTTGAATCTTAATATTACGATGCGTTTATTCGTCGCGATTGAAATTATTGCTGATTTAATTTCATAAAGCGTCGTTCCGATTGTTAAATCGAGAGTGCTGTAACGGAGAGAAAGTTCTGCGAGAATCAGTGGAAACGGGCGCCGCGCGCCGAAGTAGTGATACCGTTTTGAGTCAGACATGACAGAAATCGCGGTAGTATTAGCGTTATTAGGTCAGACGCCGCGCCTCGAATAAAACGAACGATGTTAATGACATATTAATGTCACATTATGCTATAATATGTGGATTATACTATTATTACCTTTATTGTCTCATTTGTGTGTGACATGATCCTGATATTATAAATTAAATGATATTTCGGGTTGTAGCGCAAAACAATATATTGTTAGAACGCGCGGGATATTATTGTGCGATAATGTTAATTATTATTGCTATTGTGAAGTAATACAGTTATAATATTGCTAAAAATTGATATAATTAGTCCTTACGCTAAAATTTATTCCAACATCATTAATATTTTGCAACTTCTCGAATATCATTGGCCTCTTTTTTTTCTATCTCTTGTAACACAAAACTTATTAGGGGTTAATATTTTTGTAAGAAATTATTTCAATTTTCGCGTTAAAACATTTTTTACCTAAAAAACGTACGCGCGTTACACGAAGATGACAAATTTTGGGGTGTAACCCCGACGGCATCGATCGATATCGTTACCGCCGATCCTCCGGGAGACGCTACTTACCTCCCGTTTCGCCCCTCATTCTACCCACCGATATCCGAGTCCCCCGGAGCTCTCGAATACGCTATACCGAATAATCGCGAAGTGTCACTTACAACAACGTAATTCACAGAACGTTCGGGAGAACGCGCACAGGGAATCGTCGTGAAATGCACCGCCAAATTCACACGACCTGGCTACGATCGTCTCGCGTATTAACACGCGTCTCTATCGGAGAGCACGAGTCCGATCCTTCCTTATTCCCCATATTCTGAATCTTTTTCCTCTTAATTAACGCTTACCAATGACGTATACATCCTGCAGCAGTAATCGCTGATGGGCAAGTGTTTATCAAGCCCCGCAGCGCTCGTCGTATATATACCCCTGAAGGCATCACCAACACCATCATCGGTTTGACGCACCGATGGCCACCATGTCACAAGTGGGATGCACATGGGATACACAGAGGGGCCGCATGCGATTTACACGGATTCACGTTTAACAGCACAGCTGCGATGTGTGCGCGGGTGCGTGTGTATATTGCCGCCGTAGAGGGAAGCGGAGAGACAACACACTCTACATCGACATCGTGGAGAGACCATCTTCCCCGAGATCATCATGTCACACTGAGCTAAATGTCATTGGGTCCCGTTGAAGGATGCTTGCTCAATTATCATCGTTTCTTTAACGGGATGTGCACGGCAAATCTTTTTTTTTTCCACAATTTGTTGCCGAAAATGGGTTGCGTATATTTTTTATCTGGTACAGATTCATTAGTGCGTTTGAATATTTTTTTTTTTTTATTGTTTCTTTGATCGATTAATTTGGAAGTATGATTGTTTTAAGAGGATTCGATTATTTCAAGAGATGCGTAACGCTCTTTTTGTTGCGTCTCTTTAAATTTTTATCTTTTCTAACTGTTCTTTTTTTTTCTCTTACATCGATTCTAAGAAAGATGCTGTTGAACAATGCTTTTGGATATGAAAATTCTATCTTCAACATATTTATAGAAATTTGTAAAAAATTTTCTCTAGGCAAAAAAAAAATGATTTTAATAATTTAATAATTTTTCTACATTATTTTTCAGTTATTTGAGTATTTATTGATTATAGTTAACTTTAGATTAAAAGATCGAGAGCGAAAACTGAGTACGGTGTGCTCGGAAATCTGTTTATGGTTGTCGGCAGCTTTATGTTATGCATTTTTGTAAAACGAAAAAACTATATTTTTTACTCGACAAACACATACACGTGATACACGTATGAAAATAATTTAACTTTGTATCTTGAAGGTTTATTAAATACACTGTTCATTGTTTCAGTATTTTTCTAGTAATATACGAACACAATAAAATTGAATTGTTTTTCTACTATTTCCCAGTCGTTAACCGGCAATTTTACTGTTCTATCATTTGCATAAATATTGCGTAATGTTATTCGCATCATTACTAACATACGTTTCGCGATTCTAATCGATAGATCACGCCGTCATTGAACAATCAATCGAACGCTCATCAAATAGCTATTTACCTTGATTTTTCTAATTATAGTAGAAGCTAAATTACTCGAATGCTCGTGGGATTTGGCATGGCAAAATGAAACTGGACGCTCGCGCATCAATCGACACACGCATGACACACATAGCTGCATTGTCTATTCTAATCAATCGGAAGCGACCTGAATCTCTCATTACCGAGTGATAATTATATAGAGCGTGCCGTATATATCGCGTTTACTTTGTCATGACTAAACTTGCCGCCGCAGGGGAATAACGAGCTCGCATTTAGCGTATATTTATCGCGATCGCAATTTAGGGGGGAAAAAAAGCAAAAATCTGAGCTTGTAGCGCAACAAATTGCGAGGAACAATACGCCAAACTTCTCGCCCGAGAGGCATCTCTCTGGTCATACAAGTGATATTTCCTTTGTACGTATACGTGAATTGCGTCTCTGTAGAGAAAAATAATTTTTTTTAAATTATCAATGCGAAACTGTACGTAACGCGTGATATTAATTTCTTTCTTATTGCGTAACATGATATACACAAGACGGCCCGATACGGCTGATTTAAACTGATGCATGTGCCGGAAGCTGCACGGGATTATACATGTACCTAACATGCGTATGTAATTAATAATCAATGCTATTCCGTCGGGATGTTTGATATTGTCAGTAAATATCCTTAAGCTATGTTAATATCTTTGCATAAGTTCTAAAAGGGTTTATATTTGTTTCGCAAATTTTGTATAAAAATACAATTATCAAAAGATATGAAGAGAGAAGGCGATATAAGAGATATTAATCTAAAAAATTAATCTAAGAATATGACACAAATGTGGTATAAGCTTGCGTAAGAGTCAAGCTCGCCAATAAAATTACGAAAATTTTGCTGAAATTAATTACATTAATTAAAGTAGCAGCTTATGTCGGAAAATCTCTTTTTCGAAGAACTTTGGAAAAGTTGGGATGAAGGCCGTCCATTTTCTCCTTACGATTATTGATCGCAGACATTACCGGCGAAGTATACCGATGTAACATTAGACAGAATCCGTCAGGGGAACAGTGAATAATGCCTCGATAGGCGTTAGTTTTCTTCTTTTACGGGAAATGTAAGAAGCACGTAGCACGACGATAAATTTTCCCGTGTCTCTAGGAATGCCAGCCGCTCGCCGTGTAGCCGCGTCGCGTGTACCCGCGTGATTCACAAAGTCACGTCATCGATATATCGGAATAATTTTCTCGAATGCGCATTTGCGTTTATAAGTCGCTTTAGAATGCATGAAAAGCCGCGGTTGATTTAAAATAATTCGTCAGTCGGAACTAGGAAGAGAAGGGAACTGGGAAGGAGGAGTTTCTCTTGAAAGTCGAAGACGTTCGATATGATAAACGCTAAAATGACGTTTCGCGATTGTTCATTGAATATTTTAACGTGCTACGGATAATAATGAAAGGTCGGTTCAATAAGTACAGTAATTTATAACTCAATATTCTCACGGTAATGTGATATTTACAAAAAAAATTTGTGCAAAGACTATCCAACATATAATTGCGTTACCGAAATAGTTGATATACATATTAAAATTAAAATTTGTTAATTTTTTATTTTAATTAAAAACAATTCTTTATGATTTTATTATAAGAGAGATAAAGATAAAAGTTTAATACATTTTTTAATTTATAATATTAATTAATTTTAAGAATTCTTTAACAATATTACCATTATAGAAAGCTAAATGAAATATTACGTACAAGAAGAGTGTAAATATTTTTAAAGGATATTTGGAACTCGTAAGATCTTTTATGAAGCATAAGAAAGCATAAGAAATATCAAATATCATATTAATCAAGGAGGAACGGATTGAACGGATCGCTATCTGGTCGATCACGAGACGACCGTCTGGCAAATGTAGGGGAAAGTTTGCGCGATATGCGCGTTTGGGCTTTTTAATTAGCTGCATTACATAACGCGGTCGCGGCGCGGAGGCAGATACAAAGGATGTGCGAATAAATATCAGTCGTGAAAGCGGCTAACTGGGTAACGTCTGCTATCTCGAGATTTACGAGTACATCTTCGAGAAGGTTACACCCCGAAGAAATCCTGAAGAGACATGACCGCGACACCGCGACACCGCGATTATGCGCGATCATTAATGCAATAAAATTTTTTTGTTGTCCGCTTCACTCCCATCGCATCATTAATTTCTCATATTTCTAGTAAGTAACATTTGCTACTTTATCTAACGCGTTCGTTAACGCGTACATTGAATTTTTCAAGTCGGATGTCACGTTGCTTTATAGAAAAGAAGAAAGAAATATAGAGAAAGAGAATAATTTATATGCGAGATTTATTACGTATATTTTTTTCTGATAAAAACTTGTATTATTATATAAAAATTATAATATTATAAAAATTTGCATCCGCGCACGAGTTAATATATACAAATTAATATCTTATTTAAACGATAAATTATCAACTTATCTCTTTCTTAAATATCATGCAGCATGTCTCGTTACTCATTACAACTTGAAGTATTTATAGTTTGCAAAACCTGCAATTGTGACTTCTCGAGCAATACATTGCCTCGTTGACCAATATCGCGGACGATACACCTCTCGATCCCTCTCATTTTTTATTCACTTGACAGATTGGGCACTATCCCGATACGGCCGCCGGTTATTCTTCCCACCCCGTTTCCTATCACGCTGAGTTTATAATACAATCGCCGTTTCTCCCCATACGACGAACGCGATAATAAGAAAGTTGTACCGTAACAACGTTTCGTTACTTTTTAAAAGATGTCTTGGTATCGTATCACGTCCCTGATTCTCTCGTCGGTCATACCGTAATAGGTTGCGTCTTCAAGATTAATGTCCGGTCTCCGGGATCTTCTCGCGAGATCTCTGAATTCGTCGTGGCTTATAAGGTATACCATTCCGGCGACCGTGATTCGAATGCATTCAACGAAGTTGTTTTCTAACATAAGACATCAACTGCTTCACACAATTTCTATATTTATTAGAAACTAAAATAATATTGAAGAATTAAAGAAATCAAATATTTTTGTTCTAAGAATAACTCTATAATTTAATTTTCTACCTAAGAGAATAAAAATTATATCCTATCTTGAATTCTTAAAGAAATCATCATGCTTATAAAAGAGTAACAGAGAGGAAAGAACATTTTAATATATAAAAAAGTAACAAGAAAAGAGAGAAAGAGAAATGATTAAGAAAAGATAAGGCATTAAAGATTTTTAATAAATGGAATTTTTTAACAGTTATATATAAAAAATTATTTTATAATTTTATTTATATTTGATTACTTAACGCAATAAGATCTCTCTATGGTAAATTTCTAAAGTTACAAAAAACGACATTGTAATTGTGTCGGTGCAATATCGAAAGCTGTGTCAGCGCCTATGCAAGGGTCAATTTTTATAACGGCGATGGGCACTGTCGAATGTATACTCTCGCCGAATGAGTACACTCTCATCAAATATTTTAATTGGTGATTAAGAGACGTTTGAGCCGCATGTGTCTCGTTATCGCGTGACTTACTCTTTCCTCTTCCTTTTTCGTCAACAGTTTTGGGCCAAAGGATTGTCTCAGCGTGTATCAAATTAAGCGTTGAATTTTTCGATACTTTGTTCTAGTGCACTTTTGAAATTAAATATAATATAATCAGTAATGTAATAATGAAAAATAGTTCTATCAAAAATTCTATTAAAAATTTTGTTTTTTATTGTAATTGACATGCAAAAGTTTTCTAGATTTATCACTAAAATATTATATATCTTTTAGATGCTTATATTAAGTAATATCGCGCTTTCGCGTAAATCATTCAGCGCGTAATAATATACTTTGTATGTTCTAAACTTGCGCAAGAATTTCATTAAATGATGCCTGAAATATCGAAAACTTGGCTATATATGTATGCGTATATCCGAAAGGTTATATGTATAAGCGTATAATGCTTGAATGTACAACGACGATCACTGATGCAATCCTTCAAGCATTATCTTTTCTCCCAGCGAGAACACAGGCACAGAAATATACGGGACGATCAAATATAATTGCGTCACTATTGGCCGTTTACGCGCTTACAGACACACATACGCTCGTACACAATCGGTAAATTACACGCATAATAATTTGTCCTGATCTTTACAAACAATATAATTAAATCGACATTAACTGTATTTTCCTATAACCAGTCGGGAAATTTAAATCCTTTTTGTGTATAATCTCTATATTTACCCGCGATTGAGATTAACAAATAGATTTAGAAATTTCAGGATGTGCACCAACCGTGCGAATTACAAAGCTAGCTTGCAAATATCTTTAAATTTTATGTAGAAGATTTTTTTTTTTTTTTTTTTTTTTTAAATAAACGCAACATATAAAATATAATATACTAGAAAGTCGTACACACGAAGATTATTTTACGTTTAATTTGATTTATGGGATCGGGCCTGATTCCCCTGTTATATTAATCGAGCATTAAACCGGTCCTGTTGACCTGTCGATTTCCGGCGCCCCGTTTTTCGCACGAACAAACCTGCCGACAAGCTCACAATATTAACAACGGCGCACGAAGTTATTGATCATTACTCGAAATGTCAGCGATAAACGTAGCCACTTGGGCTCCAGGTTACTTGGTTTCTTCTGCATGAACGTAAGCGGATAATTTGTATTGTGGTCAGACAAATGTCCCATGCAGGTTAAAAAAAAAAAAGAAAAAAAAATGTACAAGCAAGTTCCAGAAACTTTAGTTTTAATTCTTGAATGATCAAAATATTTTGACGAATATTATTTATACTTCACTTCGTGGGGAAGAGAGGCGGATATCGATGACAGATAAAAATCGGACAGTTTTATTTGAAACTTAAAAATGTCATACGAACGTAAACAACTGGAGAGCCTTGTTTCGTTTTACATAAAAGTCAATCGCGATTCTCTCCTCGTGTATACCATATATTTGCCTCATTCATTCACGTAGTCGTTCGGTTCTACGCTCGCTCCCCGTGTCCTCCCCTTTTGCTCCATTCTGTCAATTTCATCTTTCTCCGTCGTTTTTCTCTCTCGTAGCCGACAACGTAGCCGGCTTTCATTCAAGCGTGCATTCCTCGAGATGCATCGCGACTGGTAGGCGCATTCGCGTGCAACCTTTCCTTTTCGACACGGCCTTAGGAACAGCCGGCGTGAGACGTGCCTCCTATATTGCGACAACCAACCGCCGTAGATATATCGTACTTATAAGGCCGCGGATTGCAACGCGTTTCTCTGCCAGATGATATTTCGAGTCTCTTGCGCGAGATGCATCGCCTCACATTTGAAATCTCGCGGATCCTTCGCCCTTAATCTACCCATCGCTATTTCAATCTAGTCTGATTTATTCCTACAAAATTTTTTTCTGTACAGTACGGATATTATGATATATAGTCTTGTAATTTAATATTATATATATTTATTAATATAATATTATATATATATATATATATATATATATATATTTATTTATTTAATACAACAAATGCTTAATGCGGTTTCGCATCCGTAAACAGAGAATTGAAATAATGATTGTTTTTTTTTAAGCATAACAGATTTAATAAATACGTCTCTCTATCATAATAATATTTTTTTATCTATTATTACATTTAATAAAAAACTTAATATCAGGATTTTATGCGATGATTAGCTTCTTTTCGCTTATTGTTAGTTGCAATTATAGAGAACACTTTAATATCGCTATGAATAAAATATTCAAAACATAAATAATATATATTGTTATAATGTCGATCTGATTACATTTTTTTCATTGACAATTAACAAAATTTCTCAGTTGAATTAATTCTTACCTTATTTTTGGAAACAAAGTTGATGAATTTTTAACGACAATAATTAAAATATTCACGTATTTTTTATCTTATTATAAACGCATCAAAAATATCGAGGTCATTAAAAATATTATTAATAATATTATCAACAGTATTATATGTGTATTAGTTTTATATATTCGCGAAATAAAGTGAAGATTAATTATAAATATTATACGTCATATTATTATTTATTCACAGTTCTTTTTACAATTTATCATTTCTGATTCAAATATAAAGTTTCAAGGTATTATTCTAAGTAACTGCATGACAAATATTTATGTTAAATACGTCATAGATATGTACGTGATTGTTACATCGTTATGGATGATTAATGAATTTTCTTGCATATTATTTCTACCTTAACCCGAGATGAACTGATAATTGGATATTGGCTATTTTCTTTCTTCTCATATTATTGCTAGAAGCTATAATTTAAAAATATCATTTCAATGACTCATCGGCCGATGAACATAATTACTCTAGCAATGATGCCAGTAACAATCCCGAGGACTTGAAGCAGAGAAGCGGAAGTGATGGCGATATAATCGGAAATTGATTTGTTGTTTATAAATTTGCAACTATTTGCTTAGCGATTTTAATGTTTTTCATCAGAAAATTATGTAAGAGAATATTCTTCGTCGTTCTTTTATATCTATAATAATTTCTGAGATGCGCACGAGACAGTCGCGTAGATTCGTATTGACCTCACCGGGCGTCGCTTGAAGAAGAACGGTATACTGTCTCACGAATATCAAACAGATCACCGTCGAGGGTTTAAAAGGCGTGCAAGTACCGAGGAAGGAACAGCCGGCGTTCTCATGTTAATCGGATGCCTTAAAAGTCGGTCGTGGGTCGTCTCGTCTCTCACGAGTTGTCAAAGTAATTTTCGCAGGAATCCTCGCGCGCGCTTGCCTCCGGGAGAACGTTCCTCTTGCGCGGGATGAAAGTAAAATTGAATTCGGCGTGCACACGTTACGTCTTCTCGCCTGCGGGCAGGCGCTCTCTTAGAACGTTCGTGGTATGTACTTATATGTCAAGGTCGCCTACCACACAATCTCATACGCCGCGCGTGTTGCCTCTCCTCCACCGATCTGTCGGAATAAGTTCGCACGATCATTAACGAGGGATTACTTTCAGAATACAAACAAACAGATCCTATACTGTTAACAAGACTTTTTTGTTAAATGCATTTATCTTGCGGTTATTTTTTTGAGATTGGAATTTTGAAAAAGACGAAAATTGCAGTATTTTCTCTTGTTTTACGACTGGATAATAATTCATTGTTCATACGATAATCGAGCGATCCATGATCTATGACATTACGTCGCAAGAGATGCGCGCGAGGATCGTTAGGTTTAATCACGTCGAAGCGAGACTCTTGCTGTGAAAATCTAACGTTTATAATTCTTTACGAGCATTGAGACGCACTCCATCGCGTCCATGCTTTCGGCATAAAAGATCGCGAAATGGAAAGTTTATCAGCGGTATAATTTTATGTGAAAAAATTTGGACAAAATAAATGGATAAATCGACGCGAATCGTGTTTGCGCCAATTCTTGTCTCTCGGAGCACGTATATTTCAAAATGTAGGAAGAAAAGAGGTCATGGTGTTCGGTGGGTTACATGAAAATATACTATATAAATTTGAAAAATTACGTTAAATTGTATAAACGGAAACAATTGAAGTGTATTAAAATTAAACACGTTTCATACTTGACCTGTTGCTGCTACACAGTATCGGCATCATCATTTCGTTATTTATCGTTTCTTAAGCGCGCGATCGTGACTACGTGATCGCGCAGGTCGATATGAGAATCAATCGGGATCATTAAAAAATCTATATATAATATAAAAGAAACACGCTGAAATCGATGTCGTGACGAGGTAAACTTTCTCCTTGGCGAGGGCGCGATGCAACGAAAGCGAAATGACGCATAACCTGGGAGGAATCTGATAGCGGGAATCTGATAATCTAATTGTGTTAGTTGCATAACCGTATTTGCTTGGTTGAAATTTAGAACCGCTCATGAGCATCGAAATTATTTTCAGGGCACTTGTTAAATTAAGCGATTTCTCTGAAAAGAAAGTTACAACAAATTTTTTCAAATTAAAATAATCTTTTAATAGCATAAATAATAAATAAACATATATCACATATATGACATATATAAGAAAACTTATTTTTTTAACACATAATAATAGGCAAAAATCGTAATAGACAAAAAATATTCTTAAAAAAAATTCTTACATAACAATTTGTTTATGATCAATCTTTAAAGTCTTGTAATTCATTACATTGTTTCGAAGACGCCGTTGGATCTTTGAAACCGTTTTGTCGGAGCAACAATTCGAATCCCGCGAATTGCGATGAAACGCGAGAAGGAGAACGTGGTGCATGGAGGATGATCGGGATCAGATGATATCTCTCGAGCATGCAGCCAGCTATTGTATTTACCGTCAGCGCGAAGGCAGACTTCTAGATTCGTGTAGAGATATTTCGTGCATTTAATTGGCGGTGCTAGACATTTATCGACATAAAGATGGCTCTTACAATGAGATATTTGATAGTTGAGTAACGTGATTTCCACACGAGCGACGATTGTTAAATAACTGTCGTCTTCCTCTATATGGTATATAGAGAGAAAGAGATGATTAAATGAAACGTTAAATTAAATGTCGATCAAACGAATCGTTTCGTTAATTCTTAGATAGTATTTGCATTAAAGTGATTTATCTCGATTCTGTTATCTACCTACGTCATGTTTAGTAAAATATCTTAATCGCTTTCTGAAGCGATTACCTTGTATTCGGGAAACATTCACGACAATTAATCACGATGCAATTTTTGAAGTAACTACCGCACTGTATCCGAAACATCGATCAAGCCAACGTATCTAGAATTGTCAATCGCAAGTACAATAGCAATTCGGTCGGGGCGTGATTTCGTGGCGGTAGCGCGAGAGATCTACGATGATCGGGCTAACGATTAGATATTTCCAGGTGCATTCAATCGTTACGTCCGCCTGATTGCGAGACTCGTATGCAGATTTCCGCATAGATATCACGAGTTACAAGCCTGCAGAAATGTAGGCGATTTCGATCTGCCAATATACACAGATCAAAGAA
Organism: Polyergus mexicanus; assembly: GCF_030449975.1. Lineage (NCBI taxonomy): Eukaryota > Metazoa > Arthropoda > Insecta > Hymenoptera > Formicidae > Polyergus > Polyergus mexicanus. The sequence continues at coordinate 8,828,993 of NW_027223332.1, read as the reverse complement.
TAGGAGATAAGAATCAAAAGAAGTCTAACGAGATTGATTAAAAAAGGAATGTTATTTTCTTATATAACGCGATATATTTCTATTCAAACTATGGTTATAGATGCGTATCTCTCTCACTATTGTTTTCAAATAATTGGCAAATTATATAATGCGATATAGGGATAAACAAATATGTCGAGTAATGTTAAGTGAATTGGAGAAATTGAGTGAAATACGCCACATTTTCCAGGATAGATTCCTTAAAATACGCCCCCGGGGGCCGAGTGATTTACGAGAAGAGAGACGTCAAGTACGAGATTGAAGAGGGCCTGTCTTGCGCGAAAAATATTTTCAATTTAACGTAACAGAGAGACACGAGAATCTTCTCGCCGTGCAATTTCGTACTATTATCCGCGCTATTCCTTGAAGCGCGGCATCACCGACGAACTAGTGATTTAATCGTACCGACCACGAAGATGTATACATTGAATATGGAAAATACCTTAGGAATAAATTAATTTCAAGGATCGCCCCCCTCCCGAGTAATTTGTAATCGCGCGACGCTCATTTAATTAACACAACATCGTATTTTACGTTTCTATTAATGCAAATGAATGTAGACGCATCCGCACTAGAGATCTTCCTCCCCCCCCCTCGCCCCCCCCCCACCTCCTTCTCTTTCTCACTGTCTCTCTTACGTTGTCGACGTCGGATCGATACGTGATTTTGCGACACAGTATATTTATTAATCAAACATCTCGCAAACATCTCTCGTCCTTTTTCGGTGCGAGACGCACCATGTATTGTCCTCGAACGCGACATAAACGAGCTTCTGAATATAACGGACATCGGCTAATGCGATGTCGTAATTCTCGTTTTTATATCCGCGGCACGTCTCGCCGTAAGATGCGCGCATTTATCTTATTTAAATCGCACGCTTTGTGTATCCGTGAGGATACGCGCCGCACGAGGATTGTGTCGCGCGTTTTGGATTAGCACGTGCCCCGTTCCCGGGATATTGGTCGCCCGGAGGGCGACTGCTATTTCTCAATCGGAATCGCGATAATCTACTTTCAGGGATATTCTTAGACAGAATAATTCAGTAATTGTATAAGAATAAACGATGCGCATGGACAATTCCGATGCAAATTTTTGATAGAGACTCTCTTCGAAATAATTAAATTCGCAGTAATTATTGTACATAATATATAAAAATACAGGTGAAAAATATATAAAAATACAGATGAGAATTATATAAAGATACAGATGAAAAATATATAAACGATACTAAATTTTGCGCATCACAAATTATGTATTGTACAATTATGCAGCGCTGACAATTACGTCATAATCTCCCGCTATTTCGCCATGTCCATTATTACGTCATCTACACATGCGGCCCATCATTAAATATCGCTTTGTGTTGTATTCGCGAACTAGCCAACCAAATTCATTCACCGATGTATTCAAATCGCGAGCGATTTGATGTTTTAATGAGCGGAACATCCGTGATGTGTTTATGGCACAACCAAGTTAGATGAGTCTCTCGATGGAAGAAAAAACGTTGTAACTGAATTTACATTTCAACACTTTTATTTCATGGCTAGGGGCAACGCTTAAAATATAAACATTGCCGTCGCAATGATTCTTTACACAGTGCACGTGCCGCAAGATTTCTTAATTAACACAATAATACTAATTCTTTGCAATGTGAAAGAAATTTATCTTACGTAAAATTCGCATAATATTGTATATGTGAATATAAGAAAATAAAACATAAAGATCGTGATTTAGAGGCATATAACTTCGATGAATTCAATACTCGACACTATAAATTGACAAAAATGTTGAATTCACTTTAATTAATTCACTCATATGATCAAAACATAACGATGAACTTTTTACAAGTTATCTTCCTCGGGATGCTGGGCAATGTACTCTAGGGCCTTTAGGATAGCGGAGGGTATCGGAGGTGCCATCGGCAGATGATCTCCCGTAGGTTGGAAACCATTCTCGTCAGCGACATAGCTCAGGGCGATGGGTCTGCCATGGGGATCGGGATAACTGAAGGAACCCTGAACGTAAAGAGCGTCCTCCTTGTCATTTTTAATCTTGACGAGCTGACCCTGTTCTTGCGCCTGAATACCGTTTCCGGTCTCGTAGTTGTAGTTGTACGAACCATCCGGGTTTGGTCCGTAAATATGCAGAGCCAGATTGGGAATTAGGATGTCGTGCGGTTTCAGTACAGGAAGTGCAAATACTGCGGACATGCAGCAAAGTACGACGATCTGGTAAAAATATTATGCAGTCAAGTCAAGATAGAAGAATTTCATGAATGTGACAATTGAAATAATACAGAATATACAAGTGTTTCAACTGTAAAATGCGTTCAAAATTTAAGTTTTACATGTCCTTCTGTTATTGGAATATCGATATATGATATTTATCTGTTACGATATAATTAATTTCTTTTCTATAACCCGAGACTAAAAATATTACAGGAATAGACATACATATTTTTTTTTTTTAGCTTTATGAACAATCCGATATTTTTCAAATTAAAAATACAGACAACAAAACACAAAAAAAAACGAATAATTACATAGATTAATAATTTTCTCTATTAATTTTATTATATAATATATACAATATATAGACTTACTAAAGCGTTCATGATGCTGATAGCGGCTGTTTGTTTTGTTGTAAAATGGAAAAATTTAAGAGGCGCCTCTTATATATAGCATTTCTAAGACGCGAGGGGATTCTCTTTCTCATTAATATATTTTTAGCCAACGTGTTGACACATATTAACTCACATGTGTACGTTGTAACATATATTCAATGAATTATAATGAGAACTTATAGTGGGAATGTAAGGCGAGGTGACTGCAAAAATGGTGACATAAAAATCGACTCACTAATAGAATATTCAACTTTGTTGAATATTTATTGATTTTACCCGAAAATCGAATAACGTATTTAAAAACTTAATTGGGTACCATTTTGAGAATTTTATTGTTTCAATTTTCCAAACTTTTCTTCTATCTAAATTTTTATGATTTTGCATTTGTTATGAGAATTAATACTCAATAAATAATATATCTTTTATTCTCTTTCTCTTCTTTTTACTAAAATTTCCTTCATATTTATTATCCTTTTTGCGAAATTTCATACACGTATTCCGCATGCTGTACATGTTCACAAAGTAAGCACGTATAGCATACGTTTACCTAAGGCTAATAAAATTCAAGAACAGTTTAGTCAAAATAACTTGAAGATACAGACATACATGTAGGTAAACTAAACAATCTATTTTTCGAAATTTAATCAAAGACTATTTTAAAAAATTACAATAAATCTTTTATTAAAAAATTTGGGAAACTAACAAATCATAAAAAAAAAAAGAAAAAATATTAAATCCGTATATGTAGTACGTTTGAAAAGTAGCTTCTCTCTCCCATGACATAAATATCGTGCTGTAAAATATTAAAGGCAACAAGGTAAATATCATCAAGCAAACACGTTGGTCACAAAGGATTATCCTCTGTATGTTTCGGGGGAGAAATAAAAATTCTTTACGCTTCTAAGTCGATTGTAAATTTTTCTCGGTGTCGGTGAAGAGGCATGGGACTAATACGTCTAATACGGCGTGCGTTTTGGACGCTTTCCGTTGACCCCGATGATCTTGTTATGTGAATTTTCGTGAACTTTACGCGCATTATAAATTCAACCGACGTGTAACAAATTCGCGGAGCCTTGGCGGGTGCAACGCAAACCGAATACGAAAGTTTATTTATCATTCATCCTGACATGTAGCACGATGATAGCGGCAGCTAGTGTGCCTCGGCTATTTTCTCGAACCTCGAGAAAGTAAATAATTGAATATTTGGATGTAAAAACCAGAACGGTTCAGATATTTTTTAAATGCTAAAAAAAATTGCTCTTTAGATAGTAATATATTTGATATTTTATTACGGATTGTGCTCATTTTACAGCAAATATGATAAATAAAAATTGTGGACATAATATTATTTTTATTTCCGAATAATTTTTAATATACCACTTTTAATTTACGATAATTAAAATCATTAAAAAATATATCACACCCCAAGATTTGTAGATAATTTATTATAATTGTGTTTATTTTATTAAAAGCATGAAGAAGTTGCACGTAGATGTTGTCTACTGATTGTATTTATTCATTTCAATTGTAAAAATAGAAACGGAGCGTGTCTATCGCGTCATTCGAAAGACTTTGTAAGAAAATTATTTAAACTACATCCTAAATACAGAGTTAGTAAATACAGAGCTAATTTAAATACCGTGTAAAAAAATTAATTGGAGGATGATGAAACGCGCACGCGATTCGCGTGTCTTTTTCTTTTCGGAGGCTGTAAATTTCTCTAACGCGTATCTACACACAATTGTAGCGCGCGCTATTAATCTCCCGGTGACAAAAAGATCACATAAGTCGAAGGACTCACACCGGCACGATCGTATCCTTTCAGCCAGTAGCCACTTGGATTCCTTCTTCTGAAGTGGATAATCCGCGAGAACGAAAGTTTTTAATCGTACACGCAAAGCAACTGCGAAGAGATGCAAATTCAGTAATCAATGCCCTCTCCACAACGATGTATTCTGAAAATGCGCTTGCTATACCTAAGATTGCATTGATGCACGTAGTTAAAAAAAATCGCTAAATCGTACATTTGTAAATCATATTGAAAACATGGATTTATATTGCGTGTGTATTTCGCTAAGTGTGCTAAACGACGCAATATTTCTCTTGTCGAAAATACTGGAAGGATTTTATTGTCGAAAGCAAAACTTATGTACGGACATCATCATTTTTCGCAACTTTTAAGATTTCAGCGTTAAATTACCTTAATAATAACATAAATTTTTCTGCTCACGCTCATGCGCGAATATATATGGAATTAGGAAAAAGAAAAAGTTGTTCTATCTGTTTGCATCCTTGAAATTTAAGAGTTTCAAGGTTTTTAATTTTTTATGATTCAGGAATTGCGTCGGCGAGATATCGAATTCTTATTTAGAAAAAGTATATAAATCAATTGTAAAATTTATAAGACAAAACTAACAACGCAAAAACTCAAGATCTCCTATACAGAGTTTCAATTTGAATGCAAGATCGAATGTTTCTTTACGATTTTGCGGCGTCTCAATGAAACTTTTCTGACACATCACTATTTCGCAATTACCAATATTATATTAATTTATGTTTAAGCGTCAAAGGCTAGTTATTTTTTTAAAAAAGCAGAATGATCGATGTGTTCTGTTTTCATATGTTAAATATTTATAAAACTGGAATCGAGGAGTAATATTCAGATAAAAGTAATTTACACGTTAATTATGTTAACGTCATTTTAACTTTGTGTAAAAATTACAGTGGAAATGTCACTTTGAGTCCTCTAGCTGACTTTGTGTAGGATTTCACGCCGATCTCTTCTCATGCTATCGATAAAGCAGAATTGGAACTTGCGATTTTCTCCACCTTATTATATTTTGAATAAAAAAAATAATTACAGCACAAGAATAAGCAAGATACGTTAAACCGGATACGTTAAATCATTAATAGAACTTACACAAATTTTTTTTCTTTCTAAAAATTAAATATTAGTTGAGAATTCTGACATGATAGTGCTCGTCGTTTGTAACGTCGATCGTGTAAATATTAACGATGGATCATAAGTACTCAGAGAGTAAAGAAAAGATATCATAGATCGCGCTATAAAATTAAAGAGAATAAAAAAGACAATTGTAATGTATTCAAATTTTTGCACAATAGAAACTTCCAAATAGGTTCAAATATAATTTTGCTTATTTTTGCAAGTATTAGAATAATGATTTGCACATTTATCTAGAATATTTACATTAAAAATCCGATCTATCTCAAATCAATGATATAAATGAATATGCGTTGAATCGTTTTCTAATAATAAAATATCAATTATCATTTGTTTTGAACTACTATAAATTGAGAAAAATATTGAAAACAAGATTAGCCAGGAAACATTCTATTCATTGAATTAGAAAACTTAATAAATATCTATTTCAGTTTAAAAGTAAATATTTTTTTATACTTTCTCTTGTTTTTTTTTTTCGTTTTTAATCACATTATAAAGATATTTTTATTTATTGTATATATTCATATGTAAAGTGCAACTATATGAAATGCAAATGTATGCACAATGATAATGCACAGGCGCAGGATTAAGATTACATCGAATTATTTAAATAACGGGAGATGTTTTTGTGCCACAATTGATTAGTTTTGCAGCTTCACACAAACGGGCTTTTATGACGCGTATCGGTAATTTCATGAGATATCATTTTTCATTTCAATCTCCACGCGCGCGTTTTCGATGAATACGCGTGCTGGATATGTCTATTCTGCTGCAAAGTATAGGTGATGAATTGTCATAATCTGTCATCCGCGGCTCTTTAATCATCGATTACATAACATTTCGTTGAAGCAACCTAAGTGAGTTGGCTGTGTGAAAGTAAAAATGCTGCGTATAGTATTCAGGTTAGCGGAATGACCTCCGCGCGAGTACAAATTACGCGCGGCGTATCTTATTCCATTACCGGAGGCAAATAGGATCATCGAAATATTGGCCAGTTATAATTAATAGGTCGCGTCGCGAATAATTCAAGATAGGATGTGACAAAGCTCTGATAATTATTATAAAATATTCTGGAAAACACACCATTATTTTGTATTTTTCGTAATATATCTATAATATATACTAAAAATGTTATAATAATTTCAACAAAATTTTATAGATACTATTTTTTCAATTCTATCTTGATATGTAACTTATTCTTTAATTTAAAATTCTTTCCGCTGAAAAATTTTCAATAAAATATTTGTACGAAGGAACAAAATAGCTATTTGTCATTTACGTGATTTGAAATTCAGCGTAAGCAATCAATATCAAACATACCAAAGTAGTTACACGTCCTCGTTCGTCTTCGCGTTATCTACGCCGCAATCGGAGAATTACACAAATACGGTATTAGATTAATTTAACAAGTATCTTGAAATTCGACAAGATAAGACTAACGAGGATACAAGGCAAAGCCGCATAATTAATTTGGAAATTAGATACCCATGTACGCACGAGTTTAATTTTATTACGAAACATATTGTGTGATGAGTGGGGTGAGAGGGGGCGGCTTATCGGGACTCATTACGAAGTGGCGATGTCTAACTGCTCGCGGCGGATCCTGACCTTCGGCGATTTGGTGAGATTGGCGGCTTTCGCGTCTCAAACTTAGGTGAAAATTACACGATCGTAAAGTTTTGCTGCGGATGCCGGATGATGAATGTCCGCCGGCGTCATATACAACGACCTTGGCGTAAATAACGGCGATTTGAATAAATAGCAAACATGCGCACGATTTTACTTGGATAGTACAAATTTGTCATTAATGTAACGGCCATCGATGTAATTCATTAGCAATAACTTGTTTCGCTGTTGTTTCCGTTAATTTTATGACGCTTTATCGAACATTTGATTGCTCGAAATTTTGATCTATATTTAATCGTCCTTTTTTTTTTGCTTTTATTTTTAATAAAATTTTTGCATTTTTTTTTACGAAAAAAACTACTTTTCTTTCTCCTTGAGAATCAGACATGTATGTTCCACTGTGTAATATCCGTGATAATGTTTAATAATTTCTTGCGAAAACTGTTCACAGGTGTCCAAAGATTACCCGCAGGCGATGTTGCTCAAAACTGAAAGTTGCCATCTTTAAATAATATTATTAAATTTACGATACCATATATATTAGTACATTATAATCATACGTAATAGTGCACGTTATAAATCTTTCAAGATGAATGTATCAATATGTACCCAGATAGCACATTGTCAGTTGATTCTTCTCAAATAACTCTTCAAACTACTCTCCTTTTCTCAAAGGATTACTAGACGAGTGTTCATTATATAATTAACCTCAGTTACGTCATATGGTTACGTACATAAAGTTAACGCCTTCTCCATTCCATTATTCCATTTTCTATGTTCTTGTATCGTCAATTTCCTTTCTTCAGTATATGAATAAATATATATATATATATATATCGTATATATATGTATATATGAGTTTTATATATCATTGTTTAATTTTTTTATACCACTATTTTATACCATATTTATACCACTACTAATTCATTAGGGATACTTCCATATCGTGATATAATGTATAATTTTGTATAAATTTGCGAAATTAGTAACTCACACACATGTATCTCTATTATGTGATTTGTGTATAAATCTTTTTAAATAAATCTTTGAATAATAATTTGGAATAATAATAATAATAATACAAATATAGTTTATAGAATAAATAAATTCAGATTTTAATAAGAAATATCAATAAAAATTATAAATTTCTGTGTAAAAGATATCAAACATTGATTAATATATTTTTGCGTATCTAAGAATATATTTTATGCTTTTGAACAAAGTAATTAAATAAATAATATATATTTATTTATTTGGCATGTATATATATATATATATATATATATATATATATATATATTCGAAAGATTATTGTTTTTTAATATACATCTAATTTATTTTACAAGATATGTGATCGCACATTAATTCAGCCGCCCGAATAATTGCGCCCGAAAAATGTCATCTAGCAATCTGAATCTATTGATTAGATAAATTCGCGAATCAATGGCACTTACATCTTACTTGAGTGACGACATCCGAAGACAATTTGTACGACATTTGCGGGAAAATTTCGGAATTCAGACTGAATGCAAAACTCGCGCGGAACAGTGAGATAACTAATATTTCAGGAAGCATATCAGGGAGATATATTGGATGGTCCGATGATTCGACTACGTTACATAAATCGCAATCGATATCTTATGCGTTGTTTTTAACATATCATGAATACGTGGAATTCTCTGATGGTTACAAGTTGTCCTTTAACACAGATATCTATCTTCTTTATATTCCAATGACGCATTTATCATCGTTGTCTGTGCATCTTCTGTGATAAAAAAAAAATCTCGTCGTGACGTTATCTATTTTTTAAATTACGATATCTTCCTTTCTTTTTGCTCATTTTTAAACAGCTCGTAGATTAATGAATACATTTTGACAAACAGTCTTTTTTTAAATAACAGAATAATTATTTTCTATTAACCGTATTTTCAAAAAATGAAGAAATTATATAGTATATTTTATTATATGAAATTTCTATTTTAAAAGAACACAATTAATACATGTAATATATAATAAAACTATCCGCAAATATTCATTTTCGATGTTGCAGCCCTTTGAAAAAAATTTATGAGATTCTATTTAATTTGATACTGATTACATTATAATATTTTATATTGATATATTATAAAATATTATAAATTTATATCAAATTAAATATATACATATATATCTGTGTGTGTTTGTACATGTATATCATATGTGTAGAATATTTTATAAAGATCCTTTCCTATGGATTAGTAATACTTTCATGGCACTGCTGTTGTAATGCTTGCATTGACATTGTGTGATTTTTTTGTCCTTGATATTAAATATATTTAGCATATCCTTATATTTATATATATTTGAAATTTTATTTAAAATAAATGGATACCATATTTGTATCAAGAATAAGACACGTCATCAAATAATTCGTTTGGCAATTGCTGGCAAGTCTTAATTATTATTATATACTATATAATTATTAAATATGGACTGCTATAGAGCACGCTATTTTTTCCTTTTACGGTGACAGGATTTATAATTCTGTCCATCAGATCTTGACTGGGTGAGTTCACTTCTTTATTAAACTCAGATTCATCCGACCTTTTGCAATTTTAGGCACAAACATGAGACTAGGTGCTATACATGTGTGCGTGAATGCGCGTTCGACTCATCCGCAAAATTTCGGATGTACGTATGGCTCATGGAGTGGGGTAACGGACAAGCGGGATCCGGGGCAAAGAGGGGTTTAAATAAGGTATTACCAGAAGATCCCAGAATCTTCGGATGGCGAATATATAAAGCAGAAGGCATGTACGAGATGTTAAGTCAGTGCAGTGAGAAACTTTCAAGCAGCAGCTAGGAAAAATAATATACCCCTTTTCAACATGAATTCATTGGTGAGTTTAAGTTTTTGTGCGAGTAAGAGACGTTACGTGGTACGAGATATGTATGTATGATCTCGTATTTGCAGGATTTTTGTAAATAGAATATTTTTTTGTAAATTGATATAAGCAATTTCTTTCGAAGTGACAGATATACGTGCAAATTCTCTTTATTCTAAAATTAAAATTTAAGACATTGATTTTTTTTTTTAATTAAATAATTACGCTAAACTATCAAATATTTATACTATTGATAAAATCATGTAATTCAAATATATAAATATATTTTACTACATACATTAAACTATTTTTCCTTAAAAAAAAAGTTTCCGAAAGTACAGAACTAGTTTAATCAAGACGCGCATCAGAATTTTATATAGACTGATTAATATATTTTATTATGATTTAATATTGCATACTAATTGGAAAACGTAAATTGTCACATATATTATATAAAAAAAATATCGTAAAATGTTTCATTAAATGAAACAAGAATACTTTGTACCAACAATAATTTTTCTTATCTTTAATACTTGTCTAGTGATGACATTTATATCTATACGACAAAGATACTTCGAGATTTATCAATTACTTGTTAAATTAATCTTCGCTGTAGGAATATTTTGTTACTCGCGATTCTTTTCTTTTTTTAGTATTTACTGCATTGTGACGTGTGTGTGTGTGTGTGTGTGTGTGTGTGTGTGTGTGTGTATGACTTAGTATAATTTCGAAAATTTAAAATATACAATTTAAAATACTATACAATCTTTTGTCTTTACAGGCAATGACTTTGTGCGTTCTCGTGGCAACGACTGCGACAATAGCAGCACCGCCATCCGGTGCTGCAGATGACAGCGTGTTAGCTAAATCTCTCAACCAAATTCCTATTGTCAGACAAGCTCTAGACGGGCCCAATCCCGATGGTTCCTATAGCTACAGCTACGAAACCGGTAACGGTATCCAAGCACAGGAAGACGGTCATCTCAATAATGTGGGCACCGACCAGGAGGCCCTAGAAGCGCGAGGCAGCTACAGCTACACTGATAACGAGGGTAACACCTTCCAGATCTCGTATGTAGCCAATGAAAACGGATTCCAGGCGGAAGGTGCTCATTTGCCTGAGGTACCGCCACTAATCAAGAAGGCCCTTCAATACATTGCCGAGCATCCCGAGGAGAACGGAGAATAACACCGAACGTGACAGAAATATGGAAAAAATTCGGCAAATCGCAGACGAATCTTGACAAGATGACAAATCGGAAAAAATCTAGCGCGGACGGTTGCGATCGTTTTAAGGATTGATTCTCGTGGAGACCGACAATCTTGAAACACGGTTATTCGCATCGTGATTATTTTTGTATTTGTATAATATTATTAATAAATTTATATATTTGCATATAATATTATTAATTTTATACCATCGATAAATGCATTATAAATCTTGCAACATGAGCATTTCAATATTTGGATAATATTCAATTAATTCTTGATGTACATTATTTTTCTTTTCTTTTCCCCATGACGGGATTTATATTATTGTCCAGTCGGATCTTAAATGGGTAAATTCACGTTTTTTTTTATTAAATTTAAATTCAGCTGACTTTTTGCGATCTTACGCTTATAATCTCGATTTAAAATCTTGCCAAGGAGATCAAGTTTTGCATGTGTGTGCGTGCATGCGTCTTTGGTTTAGCAATTGTGATTTATTGGAATAAGGAAAATGACAAGGAGAGAAAAGAGCCTAAGATGTTTTAAAAATTTCCGGAATCTTCAAATGGCAGCTATATATAAAGCTAGCACAGAATGTTAAGTTAGTGTAGTAAAAATCTTCGAGCTGTAGCTAGAAAAATAGTATATCTTTCTTCTCTCTCTCTCTCTCTCTCTCTCTCTCTCCAATTCATTAGTGAGTCCAATTTTTTTGTACGAATAAAACGCGTGTCACGAATTTACTATTTTTGTAAATCAAATATTTTTGTGGATAGACACAATCAATTTCTTTCAGACAATTCAAGAAAAATTTGTTTTAATCTAAAACTCGATAATTTTGAAATACGTAAATTAAATAATTGCGCCAAATCTAATAGTATTGATACGATTATATAATCAAACATTATTTTTAGGTAATAAATAAATTGTATATTACGGTATCTTTCTTAGTCCGACTCCATCCCTTTGATCTGTCCGGCATGAGTGACCCTACCGGTAAGTATTAGCGTTTTCGAATGAAGCAAGTTTGATCGCTTTGAAAGCGATTAAACTCAATTTACCATAAATATATGTTTGACCAAAAATAAATTTTAAGAGAATCTGATTAATATAAATATATGATACATTAATAATATAACTAATATAAAGTACATTCCCTTTTTTTGTTGCTATTTTGAATTTAAAGCATAAAATTCTTCGCCCTGATTAATCAATCAGCTTAATTGAAGTATTTCATTGATTAATCTAATAATTTAAGTACCGCTATAATAATCAAGACGGAATATATAACGTTATTAATCGATCTTAGAACCGTCAAACTTGCTTCACTCAAAAACGTTAATAATAATAAATTATTCTTTGATATACTAGTTATATATGTCTAATTTGAACACATTATATATTTATATTATAAAGATATATTAGAATATTATGAAGATATATACGTTTAACTAAAATATAGACTCTGAGGCTTTTATGCAACAACGATTTTAATTGACGTTTCATCGATCTTGTAAGTAGTGATAAGTATATTTAGAAATTCTGCCGTATTCTACAATAAAATTTAAATCAAATTTACAATACATATGATTTAAAAAACTATATAATTCTTAATTTTTTCAGATAATTACTTTGTGCGTTCTGATGGAAGCGGCAGTGATAATAGTTCAGAAAAACGATGATCTGAGTAGCTGCCAAATCCTGGACAAGCATGATAAAGATTACATTTGCAATTACTATTGCCACTACAATGATACCGGCATTCGGAAATACGGTCATCCCATTAGTGTGAGCACCGAAAATGTGAGCACAGAAAACGCAAAGTAAAAGTTACAGCAACATTAACAAGGTTGTAATAATTACGTTGTCTCAATATAATATTGTATAAATAAGGAAGCTGAAAGACCACCGTCATCCACGTCTTCTACGTTAAAACGATATTCCACAACTTCAAAAATCTCTACAACTACTACTGAAAAAACTACGTGATACTATCAATAAGGAGGCTGGTGGAACAGGAGGACCGTCATACGCGTCATCCACGTCATCTACGTCATCCAGGCCACGGTATTTTCACCTCATTTTCACGTTACTATCTACCAAGCAAATCTCTTTAAAGCTATAATACCGATACTTTAAATATATTGATACCGATACTTTTTGACGCCATTGACGCACAATGCTTATTATCATATATATATCTAATGAAGACGAATCACATACTAATCAAGAAGGCGCTTCAATATATCGCTGAACAGCTCGAGAAAAATGGATAGTAATAAGAGCATTGAACTGGAAATATGAGTAGAATTGGTAATGAGTTTAGACAATACAAGCGATCGGAAAAATTCGACACGCAATTAGTCGCGATTCTCATCGAGACATGTGTAGTCAATCCTCGAAGTCAGCACGATCTCAAGATTGAACTCTTCTTGTGATTATTCTTATGCTTTTGTGCTTACATAAATTTTTATTTTTTACGTCTCTGTATTTATAAAATCTTAATAAAATTCTATAAGTAAATATTATTGATATAAACCAAGCATATCTTTTATTGAATTGATATTTATCAAAGGTCATGACAAGCAATAGTACTTGGTTTTTTGATCATTATGTCAACGGCTGCTTACAATATTTTTTCACAGAAAGAGCGTTAATAATGCGATAAAGTGTGTATATATATATATATATATATATATATATATATATATATGTGTGTGTGTGTGTGTGTGTGTGTGTGTGTGTGTCAAAGATCTATAAATTTGTAGAAAATTTGATACACTATACGCACTTTTTTTCGTGCGTGAGTATCATTTTTTTCAAGAATTTTTGAGATCCATTATTTTATGAAAATACCGCAACAAATTCTCGTATACGAATGAATCGTTAAATAAATGACATAAACCATAATTAGCGTCTCGATTTTGAATAATGATTGTGCTTTTTAACTTTTGAGTTATATGTCGAATAAAAGTTCTATATACACAATTCCACAGATGAAACGGCAATAATTTAATTGGTAAGAATATGCTATATATCATTACTCAGCTATCTAAATTCTAAATGACTATGATTGAAAGGAAAAGAATTACGTAATATATTATAATATAATGCATCTATAAAAAAATTGTACGATTTATATTGAATATCGATGTTTTCTTAAGGATAGCATCGCATTTATATGGTCATAAAACATTTGTTTAAACTTGCTTTACAAAGAGATCATGCCTTGTTAAGAAATGTGTTAAAAAAATGAAACTACTATTGATTACATAAAATCTCAATGTATACTTACTTATTTGTGTGTGTTATTGTTTTCATATACACTTGAATGCCGCATCTAATTGACTATTCATTTCGGTTTAAAATAGTAATAACGAAAAAGTGACAATTGAAAATTGGAACAGTAATGCTGGAAGAATTTCTACAAAAATACAAGTTTATTGGATGTCACATTGTACGATGCGGTAAATATATGGGATGTTATGAGCGGACTCAATTCGAGGGCGCGCATTTAATTTGGTTTATTCGAGAAAAATCTCTGCGGACGATTGTCGCGAGGCACAGCATTCTGCGTCGGATTGTCCTTCTCGATCGGTTCCGGAGTTGTGGGCTGTTTAGCAAGCCACTCCAGGGCACGTTGTATTTCCGGTGGGACGGGTGGCGGGGTGGGGAGATGGGAACCGGCCACCTGGGCACCGTACTCATCGGCGGTCCAGCTTATGGAGATAGGGGTTCCGTCCGGCGCGTTGTATTGAACGGAGCCTTGGATGAGCTGCGTCTCGTCTTCGGTGCCGGCGTACTTGCGACTGCCGGTCTCTTGTTGGACGATTCCGCCCGCCGTCTCATAAGCGAAAGAATAATGTCCGCGGGTATCGCCGAGATCTCGCGAGTAACTCACGATCCTCTCCGGCTCCGGGGAGAATTGGCCATGGACCAATCCGAGCAGGGCTACTAATAACTGAAAATGTAAAGGTAAAGTTAGTATCTTTTTCACTTTCGTCGTCGTGTGTGTACCTGTCTTTTCCATTAGCAATAAATATATATTATTACAAATCTTGAAATTGTTACACACAGCATCAATTTATATGCGTTATGTATCTCCCGTTTATTAAAATTTTATGTCTAAAGATTAGACTTCGACAAGGATTTCGAAGCAAGCGATTCTTTGTAGAAATGAGTTTAAGCGTCACGACGATTTGATCGATCATTTTTACGTCATTTATTTCAAAGACGATATAAGTCTCTCCTTAATAAAATTTATTCATACTTTATATTAAAATCTAAAATGTCTCATAAAACTGCCCTCTTCACTTATTCACGAGAACATGAGCGATAGTTTGCATAATAGATGATTAATGATTAATGATTCATCATAAATATTGAGTTAATTATATCATTCTATAATGGATATAACGTCGTTTCTGGAATTTAATAGGATGGCGATGACACCGGGCGTCCTTCTCGCGACGAACTCTCGCTTACCGAGTGATAAATACGTTGATTTCACATGGCGAACGTTTACAATTACACTAAATTTACTTTCATATACTTTGTAGGCGCAAAAGCCTGATATTAAAAATACTAAAAATATGATTCGCATTATCATGCAAATATCTTAATGGACACATTTAGCACGTGGTAATCAAGACGATTGGTATCCAGGCAGGAGCAACATCGAAAGGTTCGAGCCGTCTAATTGTATTTCCATCTCGAGGAGGATGTCTAACGACATCCATGCGGCATCGAAGAATGAATCGGAGAATTATCTATACGCACGCTATACACTTTGTAATCCTCGTTATGTCCGTCCCATAAAAAGACGCCGGAGATACCTTTCCCCGCGAAAGGTCAGCACAAGAAGAATGTGTTGGTAGATAGGTAGGTCACGTGTGTTCATTGCGATCGGTAAGAGGAACGGGAGGGCATCGCACGCTAATGACACCGTATTACGTTACAATCGCTTCGAACGTAACTTTTTCCCATAACCATAGTTTCCGATTAGCAACCAAGACCGATTCGTTTTGTCCCCGTTTAACCGGCGAGCTTGTCACCGTTCACCATGCAACACCGGACCAATCGTATTTGACATAAATAAACGTATTCTCTGACAGAGAGATGAATCTTATAAGGAGTACCGATATTAAAATAATTTTAATTCATAAAAAGTAAATAAAAACTTAAAAATATAGATTAAAGTAATTTAACATTTTAATTTTTTATAAAAAGATAAAATATCGTACCATATTTTGTTTGTCTTTATTGCTTTAATAATTTTTAACGCTTGAATCTCTCTTAATTGACATCTTACAATATTATATCCTCTGGCAATCTATTGCAATTTTCTGTAAGCTGCTTCGAGATATACTCTCCACTAATATCATTAATCAATAATAATATTGTTGTTATCGAGCGAATATTTTAGATTGATCGGCGAGAAAGTAGAAAAAATAGACGCGTGTAAATTAATGATTTAAAGCTTGTTTGCTATAGTGGATGACGGCTATTCTCTATGCAAGATGCGCGACAATGTTGTCGTTATGTGAGCTTTACAATTTAATGAAGTTACGTAATTTAATAGATTATGTAATATTGTAATGGTCGTTTTGTGCTGCGAAACTTTCATGCGATGACAAATAGCCCTACCATACACGTAGCATTATATCATGCACGATCGTTTATAAATATGTGCGCGTGATCAATTTCAATTTCGCGATTTTAAGAAATCAATGATCGGATTTGCATTTTCATTGTTATGGAATGTATGGAGTATGTATGACTAATATGAAGATATATATGAAATTGAATACGCGTTCTATTTTTCAAGAGAAATTATTTCAAGAAAAAATTTATACCCGAGTTTTATCGATATTTTTATCAGGACTGATTTATCATAACAATAATAAAATAAAGAAATAAATGGCATTAATAAATGATTTTTAAATAATAAAACCTGTATATTGAGAGAAGAGAGATGGAGAGAGAAGAAGGAGATTGATGATGCCAATTTAAAACGCACATATTAATGAATATGGTGAAAGTGCGAGTTAATCTATTTTATATTGCCAAAGATTAACATAAGGCTTAATCTTACGTGAAAAATGCACAATGTATATGTATATTTTATCTATAATTTATATGTGTGTCGCTTTGTGTGTTCCAGATACATGAAGCTCATAAAGTTACAAGAGTACGGTGGCACATCATACTTTATCTACGTTATTCGTAAAAGCTTCTTCTACAGAAGCAGTCTCCCTCGTAAAATTATAACTTATGTTTATATTATATATATATATTAACATAAAAGCTGTCTTTATATAAGTATCTGACAAAAACACATTGTGTTAGATATTTTGTATAAATACAAGAATACAAAAACAGAGAACACATAAAACAGTTTTAATTAATGTAATTTTACGTTTTAACATTCGAATTATTCGTATGATCATAAACTGTGCCAGAGTGAGATTTTTGGCAATTATATTCAGCATCATAAAGGAAAGATGTTATTAATTCTTCGATTTATAATCGTATTATTTATTTAGCATATTACATCCCTCGTGAATCGAACAGACTGTATTATGACTCGGCAATTTAAAGATTAATTATTATGCAATATATCCTACTATTAGCTCGTATAAGATCTGAAAAAAAATTTGAAGAGAAGCGCACTTACCAGGGTACGCATGTTGCCGACTCGATGATTGACTCGCGCGTTTTATGTACGATTATGACGCACGTGCCCAAGAAATCGATGCGTCTCGAGCTGAATACAGACGCTTGTTTAAGTGAAATAAATGATGCTGGCGAAAAGGCAGGTAAGCAAACAAACGCGACGGACAGCGTGACATGTAGAGCGTCGCTCGCCTCTCTCGATGATCGTCGGCGTGGAGTTCGCGAGCAACTCTTGGATCGTTGGGGGCAGAGCCGACCTTTATATCGGCGGACTCCACGAAGCGGAGGCGCCGGTCTTTACATAACCCGGGAAAGTTCATTTCGGCGTGGCCGCGTCGTTGCCCCTGAGAGTTCTAGAATCGGGAGCACGTCGTCCAAGTGTCACCCTCGCTCGAAATCTCCGCGACTCACCTACGTTCTGTCTTCTCCACCTGCGTTCATCATCTGCCTCCGGGGACCATTCACACGCGCATCGCGTACACTCGCGGTACGCGCGCGACACCGGGATTTTCCTCTTTCGAATCAAACGAGACGGCGATGTCGGCCGTGCGGCTTGCAGTTTTCGCGCTTACGTAATGAGACGACATGAGGCAAACGACGATTGCCTTGCGCAATCGGCGACTTCTCTTTTTCGATCGCCGTAGCGGGCCGCAACCGACTCCGAGATCATCTGATCTCCACGGATGGGTCGATGAAAAAAAAGATGACCGATCGCATTTTCGAGGAAACAATCTGATCCCCTGATGTATACATATGAGAAGCGATTTCGCTTCTCGCGCGATGTTTCGACGCGATTGATATTAGAGATTTAAATCAATATATTGTAGTATACAAGTCAAGATTTAATAATGTAAAGACACATAGTATTAAATCTAATATCTCCGACTGACAGACTTACTCTGACAGCTGAAAGCGATGACGACTTGCGCACACTTGATCATTAATGCCTTAACTCATAAATTTATGTATGAGCATATCGGAACACAATAATCCCGTTGTACAAATTAGAATAATTTAGGTAACAGCGATATCATTAATGTTTTATGATCTTGATTCGAGATAGTTGCAGCGTCTGGTTGTAGTCGCGTTCGAGGTATTTACGAAATACATCTTGCATAGTTTTGTATCACATATTTTAAGATTCTATGAAGAAACCTCTACCAAGAGATTAGAGAAATCACTCAATATGTTCTTGCGCGATATAAAGTTCCAGAAAAATCTGAAATTTAGAGAAACAGAATTATTTTTATTAAATAATGTGAGAAAGCGTTCACGAAAACTTTAATAATGAAAACTAAATGTGGCGACCTTTACTATATAAACAATGAATAATCACAGATTTTGCAATATAAATATTTATTGTATATGATTATTTTAATATCAGATATTGCGGACACGTGTATGTGGAAAATATAGGGATCGGAATTATTCGACAAGAAGCTATAGAAATATCTATGTGGGTTCTAATGTCAAATGCAAACGAACGCATACTGTGAAAGGGCATCTCACTCGCTGCGATCCTAAAATCTGGATGTCTCCGTCGAGATCAGAAATGCGCAGAAATTGAGCAACGGTTGCTTCTAATACGACCCTGACCATCGCGAAACTCATCCTCGTGTCGTTGTTTACGCAATCGCTTATAATTTCTAACGTGTATAATATTACGATGGCATTCCGTTATCCGAATCTGCAAACTTGATGCTGGCGTGACATAAATTTGAACAACGGATTTCTCAAATTCTTATATATATATATATATATATATATATATATATATATATATATAATCACGCAGCTCGTAATTGCACGGATATTTCCCTCTTTGCATTAAAGAGAAAAAGATTACGTTCAATTGTACCTGTTACTTACCGGAGGATAATGACACCAACGTCTTGAGTACCGGTAACCAGTCTTCCGTGGGAATTGAGTATGACCGCGGCCGAACTGGTCCTTGGCCCAGTGATCTTACCGCCGTATTACGTGCGCACTCGCGCAAATGCACACTCGTAGATGAGAGAGTATTACAAGATAATCAATATTTATCGCGAATGAGAGAGATCGTGCAGTGAAAGGAAACGGAATCCTCCCTATTGTTTTAAACGGGACGTGAGCCTTCTGAATATAGTTAAGAATACAATTTAGTTATCAGATATAATTAAATATATCCTGTAATTTTCCGTTTTTTTTTTACGCATATTTCTGTAACTAATGGATTGTAAGCTTTCGGAGAGTTTAGATTTGTCTATGATGAAAGTTGTTTGTATAGAATCTTGTTTATTTTTTAAACATTGCTGTAATATATAGTTATTATAAAAAATTATACGTTTTATTTTACCAAATTATTGCATAAAAAAAATTTACTATAATAGAAATCGAACGTAATTTTTTATTCAGCCTAAAGTTGAAAATTTTACATTTTTTTGTTTCCTCTTGTCAATAGAAATTGTATTGTAATTTTTCTTTATTCTATTTTTTTTTTTTTTTTTTTTTTTTTTAGATATCGCGTTAAAAAATACTTTAATCAGAAAATACAATATAATTAGAGAGAATTTATTTTAATCTAATAATTTTTACAATTTCGTAAATGTATTTAGAAGCGTTTATAAAACCTATAAAAAATTTCAATAAAGTAAAAAATATAAAATAAAATGAAGATTAGAATAAAATAATTTTCTGCTTGCACAGATAAATATTAGAATATTAGAAGATAAACGATAGAAATGTATCTCTATGTCTACCTTCTGTAGAAACTTAAAGCATCGCAGTAGATACAGTTGCTATTCGACAGGCGAACGTTTCACTTGTCTATATTCAAGATAAGATTAGTCTGCGATCATTATTTAGTATCATTTCAAGATTATGAATTAAATACGTTGGAAGAAGAAAGTTCTACGCATTATAATTAAATTGTCACATCATTTGATTGTGTTGCTTAATGGGCATCTAATAGGAAACTCTAGAGACATAAAGAGCATCTCGCTTTTGCACTTTATGCTCTTTACAAAATCCATAAATCTCTTTTACTATGCATTTTCTACGAGATCTAAAAGGTAAACAAAGTGCGATAATATTTAAATGTGGATAAACAATTGTTTTAAAACGGATTTAAATACATCTTGTACGGAGAGGGAAAAGTACGAGGCTGTCAATCATTTACATTAAGAATTAATCGGTCATATTATTAATTATAGTATAGTGATATAATACGATTCTCAAGTGCAAAATCTCACATATCGCGAGTCTCGACAATTACAATTATAACGTGGAATAAAGTATAATCTTTTAAAATATTAATTATTATTATTTACATGAATAAACGGAATAATTTTCCACATTTAGGCTCGATATCTTAGGCTGAATTTGAATCAAACAAATAAACATAAACGAATATCATTTAACGAGCATGAGAAAGCGTCAATTATATAAATGTTAAAAAATTTTTTAGAAAAAAAAATTCTAATAAAATGTTTACATAATAATTTGTATAAAATTATTAATTGTCACAAACGACTCTTTATTAATATTTGTTCGCTTGGTTTAGATTCCGCTTTAATAGCAGTTAACATTTGTACATTGCACTTTCTCTTTTTCTCTTTCTCTCTCTATCTATATCTATTTTTCTCTCCAGAATCATTAATATGTATTATCAGCTACTATTACGTTTTCTTTTGTATAGTTTCATTTCGTTGACATAAATCTCTTTAAATCCGATACTAGGAAACTAGCAATAATACTCTTTAAATCCCATAAAATCTGAATAAATCTCTCTAAACTATTTATCACTCTCAGTTTATACATTCATCTTTCTCTCTAATCATACACTATGATTGAACGTACATTGATATCTCCTCCCACTCGACTCGCTAAATACTCATCGATGCGTTGGCCACTGGAGAGAAGTGGACACGCATTCAGAAGAGGATGTTACTGGTCCTCGCCAGAACCGATCGAGTTGTACGAGTCATACAATTCAAGCTTGGAGTCTCTCTTTTTCTCTCAACTACACACGTGTCATGAATACCGCACGTATGACGGCGCTGACATCGCAGTGTTTGGTATCATAAATGTATGCGTGCTCGTGCGTGTGCGTCACGATTCGCGGGTGATCACGACGCACGGGCGCACACGCAAATCTGGATCGTCGTGAAACGCGGGTTCACGACGGTTATCGTCGATGTTTTGCAATCCAAAGACAATCTCGCGCTCGCTCGGAGAAAGAAACAGAGAAAGAAAGAGTGAGAAGAAGAAAATAAAAGTGGAAGTGCATAGATAACAAATACACGATCTCTTTACACATTGTAGACGATAATACACGTGTACATATTTATATGTATGTATGTGTGTGTATATTTATGCGCGTATCGGTCTCATTATCACTTGAATGATACGTAGATGAATTTTGCTCGGCTCGTTGGGACGCGCCCGATCCGTTCGAGGCGCGCTGTGATCTGACAGGTAGCGCATGACACGTGACGCGCATGGAAGTGTCACTGACAATGAGTGTGACGTTCACTCGCGACTATGTGCTCCGAAAAGCACGCGCACTCCGATCGATCGTTCGATCAGTTTTGATTGTTTTTCCTCGGTAATCGACAAAGCAAATGCTTTCTATAATTCTTGCGCAATAATGCTGACAATGATTCTTTGAAAATGTTACATGCGGGGCGAGTTGATATTTGCTTGACCTCTTAGATACCCCAGTACAGTCATATAACGCGTTCGTAAAGTTAACGCAGATATATATATATATATATATATATATATATATATATATATATATATCTGTCAAAATGTATTGATTCTTATAATTATTGCAAGTATTTTTCTAGTAGCGTTTCTTGAGAGGAACTTTGAAAATTAAAGCTTAAGATTATTTAGAAGATATTAATTTGTAAAAAATATTAGCGCGATATATTTTACATAGGGATCATTCGAAATAACAAATTGTACGGAAATTGTTTAAATATCGTAAAACATGTGCAAACACTGTTAAGCATAGAAATGTTGTAACAAATATTAAATTGATAATCGTACACACCTGCGATGACGTTATCTGTAGCTATCAGGAAAGTCATAAAAAGTCGCGCAACACGATAAACCTATTTATATTGAATTAGAAGGAAAACGTAAAATTAAATTTTATTTCGTCAAATAGATAAATAGAGAGAATCAAATAATAAAAAAAGTAATAACCTTGAAACAATAAACCAAAAGAGAAAAGTTTTTCATATTTTAAAAATATTAATATGTTCTCTGATTTCAAATGTTGCCATATCTGTAAGAAAACAATTTTTGAATGACAATATATAATATAAATAACGTTTCACTTCTTTCACATTTAATAATGATAGACAAAATAAATATTTTATGTTTCACACACACGATTTGCGATTTGAGTTTCACAAGCGGCAGTAAATTATTCGTCGTTAATAATTTAAATTATCAATCTTTACGATTTTCAAATTGAAATTTATCGCAGGATGCTGTCTAATATATCCGACAATTTATGTTTATTAAATGGATACACAGAGATTTTTTGCTATTCAAAGTTGCTTCCATTGGCAAACGAATTACGAACACACAATAGCAGATATGTATATATTATACACATCGCGAGGATTTAAATTTAATATCACAGGTCGAAAATGTTAATAGCATTCGTGGAATATTTAATCGATGTTTCACAGAGAAGAATCATCAATTGCAAACTATAAAACTAAACGCGTCGATCGGTCTGTTTGATATCTAACAAAGCGCGCATTCTTTTCGTTTAAATTTCACCAATATTCTATCGTTCCTCGCCGCCCACTATCACCTTTTCGATAAAATTGGCGGAAGCTCGCTCGAACATCGTCGGACGTTTCTCTTTATATGGTCCATTTATATAAAGTTTCTAATGTCTTAGAATCACATTGAGTGTTTCGTCGGCTGCAAACTCTGTGATAACTTTTGAGTTAATTTTTCCTTTGAAAAAACTTAATAAACGATAAATTAATTGTTTCCTTGTTTTTCTCTTCTATCCACGTCTTTGAAAGAATCGAATGTATTTATGTACTAGAGAAATTAGCGATTTTTAAATCTACATTTTTGCGTTGCCTGAGAAGTGTTACATAAGAGATCTGAATTATTTATCAATATTTATCTAATATTATGATAAAGTCTAGTGATTTTAATTTGAGTATAAGGTATTAAAGTAGAATATGTATGCACACATACGGTTTACACGAAAAATTGATTTGTTGAGAGATTCTGTTATCTGTAAACGCGCTTCCCCTCCTTCTCCCTCTCTATGTTAGTCTAAGATACTAATAAAAATATTCTTTCCCCCCTCCATCAATATCTCTCTTTCTCTGTCTACAGAGGTCGTCATGCGATCATGAACACCGAGAGTGGCAATAACGACAGCGGCGTCAGCGGCAGCGTCAGTGACGAACCGCGCGACAGCGGCAAACCCGTCCTGCTGAGGCACGGCAATGTCATTCACAAGTTCTGCGGCGGCAAGCAAGACGCGAACTGCGTGCGTAAAATGAACGCGATGCCAGAGGAGGAGGACATCACGTCCGACGACACGGAACCGATCAGAATCGGCGGTCATCGGAAACATTTCGAGAACGGCTCCGCCGAGTGGTCCTCGGAGGAGAGAGGTCATCTGCTGAATTCTGCCGTACGTAGGGTCGTTGTCGCGCCTACGGTGGGAATGAACAACGTCGTGAGAAAAACGATCGCGAGTCGCGATGACAGTCCCGAGAGCGTGGTTCGGAACAGCGGTCATCGGTGGCCGCGACCTCGGCCACTGTTGATCGACCAGGCCGAGTCCGGATCAAGCTCGGGTCGCGACAACGGAATGCCGCAGAGTCCTGGTGGACTGAGCCACAGGAGCATCGATCAACCCTACCTGATACGACATCATCATTGTCTTAAGGCGCGTTCGCCGAGGATCTCCAACGCCGTCATGGACGAGAGCCCTAAGCGCTGTTCCTGCTGTCACCATTCGTCGCCCACCTGGTCCTCCAACCTGTACACCGAGTCCAACGGGAGTCATCAAGTTCCTCGCTCCTTTCCCGACACGATCTCGATCAAGTCCCTGGCGTCGATCGGCCTGGGCTCTTCTGACGGCCGGAAGCTGACAATACGTAGAGTTCCCACTTCGCCGTCGGAGCTGCTTAACGTGGTACATCCGCCGCCGTAAGTGAGACACATTACCTACGATCGTGTGCCTCGGCACTTTCGAAGAAGCGGAACGTTAATCACGCTTTACACGTGATCGCGCGTACGCGTGATCGCTTGAGCGTGAGTGCGTTTTCGCATGCTCCGAAAGTGAACGGCAAAGTCTTTATTACGATTAGCCTATGTTCTTGTTTCATAATGTTATTAGATGTTAAAGTTTGATGACGAATATGACAGATGCGTTCGATTAATTCTCGTATCACCGTCCTTAAAAATTAATTTCGCGCTGGATTCTCCGTCTCATTCTTTGAGAGAAAAAATTACACTTTTGAAAGATAAATTAACTTCTAAAGAGATATAATTGTTGGCTTATATAATTGTTAAATTATCTAATTATATACGAGGGACGTAAGTAATAATTCCAGTCTTTGTGTTTGCATATTGCCAATAAACACGCACGACGAAAATAATACTCGATCAGAAATGAGATTTATTACAAGAAAAGTAATGGCCTACGCACTTTAACGTAACATATGAGCCACTTTTGAATTTTAAATGCAACACACTTGTGCTACTTCTGAATGCCAGTCCAAATCATCGAGATACTGTCTTATCGTAAAAATTGATAAACAATTGAAGTAGTCGACGATCGTCGGGTTTAAAATTTTTTTCGTCTTGCCTAAACTCTATTTAAATTATTCATTTATTTTCTTCATTTTTAAACTTAAAAACATATCATCACGCATCATAAACTAATATCACGACTGACAATGAGTTGAAAAGTACACGAATCCGCCAGATGTTTCTCTCACATGTTTCTCTCACGAGTTAATATTTCATGTAAACATCCTAAATAAACTAAATTCGCATACGACATATAGTACACACGACATATAAAAATGAAACTGTCCCGATGAGATCTTTAATAGAAAAGATCGACGACAGCAACTCGCGCAGGCGAATTGTAATGATCTTGGCGATTGATAAGATTAACGTATAACGGAATATTTTTCTTAATGCACGTTAATTACATCCTGAATGACGAATTTGCCGCGTTGATGCAGCATTCAATGCGAATAATAACGTTAGAAATTTTCTTTATATCATTGAAAGTCAATTGCATCAACAACGAATGACGCTTAATGACAATAATATCTTTTATTCCTTTCTAGATCACAGACTTTTAATAAAGAATTAAAAATGTAGAACGGAAGACACTAATACATTAAAAGAAATTAAGAAAACAGAATAAATTGAAATAAATTGCATTTGTTTTTCAGGATATAAGCTCTCTTAGATTAATTTATGTAAAAGTTAAGTATACCGTTTGTGTAAACAGGATTAAATTGGACGAGCGGCAAGTTTAAAAACGTTGAAGTATAAATCGATTTTAAAATTTCTACTCAATTTTCCATATTAGATTATCTTAAATAAAAAATTTTTAGAGAGAGCATCAATTTCACTATTAATTAATATTAACCGTTGTTGATAGAATTTCCACGTTATGCATACCTGCATTATGGTCAGGTCTATGATCTGGAAAGGAGCAAGAGGGTCAAGTTAGTTAATTAACGGCGTCGATGAAATTGGCTCTCGGTTTACCACGGACAGCTCTAATCGACATCGTTGCGCGATAGGCCCCGCTTTAAAGTGAATTAGAACCGGGGATCGAAGTCGGTATAATTTTCGTTATAATTTTCGGGAGTTCACAAATACATCTCGATGCCGCGTACGCACACGCGAAAGTGATCTCTGTCCGTGTGATGCGAATTATCGAAAATTGAACTCGCCTAAATTAGACCCGATTTCGATTACCCTGATTAGAAACTCATCCCTCGTCGAGGGCTGCGCTGAATACTACGTGACGAGAGATGCGTTACACGTCTTCTTAAGCTTGACGCAAAGCCGGCAGATCTCGTTATCCAGGCACTGCAATTCCGGCGTATCGTTTCAGAGACGTAAGTGGATAATAGATGTACAATGTAAGACCGTGTCGTTGTTGCAAGTGTCGGTGTGTTCGTGCGGTACGGTATATTGTTGCAACTCCGTCCCGCTTCTTCCATTGAAACGGAACGGCGTTTCAAACGATCCGTAATTGTCGTCCTACATTTGGACTTCGTCGTGTCCCGTTTTCGAACCGAGCACGTGAAAAAGGCACCGGTCATATCGCGTTAACGTTGTTGATCGAAAAAAAAAAAGATAAATCTCCAACATTAAACTTAAATCCGCTTAAATATCTAATTTGATTCGAATAATCGATTCACGATCCAAGAAGAAGAAAGAGATCATTGACAAAGATGATTAAAATTATATGCGAACACGCGATAATAAGATAAGAGATAAAGGGACTATCAGTTACACATTCGATGCTTGTCTTCGTTATTGTTTGGGACAACCGCGCATTTTATTTTATTTTCTTTTTTTTTCTTTTTTTTTCTTTTAAAATGTAGCGACACCAGGTAACGGCGTGCATTATCGCATCCGCGGTATATTAGTTTTTCCGTTGTGGAACGAACGGGAATGTACACAGGTGCGTCGCATATATCTTTCAGCATTGTCAACCACCCTTTCCCGCCCCTCTGCCCGCTCGTAGCCTGACACCATTTCTGCGCTCATCGCACCGTAAAGTATGAATTCATGCGATAAACGCATAAAAATTCCTGTCCGATTCACGATTCTTACATAATGTGACGAACAAGATCGATTTTACGTTCAGCGTTATTTCGCGACACTTTATCGTGATGTACGATCGAGATTCTTCCATTTCGATTTATCTGCGGCACGTTTTTCTCCTCCCTCTCGTCCCCCCCCCCCTCCTCTCCTCCTTCTTCCCTCTCCGTAAATGCGAACTATAATCAATCCGTAATTGACAATCCATGATCTCGCGTAATATAGAACCACCCCTCCTCCCCCCCCCCCGGCCTCCCTGTCATCGTTAATCGGCGATATAGTGATAATTGAATTCGATGTCTACTGCGTATATCGTATTCTATAAACAATGACGATGAATATTTAATAGTTGCTGGAGTTGTTCGCGAACGCGTGTCATGCAAATTATGCAGGTACATCCACGCGTAACCGATTGATGACACGTGATCGGCCCATGTATGATTTTCCGTCAATTAAAATTCATCAAATATTTTCCATTGACGCGTAAAGTGATCGTTAAATAGTTTAAAAAAAAAAAAAAAAAAGTAACGGACTGTGATAGCATTCTCGTCGATCTATATTATCGTAGTATTATCTTTCAAAAATTTGCTAAATCTTTACAGGAATTATTAATTATTCGCTTAAGGAAATATTTCATAAAAATTCTTGTTACGCTATATTCACTCTTTCGCTAAAACGACATATCTCATAACGTCATAAATTGGGCTCTCGCAACATTTCTCCGGAGTTTCTCTCAATTTTTCTTTCACATTCCGCGCCGCAGACGTCTCTCGTTCTTGCTCGGCTGCATTTGCAATATAAAGGTACGTCGCATTTTTGCAGTTTCGAGGACGATCTTTCCACGTGTGCCAGCTATGACGACGGGGATGCGGACGATTCTGGTGATTATCGGCAACCCAGAAGGCCCCATTGGGCAAATAAAATGCAATTTGTATTGGCTTGCATAGGCTACTCCGTCGGTCTCGGTAACCTCTGGAGATTTCCTTATCTGTGCTATAAAAGTGGCGGCGGTGAGTCTCACGATAAGTAATATTAATCTATTAATCTATGTAAATTGCGTATAATCGTGACATAAATCTTGTATTCAATTCTAAAAATCAAACGCGATTCAAAATTAAAAGTCTTACGGCACGAGAAAGAGAAAACATGGAGAGAGAAAAAAGGAGAATAAAGATTTGCACAGAGATGTTATCTATATATATATATATATATGTACATATAAGATTGGAGCCAAAAATAAATCTGTAAATGTCAAGCAAGCAAATCGCCGCAATCGCAACATGTCGCCGCGATTAGCACGACTATGATAAGAGTACGCGGTTATTTTGCGCGTCGCAAAATACGTCAGTTGGCGAAACAGCTGACGAAGCAACACGCTCCTCGTCCTCTAATTTTTACGAACATCAAAGTCACGTTACGGATCAGCTTAAATTCATCTCTTCGCTCTTTTTTTTTTTTTTTCTTTCAGAAGCGTTTTTCAAGTATCACTTTCTATTCTTCAAGTTCATATTTTGTCAGGGACGGAACAGCGTGAAACGTTGAAACGTAACTATCGCAACAGTTGATAGTCAGTTGCGCGTGAAGAGTTTTCATTATTGAATGAAAAGCGCGTGCTCTAAATGAGGGAAAGATTATACCATGTCGCGGAAGATCGAATTAAGGCGGATCCTGTGAAAAAAATCGTATGACGTCTCGCGTAAGTCGAGCTTCGGATTCAGGGCAAGAGCAAGCACTCTTGCAATCCCTGCAACGTGAGCGCGTATCGTGTTGCTGGCAATTTTCAAAGTCTGGAAGCATCCGGAGCCCGGATGCGTGGCGCAATTCGCTCGCGGAACTTGATACATGACCTTGCCGGAACGCGGCTACTCCGCCGAGCATGGTAAATGATTTCAATGACACCGGTGGAAATAATCGGCCGGGAATCACTTCGCCGGTACTGCTGATTTAAATTGAAGAGCCGGAAAACCGGCTCGCGATTCGATTTACATGATTTAAACGATTCATCGTTTCAGTCGGATAATGTCGACTGAAATCTACGCGTGAAGAAATCAGGAAACAATGAAAAATTGATCGAAGAGCGATTAACGATTCCTATCGAAAGCATAAACTGGCTATTTACTCAGTTTTATCAATCACGCGCGTTGATTAGATCTAGAAAAGACATAAAATGTGTAAAAATATTTAACAAGAGCGAAATAAATTTTTTGACGCTTAAATAAATAAATAAATTAAATCATACGAGATATATATATATATATATATATATATATATATATATATATAAAATTATTAAAATTATTTTTATTTGTAGATAAACGCGCAACTGAAAGCAGCTTTATTTGATCGTAACTTTATGTAATATATACATAATCTCCGCATATATGATGAGCTAGAAACTAGCTTGTAATTTCAACAATCATGCATATACAAGTTAATTTATTGTACAAATAACACGCAGAACTACCGTAAAAATACATCTGTATACGTGCGTGTGTGAGAGTATGTAATTTTGCAAAATCATATATTAAACAGGAGACCGGAAAATCAGAGGAAATAATATGGCTCTACTTGCACGAGATCCATGCTCCGATATATTCATTGTGCCGCAACGCCAAATTGCATTTTCGTGAATAAAAAAGACATTGTTGAAAATAACTGTAACAACATTAACGCGAATGTGTGTCATAATCCGCCTTGTAATTCGACGCGATTGGATTTTCGCCAGAAATTAAATAGCCTGCAATCTCCATTGATACGTCACGTGGATTCAGCCGATTGTTACCTACGCGCGCATCCTCATGTTTAATATATCTGGCGATAATTTATCCGAGGTATAATCGCAAATACATTATTTGTATTGTCGGTTAAACTAAATGAAAACTGTCATCCGTACGTTGTTCAACTAGATTGAAGCGACGAAAAAACAGATCGGATAACGTCGTATGATTTATGCGTGCGATGCTATTCCGCAGTGTGGGGATTAATTTACATCTTCCCGAAATGTACGAAGCGAATTACATATGTATGATCACGCGCGCTTAAAAAGAAAACCTGTGCGAACAAAATCTATGTCTCATCTTCCATCAAAAGTAACATCGAGCTGAAGGTATATTATAGCCGGGCCGCTAAATAAATAAGAAATACGATGGTAAGTGAGATGGTAAATGAACCGGCGACAGTTTGACAATTGAGGGAAACTTGTCAACAGCTGACTAATCGTCATATCCACGGTGACTAAATGCTCGAATTAAGTCATAATCCGCGACACTACGATCGTCGTTTATTGCGAATAAAGAGTTACATCCAGTGACCTTGCCAACTGCCCACATTATGATTAAAGTCAAGTATCATTACGTGAACACGCGTAACGTGTTTAGCGAAACGTTTGGCAAACCCACGTGTGTCTTGTGTAAACTGGATCAATTTTTTTTTTTTTTTTTTTTTTTTAATTGGAAAAAAGAAAGAGCTCTCAATGCTTTCTTAAATAGAAAATTATTAACTTCGATATCGATTGCTCGATGGAAAATTTGATTTATATCGCTCGCGTTATATTTCAGGTGTGTTCCTCGTGCCTTACTTTTTAATACTCGTAGTATGCGGAGTACCACTATTGTATATGGAACTCAGCATAGGACAGTTCACTCGTCGCGGCCCAATCGGCGCTCTGGGTCAAGTGTGTCCGTTATTGAAAGGTAAATGAATAAGTTATCGAATGATAGATTGTCGATAAAATCCGATGGTCGTTGAAAGCTCTCGCGCGCTCATTTTTATCGTAAAAGCCCGCTAACTTGAAACACGTTAATTTGAAAACTATAATTGGAGGATGTTCGAATTATAAGATTAGCGTCGTCATCCCTTTATTTGTCTATTTATTTTTTTTTTACGAGCGTAAGCGATTTAAATTTTCAATTTTAACGAGCTTTTCGAAAAATATATATTTTAATTAGAGAGAAAAGTATGTGTCTCTTTTACGTGCTATTTTCTATGATATATTTGTATCTCTGCAGGAGCTGGTTTGTCGTCGGTCGTGATATCATTTCTGATATCAACCTACCATAATGTGATAATAGCCTACGCAATTTACTATTTCTTTGCGGCATTCCGAGCGGATCAGCCGTGGTCGCGTTGCGACAACTCGTGGAATTCGCCACGCTGTTGGTTGCCCATTTACGGACCCATCGATAATCGAACTCGACCGAACTTGACAAGGACACCGTCCGAGGATTTCTTCGAGTACTCTTTTAAAAACTATATATTTATATAAATAAAATGTAGACTCATTAATTCACATTATCTTTGTAATATTGCTAACGAGGTATCCACGCACTATTTCTAAAAAGGAATTAAAGAGAATTTGATTATTATATTATTTATAAAAAATTTTATAAAATACACACGCATAGTACGCAATCTCGAAATATTGGAAAAAAAAAAATAGTTATACTTTTCTACTTAGCAAGAAAGTCCTGCAAATTAGTAGCGGCATCGAAGAACCAGGGATCTTGAGATGGGAACTTGCGGCGTGCTTGATAACCGCGTGGATCATGGTATATTTTTCCATTTGGAAATCTATCAAATCATCAGCGCGCGTAAGGTATCTCACAGCAACGTTACCTTTCCTCCTGATCATCGTCTTCCTCACGCGTTCCCTCACCCTGGAGGGCGCCGCGAAAGGTCTGCGATTCTTTTTTCATCCACGCTGGGAATTGCTCGGCGACGCCAAGGTAGTCTGAAAAAATAATTAATTTTTCGTTAGAAAGGAAAGGAATATTATATTGTTATTATGAATTTTATTTATTTAGGTCTGGATAAATGCTGCAGCACAAGTCTTCAATTCTGTAGGTATTGCCTTCGGATCGATGATATGTTTCGCGAGTTACAACAGATTTCACAACACGGTCTTGGTAGATACCATAGCTGTTTCACTGATAAATGCCTTGAGCAGTCTAGTAGTCGGGATATTCTCTTTCGCCACGATCGGCAATATAGCGCTGGAGCAAAACATGTCCGTCGAAGATGTCCTGACTGACGGTACGTATATAGAACTAGAAATAGAAGTTTGCGTCAGGTTAAAAATGTAAAAAAATATATGTATATATATAATGTTGCGAAGAGCTATATATATTTTTTTTCAATTTTTTTCTTGCCACTTTCGCATCGTCAGATTAATTCTCTGCCTGACATTTTATAGATAAATCATAATTTCCGTTCAAGGACCTGGTCTAGTCTTCGTCATCTATCCGCAAGCGCTAGGCAAGATGCCAGCTTCTCAATTCTGGGCTGTACTATTTTTCTTCATGCTGGTCTGCCTTTCGTTGAACAGTCAAGTAAGTATGTACAGGATGTGTGTATAAAAAAAACACACACACACACACACGTTTCCTTTCAAGCCACGCATACATTATAAACTTGATCAACAAATAAATTCGACTGTTATTGTCAAACTGTATTTCCATATAAAAATCCGTGAAAGTATAAATAGCGTTAATCGTACGTTGGATAAAAAATTTGAGATTAAATCTCAGAGTTTTGCTTAATCGCGCTTAACAGAGATGGAAATTATATATTTTTACAAACTTTCTATTTTAAAGGCCGTAAGTATAGTTTATCTTTTGCAATGTTTTAACGGGTGTTACGTAAACTTTGGGATTTCAGTTTGCCGTTGTTGAAGTGGTCGTTACGTCGATCCAAGATGGTTTCCCAAAGTGGGTGAAGCGTCATCTTCTCTGTCACGAAGTCTTGGTTCTTCTCATATGCGTCGTCTCGTTCTTATTCGGATTGCCGAATGTCACACAGGTAGAATCAGACACGTCGAATCGATTCGATTCTTATAATGCGAAACTAAATGTTTATCCCTTACTTAATTTCCCGACTGCCTCAGGGTGGTATTTATTTCTTCCAACTGATAGATCATTACGCCGCATCGATATCCATTATGTTTTTGGCGTTCTTCGAGGTAATCGCTATCTCTTGGCTTTATGGCGTACGGCGACTGTGTAATAACGTTAAAGAAATGACCGGACACGTGCCCTCGATATACTTTCGGTTCTGTTGGTTCTTCGCTGCACCTCTACTCATAATGGTATGCAAGACTATTGATGAATATTTCTTATTATAATTCGTTTTCAAACGGAATCAAAATTACGTATCTGGAAAGGCAATATTTGAGACAAATGATTGTATATCGAGTGGAATGCGACAAAACGTAGAACTGGGATTAAAGACGAGCAATTATTCGCCCGCAATTGATATCTTCAAAGAAACATAAAGCGCTTTGTTTCTCCTCGAAAATAACGATTGCGCGGAAATATAATTGTCCACTTTTAAACCCTGTTTCTTGTTTCGTTACGCTCAGCATATTTGATGCAGTCGGCAATCTTTGAAACGCGGCTAGCATTTTCATAATTATCTCCTTAGGCTGTATGGGTATTCAGCTTAATTGATTACGAGCCACCGACCTACCACAACGGTGACTACACGTATCCATGGTGGGCAGAGGCGATCGGATGGGGCATCGCGTCTCTCTCCTTAATTTGCATTCCCGCTTTTGCCGTTTACGTATTTGTCCGAGCGGATGGTGTCACGTTCGCCGAGGTACGTCGAATTTTGTTGTACATTGTTGGGTAACCACAAGATCAGTTTGCCTATAGATAATTAAATTCTTCGTAGAATTTGATCATTTATAGGCAAATTGATTAAACCTTCATAAAATTCAATCGTCTACTTTAAAAATCTAATATTACGAAACACACATCTTATACAATAAATACAGAATAATATCTGATAGAAAATACAATATTTGGGCACACAGTGTGTAAAAATTAAAGGGATTGCATTTTATATTCTACAAAGAGGTTGATAATGTTATTTGCAGAGACTCAAGAATTCCATCAAGCCACATTTCGAAGCGTGCAAAGTTTGCGGTCAGGAATACTGCATGGAACCTATGCACAATCTGGAAGAGGACATTCTCAAGGAATCTCAGACAGACATGAATACTTCCCTACAATTAAATTCACATTATCTACTAAAGCCTCAAATGTGACAACGTAATACATAAGAGCAATTAAGTTTTCATAATTACAATTAACTCGTGTCCACAAATCAAAATTGTTCTGAGAAATAATTATTTAACATTGTTTTATTTTCAAATATCGTTTAATTCTTATCATAAATTATTTTTATCACGAATCATTACACCAACTGTTGCGCAACAATTAACATTCCATTATTTATACTCGTTA
Source organism: Polyergus mexicanus (assembly GCF_030449975.1). Taxonomy (NCBI): domain Eukaryota; kingdom Metazoa; phylum Arthropoda; class Insecta; order Hymenoptera; family Formicidae; genus Polyergus; species Polyergus mexicanus. The sequence goes on along the minus strand of NW_027223332.1, from coordinate 8,793,917 downwards.
CAAAGTATAGCAATTACTTGCGAAAGAGTCATTAAGATATATGTATATACTAATGTGTGTTATTACACTTATTGTATAAACTATTATTCTTTGCGCCATCGTCATGTGATAGAGATTATAGACCAGCACTGATTCAAAATAGAATCCTATTCCTGTATATATCGCAATTGATACACATTGTTAATCATATAATTTTAATAAATTATGTATTGTCCAAAAGAATGTATATTTTTCTCGATTCAACTCTTTTAATAATATTTAATCAAATTTATTGATGTCACATTCACTCTTTTCCCTTAATCATTCGCGCATTGCATATATTTGGCTATTAAGCAATCATACAATAGGGAGAGCGGATTTCGACATAACGATGCGCTTATGTAAGTTTAGAATCTCCATTACGCAGCGGGTTTCGATCGCATTGAATCCTTATACGACAAATTAGATATAACTAATTGCATTATGCATTCCCTGGGACACGAGTGCCGCGGTGACAGTATCTCATTCGAGTATTGGACTAGCTCACGTCGAAGTTTACCTTAATAGCGTTCCGCTTAAACTTACCGAGACATGACAAAGAAGTTCGAATTTAATTGGCGCATCGAAGTACCGGAGCTCTTGACGAAGGGCGCGGTATTCGATCGATGGTTCGAAGATAAAGAGACGACCGAATACGAACCGAATTGTCTATTCAAAGTCGACGAGTACGGGTTCTTTATCTATTGGAAAAGCGATGGAAAGGTAGACCAATTTTTTAACTGCATCTCTCTAACTAGATAAATATTTTCCTGAAAAAAAAAAAATGGACCGATCATATACATGGCCATATATATATATATATATATAATCTTATATGTATAATTACATAAGTTCATTTTTTTCGCGTTACTATTAGTTTTCAACAAAAAAATGCGCGTATAAATTACTCACGATTTTTCGATAGGACGGAGATGTCATAGAATTGGCTCAAGTAAGCGACATTCGTTACGGAGGCACGCCAAAGGTAAATTTTGAGAAGAAAAACAATTCGCGCGAGATTAAAAAAAAAAAATTATAATAAATAATAATTTTAATAATTTGTATTATATTAAATAACGATGGATGATCGGCCTGTCTAGGAGCCAAAATTATGCAACAAACTAAGCAAACACGGAACGTTGGAGCAGTTGGACGAAAAAAGTTTAACTATATGTTCTGGAGTAGATTACACAAATATCCATTATCAGCATATTGTATGTCCGGATGAACAAACAGCTAAGGTAATAACTAAAAAATTGAGAAACATTGATTAATATTTATATGCGTAAATATAAGCTTCAAGAAATCTATAACGAATATTCAATTGACAGAGTATTGTTGACAGTTGTTGATTTTCTACTTTCTTTTTTCGCGACCGAATTATGTTTGTATTTAATTACACGTTTTTTTCTTTTTATTTTACGTAATTACGTCTAATTTAAACTTATGTTGCTTCATCGCTAATGTAATCGATACTATCTTATTCTTTATATCTTATATCTATTTCTGACCTGTGATTAATTCAGGATTGGCAGATTGCTCTGCGTTTAATTACGCATAACACAAAAGCGTCTAACATTTGTCCGACGACACAGCTTATGAAGCAGTATGTATTTATTAATTCAAATTTGATATAACTTTAACAAAAATATAATAAATATAAAATATAAAAATATAATAAAATAGGTGTCTAAACGTTAACAGTATGTTTTTCCCTTTGATCATTACATAAAACCTGATTCTGATCGAATCTGCCAGTTGGATGCGGCTAAGTTTTCAAGTCGATCCAAAAGGAAAGGTTCCTGTGAAAGTGATATCAAAGACTTTTGCATCTGGAAAGACCGAGAAACTTGTTTATCAAGGATTATCGGAACTGGGTTTGCCCAATGGAAAGGTGAATCTTTAAATACGAGAATTTATAGAAAGAAAAGTTCTCAATTAACGTTTAAACGCTATCAACAATTTAACTAGGAAAATTTCAAGAGAAGCCATCTTCGATTAATTATATAATTAATTTCTCGGCGTGTTGCTTTATTAATTCAACAATAAAAATATTTTACTCTCAAATAGTATTCGTAAAAATGAATAAAAATGTTACATGATATCTCGTATATAAAATTGTATATAAAATTCATTCATTGTTTAACTACTCTTTTAGTGTTATTTAAAAATATTAGTGTTTACTAGAAACAATTATTAAAGAGGATTTGTACGAGAGAAATCACGTAAAATTGTTCAAATAACTAACAAAAATACAATATATTTCGCCAACCGCAATCTTTTACGTTTCAGAACGATAAAATAGAGCCTGAGGCTTTCACGTTCGATAAGTTCTACAGCTTGTACTTTAAGATTTGCCCTAGAAATGATATCGAAGAACTTTTTCAATCAATGTAAGTATTGTACTTACAATCAGACGGTTATATTGCGAAGCAAACGTCATCGTTTTCGCTTTACAGTACAAAAGGAAAAGTCGACACTATAAATTTGTTGCAACTCGTGGAATTTATGAATACGAAACAAAGGGATCCACGACTCAACGAAATCTTGTATCCTTTATACACTGAGAAGAGATGCACGGAAATCATCAATGATTATGAGATGGACGAGAAAATGAAAGCGGAAAGTTAGCTTCTCTGACAAGTTTAATTTTATTTTACCACCATATATTAATTTTGACATAAAAAAGAAATCTAATATTCCTCATTTAACTTTGCACACAGAAAGATTGACGAAAGATGGTTTCATACGGTATTTAATGTCCGATGAAAACGCGCCGGTGTTTTTAGACAAATTAGATGAATGGATGGAGATGGACCAACCGCTCTCACATTATTACATTAATTCAAGCCACAATACTTACCTCAGCGGTCGTCAAATCGGTGGCAAGAGCACCGTTGAGATGTATCGACAAGTTCTGCTTGCTGGTTGCAGGTACCGTTTGTTTAACTAGAATGTTGATAAAAAAAATTATTCTGTATAATAAAAGAAGATTTATTTCGATTTTAGATGCGTCGAGTTGGATTGTTGGGATGGTAAGGGCGAAGACGAGGAGCCCATCATAACCCATGGCAAAGCTATGTGTACCGACATCCTCTTCAAGGATGTGATCTACGCTATAAGAGACACTGCATTTGTCACTACCGAGTATCCTGTGATTTTAAGTTTCGAGAATCATTGCTGCATGAAACAGCAATATAAGCTAGCAAAATATTGCGACGAGATATTCGGCGATCTGTTGCTAAAGGAGCCCCTGAAAGATTATCCTGTAAGCGATATCGAGAGAATATCACATTTAATAATTATTTTTATAAATCAGTTAATAAATTAATATTCAATATCTCGTAAATACATTTTTCCAGCTCGAGCCAGGGTGTCCTCTCCCTCCACCGTGTGAATTGAAACGCAAGATATTAATAAAGAACAAGCGGTTAAAACCGGAAGTAGAAAAAGTCGAGCTCGAGCTTTTCCGTGCCGGACAATTCGAAGACAAAGATGAAGATGTAGAAGATGCCAGCGCACCCGCAGTTGCTCCACCTCCGGAGCCGCCAAAGGTTATTAATAACATTAATGAACTTTCAGAGAAACGAAAACTAAGTTCTTTTCCCTCTCTCTGGAAAATTAAAAAATTTCTGGAATTGTCTTCGATATATTTGCTGTCGTGTAGGAAAACGAAGCTTCTGCCGGAGGCGAGGGAACCGAGGAGGTACAAGTCACTCAATACACGAGCAGCACTATGCGGGTTCACCCTTTACTTTCATCGATGATAAACTACGCGCAACCAATAAAGTTTCAGAGTTTTGAAACGGCGGAGAGTACGTGCTATATCAATACAATAGAAATTTCTATGTCTATCTTTTTAATAGTAATTTTATATCATTTTTAAAAATATAATATTTTTTTATAATCAACTATACTAGAATAATTAACAAACTAATAAATCTGTAATCATTTCAAGAATCTATCAATTGTGTCACTTTTAAAGTACTGTCTTTAATCCTTCTTAGGAACTCTAATAAGATTTTATAAAACTACAAAAAAATCTTTAATAAATATGTAAATTTAAAAGAACGTAAAGAATTTTTTATGCTACGTTTCTTTGCAATTTTTATATATAAAAATATATTTTAAGTTAACCGAAATGGCAAAACATGTATCCTGACTTAAGAAGGGTTAAATGAGTGAACATATATACGACCGTATACACGAGTCACACACGCGACGTGTACTAATGTCTCAACCCCGACGTTTTAGGCAAGAATATACATCATAATATGTCTTCGTTCTCCGAGACCGCCGCTCTTAACTATCTGAAAACTCACTCCGTCGAGTTCGTTAATTACAACAAGCGGCAAATGAGTCGAATATATCCAAAGGGCACGAGAGCTGATTCCTCGAATTACATGCCTCAGGTAACTGCTGTAATAATAACACAAACGCGTTCAAATTCCCCTTGGAGTTATTTACTCATGTATTCCCGTTATCTAACAATATACAGGCTGCGTCAAAAGTCTCGTACTCGCATATATTGCTAACTATTATTTATTCGATCTCTGATATCTATCTATAAATCGAGAGAAAGTAAATAAATTTTTTTCACATATATTTTTTATAATTACCTTTTCATGCAATACGCTCGCAATTTATCTAGGTCTTCTGGAACGCTGGCTGCCAGATGGTAGCTTTGAATTTCCAAACCCCGGATCTGCCGATACAGCTCAATCAGGGGAAATTCGAGTACAACGGGACTACGGGCTACCTGCTGAAGCCCGACTTCATGCGAAGACCTGATCGAAGCTTCGATCCTTTTTCCGAGGACGTTGACGGTATCATCACCGCGCAATGCGCGGTTCAAATCATAGCTGGACAATTCTTGTCGGACAAGAAGGTGGGCACGTACGTGGAAGTTGATATGTACGGTCTACCGGCGGATACAATTAAGAAAGAATTCAGGACACGAATGGTGCCGGCGAATGGTCTGAATCCGGTTTACAACGAGGAGCCATTCTTATTTCGGAAGGTCGTGCTTCCCGATTTGGCGGTGCTCAGATTCGGTACTGAGATTCCTTTTTTTTTTTTTTTGCTTCTATTCTTTTATATAGAAATGTATCTATCATAATATATGAAGCAAATTTCTCTAAAATATAAAAATATCCATTTTTAAAGTTTGCGGATAAATAAATATTGCCATCTATAAACAGGATATAATTTTTAATCATATTTCATTTTACGCAGGCGTGTATGAAGAGAATGGCAAATTGCTTGGACAACGAATCTTACCTTTGGATGGTCTTCAGGCCGGCTACAGACACATCTCTTTAAAGACTGAAGCAAACTTCCCGATGGCGTTGCCGATGCTCTTTTGCAACATAGAACTGAAGATTTATGTCCCCGATGGATTCGAAGGTAACGCTTGAAGCACGGCTCAAAAATATTACTATTTTACGCGGCGCTTTCGCTCAAGCCCGCTCCCAATTTCAGATTTTATGGCCGCCTTGTCGGATCCGGGTGGTTTTAGCAAGGCTAGTGAGAAGCAGAGCGAAACGATGAAGGGACTCGGAATAGAACAGACGGATGCCAAGGCTGAAGCTAAGAAGAAGAAGGAGGAAGAGACAAAAAGGGGTATAACAAAGTTATATAAAAGATACGATTGCGTCTATTCTTTTTTTTCTATATTGGTTTGAAAAAGAAAAGATGATATCGAATTAAACGATAAGAGAACGACAAGGAAATTATATCAATTGTACGTACGGTCTTTATTATACAATTTCAGAGGAACTAAAATTGGAACCTGTGACGCTAGAATTTTTGAAAAAAGAGAAAGGTTTCAAATCCGGCAAAAAGCATCAGAAAGAATTGGATGCCATGAGAAAAAAGCAAACGAAGGAAAGGCAAACCATGCAGAAGAATCATTGCAGTGCCATCGAGAAGCTAACTAAAGGAAAAGAGTGCGTTTACGCGTTGATATTTTCTACTTAATTAATAATTCTGTATCGAGAAAAAGAAGGGAAATGAGAAATTTGTATCCTTGTATATTTTTAGCAAAAATTCTTTGGCGCAAGACGCTAATGTGAAGAAAGTTATAAGCGAACAAACGGCTCAATGGTCCGCTATGATGGAGAAGCAGAGGAAGGAGGAATGGGAATTATTGAAGAATCAAACGCAGGGCTCTCGTGATGAATTAAAGAAGCTGATCGAAGTCGTGCAAGCCACGCAAGTTAAACAGATGCAGGCGAAACACGACAAGTTGGTTTACGTCTTAATTGATTATATAATATTCGCTGATTGATGCTCTCGCAATAATATAAATTCTGATTTGCCACGATTTTGTCTCACACGAAATTACACGTTGGTTTTGCAGAGACGCTAAGGAAATGAATGCCAGTCAAGCGAAAATATCTGTGGAAACGGCGAAAGAGATAATGAACGACAAGACTTTGAAAACGAAAGGTGACAAGGATAGGCGGCTTCGTGAAAAGAAACAACAAAACACAAAGAAATTTATGGATGAGAGAAAGACTATGGAGATCAAACAGGGTCGTGAAAAGGAGAAGCTAAAGGTTACGCATGAAAAACAAGTGACAGATTTGGACAAGGATATCGACGCGGTAGGCCTCTGCGTAGTGATAAAAATTTGCTAACTTAATAACAAATATGCTAATTTTTTAAATAAAAGAAGATGCCGAGTTCTTTGCAATTGGATTACAGAGATCAATATTAGCATTCTATTTTTTTTTCTTTGCTTTTAGAGTAAGCATTTTCAATTATAGTTTCTTGTTCTGAAATTTGATCCTGTTTTACATTACGAGTGAAGAAAAAAATCACGATTATAAAATTTTTTTTGTCCAATATCTATGAATAGAGAAGATAAATAATTAATTAGAGTAATACATAGTAAATAATTGAATAAATTATAAAGAAATAAAAAAAATTCCATAACTTATTTATGAAATTTATGTAACTTGGAAATATTTAATACGCATCTGTTGATTATGTTGCAGAATATTGAGATGTACAAGAATGAAGCGATTGAATATGACTTATTGCCTAAGATGGAGCTCTATATATAACTTCTTCAGTATTTCCTAAAAAATCATCATACTTATTATTATTATTATCATCTATTGTTGTCTTATATATATTTTGTGTTATGTACGTATTTTTATATTTTTTATAATTGTATATTACTTACATGTTTTGATATGTATATATAATATATATCATAATTATCAAATATAAATTTTTTTTTATCTATTTGTAATTCGTCATATAAAGTTTATTAGTTATTGATAATATCTATGTACCTATCAAAATATATCTCTCAATAAATGAAAAAAAAATGACGTTCAAGAAATATTTGATCAAAATATCCCACTATAAATTCTCTTTAATTATATATACATATTAAATTTTTTCATTAATTTTTGAGAAAAAATCGCAAAAGTAAGAACGTATTTTCACTCACAGCAATATGTTATAATATAATATATTTTTTAAATATTTATTAATACAGTTCAACAAAATCTTAAGGCATTTTTTTTTGCTTCATCTTCCAAGATTGTGCGCAGCTCTATAATTATTAACGATAATCACAATCGGAATGTATAATACTATTGTTTAGCACGTAATTTTGTACACAATTAGTTTTTTTTCTACGTTATTGGAAAGCAAGAAATATGTTATTAAATAAAAATCATAATTATAAATACCGCGCATCTATAAAATTGTTTAAAAATCTTTTTATATAAATTTGTTCTAAGAATATATAGCATCCGTATTCTCCTGCAGTTGAATGTAGTTTTGAACAAACGGCATACGGTACACGCGCAAAGAGGCAATAGACCCGACACACGCTCCAATCCAATAAACTATTATATGCTCCGTAGACGTGGTTCCCAGACAACCGTATTTTAGAGAAGTCGCCAAAACGGGATTGAAGTAACCACCGGTATAATTGAAAGCTGAAATACATATCATATGCATCGAAAAAATTATAAAGATAAATCGACATTTTTATATCGTGTGACGTATTGATTCGCCCACCTGCAACCACCAAAGCTGTCCCCACGAAAGCGTCAATGGCCGTATTAAACCTCGAATTCAAATCGCCTAATACACGGGATACCACTCTACATATACATGTTGCAATACATTCCACAAATGCTCCAATTATAGCAGACACCTAAAAATCACGTTACATTTTCATCAATTTAATAATAAAATTATTCTAAGCTATAAAAGCATACATTACATATTATGTAACAATATATAACATACCACCCGTATAAATTATAATATAAATATGTATATATATATATATATAATGTGTGTAAAAATAAATTTATAATATTTGAAAGTATAATTTGTGTGAGATAAGAATGTCACATAAAAGCTATTTCATTTAATGAGATAGCACATTTATATGCAAATTAAATACTACTGTGAGATCAAACTCGATTGCTCTTGCCTGTAAATCAGTAGTGCAATCCTCATAGGCCCTGTTCTTGTGCGTAGAAACAAGTTGAAGCGCCCACAATATTTGAATATATTTGAATATGATGAGACCGCCGGCCAATTGTGCACATATCGACAGAAAAGCGACACCCAAGGGTTTTTTACCTACAACTACATCCTCCATATATGTATAAGGACACGCTGAAGCCTCATCCCAGTTCATTGACCACCAAATTGTTAGTAAGAATAGATAAAGCGCGTACATCCATACTCCCCAATTGTCCGCAACTGTTTAGTTTTAGAGAAAAGTTTAACATTTTCGAAGGAGAATGAGGCACTTAAATAAGATAAATTATTAGTGCGATGTATAATAAAATAGAAAATTTTAATGTGAAAAAATTTAATCATACATTTAAAAATAGATACAAAAAATGGATAACTATACTAACAATAATATATAATAATATACAACGTAAAGATAAATATATAAAATAATAATTGCAATCTAAGTAATGCTCAATTTTCATTTTTAAATACGCTAGTTTATCGTCTATCAAAAATTAATCCTATAATGCCGCAATGGCTTTATAATGATATAAAGATAATAATTATTGTAGATTCATACGCACAAACTTACTTATAATGAGTTCGAAACATGCTCCACAAAGTTCAGCCGCAGCTATAAATTCTAGGGCCAGAATCCTCGTGAGAGGATAAGAATTAAGATAGAATAATGCATAGAGTCTTAGCCAATATGCTATCCAAATCGTAACTCCAATGTATGCTGTAGATACTATCAAGTCTATTGATCCAGGCATTATCCTATTAAAGTACGTGACGTTTAAATAAGTGCGGCATTATAAAAACGTACGAGCACAATAAAGCACATCCGATATAACTCTATATGCATTAAAGATTTATAGTTTGCATTTAATATAGTGTTATGTAATTAAATATCATAGAAAAAAAAATTGATATTTTTCTCTATTCTCATATTATAAATTATCGAAACAAATTAATGAACATAACGTTGTTATTAATAATTATCGAATATATCTCATACATAGTTATGTGTATTAAATAATAAAAGAGCACGAGAGACAAACACACAAGCGTATTATATAATTAATTTCTATCAATTCTACAGATTATTCTTTTCTAACTTAATAATTGGCATGATGAATTGAGAATGTAAAAACTTACGAAGTTAGTTCACTAAATATCACGCTGGCTATTTTTTTATTTCAACTTCTATTATTTCGGTTTTCATAAATACTTCACGCAAGAAATATTCATATTGAGTGTAGATTCCACGTAGCGGCTATTTAAAACTACGAGTGCCGAATATATCTACATAGGTATGTCGCGCGGCTTTAAATATAATATAGCCTTCGCTGAAATTGTTTCAAAGCGTAGTAGTATCGTCCAACAATAAATTGCTGCTATTGGTCCGATGTGATTCAAAATAATCGGCTCTCAAAAAAATATACCGGAAAAATAAAATTATATTCATTACAAAATATATTACAATCACAAATTTAATTTGAGAAGACGCACTTTTATATCTCCCCGAATACAAAATCTATCAAAATTCTCATAGAAAACTGGGTGGCGCAATGCATCAATGACATCGTAGATGCTGCAGAACGACGCTTTGTTAAAACTTGATACATTTTGCTTTATTATTAAAATAAAAAAACATCTTATATATCTAATAAACCGATATTAAATATAAACCATTACAAAGTATATGTAAATAAGATCAATCACATAAAGGAACGCCAGATGTACAATCTGAAATCAAATCTGTAGTTTTATTCGATATAAAGAAATTAACTACATATTTTATTATATAAGTTGAAATAAATGATTTCATGTATTTCGTGAATGTTGATTAACATTAATCTTATCACTGTAGAAAAAAAAAACATTTATTTACAGGAATTGTAAATCTCCCCTTTGTGTTTTTTAGCAGGAGAGTCGTCTTGATTCTGTGTTCTTGATACTAGCCTAGGAATTCGTTTAGCTTTTAAATAGGACATCGTTTCACTCGATGATCTAAAAATCAATAAAATGTTTGATATATTAAAATATGGCTGTTGTTATACTTAATATACGAAAAAATTTTAATAAAAAAATTTGCATATAGTTTCTTATATAGAATTGTATCACTTTGATATGTACGGAAATACGTTTCGGGAAAAAGCGTTTCCAGAGAACTTGTCCATGGAGAATTGCAGTGAATGGGAAGTCGAATCAGGAAAACGGTTCATACGGTTGTGTATGTGTCGTATTTTGGTAGTGCGGAAAATAATTTTTTATCAATTACAAAACTATAAAAGATGTACTGTGTTATACCTCGTAGTTTTTTGTTCAGTCACATTCATTTCTGTTGTATTACTCTCAGAATTAGAACTTAGAGGATAAGGAATGATCTGATAAGTTCTACTACTAACGAATTCATTAGAGGATTCAGTATTTTCTCCGATAAACGAGACAATACGTGTTTCTGTATCTATATTTGTAGGCTTTTTCTTATTCTCCACCTCCGGTTTCGTAGGTTTTATGTCTGTCTGAGTTTCACTCTTGGGTTTCAATTTGCCATCTTGCGTGGGGAAATTCACAGTAGGCAAACTGATAGTTTTATCCCCTTTGGTATTGTTCATCAATTTAATTAGTAATTTTGATAATTCCTCTCTTTTTCTTGTCACAATAATTTCCTCAAACCACGATTTCAAAGTTTTAATTGGTAAAGTATAATCTTTAATCGGATCCTAAAAAGGGAAACAAAGAGCTCATAATTGTATTCATATTTTACATGTAATGTACGTATTCTTACCTTAAAAAAACTTTCCACATACTGTAATACATATAATCCACAATCAGTAAAATTTGATTGCTGGGGTACTTTCGGACACGCTCCCTTAATAGTATCTTTCGAGAATGTCTTTTCTACGCCAAGTTTAGCAAAATATTCGCAACTCAGATAATCTCTTAATGTAGCGACTACTCGTGCTCTACTGGCGCCAGCAAGCGAATCAAATATCAATATGCAAGGACTGTAAACAAAATTATTCAAATATTCAATTTATGATAAATTGCATGGATTGTATACTGTCTATGTATATGTGTGCATGTACCTACATTTTGACAGTTTCTTTTTGCTGCTCAATTTTAATGTGAAATTGGATTTTATCTTCTTCTGGTTGTTCCGCCTCGTCCTGTGTAAGCAAAATATATTATGGTACGATCAACTCTGTTTCAAAGTAAGGAAAATTATCATTAATAAAATTTATTTTACCTCTTCATCGCTGTCCATTTCCATCTCCTCATCGTCACCTTCAGCTTCGTCTCTCTCAGATCCATCATCTTGTTGATCTATCGTTATGGTTGTAGGTACAGGGGTGATAGTTGTAGAGCCAATTGTAACAGCTTTTGTTTTCATTTCTTTCAGCCTTTTACTTTTTCTCATAGTCTTATGAATATCATTTTCGTTTGTATTCATAGCACATGTAGAAACTTTTCCAACCAGTCCAGGAAAACAAATAATAGCCAAGAACCAGTGTGCACTACAAACAATTTATAAAAACAATTTTATTATATTATTATTACATTGTTATTATATAAAAATATATATGCTAAAATGTATTTACTTATCGAAAATCTAGGAATACTTACTGTTCGTTAATAGGAATTATGATAAAATCCTTTTCAAATATATTAACATTCTTTGTCCATTTCTGTACTCTTGCATGTCGTTTGGCGGCAGGCGTCATTGGCACAATGTTTTCGGCAGCTTGAGCATGTGGGCTGGTCAAGCGTTTATAAAAGTACGAACTGAACACATGAGTCCTATGTTGATCAGATTCTGATAATATCTCTAAGGTTAGATACTTTAAATAAAAATCTATAATCACGTCATTTAAAAACTGATCTTCCGCAAGGCATAAGTAATCTTCAGTATTGATGGCTATTCCCCCTTTTGCAGGAGGTGGTGGATATACAGTTATTCTGTAAAAAAAAAAAAAAAAAACAATTTCTGAATTTAGCTGTACAGAAAGGAAAGAATACCAGAGATTATGTAGATAAAATTACAAAATATATTTTATTTATACATTTGCGCATATAAAATATTAAATTATTAAAAAATAAAGTCAATAGTTAAATCAAAATCTTACGTTTGAATGCTATCACTGACACTGACAATATTTGGTACTAAGCTTTGACTCTGTTTTCGTATAATAGTATTAGATGGTTGTTGATTCTGTAAAGATTAAGTAAATATATAAGAATATATATGTATGTATACATATTATTACATATATATAACAAACTAATTTAATCAAATACATACATCCCTGGGCGATGCTCGTAAAAGTATATCATTCGCTTCTTTAGGATTCAATTCGTCTATTTTATTTCCATGTGAAAACAAACTCGTTAATTTGGGTCTCGAATCGTCTGGTAATTTGTCTGACAATAATGTAATTCGTCTATGTGTATGATCTAAAAAGTAATAAGGTAAAAAAATATGTTAACTATTTTCGTTAAGAATCTTATATTTTTCTGTATAATACATATGTAGTGCCAAAAATTACGAAAATTAAATAAATTGTTAAAAATAATTATTTGACAGAAACAGAGAATATTCCTGTGTTATGTAAATACCTTTTCCAGCAGGATCGTAATATGGTCCTTTTGGATCTTGCATTCCTAGTAATTCACGTATCATGGCGGCTGCACTTGTAGATGTATAAAAGAATAATACCGGCATTGTTTTCCCAAAATGGATCAATAGCTTAACTATATCTTTATATTTCACATCCAGAGTAACAAAACTTGTAGCTATAAAATATTGGAATATTTTAAAATAAATGTCTTTATAAGATGTCTTTTCGTAATAAGTAAAATAAACTTACCATCTTCTAACAAAGGTACACTAAATCTTACACCACTATGGGAAATCACTACGTTTTCCCGAGGAATATATTTATAAGAACCTATTCTGACTGTTCGACATTCTATAGCAATCTGTGGTAATTGTTCATTATCTAAGAAGCTCTGATTATCACAAATTCCTAAAATTTTACATTACTGTTGTTATACCTGTATCTTTATGGAATCAATCAATATTTTAATTGTTCAATTATTTATACTTTTTTAATAAAACATTTACCTTTACTGCTTGCTTCATTATTCGCCAGATAATCATTATATGAATTAAAAATAGAAGTGTTCGTAATTACTGGTTCTTTTTCCAGAATGGTGTCCATATCTTCATTAAAAGTGTTACTTGCGTTGGTTAATGGTGCATTATCATTAACACTTTCAATCTTTTTAATCCTACCTTCCTCTTCTTCATCGGACGATATTGTCAAACATTCTAAAAATTAATAATTAACATAAATATTAATAATTAAAATAAACATTAAGGTTATACATATATTTTGTACATTAAATACATTCTCGTACCTGGCTCTTTATGAATAGGCTTTGGTTTAGTTCTACTTTTTCCTCTGAGTCGTTTGGTTACAGGACCATCTTGATCTATTTTCTCTGTTTTTATGGGATTTCGTTCATTATTTTTCTTATAGAACATCTGTAAAGAGATACAATTGTAATATATAATTACAAATGACATGAAAAATATTGATGAAAGAAATTATATACAGAAATAAAAATTTATGATATATTAAGGTGATTGTTGTAAACTGCTGTCAATATGACCTGTAATGATATGGCAATAATACAGAATGTTTTAATTCTACAACTAACTCTTCTTTCTAAATCTCATGAAACATTTCTTAATGACATATGCTGAAATAAGAGCGGTTACATCTTGTTACATCAAGAAATGTTAATACACAAATCTCTTAAATAATCTAAATTTGTTAATCATTGATCAGTCACACAATCGATCATTGTAACAGATAAACATTGCATTAATAAGTATAATATCGGTCTTCTGGCACCGCAGTCATTATCCTTACATCGACAGACATCCCAGTCTCCTTCCTTTTTGCTATAGGTATTGACTTGACTTCCTCAGTTAATTTTGTATTACATCGTTCACATCGGTTGAAGTGGAGTGAACTGTAGCCGCAGTGTGGACAGAGAGCAAACATCCCTTTGACCAAAATAGGCTCCTAGTAATAACACGGTATACTTCGTACTTGTAGCATACGTTGTTTTGAATAATATACTAGGGAGATGTATTCCCTTAATTTATTATAAAATCTTTATCAATTGCAGCAATGTGACATTATTACATTTGTATTGTATGATTATTATTAGCTACATTATATACTATCTATTCCACTTCGTATTTAAAAAAAATATTATATATATATATATATAATGTAATATATCTTTTTATATATCATTCATACAAATATCAACTAAACAAATATTATATTAATATCTATTATCATTATAATATTGAAGTAAAGGAATTGGCATAATGTATAAAAAATATTACCATAAATATAAATCATAACATAAATTATATTTTTCTATAAATTAATGATAAAAATCAGCCCATGATGCAAATATCATTGAGTATTGGTTTTCATGCAGTTCAATATTTAAGGCTCCTATGTCCTCACTGCAGCCATGTTGAATTATGATGTCAAGAGCGAGAAATATAAGTTTTATGCTTGCAAAGTAGATTAAAATTTTTGAATGCGACCATTCATGTTCGATAATATGGATTATTAAAATATATCGAAAACTTTCTATTTTTGATTCGTGAATTAATAAAGGTATAAATTTTGGTCAATCATCATAATAAGTTTTCAGTGAAAATAAACCTTATGATAGTTGACTAAGATTTATAACTATTTATTTATTCACGAAATAAAAAAGTTTTCGACATATTTTACTAATCCATATTATCGAACACGAATGATCGCATTCAAAAAATTTATTTATTTTGATGTATTTCACAGAAAAAAACTTATATAATAATTTGTTCTTTGTAGCTGTACTTGTTGCACTTTAAGTCTTTCCTCTTTTTCTCTTCAACTTCTAAATATATATCTATCTCGTTTTTAATAAAGATGGAGAGAGAATTCTGTCATTCTAAATATATTTACATATAAAAATAGAACTAAAAAAATCAATAATATAATTTTCATGCCAATATCCTTTTTTCTTCTAGTTTCTTTATAATAAATTGGCGATCTTACCTCAGCTGATAAAGAAGCATTACTGTTTTCATCCGATGTACTAAAAACATTATCATTTTAGCATTTTAGTAACAGAACATAAAAATATCAATATATAAAGCAATTAAGATATCGTACTTGGTATTTTGTGATAAACTTTCAGTGGTTGTAGTGGAGCTTACAACTTCCTGAATAGTATTACAATCACTATGATCATTGCTATCAGATATAAGTGATCCTTCTTCTACTATGTAATTTATGCCCAGTGTGGGATCATCTACTAAGGAAACTGCTATTTTACCAGAGAATGTAATGTTTATCTAAAAAAATTTTTCATATAATATATGAGATAATCATAAACAGATTCATTATTACTTAATCACACATTGATAACTTCAAAACCCATATACACATATACATATACACAAACCCATATACATATACGCAAACCCATATACATATACACTAACTCAAATACATATAATATGCGATTGAAAAAACGAAAGAAAGAGAGAGAGAAAGAGAGAAAGAAAGAGAGAGAGAGAGAGAGAGAGAAAGAAAAAAAGCATTTAAACAAATAAAAGAAATTATCTTGTGATCTCCGTTTTTTCCTTCAAACTACATAGCAATATATCAATCATTCTGTACTATTTTTCAAATGTACATATCTTCAACATTATACAGACATACCTGACCCAAGACTGCACGTACCTGGTCCAATAGGTCGTGTACAGTGCAGTCCTCTTTCGGTATCTCAAATGTGATTAATCTCTGTTCTCCGGTACCTAATATTACTAACATTTTTGCTTCATTTCCTTTAATTTGATGTTGAACTATAGCAGTTGATGGATCATTAATAATCTTTTGAAGATAAGCGACGCTCTCATTTAAATTCTCGTGTTCCGATTGTGGCGAAGACTGTTGCATTGCATGTATCTTCTCCTGCACGCATTCCAGAGGATCGACTTCCATACTAGTACTACTAACGTGCATATTATGTTCAGCTGAGGAGGGAGGCGACGTACTGGATGATTTTTGTTGCATTTGTTGCTTTTGCGAAGAGTTTGAAACTTGCTGCATTCTTTGTTGTACAGAATTTGTGGTTGTCAAACGACGTGTAGGATTATTCGACGGGCATTGAACTAGATGCTGCGCAGTGTTAGGATGTTGTCGTTGTGCATTATTTTGTTGAAACCTTAATTTCTCAGCATGCTGTCGCTGTTGTAATTGCATATGCTTGATTTTAGTTTGCTTGATTTGTTCATTCAAATTCTCCATATCCGGAGGTTGCACCCTTGACGGCGTTTTAGAGATTTCAGGAGGAACTACGGCTACAGGCCGTTGATGCGACATATTCGGATTAGAAGCACGAATTGGCTTTACAGTTACAGTCTGACCCAGTGAATTAACAGCTTTGTTGCAGACGGACATTGCAGATTTAGGATTTCCTACCACAGTAGAATTTTGCATTCGATTTTCCATTGTAATTCTTGCATTTACTCTATCTGGAGTTTGAAATGCCGCACCCGCCTGTACGTTATTTGACAACTGTTGATTTTTATTCTGATAAGATTTAACTAGTTTTTTTTCTGTTTGTCCGGAACTTAACGATCCAGAATTTATATAGAGAGGTGGCTAAAAGTTATTAGATGATAAGCATGAAAAAATAAATTAAAGTTTTATCTAAAAATTACTTCAATACATGAACTCACTGGTGAAGCAATGTTATTTTGTACGTTATTTCTAGTTATAACGGCAGTTAAATTTTTTTCTTGCAACAATGTTTGTTTTGTCGTTGTAGCATTTTGCATTTTTACCCATTGTGCTTGTCCTTCATTTTTACATTCTGCCTTAGTACCTGGAAAACAAGATTTATATCCATAATATAGGTGAAACAAAATATCAAAGAATTGTTGTAGAAGTAACTAATTGTTATTTATACAATATACTAAGATATAACAAAAGGTAGCTTTGCAGATTTAATTTTTTATAAAATAGATTATAGTACAAATGCTGATATTTACCTGTATTACCTGCAATGCTCACAATATTTTCATTAACAACATGTGCATTTACAGTATTAGATTTTAATATGGTCTGTGTTGTAGCAATATCATTTGTTTTGATTATAAAAACATTTTGTCTGAAAAAAAATAATAAACTTTATATATTTTAAATATATGTATATAAAACTGTTTCATACACACACACACATACGTATCATAATCTTATTTTAACTAAACATGCAAAATATTAATATGTTAAATATATTAAATATATGTATATGTTAAAGAATATATTAATATAAAAAAATGTTTTTAATAAAATAGTACATAATAGAATATTATTTTATTAAAATGAATGTTATTTTTTTTATTTGAATACTATTTATAATAAATGATTAGATGAAGATAATGAAAAGAGAAGGCGGAAGGAGCGTGCATTGAAATAAAAGATGTTTAAAAACTTTATTACTATTTGAATGTAAGACATAATTTTATATTATATTATATTTTTATATTATTTATATAAATATTTGATAAAAATTGATATATAAATTACATTTGATAAAAAAATCTCTTTCAGTTTAGAAAAAGATTAGATATGTTTCTATCATTTTTGTATATAATTTAAATTACCATTACTTTAACATTGTTAGTATTAATCTTTTCAGGCATATAGTTTTTATATTATAGTGATTTCATAAAGTTGATAAAACAATAAATGTTCACAAATTAATAGTCAAAATAGCAATTTATAATACACATGGTAAAATTGAAAACTTATAATACAATTAAAGTATGTATTGATGCAAAAGATTGCTCATATAGGCCACACATATTAAAAAAATAAATTAAAACTACGCGCATAATATATTATTCCAGTATCATTTATAGATACATATTAAATTTCCATATACATTATATTTGATTAAATTTGATATTCGTTTCTTTAAATTTTTTAACAATATATTATATTGATACACACACATACAGGCACACATACATCTATAATAAATATATTAATAGACAGACTCTTACAATGACAATTTGGTAATATTTTCTTTGAGGCACACGCGTACGAAAGGCTTTAAAATCTTTTTACATAAATTCTATATTATTCTTTTTTTTTAACAAAAACAAAATATTTGTAATCAAACCTTATTAAAAATTCGACAATTGACAAACAGTGCAAAAGTGTAAGTATAAAATTTCAAACTTTAAACGAATACAATTTTAAATAAATCTAATTTATTAATTTTTACTATGTTTATAATAAAAAATTTAAAAAAAGATGCTTATAACCAGAATTTTTTAATAAACACTATAACGCATTGTGTTATCCTATAAATATATCAATACATTTCTATATTATTATAAAATAATTAATATGTATTAATATATATTTTAACATATATTTTGCAAATATGATATATATATAACATATGAAATACATAGAAGACAATGCAATAGAAGACTACTTTAAGAAATATCTATTATATCAATGTCTCTTCCGTGTTATGCCTGATATGTGTTAATTCTGATATATAAGTCACTTTTACATATTGAATAATATTAATATATGCAAAATATTATTCAAATCATAATTGTGTTCTTTATATATGTTCATAAAATTGTATATTTTAGGAACAAAAACAACGTGTTTGAATGAAAATGTATGGCCCATTGTATAATAAAATTATAAGATACATATTTTTATAAATTGAAATATTTATAATTTTAGAATCATTTTTTTTTTTTTTTTTTTTTTTTATTTCTCACAACCAGTAACGCATATCAAGATCCCAAATTTATTTCCTCTGAGAGAAGCACTATACTCTCTTAAAATGATAAATTTAATTAAATTCTCGAGTACTCTGCGTTGATACCACTGCTT